>NC_138960.1:1100000-1700000 GCF_965226115.1 Aulonocara stuartgranti
TGGTATATCATGTGCTATGTGATCGCTAGCGACACAGCTATGTTAGCATAACATAAACACAGTGAAGCTGGAGGATGAACGCTAACACTTTTCCACTCGATAAAAGTTAACATGAGGGTTCCCGATGGTTAGAGACAAATGCAGTCACATGGCAAGATGCTGTAAACGGACCAAACTTCAGTCAGGAGAACAACTGAGATAATCCATCCACAATAGGAGGTTAGTCATTAATATACTGCAACAACATGGGAACAGAGCAGCTGTGATAGAATACAGCATTAATGAATCGATGGTACAGAAGTGGAGGAAGCAAGAAGAATGAGTTTAATAAAGTTTGATTTATCTGACTGCTTTGTTTCGCTTAATGTGCCTTATAATCCCGTGAAGTTTATGGTCCGAAAAATACGTATTTGACTTTTTTATTTGGCACACTGCAGTTTAATGTTGCAAAGCACCTCTTTTTAACTTTAGTGGATATCATACATGGTTATGCTGAGGATGTGTCAGCCCATTTCTACTGGAAATGCCCTTTGGTTAAACATTCAGCAAGGAATTTGCATTTGCACTGTTACATTTTTATATAGCTTTAATGCACATAAAAAACAGCTGCTTGTTTAAGTGAAAATGAATGGATGGGTTTTTTGCGCTAGTAAAGTTGTGGAGTTGTATTTTGTATTTTGTCTCGCATCAATTATATCGTCAGTTATATCGTTATCGCAAATTTTCAAATGTATATCATGATGAATATTTTTGGCCAGATCACCCTGCTCTTGTTGCAAGCAAGCATTGTAGTTCAAACAACGTACTTTGCCCTGATTTTTAGTAAGGTCTCTTGGCTGCAAGTTTTACAGCCAGAATGTTGGATTTGCAAAACAAACAAAACTTCCACTCTCACCTGTCCCCAGACGAGCCGCTGCGTCCATGCACACCGCCATCTTACATTACATCTGAGTGGATGTGTTGAAAGATTTCACTGTGTTAAAATGGCATAGGAATGTAAAAACTTTGGGATCTGTTGATACATAGCATTCATCCAACTGATATTTCTTTTACCCCCACTAAAGCTATGAGCCACCTGAATGGACAAAAGATGTACGGGAAGATCATCCGGGTGACACTGTCCAAGCACCAGACGGTGGCATTGCCTCGGGACGGCCTGGATGATCAAGGTCTGACCAAGGATTTTGCCAACTCCCCACTTCATCGTTTCAAGAAACCAGGTTCCAAGAACTTCCAGAACATCTTTCCACCCTCTGCCACTCTTCACCTTTCCAATATCCCGTAAGTACTGGTATGGTCAGTTGGCATCACACAGAGGACATGCCACCGAAGGATTTCTGAAATACTCCTACTAACTAGCACAGCTGTTAATGCAAGAGATTAACTGTGTTCTTGGTGTGGTGGCTAATGAACAGATATCATTGTTAACAGTTTATATTAAAACTGCTAAATGATTAGACTTGGAGAAAAGAGCTGATGCTAAAATCATGTATGATTAGAGTCTGTGTCTTTCACTTTGGCAGACAAGATGTGACAGAAGATGACCTGCGGCTGCTCTTCTCCAACACTGGAGGCACTGTGAAAGCATTCAAATTTTTCCAGTATGTACAGCTGTCCTACCTACTGGACAAGTCCAGGCTAACATTTGTTAAAGATTCCCATAAACCTCCATCCTGCCACTTCCATCCATCTAGTTAATCTGTGGCATTTGTCTCTGCTTCGTGTTTTCAAGAGATCGCAAGATGGCTCTGATCCAGATGTCAACAGTGGAGGAAGCCATCCAGGCACTGATCGACCTTCACAACTATAACATGGGAGGCAACCAGCACCTGAGAGTCTCGTTCTCCAAGTCCACCATTTAAGAATGTGACCCACAGGCTCCGGACACTATGACTGTGATGGTTGAACTATTTCAAGCTCCTAGATTGTCTGAACACCAGGGGGACCACATAGATTGAATCAGTTATCTTGATTGTATCATTCCTTGATATCCTTTTATTTTCTTTAAAAAGAACAACATTGGATCTCCCCAGCTCTTTCTGAAGTGTCTCTCCATATTTTTTTGTCAAGCAGAACCTTGAAATGGTTGGTTGTCCCCCTGTACGTTAGTTGGATGTAAATCGGTGAATCATTTTTAAATGAAAAGATACAGTACTCGTGTGCCTTACTCAACTATCTTTTCCTACAGTTGGATATGTTAATTTATCAAACTCCTACCGAGGCACATTAGTATTAATGAGTTGATGAGAATGCAAGATGTTTTCTATTCATCTAGACAGAACAGTCTAGAAGCTGTGCCTCTGACTAGGCATAGCCGTGTTTCTTCTCCAATTTTAGATGACATTTTCCTTTTTAGTTTAGCAGCAGGAGAGCTGAATATTCCTGAGGTAAAATGTTTTTGGTAGCCTATGACATGCAGTTTAACTGGAACGCCTTTATTCCAAAGGGATGTTCAGTGGAAGATTGTTCTAGCACAATCCATGCATAAGAAACTATGACAATGTAGTAAAGTATTTTGTTATGTGATTTTGAAGCCTTCCTTGCTTTTCTTTTCTATAGCAGTGAGGTTTAATAGTTGGTGACAGTGTTCTTTAAAGCATGCATGATGATAGGCTCTCACATAAGTGTTGCATGCTGTGGAAGCAGTAAAAAGATGAGTCCACTGTGATTGCATTGTCATGTGACACTGTACTTGAGAGGGCTACTCAGTTGGACCAAAGTTTCGGTGCCTTTAGTGTTAAATCATATAAACAAAAAAGAGCATTTTAATTGTTGTGTATATGGGGAAGATGTCCACGATTCAAAGTGTTCACTGAATTCTTTTATTTTTAAATCACAAACCTGATTTCATAGGCATTTGTTCTGAACTAATCCTGGTGTATATACATTTTTTTTTTTTTAATCGTCAAAGCTATGTTTTTGTTTTTTTAATGTAGTTCAGAATGTAAGGATTTGGACTCAAGCTGGTGCAATTAAAGGATAAAAAATTTTTCTAACAACGGAGGTTCAACTTGGTTTTCTGTTTTTTGAGTTTCCCCTCTCACGGTGTCTCTTATGTGTTCCGCATTACCTCTGTAGCATGTCTAATAAAACTCTTCTGTAGCTCTGCATTCACTTCCTCTGTCTCACTCCTCTATTTTATGTCTGCTCACTTCGGAAACCATCTTCAGTCCTAGGTGGGAGAAGACCAAAATCAAGTTGGAGACACTTGAAAGCAAGCTCTAATAAACCAGATTGAACCCTGTGAAGTTTCTAGATTATAGGACACTTTCTCGATATGTTTCCCACTCTGCCAGCTTACTCAATCTGTTCCTTTAATATCTCGCTCTTCTCTCCTCTGGTATTTCCCCATTTTCTGATTAGCCTAAGGACCACTGCTGTCCTGACCATCTGTTTGGGAGAGCTTGACACAACCACAGGCATCAGTAACAGGCACTTTTTAGTCTTTGCACACAGCTTTAGCCTGTAGAAATGTGAGGGGTTTTGATTTAGCCAGCACTTGGGTCTACAATAGAAATAAAACTCAGCTGACAGGGAACATATAAACCACACAGAAGGCCTGCAGCTAAACTGGGGGTTTAAACTGGGAAACTATCTGTGCACTGACAGATCCCATTACATTGTATAGAATAATAATAATAATGGATTGGATTTATATAGCGCTTTTCAAGGCACCCAAAGCGCTTTACAATGCCACTATTCATTCACTCTCGCATTCATACACTGGTGGAGGCAGCTACAGTTGTAGCCACAGCTGCCCTGGGGCAGACTGACAGAAGCGAGGCTGCCATTTCGCGCCATCGGCCCCTCTGGCCAACACCAGTAGGCGGTAGGGTAAAGTGTCTTGCCCAAGGACACAACGACCAGGACAGAGAGCCCAGGGATCGAACCGGCGACCTTCCGGTTACAGATACGCTTCCCAACCCCCTGAGCCACGGTCGCCCATGCCATGCGCCCAGAATGGCATGAAATGTAATGGACACAGCATTTAAATGTGCAGAAAGTGAATTTCAATCTGTAAATAAAGCACTATTAATCTACTTTCTATTAACCGGAAGGTTTCGTTCGTGGTTCGTTCCCCGGCTGCTCTAGTCTACATGCCAAATATCCTATGGCTTCAAGTTGCTCTCCGATGCAGCTGGATGGATAGAAAGCACTAATCTAGAAAAGCATAGACAAATGTGCTTGGCTGGATAAGACAAAACACTTGGCTTTGCTCATGCAGTCCATTTACTCCCTGAGCTAGAAATGACTGAAACACTGGGAGAAGTGCTAGTACTCACACTACACCACAGTTTTCTTATTAATTTAAAGAAATCAGTGCATCTAGTGGCATAGTTCTAGTGATTAACAAAAGTGGAAAAATGTGATTGTCAGTCCGTGATTGTGAGGAACACTAAGTTTGAACAGTGTGGTATCTTAGACTAGAATAGAATAGCCCTTTGTTGTCACCGTACATGTACAACAAAGTTGTGGGTGCTTCACACAAACTCTAATGTTCTCCATGTGGTAAGTGTCCATGTGCTCATTGATCCTGGTCCCTCCTGTTTAGGTCTAGAGGTAACTTAAAAAGGAGCCAAAATCAGGCAGTGCTCCTGAAAACAAACACAAATGGCCTCCCACTGGTGTTTTTTGTGTCCTGTCTCCTCCTTCATGCTAGAGTCAACACACTACTTCCATTTACTGATCACAATCATTTTCATAAGGTGACAGTGCTACCTGTAATATTAATATTCCCTTTTTTCCCTTTAGAAGCTAACTTTCTTCTGTCATATTCATCAGACTCTGCTGATGAAAAAGTGAAAAGTAAAATAAGCCCACATGCACACACCCACGGTGTTGTCTTTTACTTGTGTTTTTTGTATTTATTTCTGATTTTTTATTATTTACTAAATAAAGGAAAAGTAAGAAAAATGTATTTATAAAGGGCAATAAGCAGCTGCACAGCATTATAGAACAAAACGGTAAGATAAAAAAGGAATATTAGTGAAAGTGAAGTAATTATGTAGTTTAAAAGCCTAGTTAAACAAAACTGCTGCTTTCTACGAGTCCAGATGGTCTGCTAACCAAAGATGTACTGGGAGACTGTGCGAAAGTCTTGGTGTCACAGACTTAACTAGTACACACCATACAACACCTCACCTGGTGTTGGGTCTCTCTGCAGTAGACTATCACTTCCTGTTCCTGTTACAAGTGACAGTGGTTTTATCTGCGTAACCCATGTAATTAAAAAACCTTTAGATAATAATTAATTAGTGAAGGTTACAAATAATCTTCTTATGGCCTCTGACGGGGGACTCATCTCCCTGCTTGTCCTGCCAGTGCAGTTCTCCACAATATTGACTGTAATATTATCTTACCGCTATTACAGCATGTTGTAGGTAGTAAATATACTGCATTGTATCAATAGACTGCAGTTTGTTCCTGTAAATGGGGACTCCATTACAAAGAATGACTCCTAGCATGTATAACCTGACAATAATGAACTTGTGTATGTAAAGAACAGTGGAACATTTAAAAGGATGAAAATAATAAAGTTGCTGTCGCTGTGTTGATGTAAACAGGCTTCGTTCCATCAGGGACCGGGTACATCCACATGACTTTGTGATGATGGACGCCCCTGTCAGGATTGTTTGAAGAAGATTGCACTCCACAGTCCAGTCCTGGGCCTGTGCAGATGGCCTGATCCATCATCATGCAGACATTTGCAGCTCACTATTAGTGCCATGGGTTTTTATTTTGTGAGCGTTCAGTGGAAGTGCTTGTGTCCTGGATTGGGCTCTGAAAACAAAGATGACATGATGTATCAATGCAAACCAGAGGAGCTAATCAATACCTAGTCTTTGCAATGCATCACTAGGGCTGGACACTGTGATCCTGCTCTCTGTCACACAGATTATAGATGACAGGACAAAGTCTCATGGATGCTGTTAGCTCATGGGTTTCTGCACTCCTGACTATAAAAACACATTGGAACTACGAGTTTGAAAGTAGGAAATTCTCATTCATTTTCTATCTGAAATAATAATAATAACTTTGTTTGTATAGCACAACACAGGGTTACAAAGTGCTTCACAGTTTGAATAAAACCCACACACTGAAGTATACAAGTTAAAACATGCAGACACAATCAACCACACAGTCAGACATTCATTTCAACAGACTCACATATACACAACCAGTTCCAAACTATGGCCGAAAATAAAGGCGCAAAGATTAAGGGAAAGCTAACCTGTAAAAATTTGTTTACAGTAGTCGTTTAAAACAGTTAGTAGAGTCAGCCGACCTAATTGACTCAGGAAGGCTGTTCCGAAGTTTGGGTGCAACAACCTCCAAAGCACGATTACCTCTAGTTTTGAAATCAGAGCAAGCGACAGGTAGGAAACCTTGGTTAGAGGATCGGAGAGGCTGATTGCTCTGTAGCTCTGCTACAGATACAGCCACTTAAAATGACCTAACTAGTATAATTGCAATAGTATAATTAATTGCAAGCTAGCATTTAATGCAATACAAATAGCCAGACATAAAGCACTCAGATTGCACAATAATATGTATGTACATGGGTACTTCTGTTGGAAATATGTGGTGCTTTGTTCTAAACATTTCCTGTGATTAATAAAGTCAGTGAAAAGCTGCTGCACTAGAGGGACCCAAAGCTTTGGCACTGTGCTTAAAAACTATTGGTAATCCTTGCCATTTACCCATTCCAAACAAATTAACAGATATAGCTGTAACGATCACAGTCACGCCAGCTTTCTTGATGGATGGTATTACTCAAGTTGTCTGCCGCTAATCTTAGTACTTTCATCTTTGTGATTTATTTTAATACTCTGGTTAAAAAATGTTGAGCTGTGAAAGGGACACTCAGAGTGCAACAACAGGCACATGTCCCATAAATAAATGTTCAACATAATACTGCAGTATTCATTCATTCCTAGTTAGGTACTTAATGGTGCAAAAACTTCATGTACTGACAGGTAGGAGAGAAATAATATTAGCATATACCCCAGCCTGAATGAGTGACCATGCAAATAGTGCTCTTAGCCTTCATAGATGGCGATCTTTTCAACTATGCAATCAAGACATTGTCTATTTTATATGTTTTCTATATCGTTTCTTGTGTGTAATCACATTGCCCGCTGTGAACCACCAGTACCACATCCATCGAGTTAACACTGATGTAACACTGTGTTTGACAAAGTCTCTAGTGCGGAGACTGCCGGCTATCGGTTGATTAATCTGAAGCAGGGTAGGCGAAGCATGACTGACTTTTCTGTTGATTTCTGAACCCTAGCTGCACAGACCAAGTGGGGACCTGAAGCTCTGAAGACCACCCTGTTACATAATATCCGTGAAGAGCTCAAGGATGAGCCTCTCTAAATGCCTTAATGTTCCTTTGTATTCAGGTGGATGATCGCCCGCGGGCGCGCCGGAGCTCACGAAGACAGCCGTTTCGAGAGCCTCCGGCTTCTCTGGACCTCCAGCCCGACGCACGGGAGGCTAGAGCTTTCAAATTCAAATTTCAAATTCAAATTTTATTTGTCACACACACACAACCATACACAGTATGAGATGGGGGTGAAATGCTTGTAGCTGTACAATGCCCGACCATTAAATGACAGAAGAAAAGTTTTACAATATTTACAATTTACAGTTTACTACAAAAATTTACAAATTAACTTAGGAATTTACAGTAAAGAATGTGCAAATAGCAGAAGAGATTATAAAGATAAGGATTATAAATTATAGGAATTATAGGATTATAGGAAATGTGTGGTGGTGCGTGTGGTGACGTGTGTGAGAGTCCAGTCTTATAGTGACGTGTTTGGGAGAGTCCAGTCCTACACCTGGTTCAGGCCCCGAATAGGCTGGGGGAAGAAGCTCCTCCTCATTCTCTCTGTTTTGGCCTTAAGGGAGCGGAAGCGCTTCCCAGACCTCAACAGTGAGAAGAGTCCATTGTTGGGATGGGAGAGATCCATCATAATCTTCCTAGCTTTGGTTTTGCACCGCTTGGTGTAGATGGACAGCAGGTCAGGGAGCTCTGATTGAATGATGCGTTCTGCCGAGCGCACCACCCTTTGCAGATCTCGTCTGTCCTGCTTGGTGATGTTCCCAAACCAGGTGCAGATGTTTGCCGTCAGGACGCTCTCGATGGTGCAGGAGTAGAAGTTCTTGAGCACCTTCAGTGGCAGATGGAAGTCTCTAAGTCTTCTGAGGAAGAAGAGACGCTGACGGGCTTTCTTAACCAGGGTGTTGATGTGACAGGACCATGACAGGTCCTGAGTGATGTGGACACCCAGGTATCGGAAACTGTCCACTCTCTCCACTGGCGTGCCACTGATGATGAGGGGTTTGTAATTCCTCGCCTGCTTTGTAGTGAAGTCCACGATCAGCTCCTTAGTCTTGCTGATGTTTAGGAGGAGGTTATTCTCCTGGCACCAGGTCTCCAGGTTCCTAATCTCCTCCAGGTAGGCCGTCTCGATGTTGTCGGAGATCAGGCCCACAACAGCAGTGTCGTCAGCAAACTTGACAATGGAGGTGGTGTCTGATGTGGCTACACAGTCATAAGTGTACAGTGAGTACAGCAGGGGGCTTAAAACACAGCCCTGAGGCACTCCAGTGCTGAGTGAGATGGAGGGGGAGACTTGTTTTCCCACCCTCACTGATTGGGGTCTGTCTGTGAGGAAGTTGAGGATCCACTGACACAGTGATGAGCTGAGTCCTAGATCCGTCAACTTGGTGAAAAGCTTAGAGGGAATTATTGTGTTGAATGCTGAACTGTAGTCCACGAACAGCATCCTAACATAATTCCCTCTGCCAGTGTCCAGGTGACTCAGGGATGTGTGGAGCAGGCGAGATATGGCATCGTCTGTGGAACGATTAGTCCGGTAAGCAAACTGAAGTGAGTCGATGGTGGCAGGAAGTGAAGAAGTGATGTGATCTCTCATCAGTCTTTCAAAACACTTCATCACAATTGAAGTCAGTGCTACTGGACGGTAGTCATTGTGGCAAGCGGGCTGTTGTTTCTTTGGAACAGGGACAATAATGGACTGTTTGAAGCACGTGGGAACCACAGCTTGGGCCAGGGAGAGGTTGAAGATCTCCGTGAACACCGGTGCTAGTTGATCAGCGCAGGCTCTCAGGACCCGGCCAGGGATTGCATCTGGTCCTGCTGCCTTCCTGGTGTTCACCCTCCTGAAGGTGTTCCTCACGGCATGCTCTGTGATGACGAATGCATTTTCTTCACTGGTGCACTCCGAGCGCGCACAGCCGTTTGTTGGTTTAATTGCTGCGGCGTCGAAGCGAGCATAAAACGTGTTCAGCTCATCAGCCAGTGAAGCATCTGCATTCATCATTGAAGAAGCTGGTCGTTTATAGTCCGTTATAGTCCGCAGTCCTTTCCACAGGCTCCTAGAGTCGCACTGTCGTAGCTGTGACTCTAGTTCTTCCCCGTAGCTCCGCTTTGCCTTTCGGACCGCGCTGCGCACGTTGTAGGACGCAGCCTTGTATAGGTCCATATTACCGGAGACGAGCCCTTCATCGTAGGCAGCGGTGCGTGATCTCAGAGCGTCGCGGATGTTTTTATCCACCCACGGCTTCTGGTTGGGAAACGTTCAGATGATAGTTCTTTCTGCTGTGTCGTCCGCTAGTTTCCCGATAAATCCCACAATCGCTTCCGTAAACATGTTGATGTCATCAGAGCTGCGCCGAAACATGTCCCAGTCTGCGTCATCCAGTGCGTCCTGCAGCGCGGCCACCGATTGGTCCGTCCAGCGAGCGACCTCCCTCCTGATTGGTGGTCGCTGCTTTAGCCTTTGTTTGTAGGCAGGCATGAGGAAGATGGCGGAATGGTCCGATTTTCCAAATGCCGGCAGGGGTTGAGCCTTGTAACAGTTCTTGAACGGGGTGTAGCAGTGGTCTAATGTCCTCGTGCCCCGGGTGGGGCAGTTGATGTGCTGGTGAAGGTTGTGAAATGTCCGTTTGAGATTCACTCTGTTAAAATCTCCCATAACAATGAGTGCGGCATCTTGGTGAAGTGTTTGTTGATGTGTGAGAGCCTCATGTAGCTCACATAAGGCAGTGTCCGAGTCCGCGTGAGGCGGAATGTAAACAGTGCAGGCAATGACCGCAGTGAATTCCCGAGGGAGATAGAAAGGGCGACACTTAACGATCAAAAGCTCCAGATTGGGCGAGCAAGAGCGTGTGAGTGGGGAGATGTTTGTGCTGTTGCACCATCTGTTGTTCACCATCAAACATACTCCACCACCTCTTTTCTTCCCCGACTCCATTGTCCTGTCCATGCGGTAAACCGAAAAGAACCCAGTCGGCTGCACGGCGTGGTCTGGTATCGCTGGGTTCAGCCAAGTCTCGGTGAAGCAGAGGAGGTTGCAGTCCCGAATGTCTCTCTGGAACTTGATTCTGGCTCTGAGGTCATCAAGCTTGTTCTCGATGGATTGAACATTGGCTATCAGGATACTGGGCATGGGAAGTTAGGGCAGAGCATCCAGCACGGCAGCCGACCTCACCGGCGCCATTTTACAAAGAACTGAGGAAGAGGTACCCATGCAGCTGGGGCGTTCGCGACTCACTCCGGCGGAGCGTCAACGCCGGTTCTCCATGGGTGAGTGCTTGTATTGCGGCTGCAGAGGGCATTTCATCTCTGCCTGCCTGGCACTGGCAAAAGGGGGCGCCCGCCAGTAATCGAGAGGGTACTGGTTTGCGATCTGTCTGGCAAAAACCCTCTTCCCCGTCTCTTGCTGTCCGCAAAACTCACCCTCCGGTCGACGTCACATTCCCTCTCTGTGTTAATTAACTCTGGTGCAGAACAGAATTTCATTGATGTGTCTCTAGTCTCCAAGTTTAGCATTAGCACCCGGCCACTGCCTCATCCCCTCCGCGTGTTCGCCCTGTCCGGTCACCGTTTGCCAGACATAACGCACATCACCTTGCCTGTCACACTCACCCTCTCCGGTAACCACGTTGAGAACATTTGTCTCTGTGTGTTTAAGGCTCCAGTGACCCCGCTCGTACTAGGTTATCCATGGCTTTCACAGCACAACCCACACATTGACTGGAAGAAAGAGCAAATAATGGGGTGGAGTACGGACTGCCACATGAACTACCTTCGGGCCGCCACTCCATCTGTCCCTTCACCCCTCCCTGGGAAGCCTTCAAAAGCGCCAGAGTTATCTTCAGTTCCTCCTGTCTATCATGACCTCGCGGCAGTTTTTAGTAAGGATGAGGCGAGCTCTCTCCCACCACATCGGCCCTATGACTGTGCCATCAATCTCCCTGGGGCGCCTCTGCCCTCTGGCCGCCTCTACTGCCTCACCCAGCCCGAAAGGGAAACCATGGAGAAATACATCAATGACTCTCTGGCAGCTGGAATAATTTGTCCGTCATCTTCCCCGGTGGGGGCAGGTTTCTTCTTTGTTGACAAAAAAGACAAAACACTCCGGCAGTGTATAGATTACTACGGCCTCAACAAGATCACTGTAAAGAACAAGTACCCTCTTCCCCTCCTGAATTCCGCTTTCGAACTACTCCAGGGGGCCACAGTGTTCAGCAAACTAGACCTGCGAAACGCATACCACCTGGTGAGAATTCGAGAAGGAGATGAGTGGAAGACCACGTTCAACACACAGATTGGACACTTCGAGTATCTCGTCATGCCCTTTGAATTAACCAACGCGCCCGCGGTCTTCCAGGCTCTGGTTAACAATGTTTTGAGGGATTTTATTAATCGATGTGCTTTTGTGTACCTTGATGACATTCTCATTTTCTCTAAGTCCCAGGCTGAGCACGAGAGACACATGAGGCAGGTCCTGCAGCGCCTCCTGGAGAACAGGCTATTCGTGAAAGGGGAAAAGTGTGAATTTCACGTTGACACGGTGGCCTTCCTAGGCTACGTGATCTCTCATGGAGATCTCGAACCTGACCCAGAGAAGGTCTGGGCCGTGGTGGACTGGCCCCAACCACCGAACCGCCAGCAAGTCCAACAGTTCCTAGGATTCGCCAACTTCTACCGACGCTTCATAAAGAACTACAGTAAGATTGCTTCACCACTTACCAGACTAACCTCCCCCAAAGTTCCATTTCAGTGGGATCTCTCTGCTCAGGAGGCCATTTCCCTGCTAAAGGAGAAGTTTGCTACTGCCCCCATCCTCCGTCAGCCCAATCTTAGGCAACCGTTCGTGGTGGAGGTGGATGCTTCAGACACCGGAGTGGGAGCTGTTCTGTCACAGCGATTCGAAGGTACACTCCATCCCTGTGCGTTCTTTTCTCATCGTCTCTCCCCTGCAGAACAAAACTACGGCATCGGCGATCTGGAGTTGTTAGCGGTCAAACTGGCTCTGGAGGAGTGGAGGCACTGGCTTGAAGGCTCGGAACACCCTTTCATTGTGTGGACCAATCATAAAAACCTGGAGTACAGCCGGTCCGCCAAACGCCTTAATTCCCCGCAAGCCAGGTGGGCCCTCTTCTTCACAAGATTCAATTTCTCTATCACTTAAAAACCTGGGTCCCGCAACATGAAGCCCGATGCGCTCTCCCATCAGTTCACCAGTACGGAGGGAGACTCTGATCCTGAACCAATTCTACCAGCTGCCTGTGTTGTTGGAGCTGTTACGTGGGAGGTCGAAGCTCTCGTACGAGAGGCCCAGGATACTGACCCCGACCCGGGCCCCCCTGCTGCCGTCCGTGCCCAGGTGCTCCACTGGGGCCACACTGCCCGATTCACCTGTCATCCAGGCGTCCACCGCACCATCACCTTCCTCCGGCGATTTTTCTGGTGGCCCTCCTTGGACAAGGACGCCAGGGAGTACGTTTTGGCGTGTGCCTCGTGTGCCCGGAACAAGCGTTCCAACCAACCACCCTCCGGGCTTCTTCAACCGCTCTCCACGCCAGGGCAGCCCTTATCCCACATAGCCCTGGACTTCATTACGGGGCTCCCACCGTCGTCAGGTAACACCACTATTCTAACTATCGTTGATCGCTTTTCTAAAGCAGCTCATTACATCGCCCTCCCGAAGCTCCCTCCGGCCTTGGAGACCGCCCAGCTGCTCACCGCCCATGTCTTCAGGCTTCATGGCATTCCGGAAGACATCGTCTCTGATCGAGGACCCCAATTCACCTCTTGGGCTGGGAAGGAATTCTGCATGCAGATCGGTGCCAAAGTTAGTCTCTCTTCTGGCTTCCACCCTCAGAGCAATGGACAGACTGAGCGGACTAACCAGGAGCTCAAAGCAGCACTCCGCTGCGTTGTCTCGCACAACCAGACCACTTGGAGCGAGCAGCTTCCCTGGATTGAGTACGCCCACAACTGCCTGACCTCATCGGCCACTGGACTGTCGCCACTCGAAGCCTCCCTGGGCTACCAACCGCCCCTGTTCCCAGCCGTAGAGGGTGAGCATACTGTCCCTCCTGTACAACATAATTTCCGCAGGTGCCGCCGGGCCTGGCGGGCCACCCAAGCCGCTCTGCTACGGACAGCAGAGTGCAACAAGGCGCTCGCGGACCGCCACCGGATCCCTGCTCCTGACTATACAGTTGGGCAAAAGGTATGGCTCTCCTCACGCTTCATTCCCATTCGTGCTAAGTCAAAGAAACTGTCCCCGGTGTTCATCGGCCCGTTTGAGATTGAGGCCCTGATTAACCGGGTGTCTGTCTGTCTGAAGCTGCCTCGCAACATACGTATCCATAATATCTTCCATGTCTCCCAGGTCAAGTCCGTGCTCTCCTGCCCGTTCATTTCCAATTAACGTAGGATGCAGTGGCAAGGCTGCAAACCAAAATTAGCTGCCAGTCAAATGTCACAGCTATTCTTGCAACCCTTCCATGGGTTCCAGTGAAATTCAGAATCAACTTCTGTTACTAACATATAAAGCATGGACAGGCTCCTGATTGTATACAGATATAACCATTCTCAGCATGCTGACATACTAGCCTTTAATGAGAAGATTGTTGTCTACTCTTAGAACTTTGCCTGGAAAATGATAAATTCTTGAATTCCCTGAGGTGCTCTGGCTGTGGTGGAATAGCTGTGATTTATAGGGATTATCTAAACTGTGTGCTATTTAATCCTGTTTTTTCTTATATTGTTTCCAATTTCAGATTTCTGCTCTTCAAAATTCAGTGTCAATATCCAGTTTGCACAATGCACATGCATCTTTACATAATAAAGTTGACATTCTTCAGGTAAATGTCAGTTGTTATTGTTATTGTATATTGATATTGATATTGTTATTATAAAAAGCACTGTGACTTAGCTGGAAATCAGTGATATTGGAGAACCACTGATGTTTGATAAAGTCCCATCTGTAACTGGCAAAGCTATGGATGGGGTTGGTGTTATAAATAGGGGTGGGTTTAAAAACTTGATTTCCCGATTCAAATCATTTTTTTTTTACTGATTCATTAAATCCTGTTCTCACACCTTGGCTCGTGTGATTAGGTAGATCATCAATAGGGGGTCCACTACCCTCTTGGGGGCACTCCCAGAGGCTTAAAATCATCTGGGACTGTCACAGGCTGGGTCTCTGACCCAGCGCTCTGAGTTCATGTTTGTATTTGTCTCATTTTGTTATGTGATTAGTTTTGTGTCATTTCCTATCTGTCTTTAGTTTGGGCAGTTATTGTTTATTGTTCCTCTGGTTTTCTATGTTTTGGGGTTTTGTATTTATTCATCATGTATTAGGTCTGTTAAGTTGTGTTGTCATGTTTAGTTTTAGTATGTCCTGTTTTATTCTGACAGTGTCATGTGTTCTTTGTTCATTGTATTTAGCTTTCCTCTCCTGGTCCTGTCATTAGGTTTATGTCAGTCAGCTGTTCCCCCATGTGTCTCCACTTCCCCTGATCACCTCATGTATGTATGTTTTCTGCATGCCATTGTTGGGTCGTCTGTTTATTTTGACCTTAGTCTTACGGTGTGTTCACACCGAACGCGATGGGCGCGAGAAAAAAGCCCCAAACGCCCCTAACTTGACGCGTGCACATTCGCACCTCTACGCGTGTCCAAGAAAAATCCATCGCGCCCCAAAATATCATATTTTAACGCGCGTGAACCGGAAATGTGGGAGGGATGTGGGAGGAAGTTTTGCCAGACCGGTATCTTTGCAAGATGGCAGGTGTCGAGCTAGCGCTTGAAGAGAGAGTCTCCCTTCTCTATTTACTGTGGAGAGCAGAGTAGCGGCGTAAAGGACATCCTTGCCGTACCTGGGTCCATCAGGTCCTCCAGAGGTGTGAGCAGTTTGGTGAGTTTCACCACTTGCTCCAGGAGCTGCGCCTGGATGACGGCCGATTCCAGCGCTATCACCGTCATTCACTCGGCCAGTTTGAGGACCTGCTGTCCCGCGTCGGTCCCAGAATCGCCCGCCTAGACACCAATTACAGGCGCTCAATCCCACCTGCAGAGCGCCTGTCCGTCTGCCTGAGGTTAGTAAAAGTGTTTAATACGGTAGTCCTTTATTGAGCTTATGCTTCTTCCTGCTCCTTTTTGAACATGGACGTTATTTGGAGTTGTGGTTGCTCGTTTTCCTTTTGTTTGCTTTGTTCATTTGTCTCTTTTAATTCTATTTTTTTTTTATACTTTTTCAACATGTTCAAAATAAAGATTCAATCAATCAATCAATCAATCAATCAAATTGATACCTGTGCTAATATATGCTAAACCATCCAGTTATACACTGCTAACATGGATGTGCTATGCTAACAATGAATGCTGTCGGTGTTTACTGAAAGCAAACTAGTACAGAGACGACTATTTATAATATTTCTAGTGATACTCAGAAGCTCTCATCAAGCCCCGATTTAATTCGATTTATGCTGTTATCAGTGTTTGAATGATAGCATGGCTGTGGTGTCACATCAATGTATGCGCTCGGTGTTTGCTGATATCAAACTGTAGCATTAGGACCACTGAGTTAACCTTTGTAGTGATACTCACTCCTTTTTATTTAGAACTGGTTTAATTCTGGGATAGTTGAATATTTGTATATAATCCCTGCAGCTGTCAGACTCTATAGCATGGGTCACCAGCCTTTATTAAAACAGAGTTAGATAAAACTGAACAGTTTGGTTCATCTTTAGTTACATGGTTCTATCTTGATAAGCTGTCTTATCACAGATTAATTTTTCAAAAATATTAATGATTTAAGCAAGGAAAGGGCTACATGTCAACATACAACTCTTTATTTCTATTAATGTCTTACTTCATTCCTACCTGATTGACATGTTTAGGAATTATGAGTGATTGGCTCACTGTAGTTGTGAAAGTTGCTACCAATCAAATTATGATATGTTAAAGTTAAAATAAAACACAACTGTTTTAGATATGATCTAATATACATTTTTTAATTATCCTTATAATTACAAAATGTTTTATGTAAGATTTAAGTTTTGTGATTAAATCTGACATCACAAAAGTATTTTGGAATTTGAATAATGTATTTTGTAACTGCAGTACACATAATACTGATTTTGAACAATTTTGTCCAGGTTCCTTGTCACCGCGGACTCCTTCAGCACCAAGCGTTCAGTTACAGAGTCGGTGTGTCAGATCACCCCCCAGGCAGCGACGGCCAGCTGGGACTGTCTAGTGGATGACTTCATGGCTGTGCCTTCACCTGGAGACTGGCGGTCCATCACAGAGGGATTTCCAGGAGCGCTGGAACTTCCCTCTGTGCTGTGCAGCTCTGGATGGGAAGCACGTCCAGACAAAGGCACCCCATATATCATATAGGAGACACACACATTGATATACACTAAATATTTATTTCATTTCTTTTTTTGTGGTGCCCAAATTTATGCACCTGCTTGATTTTGTTTAAATAATTATTGCACACTTTCTGTAAATCCAGTAAACTTCTTTTCACTTCTCAAGTATCACTGTGTGTCTCCTGTATGATATTTAACTGACATTTTTTATTGTAACAACCAATGATTTATACAGGAAAATGATGTCTATTAACAAGGTTGCCCAAACTTTTGCATCCCACTGTATTAGTATATTTTGTCATTAGTATAATATGAAATAAATTCTACATGTGTCAAGTCGTGTGCCAACATTTGCTGTGTAGTAGAACTGAGACATTAGTCATTATAAAAATGTATTTGAAATAATATTAAAATTCTCACACAGAAATACATTAAACATAAATATATAAAATATAAGAATTTACAGAGAGACAGGAATAAAAAGGACCAGCTGCTCTCCAGAGCAGGAACAAGGCTGAGGAGGAAATGCTCCATTGGAGACTGGTGTGGCTCCAGCTCCACTGCCGATGGACCGTCCTGGGACCCGTCCCTCATCTGCCTCGGAGCCGTCCTCCCCTGTGGGCCTGTAAAACAGCACAAAACACAAAGAAATAAGAAGGCTGCTACTAGATTTTAATTTCAACATTGAGAAAAAAACCAAAAACAGGATATAATCAGATTGGTTGTAGATATTTAGTAAAGGTGATCACAAGGGAACCCACCGACTAAAAAGGTATCAGTGCTTGCTGTACATACCTGTGGGTGCAGCAGCAGGAGCTCAGGGACTGGGGAGCCAGGAGAAGCAACTGCGGATGCTCTGCTTCAGAATCAGTTGGTTCTATCAATACAGTATTAAATGTTAACAGGTTGAATATAATAATCGTAGAGTAGACAGTGGTCCCTCATTTATTGCAGCAGGGGTTCTCAGAATAACTAGCCCCTGGCCACGCACTTTATACACTTTTTTCCACACACACACATGAACATTGGTCACAGTTCTCACAATTGATTCTCAAAGTGCAAACCTTTGTAGATTGCAAAACGTAAAAGTATTATTATGCCGCGGTTTGTCTTCATCTGCCTGCCACTTTCGTGCGCCTTTTTCCCTCGCGGTGCAGGTGTCTATTTCCGAATGAGGGTCATAGTTATGGGTGTTTTTGTGCGGTTTTTTTTTCTATTGGACGTGATGGTTATCAAAACTAAACATGATAAATTTGGCAAGCGCAGGAGACACGACACGGAGCAGATTTGTCAATCAGGCTGCAGAATGCAATGCTGTACGGTGCAATAAAAAGAAAAAGAAAATAAAAAAAAAAGAGGCAGTGACGGATGAACAGCGGGACCACTGTGTGCTGTTTATTAATAAACAATAAAATATATTCTTAAATGACAACATGCCTAAAAGCAGAACGGTATTTGTACGTCAGTGGGAAAATAGCGGTGGCTTGCTAGCTTTTGTGCGGCTTCCCCGGGTCAGTGAAAACTTTAGAGAAAACTTAAGAAAAATGAATGAACTTACCAGGTTGCCCGATCTCTTTACATATCTTCCTCCAAGCTCAGTCCTTTATATTCCTGTCTCGGTCCAGAAAGCAGCTGGTGTCGTACGGCTCCAGGTTGTTTGCTACGGCATTGATTAGCCTTCCTTCTATTGAAGAATAAAGGGCTTTGGCTGGATCTGCCCCTTTGAACTAGGTAACAGCCACGTCACCAGGCTCCTGATTGGTTGTCGCAGCGCGATTTGACGCTGGAGTTCAGATTTTTCCAACTCGAGCGGGGGACGCGAAACGCGTGTATGCACAAAATGCAACACATAAACTCACGCGCGTGGTTTTTTTCGCGAGTCAAACGCCTGAAACGCGCTACACTCACGCGCGTTTCAGGCGTTTTGGCGACGCAAATCTGCTTCCGAATTTTCGCGGGAGCCGCAATCGCGGGTCATCGCGCCTTTCCATTGACTTTACATGTAAGCCTGACGCTCTGCCTGCCTCTATCGCGTTCGGTGTGAACACACCGTTAGTCTTTGTTAGTTTTCCTCACCCTCAGTCATAGTTATGGTTTTCGTCTGTCAGTTCTACATTAGTCTTAGTCATAGTCTTTGCCTGTTATTTTCCACCACAGTTATAGTTATAGTTTTTGGTCTTAGTACCTTTAGTGTTTTGTTTCTTAGTGTTTTGCCAGTTTGTTTTGGTTTCCTGGTTTTCCCTTGCCGTTATCATTAAAGGATCACTTTTCTGTTCAAACTTACTACTCCTCGTCCTCATCTGCTTTTGGGTCCTGTTTCCATTACACACCGGCGCACCCCGCCGTGACAGGGACTCTCCTCAATTGCTCTTAGAAATGAAGAATCTTATCGGATGAAACGTCTTCAAGAAACTTAAAGAAGTCCAGACGCTTTTAAAACAGAAGGTGTGAGCAGAAAATCCTGTCTGCTCTGTGGCATTTTAAGCACCACTGATGTCACTGAGCATTAATGCACTAATAAAAGCTGGCTCTGTAAACAACAGGATTGAGATTCAGTCACTGTGGAGGGAGACACAGCTAGGAAAGATTCACACATATTCAGACAATAATATGCACACCTGTTGTAGAGAGACTTCAGTAGTCTTAAAATTGCATTGAAAAGCTATCTTTAAATGGCTCAGTGATCAACAGAACAACTTCTTTATGCATGTATGTATTCTGTTGTTTGAGTAATCTTTGGGTGGCAGCACGGTGGCACGGTGGTTAGCACTGTTGCCTCAGCAAGAAGGTCCTGAGTTCAATTCCACCAGCAGTGTGTGGAGTTTGTATGTTCTCCCCATTTTTGCGTGGGTTCCCTCCGGGTACTTCGGCTTCCTCCCACAGTCCAAAGACATGCAGTTAGTGGGGATAGGTTAATTGGTTAATCCAAATTGCCCATAGGTGTGAATGTGAGTGCGAATGGTTGTCTGTCCCTGTGTGTTAGCCTGCGACACACTGGCAACCTGTCCAGGGTGTACCCTGCCTCTCGCCCTATGACAGCTGGGATAGGCTCCAGCGACTCTGAAAAAGAGAAGCGAATGGATGGAGTATTCTTTGGAGGCTCAGGTCCAGTTAATGGACCAGGAAGACAGATTTACTTCAGTAACCAACCACTTTCTACTTTTATTATGAGTTCACAGCAGATGGGAGGTTTTCCTTCCCACAGTCGCCAAGCGCTTCGAGTTTCTTTAAGACATAGCCTCTTCAATTTTAAGAGCAACTGGTGGAGAGTCCCAGATTTTAAGCCCTATGGGAGTGTCCCCCCAAGAGGGTTGTGGACCTCCTATTGATCCTCTATCTAATGACACGAGCCAAGATTTGAAAACAGGTGTAGGTCACAATCAACCCAGGTATTGGGTGAACCCACTGTGATACCTAGGCCCACCCTATCATGTGATTTCCTGAGGACAGATGGCCCAGGATGTGAGTGAGCGTTAATGGGTCTGGGAAGGGTCTCAAAACTGGATTATAAATGGCAGAGAGTTGGTGTGGTAAACCACCGCCTCTGTTCAAAGATGGTCGCTCACAGTGGACATAGATGGCTTCTGTTACTCCTCTTTCAAACCATCTGTCTTCTCTGTCCAAATTGTGACACTGTCCATTGGTACTGTCCATTTAAAAGAGCCTTTCTTTCCACTTCCTCCATGTAAAGGTTGGCTACAGTAGGTGACACTGGGGAGCCCATGGCACATCCATGTTTGTGTCTGTAAAAACCCTCATTGTATTTAAAATATGTGGTGGTAAGGCAGAGGTCTAACAGTGTGCAAATCTGATTCGGGTGAAGCCGGTTCCATTTTCCAAGGCGCTGTCTTCTTATAGTCAATCAATCTATCAATCAAAGCTTTATTCGTCACATGCAGGTTGCCCTGCAGTGAAATGGGACCCCCCCCGACCTTACACATATAGCACAAACATTACATGGGGATACAGGTCGGAGATTGGTAGAATCAGAGAAAAAAAACATTGAAATGTACACTACAATGGGGAAAGTACAAGAGGAAAAAAAGAGACCCCTACTCATGCTGTGCTTCCATGGTAGGACAGCATGAGAACAGGAAACAAAAAAAACTCCTCTGCACACAAAAGCACATAAATGTCCACAGCACAACATTGTGAAGACATGACAAGCCACAGGGGTGGGTGGGGGGTGAGGAGTAATCCGAAGCGAACACAGCAGCCGCCCTGCACAGCGCTACCATTCCAGCGCGGCACACAGCCAGCCGTGTTCCCTCGCAGGAAACAAGCATCGAAGGCGTTGGAAAGGGAGGGGGGACGAGTGAGTGTCTATCAGTGTAAGTGTGTGTGTGTGCGTGTCCATAGTTCAGCTGACACAGTGTCCTTCGGCCTATCAGGCTAAGTAAACAGTCCTCCAGCCAATCCAGGTGTCCTTGCATGGGATGGGAAGAATAGCCGTAACACAGTCGTTATCAGGGAGTGATTGTTCGGCTCCAGCCTTGGGCCTGCAGCTGGCGCCGTGATGGGGATCCGCAATGTTCATGTTGATTTTGTTCATTTCCATGCGAGCAGCCCAGGAGAATTTTCAGGCTGCTCTTTAACACTCCGACACTGGTCTCTCAATCTCCCGTTGGAGAGTCGCGAGCCTCCCCATGATGGTATCAAACTTCTGTTCCATGGTGTTATCATTCTTTTGATTCTGAGACCTCACAACTGCAGTGATCCGTTCCGCGATGTATTCCAACTGTCGCTCAAGGGTCTCATTTTGAGCAGGCCTCTCTCTGATGTATCCCCCCATACGCTCAATGGTGTTGTTTTGAGCCTTCACAGCAGCTGCAAGCGTCTCCAAGGTGTTGACCATATTACGTTTGTTGTGAGAGGTTGTGCCTCGTTCCATTGCGATTCCAGCGGGCAGCCTTGGGGGGGTTTGAACAGCCGGTTCCACTCTCTTATTTCTCCGATAAACCAGGGCTAAGCCAACTCCGATCAGCATGAACCCTGTTATCATGGTTCCGAATAGATAGATATCTTCAGCGTCCTCGATCGACAGTCCCGCCAGGCACATGATCCTGCAGTTCTGCCACCCGTCCATCGTGTATCCGGCAGGGAATGTCCCTCCAGGGCACTCAGGCTCTTCCGAGCCCAGACTTCTCGTTGAGAAAAGGGTGTCAGTAGCATTCAGAGACCAGTTGATCAAATCCATAATTCTCGTTTAGGTTTTAGAGAACGACAGTGGGAGGCTATTCCAGGGAAAGTAATGCACACAAGACAAGACAAGGACATAGAGGTTAAGCAGGGAAGATAAGGGTTTTCTGACAGCCTCCACTGTCTCAGTTCTAGGAATACAAGTGAAGAGAGAGACAGCATCAAAGGACACCATGGTTCATCTGGATTAAGTGTAAGTTTCTGGACCATCGGTAGAGTTTTTAATGTAATGGGGGGTGTTCCAAAAAGGGGCGCTAGGATGGTGGCAAGGTGTTTGGAAATGTTGTAGGTGGCTGAGTTTATGCTGCTAATAATGGGTCTGAGTGGGACCCCTTCTTTGTGAGGGTATGGCCTCCCTTGCCTATAGACAATGATATGTAGGGCGGTCCTTTTCAAGTTCTTGTAGGTAACTGATAACTTTCTTTTTGTAGTCGCTTGTGGATTCTTGTCTTAAAGCTTAAGGCTAGGTGTTGTTGTCACTGAGGAGTGTAGTCATATTTGTGTGATAATCCACTGTGTTTAGAACAACAGTGCACCTTCCCTTGTTGTCTGGTAATATGGTGATACCATAACATCACCAATCCAGGGAACTCCTCAGCTCTTTTCTAGGTTGGTGGCACGATTGCTCCTGCGGTGGTCCCCCACCCAGGTCCGGATCTCCTCCATACCTGTTTCATGTCCTGGGGGGCAGGGCTATGGCTGCCAAACATAAATACAAACATCTTGTGTGCTTGTGTTAGCTGGTGCCTCCAAACATATCATGCATTATTAATACAGTCTGCTGCTCAGTAACATTCAATGTTTATTATTTACTGTTACTTATGCTTATGTTGGTTGTTGCTGTGGTTTCCCTACTGTGTTGTTCTCTTTTTACTAGTTTTTTTTTTCAGCAGGTGATCTAGCGGATTTTCAATGTCTTTTCTCTCTGTCCCTCTTCTCTATTTTTCTTTCCCTCTTCTTCTCATCTTCTCTTTTCTTTATCTTTATCTTTCCCGCCCCTGGTCCTGTCCATTCTGATTGTAATAACTTAAAACTAAAAAATACATAAATAATAAAGATCAAATAAACTATGACAATCAAGTGGACCAGTTTAGCAAAAGCTGTAATGAGACTTGAGAAAATAAATCTTTTGGGCATATTTCTTGGCCTTTAGACGATAATACTGATTGCTACAGTGCTGTTGCCGTATGAAAATCTACAAGCCTAAAAATATTTCAATTCCTAACAAACTCAAAGCGACATCAACAGTAAGTGTGTGTGCGACAGTGTGGGAAGTCACACATGCAGAGGTTGTGTAAAACATTGACAGTGTCTATTTATTCTATTATAAAGTTATCACAGATAACATTTTTGCTTAAAACACTTATAATAGTCATGTAATAAGGACTAAAGCATCAGTTTTCCTATTCTGTTTTACAACAAGGAAACATTTTGAGATGAAACCTTGTAAAAGGCACTTTTCTTTAGCCACGTCTCAGCACACTACAGTGCTGATGTTAGCTGAGCTAAAGCAAGTGAAAAGGGTTAATTTTACATTAGTGAGCGTACCTCTGTCACTTCACTGAAGAATTGTGAATATCATAATTATTATTTATATGTCCCACTGGACTCGTCTCTTACACCTCCCATGTCCAATTTTGTCTTTCTAAGATGAATCTCTGCAGTTCATCACGTCACTCGGTGCTTCAGTTCACATGACACCTGCTATAAAGATCATGTATATTTATTTTAAAAAGACATGGTTTGTTCATCTCAGATGTCGCAGCAGGATGTACAAATAAAAAGAGGAATCTTCATTCTCCATCTTCCAAAGCCACAATGATCCATTTGTTATAATCTGTATTTTATTAGCATTTTTCACCCTTGAGGTGCGGAGCCATGAAAACCCCAGCCTCCTGGTTTTATGTGTTTTGCTTCACCGGTGATCTAGGAAATTTAGCTCTTCTTTTATGTCACTGTGGTTTTTATGACTTACATTGATCATCAATGTGTACAACCACTATTGCACAAAGTATGTTATGGGCAGGACTCTTCTCTGTTCCCCTCATTGTCACAGAAGATGGATAACATCTGTGCTTCACTCTGCTGCCTTGAGCTTAAAATCTGTGATAAAGGAGGACGTCATACAGAAGTCCTGTAGAGAGAAAAGAAAGAGACAAAACAGACCCATTGTAAGCGCCATTTATAGTTACTTAATTTTTCAATTTGAGGTAACTTGTTTGATGCATATTCTGAAATTTGATGTGTGACAATAATGTATATTGTCATCATTTCAGTTTATTTTCAAAACTCTCAAGGGATATTGAGCTTTATTTGAAAAGTTTATGTGGAAAATAAACAGGCGGATGGCAGAGCCACATGATGAACCGACGCGCAAAAACAGTCGCCTGTCTGTCCATAGAGTGGTTATTTTAAATATAAGAGAAACAGAGAAATCTAAGAAATTAATATAGCCACTCCTCCCATATAACTTCCACAAGTTCTTTTTCTTAAAAATGACACATGCTTTCTGGAATTCTTTATGAGTTTTATTTAATTACTGAGTAAGTAAGTCAGTTAAGTAATTTTGTGCACATGTGTCATGGTCCCCGTGCCTCGCCGGTGTTAAAACCTTCCAATTCTTACAACCTTTGGGCTGAAGGAAGGACAATACTCTGTGTATAAATGCTCAGTCAACAATCCTTTATTCCATACAATTCAACACTTTAAGAGCACAAACCATCCAGATGGGAAGACATGCATGAAGAGGGTCACAGCAAAATCTCAAACTGGTGATTGGTCTGTTTTGAGAAGGCAGAACTGATGTTTCAGAACACTTGATCCATACAGGCACTAAAAGTTTTCCCAGATAGATTCGACAGAAATCATTTTAAAACAACACCAGTAATCCCAGACAAGTCCTTCAGCCTATTTATCATGATGCTGTGATCAATAGTATCAAAAGCAGAGGTGAGATCCAACATAACGAGAACGGTGTACTTTCCAGAGACTGTTGCCATCAAAATGTCGCAGTTTCAGTGAACCGCAGTTTGCGGAAACCAGACTGGAAAATGTCCATAAAATTGTTTTTCTCCAAAAAAGTTAAGTTGTTCTGCAACTGTTTCTTTTTTCCCCAAGATCTTTGACACAAGTGATAATTTTGATATTGGCCGGTAACTGTTTGGAGGAGATGGTGTGTGTTTGCATGTGTATGTGTGTGTTTGAGATACTGCAGATAAGTGCTTGGTAATGACATGTATGAAGGTGTCAGTCCAGTCACTGAGTGTTCAGGAGTCTGACGGCCTGGGGAAAGAAACTGTTTTGCAGTGTTTTTCACGTCTTTCTGTTTCCATGATCATCCCCTGCTGCTCCTCCCGTTTTGAAGGCTTTCCCTTCAAGTACACCTGTGACACTCAGTGCTGGTAGCTTTGTGGATGGAACAGGTGTGCTGCAAGAGTCTTTGATGGAGGGAAGAGAGGCTCCAATGATCTTCTTAGCTGCTCTCACTATCCGTTGTAGGGTATTTCGATCAGATACAGTGCAGTTACCATATCAGACACCGATGCAGCTGCTCAGGACGCTCTTGATAGTCCCTCTGTAGAACATGGTGAGAATGGATGGATGGAGCTTTTCTCAGCTTCTGCAGGAAGTAGAGACATTGTTGTGCCTTCTTAGTTATGGAGCTGGTGTTGAGGGACCAGGTTCTCCGTCAGGTGAACACAGAGGAGTTTGGTGCTCTTAACGACCTCCATAGAGGGTCCATTGATGTTCAGTCAGAAAGTAAAGGAGGTTGCTGTTCCCAGGGCTGCCTTGTTGTTGAGTCTCGAGTCTTTAGCAGCTCACGCACTTCTGCAGTCCTCCACAGTTTCTGGTTGGAGCGTGTTATGATAGTCTTGGAGTCAGTGACATCATCGATGCACTTGCTGATGTAGCTGGTCACAGATGATGTGTTCTCCTCCAAGTTGGCGCAGTCACCATTTGTTACAGCCTCCCTGAACATGTCCCAGTCAGTGCGCTCAAAACAGTCCTGAAGAGCAGAGAGCTCCTGCAGGCCAACTTCTCACCTTTCTCAGAACCAGTTTACAGCATCTGACGAGTGGTCTGTATGCCGGAATTAGCATAACAAGTGGTCTGAGTGTCCGAGTGGGGGACGGGGCTTCACTCTGAAGGAAGGTGGCTTCATGGCTCAGGCAGAGCCGTGAAGAACCTTTGAACAGGTAATAAAGTCTGTTCAAATACAAGCCTGGAAATACAAAGACAGTCTTAGAACACAGGTGAGGCACAGTAAGAAGAACTCAAAGACTAGTAAAATAACTAACAATAACTGAATAACTCAAAGAATATAAATAAACACCAAACACTGGGTGACAGGGCCAGGACAGCAGGGTCAGAGCTGTTTTGGAGAGGCAGTGGTGATGGACAATATATTAGGCATGTGGTTTTACTGCTGTAAAACCAAATGTATGTATATTATGCACAATAATATACATACATTTATTTTTTGTGGACATTAACATTACCCATGTGCACATTGGAAAACATTTTATTATGTACCTCAAGCTGTTCATGTTTATATTTTCACTCTTTTCACTGACATCTACCAGTGCACCAAATGACCCATCTGGACCTTGGTTTGGGACATTGAATAGAACAGTCATGTTTTGGAAAAAGGCCTGTGAGTGAAATTTTTATTTACTGCCACTACCATCCACAGTTGCTTTAGAAATGCCACAAGGGACTTTCATTATTTTTGAGTAAATATAATTTATTGTAGATGGGTAAATGTGCTCAGCTAGAGCAGGAAAGCGCTATAAAAGTACCAGTTCATTTACCATGTAAGCATCTAATGTCTAGTGTTTTTGAGTTCTTAGTAAATTCACCTCTTGCTCATCACATCCAATTATTAGACACCCCCTGCAATTTAAAGTGTTTGTCAAAATTTTCCCCAAGTGCTTTTTTTTTTTTTAAACACATCAAGGGATTTTCAACATAACATTTTGAAAGAGAATATTTTTTGTTTGGAAACCATAAATTATTTCTGCTTGCACACATAACAGAATTATTTCATTAAAAAAAAACCAAACTACTAGCATCAATATTATTACCCACAGAGATCCGGCCATTTATAAAGCCATAGCAGAGTCCCAAAAAACAAATGAAAAATATGTGAAAAAATGATTTTAAACTCATTCTCATTCTAACCTGCATAGTTTTCAGTCATTATGCAGGATTCAGCTAAACTTAAAATCACAGCTTTTGTTAATGCTTACAAACCAGGAAGACATCAAAAGCATAGCAGTGACTGAGTGGACTGAGAACCACTGACAAAATGCAGAACTGATGGACTGACTGACAGCCAGAGGCTGGTCACGCAGTGAGGGAGGACATGACAAAGAACAGAGCGACATGCAGACAATACATACACAGGAGGGTGATTAAGTGAAGTGGAGATGCATGGGTACACAGCTGAAAACAATCATAGCTGACGAGACAGAAGCAAAACTGAACATCACACACACGAGACAGAAGACCTTTAAAATAAAACAAGAAGTAATGCACACACAGACACACACACACTGAGACTCAGACTAAGATGTGAACTTGATACTGGAACTAGGAATAAACACAAAAACAAGACAGCCTGGGGAGCCAATGGGAGGAAAGATCAAGGGATGGATAATGAAAGGAAAGACAAAAACACAGGGACGGGACTACAAATGTATTCACAGAGACTGAACACAGACCAGACAGAGACAAGGTGTAACTACTGCAATAACTGCAGTAGTTACACCCTTTTGCACACACTACAGTAAAATAGCAAATGACAAAGTTCACATGTCAGAGTCAAATGTCAATCATATATATTCTGCCTCTGTAATATTCTTTATCAATATTCTTGATATTAATAATTGAGCGATTTATATATATTAGTGCTATTTATTAAATTTGTAATCTCTGTAACATATTGTATTGTTTAAATAGTTTAGTCTGTTACTGTTACTGTCTTGGACCAACTGTAACCCACACCATTTCCTTAGGGTTTAATAAAGTATTCTGATTGTGAATTAAAAAATAGAGTAAAATAAATAAATACTAAAAATACCGTAGCAGCTGTAGTGCAAAGGTAATGGTTTAAACATGTACAATGTGTACAATGATTTTGCAATAAGTCATGGGCATGGCTGAGGAGATTGGAGGCAAACAAACACAGTGACACTGATGACAGGACACACAGATTGGTTCCAATCATGTCCAGTCTAACATAAACAAACTAGAAATCAAGAACTAAAAATGTCACATTCAAAGGGACTAGAAGATAACATACTCAGGAAGTAGCATATACATGATCTTAAAGTTTCAAAGAAATTAAAAATAAGTTGAGAACAAAACTCAAAAACTGGATCTACTGGAACCAAGAGACAGACTTTAGATTGGGGGTGAATAAAAAAGCAAAGAAGTAACAGAAGTCGCCTGCCTGCCTGAACTATCACTAAACTCCATGTGGCACTTGACATAAAAAAAGAATTCTAATAAAAGTCATTAGATTGAGACCATAATTTTCATAGAAATTAAGCGTAAGAGAAATTTTTTACGAAAGCATGTGATATATTACCCCACAGTCTGAGTCAGTGCTTCCTATGATAACATCCTCGTACAGTCAGGTGAAACAAAAACTTAAATTACTAAAACTCAAACAGTTAAAATAAGATATTATCGTAGTCTTAGTAGTAAAAAAAAGGGATTTCAACTTGGGAGCCGTGACTTTAGTAGTGTGTGATTACTAGCTAGGTTTTGTGTTTTGTACTATATTCACTGTTCCTGGTTTCTAGGTTCTCCGTGTGTTTATACTTAGTCTTAGTTTTCTGTCTTTATGTTCCACGTCTACTTACTTTTGTCTCTGTGTCTGAGTCTGTCATGTTTCCACATCTCAGTGTCTGGTCTGCCTCTTTGTGAATTGTCTCATGTTTTCTGTTTTTTTTTTTTGATACTTTGTCCTGCATGTGGTGCATCTAGTTTTGCTTCCCTTTGTCTTGTCTCCTTGTTATGTTTGCTTTCTCTCAGCTGTGCTCTCCTGCACGCCATCTGCTGTTTCTCATCACCCATGACTTTTCCCATGTGTTGTGTTCCACATCTCAGGTCTTTAGCTTTTACTTGATTCTAGTTTCCTTCCAGTCTAGATTTTGTTAGTTTAGTCTTTGCATTTCTGCTTGTGATTATGGTTTTGTGCTGCCTCGATAAAAGGCATGTTTTCAGTTGTGGCTTCTGCTATCTTTTATGGCGTGGTCTGCTGGGGCGGCAGCATCTCTGCTGGGGACAGGAAGAGACTGAACAGGGTGATCCGAAGGGCCAGCTCTGTTCTAGGATGCCCTCTGGACCCAGTGGAGGTGGTGAGTGACAGGAGAACGGCGGCTAAGCTGTCATCCCTGATGGACAACATCTCCCACCCCATGCAGCAGACTGTGACAGCACTGAGCAGCTCCTTCAGTGGGAGACTGCGGCACCCACGGTGTGGGACGGAGAGATTTCGCAGGTCTTTCCTCCCCACTGCTGTCAGACTCCACAATAAAGACTTTAACTGATCAAGCACACACATCCATACATATGCAATAATACTAAGTGCAATAATCCTTTCTGTCATCGTTGTATTTTTACTCAGTTGTATATAGTATTTGTATTTGTATTCTATTTTTATCTTATTGTATATTTATTTTATTTTATTCTACTGTATATAGTATTTTATTTTATTCTATTCTGTACAGTTGTGTACTGTATTTATTCTTATTGTATTCTAATTTTTGCCTCATAACTTTTGCACTGTCCACTTCCTGCTGTGACAAAACAAATTTCCCACGTGTGGGACTAATAAAGGTTATCTTATCTTATCTTATCTTATCTTATCTTATCTTATCTTAAGTCCTCGTCAGTGTCTGCATTTGGGTGCTTTGTGTAAAAATGTTCTAAATGTTCCATTTAAAGATTAGAATTCATATCCCTGTACAAAGTCACAAAGGTGTGGAAAACACAGTCATTAAATATGTATCTGTTGGAAATCTTTTCAGTCTGGAATCAAAGACTTTGAAAAGAGAAAAAGTGTACTTGCAACCCCCTTCTCCATTCATTTTAATCTGGGCCTCCTGCAGGGAGCATGTTCCCAGGAGACACCGTATGGGTTTGTTGGCTAATTAGGATGATTTAACCAGTGAAGTCTCTACAGGGTAAACGAGTTTGCCTCACTATCTCTGCTGTTCTGGAAGGAAACCAAACATTTACATGCTCATTATCATCCACCTGAGCTCTAAAAATAACACTTGGCCATCACAGGGTTATGAAAGCACTGCTTGAGACCAGGGCACATCTTATACAGGTTCTTTTCATTAGTACAGACAGACCATCAGTATTTTACACATGAACTTTAGCTTAAATTGAATTAAATTTAAAACTACATACGGCAACATTAAACAAATTCAACAACATTCATAGTGGAGAATTTCATTTCAATAGCAAAAAATCAACCAACCAACCAATCACAAGAACTCGATTCTTTGGGAGGCCTTTAAAACAATGTTAACATGATGACACTAAAATTCACCTAATCATTTTGTTCAAGTCATTGTATTATGGTGTATTATGTGGTGAAACATACCACATAATAGCTCTGATAGGAAGGAGGACCGTCAGTGCAACCTTTTTTCTCAGGAGAAATAAACCAAAACTAAATCAAGAAGTAAATTCAAAACTTTATACATTGTAGTTCTTAACAGGTAACAATTTTCTTTATTCCATCATCTTAACTCAAAGTCGTGATTTGTTGTGTCAGCATGAAAATCTTTTATTTGGAAGCTGCATGTCCTTCGGTTCATCAGAGAATATAGGTTGTATTAAACCCAATTCTTTTATCCCCATGGTAGAACAGACAAAACCCGACTCAGAGTGGTCAAAACATTTATAATTCTTTATTCAATCATCTTCTGGAAGAGAGAGCCCTGCACAGCCCAAAGCCAGTTGCAGAATCTCTGACATTAGAAGCTAAAATGTGTCTCATATAGGTGTTATTTTGGTCCTTTACACGTCACACACAGCCTCGATACAAACACTCCTTATATGTTACTAGTTCCTGTGTTTTCTGTCTGGTTTCCTGTTTTATTTATATGCTTGTACAGCTCTACACCAACTTCCTGTTTTTCAGTCTGGCTGAGCACTTAGTTTGTGAGTCAAAAGTGGCCTTGCTTTACAAGCCTTCAATATTAAAATACATAAAACAATATACTCAGAAAATAAGCACTAAGAATATGTTTATTCCTTACCAGTTTCCCCCTTTTTAACTAATTTTATAAGTTAAATTAATTAACTGACTCCCTCAATAACTACTGTTAACTAAAAACCGATATAATTAGTTTTCCTGGTAAAATGTCCTACATTACTTTTGTCACTCTTTGGAAATAGCCGCTATAGAGTTAACCCGTTTCCTCTTTAAAACTTAGTCCTGGTTTCTTCGCCCCCTTTAACGGGTAGCGCATATCCGGCCTGAACACTGTGTTTGGGCAATTTACATAACATAGAAATCCTACAAACTATTCAATCTAAACCACACATTTTCTGAAACTGGGCATTTCTCTGTGCTTCTTTTGAGTTCCCCTTTCTGACGGTTGGTTTCTGGATTCTCGTCAACCCCTCCGTGGTTTTGCTCTGGTTCTGGAGTCTTCTCCTGTAAAGGATAGAAAACAAAACGCCTCTCTCTGCTACACCTCAATAATCTACTGTGTTCATCAAATTCCAAATTAAACCTAAAATTCCCCCTTTTGACACCTTTTCAAACTGAAAATGTTTCACCACCTCTTAGAAAATTAAAAGAAAAAGGTTAGTCAAATTATTTCTCAAAACACCTCAGCGATCCTCCTCTCGGGTATATTTGCTCCGGGCCTGCAAACCTGTGTTTAAGGAATAAAATCAATTTAATCACCATGTCAAATCTTTTGCATCCTTGGAACTTCCTAGAAACAAAACCTGTATGTTAACCTGAACTTCACATTTCAAACTCAGTTTTCCCCACTGTCCTTCCTTCACTGTGATCCAATCTGTGCTATAAGGAACAAAACTTGGTCTAGTTTTTGTCTCAGTGTCCAGTCAGTCAAACCTTTAGTTCACATCGTCAGTCCAGTCATAGTCCAGTCACACACATTCACTCAAAAGAAAAAACAATTGTTTATCATTTTTGGTCTGGATTGATACACGACAATCCTTTTAGACAGGAACTCACAGGTTCCAACAGGTGGCTTTTCCTCAGCCCATTGTAATCTGGAAAAGCTCACCTTATATTTGCTCTCCCGAAAGTTTTTTTTTACAGCGCTGTTAATTCAATCTTGCAGGCCTGCTTAGAAGAAAAAATGAGAAAAAGGAGAGCTGATTATTAGCTCATCAAAGCACAAAACATAATCACCTGACAGGTTTTTTCTAAGTGCAATGTTACAATTATAATGGGCCCCGTTATAGACATGTCCATTAATAAAACTCCCTCTATTGAAATAAGAAAACAACCCAAACCTAACTATCAGAATCGACCCATCACTAAAACAACAACCCCAAAAATCTTAACCACAGAAAAATTTTGCTTACTAATCTATCAATATGTTGTGGGGATTAGAACTTCGGGGCCACAAAGGTTTTGCCCTACTCTTGGCTTAACTAATACTTACATAGTCTGAAATCAGACTTAAAATCACTCCCTCTGTTCATTTTCCCCACATCATATCTCAGTGGTTGGCCTCAGGTTCTTCAGCGTCCTGACACTCCGAGGTGGGTCGAATATCCAAAAATTGTTCTCAAGTAAGAGTAGCATTACTTTAAAATATTATTACTCAAGTAAAAGTGAAAAGTAGTCTTCAAAAATGTTACTCAAGTAAGAGTAAAAAAGTACTTGGTGAAAAGATTACTCAAGTAGCGAGTAACTGTTTGAAATGTCCGATTTATTTTTTAAATAAATGCTATCAGACAAACAAAAATAAATAAATATACAAATCTTAGTATTTTCAACATGAATATATGTAAAAACATCAACAAAAAATTTCCAGATTTCAGTTTTTCACAACATAAAGCTTTTTTCACCAATACCTACAGTAAATAATATAAACATACAAACAGTGCAAACAATTTCCAGTGACAAGATATGCTGTAAACTTTATATTCATTTTTGCTCCAAATGGCACAGCAGCCTCAGAGAAAACAGAACGAGGCATCTTCAACATATGTTCATACAAGGCAGCTCAGTTTACCATAAGTTGTATGGGTGTGCATCTATTTCTGCATATTTAGCAAAAATGTGCACTTTCTTCACTCAGTGAGGTGATGGTTCAGCTTCAGCAGCAGTTTGCTCTCAAGGTTTTTTCTGTGAAGCTGTAACTGTTCAGCAGTGAACAGGAGTCCTGCATGACTGAGAAGTCCTTCACAAGCTCCTGATGCAGGAAGAGCTGTATTGATTTTGATCAACAGCATCTTGATCTAAGGAAAGCCATGCAATAGATCCACACCTCCAGTGAATGGACATGAAAGGTACCTCTCCAGCTCCCCTGCTTCTGGCTTTCCTGACCCCATGGATCCATCATCTTCGTCGGTTAGGCTGCTGTTTGTGCTGGCCTCATCCAGCTCTGAGTCTAGGTGATGTCTGATGAAGTTGAGACCTGTGGAAAGATGTAGGTTTTTAAAAGTATTAGGTCTGGTCATTATAGTGCTGCCAAGCTGCAGGTGTTTGGCAAGAAGATTTGATCACACTGGAGACGGTTTTTACTAACTCTTGTAGAAAAACAAAATCTTGTCATTCATGTCCCGCACAAACAGTTTGCAATGAATTCCAGATTAAGTTTAAAATAAGAACGCGTGCAAGGCTGAGCAGTGCTCGCCAATGGATCCTCCTGTTTGGCTGTTACTCTGGGAAAAGACGAGAAAGACGGTGATGGAAGCGCGACTGGAGCTGCGATGTAGCCTATATAATATTTATATTGTACGAACGTGATAATTCTGTATATTGTAATAACCTGATATTATATTGTTCAAACGTGAAAGGTATAGTGTTAGAACAATATACTTTTCTATTTTTCTTTTGCCTGGGTGGCAGCTCTACGCTTCCGTATCCAAGGCTTTTCAATGTGACCACACAAAATTATCACGACTACAACAACCATGAAAAGAGTTGGATGGACATTGCTGCTCAATCACCACTGCCTGGTCAATGTTTTCCATTAGTAATTTAGCAAAGTTGATGGTGTGTGTGTCTGTGTGAGTGAAAGACAGAGAGGGAGAGCGAGGGACAGATTTTGTATGATAAGCTTCATGTTATAAACGCACAGTTTGAGCACTCAGGTCGCATCAGAGCATCAGGCCGTATAGTGTGAGACCTGCATCGTGACCTATGAACTTCTAACCCCTGAGATTAAATTGTACAGTTTGAGCAGGAGCTGAATAACGCGACTGAAAAAAATCACAGTGTTTGCCCAGCTTAACCCTTTAAGACCTACCATAGAACCAAGTCCGCCAGAGCTTATATTATATTTTTACATGGTGTGGTGCCATTTTTGGGAGCATTTCAAGTTGCTATACCTCAATACAACAACTATAGCCCAGATTTTAATAATATGTATTCATTAAGTGCATAGTAATTACATAAATTGCAAAAAAGTGCAATAAACTACAAAAAAATTGAAAATCGTTTTTGCTTTTTTAACATATATTTCTAGTTAGAGAAATTTAAGAAGCTTATCCCTCAAAACTGTAAATACAAAAAAGTTGCACAAAATAGTTTCCTACCACAGGAAATTTATTTTAAGTGTCTTCATAGTTTTATTTTTGAGATACACCAATTTTCATATACTGCAGGAAAAACGAAAAAATATATTATAGTGCAAATTTGCAAAATAACAGCATATGCATCAAAATAAAATATTTCCAGCAGTGCAATATGAGTCCTAAGCATCTCAGAAATGACACAGAAAGTCATAAAGTCAAACATAACTTTTAAAAACACAAGTATAGGCCCTGAGGCCCTGATGGTAAAAAAAAAAAAACTACATTTCCGCGAAAATGACGTCACTTCCGGTTTTGGGCAGGTAATGGCGGACATGCAAAAGTTCGCGCTGACGTCTACTCCAACGTAGGAAGTGTTATGAACAGCTGATCGGATCGGCAAAGCGTGTTTCTGGAATATTATGTTTTTGTTGCTGCAAGAGCTTTTTATGCAGTTTTTGCAAAGCTATATGTGGAAGGAAACTGTGACCTAAGACAAGCTGATGGCATCAGATGTAAGTACAACTCCTCCGTTTTCATATGCAAAAAAAATTATTGCGCTAGCTTACATGGTTGCAAAGCTACCAGGATTTAAAAATAGTTACGCAAAACAGAGCGTGCCCGCTCCGACCGGCTCTAAAGTGTTAATGCAGACTGTTTAAACTAAACAAGCTGCTGCTTCACATAATAAACCCTGTCAGCCGCAGTATTGCCTTCTGTTTAACAGTTAAAGCAGTAGAGACGAGCTGTTTGCATGTGTGTTTAACTCCAGCGCCATTAACCAGGCTAGCTGTTAGTTAATAGCTCATGCTAGCTAACCAGCCAGCAGTTAACAGGACAGCTGAAGCTGCACAAAACACCCACAAACTTGTCTCACTACAACATAGTGTTAGATTATAATATTATTTTATGCCATGTTAGACCCCTAATTAAAGGTTGTGAATTATTATGTAGTTTTAGTTTGCATTATTCTCCTGAATTAGAAGAAGCTGATAACTATTGCATTTGTTAAACTGATTTGCATTACATTAGACTGCTGATTTATTGTGGATGAATGATATTGTTTTATGATGTTATAAGAAATACTGTTTGCAGAAAGTCATCGCCTTATTTGTCTGATTCTGCCCCAACTCAGCAGGAGCAGATAAACGGGGAGCCAAGGTCGTAGCTTAGGCGCCGTGTGAGAGAAAGCATGTGAATGTTTCTGTGAAGGTTCTCAGTCATCCAGGTCATCGTAGTCAAAGGAGCTTGCAAAGAAAAGCGTCTGGACTTCTTTAAGTTGCTTGAAGACGTTTCACCTCTCATCTGAGAAGCTTCTTCAGTTCTAAGGTCAAATGGTGGAGAGTCCCAGATATAAACCTAGTGGGAGAGACCCCCCCACAGAGGGACAAAAGGACCCCCTGATGATCCTCTAATCGCCTGAGCCAAGGTGGGAAACTGGGCGTGGGTCCCAATCAGCCACATGTAAAGGAAGCACTCAAAACGTGCGGCTATCCTAAATGGGCGTTCTTAAAGTCAGCAAAGAGGCACAGAAAAGAAGACCAGACACCAGCGAGGGAGGATAAGAAGGACAGACGCAACAACATTGTCATCCCCTATGTAGCCGGTGTATCAGAAAAACTCAGGAGAGTTTTCTCCAAGCATGACATCCCGGTGTATTTCAGACCCAGCAACACGCTCAGACAGAAACTGGTTCACCCGAAAGACAAAACGCCAAAACACAAACTTAACAATGTGGTGTATGCTGTACAGTGCAGCGAGGAATGCTCAGACCTCTACATTGGAGAGACCAAACAGCCACTTCACAAGCGCATGGCACAACACAGAAGAGCCACCTCCACAGGACAAGACTCAGCAGTCCATCTGCATCTAAAGGTCAAAGGTCACTCTTTCGAGGATGCCAATGTTCACATTTTGGACAGAGAGGACAGATGGTTTGAAAGAGGAGTGAAAGAAGCATCTATGTACACTGTGAGCAACCATCTTTGAACAGAGGCGGTGGTTTACGACACCAACTCTCTGCCATCTATAATCCAGTTTTGAGATCCCTTCCCAGACGCCTTAACGCCCACTCACATCCTGGGCCATCTGACCTCAGGAATTCGCATGATAAGGTGGGGCCAGGTTTCACAATGAGCTCACCCGAAACTCTGGCTGATTGGGACCCACGCCCAGTTTCCCACCTTGGCTCAGGCGATTAGAGGATCATCAGGGGGTCCTTTTGTCCCTCTGTGGGGGGTCACTCCCACTAGGTTTATATCTGGGACTCTCCACCATTTGACCTTAGAACTGAAGAAGCTTCTCGGATGAGAGGTGAAACGTCTTCAAGCAACTTAAAGAAGTCCAGACGCTTTTCTTTGCAAGCTCCTTTGACCATGTGAATGTTTAGGCTTTTATGATAAGGTGGGGGCACCAGAGGCTATAAGAGTTTGAGCAATGCTCCACCATTTTGAGATCTGAGGCTGTCTGCATACAGTGTCCATCTCCCACGCGTGTGACTATTAAAATCATCGTTTGACTTAACCCGGCCGGACCAGTGTTGTTATTGTGGTTTTTCCTCGTCTCCATCCCCAATTTTGAACTCGTAACAGTTTGGGGGCTCGTCCTGTGGTATTGGGGTGGAAGTTAGAGGTTTGGACGGTCTGAGGTTGTCGAACGGACAGGCACAAGCCAGTGGTCTGACGTGAGTGGGCATAAGCCGGCTTATACAAAGGTAAGGCACTACCTGTTGAATTATTTCCAAAGTGTGCCAAATTGGACATGATTAGATTAAAAGTCTACTCACTGAAATTACTGGTAGAGGGCCTGTTTTGATTTTGATGAGGATCCCCGTGTGTGTTATGCAGTTAAAGTCGGATAAGAGTGTTTAATGAATTTGAAAAAGTATGAAAGAAATGCTGGGTTAGAGTCCCAAGAAATTGAGTTAGAGTCTCAAGTAGTTTGGTAGGGAATTGGTCATGTTGTTGGTTAAAGTCCAAATTGGTTATAAGTGTGGACCTGTGTGATTATAAGTGAGGGAAGGCTCCATTGACCTCTAGGTTGCACTTGCCTTAGTCAGACTCATGTTTTAGGGTGTTGACTGTTGTTTCAAAGTGTTATAAATTATTATAGGACGGCAGTCGGAAACTGCTAAGAAGCGCATTGCTCAGAGGTAACGCTTGCCAGGGTTGGGGACGCCCAATGCTTGTCCTCTTTGAGGGATAGTCAGTTGGTCACTGTGGAGCCTGGGGCACTCCAGAACAACTAAGTGGTTTTACCACTTCACCGTCAGAAACAGTGTTATGTGCTTTTTTGGATACAGTTAAATTGAGTTAGGGACTTTAGAAATTAGGCCAGAGACTGTTCTGGAGGAAACAGATACTGGGATTGGCTGCAAAAAAGTTATCTTTCTTCGGTTGGACCCGTTATGGTAAAATTTGTCGAAATTGTATAGGCGCTAAATCTGTCAGGCCTTGCAGTGATTGTAAATATAAGACGTCTTTGTAATATAAAATAATAGAGTTTTATCTGAGCTTTGTGTGAGATTGTGGGTGAGGTGCAGCTGCAGCACTGCGAGCTATTTTTAGACGGTGTGTGAACATGCAAATGAGGTGGCTGCTGTGGAGCGCACAGAGGATTTTTGCTTCCTGTTTAGTGTGTTTTTGAGTTTTATAATTATGATTTGCAAACAATGATACATGCCTGTAATTAAAACACTGATTTTGCTGATTATAATATTACAAATAAGGTTTTGAATGACTACGCTGAATGTTTGATGTTTGGCTGGGTTTTGATATAGAAGAGACAAATCGTGTATGATTTAGACCGGCACTTCAGTCGGCAGAGTAAGATTGTGATGAAAAGGATATTAAATAAATCTCTTAGTGTGTTGATACAGGTGGCTACGGGCCTGGACCAACTGCCCCCCACAAGCACAGCGGCCGAAGCAAAATTATAGTAATGGAAACCACACTCAGCAAGAATCAGCAGCTGTGGAAAAGACAGCAGCTAGAAGAGAATTAGAGGAGAAATTAAGAGAAGTTTTAACACATAAAATTGGGGCCAACAGACTTGTGGAGGTTGGGAAGGCGTCCGGAGCATCACAACAAAAGGTGAAACAAAACACACACAAGCAGAGAAATGTGAGAGAGGCACGTGTTAGAGAAATGCCTCGTTTAAGAAAAAGTTAAAATAACCCACCTACAAACGCACATACACGCAATGAAGAAACAGCTCACATTCATGAACACGTGAAGATTTGCCAGCAAGATTAAAGAAATGATAAAGTTTATCCACTACTAACAAATAAACTCTCTGGGTTGCAGGACAACAACTTAACTTCAAAAAAGACACTGGTCTGACCAACCAGTGAGGATACGACAAATGTAGTGGTAAAAAGATTCAAACTGTGACATGTTTTCTGCTGATTGATTAATACAAGTGATTACTGAATGAAAGAAAAGTCCATTTTTGGGCTTTTAAACATGATCTTAAGAATTTTAACATGTACCTGTGTTGTCCTGTCAGCTTGGTGGGTTATGAGTTGATTATATGGTGAGAAAAAACAAAAAAAAGGGGGAGAGAAGGCTGACACAGGGCCTGGCCCCGTTGTTTCTCCCCTCTCTGAATAACACAGCCAACACAACATCATTTTCCTGTTCGTCTGTTTTTGTTTTGTTTTTGTTTTGTTTTTTCTCTTTATGCTTGATTACAGGCTGCTTTGTCGGCCCAGAAAGCCGAGGCTGACCTGGACTCCTGCTCTCCCCTCTACCATCTTTGCTCTCTCCTCCACCATCTTTGATGTGACCCTGACCAAATGCTACAGCAGCTGGACCCACAACAACAACCTGAAAATGTCAACAGTGCTGCAGGAAAACGATCTCATGCAGCGGAGACGGAGAGCGTTAAATCCAAGGCCCGTTTCACAACGGGGGAGATTTCCAGACAGCTTCAGCTGGCAGAGCTGTGACGAGACGCCCATTAAGCCCGGAGGAAAAGTGAGGCCGAGCAAGACAATGCTGACCTTAACAACTCTGCATTAAAACTGTGCAGGACAGTGACGGACCAACACGCATGATCAGGCAGCAAAAAGGGCGTGCCAGAGACAGGAGGAGTAACTGAGGTCAGGAGGCACCTCGGAATGAACAAAAGCACCAGGAGAAAATAAGCTGAAGGCACAGGTGTCGGGGCTCGGCCAGGAGCTGACCTCTGAGAAGAGCCGAACAGCAGAGCTGCAGAAGGCCGTGGAGCAAAGCAAGGGAAACATCAATAAACTTCAATCTGACGTGTACGGAAAAGACTCTGAGGTCAGTAAGAGCTCAAGGCATCAGAGCAGAAACTGAGCATGGCTCTGGAGGAGCTGGCTGATAATCGAACCCATCAGGCTTGGAGTCCCAGACACAGGACTTGAAATCAGGCCGGACCTTGCTGGAGCAGGAGGTCGCCAAACCTGACGAAAAAGCTCCAACAGCAGGAGCAAACCCTGAAGGAGCTACAGAAGCAAAAGGGTCAAGTTAAGGAGGAGCGGTACAAGGAGAAGATGCAGGACACTGGAGAAAAGCACTGCCTCAATTGGGGCCAGAACCAGTATGGACAGAACTTTGAGCAGCAGCACCAACGGATGCAAACGGACTGAAAAGGAGGAGGGCAGGACCCAGGGCACGCTTCAGGCCGTGGTTTACCCAGAACACCAGAACAGGAAAGTGATGAACACAAACACCCACACAAACACACACATCTACATGCACTGACTCAGAATGAAGAGAAACACACATATGAACACATATGCACTCGTTGATTGAGTGAGAACTGACACACACACACGTGCCCAAGCTTGTGCAATGAAGAGTGATACACACACACGCTGATGCAATGAAGAATGCTTTACTAACAAATGCTGCACACAAACATCCAAATACGGAGTCGGCAGCAATTTCCTAATGTTGTAAACCTGCTCAACATTTGGCAATAAAACCCTTTCTGATTCTGATTCTGGTTACAACAACAAGAAGCCATTGATTGTTTATTGGTTAAATGCATTTCATGCCACCCAGAGGGCATTTGTGTAGATTTAGGGGACAGGGTCTAAAGCAGTTGGGTAGTGAAAACAATATCTGTGCGTGATGTCTGTTTATGGCTTAAGGCCTCCACTGAATTGTTTATTGTGCTTCACACAGCCTGATAAGGAGCAGTGGTACAGAGTGAAAATGATGAATGAACGGTGTGAGTTTTATTTCGGAGAGATTATGAAAAGGTTGCGTTGATTTGACTCAGTTGTTTAAGTTTCTGCCAAAGCAAAGCATTTGTGTGCAACCAGTGTCCACTGTTGAGTTAAGTCAATCCAACATGTTTTTGTCAGTGCAAAAAGGAGTTACGGTACCTGCATGCCTGCACAATATTGTCCCGGGAGGGAGAAAAACTTTCTGGTGAAGTTTCGGTTGATTTTTGGGTTTTGTCTGACACTAGGTTGATTCTATCAGTGAGGTTTGGATTGTTTTCCTTCTCTAAGAGAGAGAAAGATGGTTTTATGCTTGGACATGTTTGCAATGGGCCCCAGTATTTGTTACTTTATTAGTATTTTATTGGTTACGTTTGTTTTTGCTTTCGTTACAGTGCACTGAGATAAGAACATCTGAGAGGTGTGATCCACCGGTGATGATATTTTGGTATTTTGTGAGCTCCTGATTTAACAAATCGGCTCCTTAATCCAGGCCTGAGAGATTGAACTTTAAAGCGCTATAAAATATTCTTACTGGAAACAGTGGCAAAGTGTTTTTCTCCATGATTATAATGGGCTTGGGAGAAATTCACTTATATGGGACACTGATCGAATGAGAAGTCCTGAGCCTAAAAGGATTGCAGCGAGTCAATCCAGTCCAAAGAAGGAAAAAACAAACAAGGAACCGTTTCCTTTAAAATGATGACGTCGTCTTGCTGGTGATGGAGGCTCGAATAGGTTGCGCGTGAGACCCCATTATCAGCAATACCTGGTATGAATGTGTGTGGATGGATGCATGTGACGGACTGACGACTAAAAGCTTTAACTGACTTGATACTGAGACAAAAACGGTGCCGACTTTAGGATTAGTGAATGTCCACAACAACTCACCCAGCCTGTAAAAGAAGGGTGGAGGTTTTGTCTTGCTTTGTTTTGTTTTTGCAAGGACAGAAGGTTGACAGAGACTAAAGGGGGAGGCTGTAGCTTCACATGAGTGTGAGCTGCAGACTGAACCCTTTGGTTGCTAATTTTGAGTTACTGATGTTTACATTAAGAAAATTGTGTTTTAGTAGCTGTGTTTCGATTAATGTATCATATTATATGGTTGGGAATGTTAAATGCTAAAGTGAAGAAAAGGTTTGATTCCACTCATGACTGAACATGTTATTATTAACCATAGCGGGTCACTGTAAAGAGTCAATGAACTTTTATAGAGGTAAAAAAAAACAAAAATAAAAAAAAACCCTCCACTGAGGTCTGTGAATAACAGGGGAATGATAGAGTTGTCACGCTCAAAATAGAGATATGTAATGATAAACACTGGTCCCCGTCTTTTGGGTGCTTTCTTGAAATAGTCAGCAATTTAAAAGTAAGATAGAACCGACAGGGGTGGTGCTGCACAAGAACAAGAGTAAGATAAAGTAAAATATTGTGTTTAGCTTTGAGAAGTTCAAATTGAAATGTACCATTACACTCAGAGGATCAATATGAAGTTCAATATATGCTAATTTTGAATGAAGTACATGACTGGTGACTGTTCTGTCCTGAGCTTTTGTTTTTACAGCACCCGCTTGACCACACCAACAGTTTCTCGCCACCGAAAAGGGGTACTTGCAAAGAATAGAGAGGAATATCATTAAAACTGGGAAAGGTAAGCCCTAAAGGGGGTGATAACGCCATAAATTTCACTTATGGTCAAATTCTCAAAATTTGACCCCGAACTTGAAAAATTCTTCAAACATTTAGAGACAAAGTGGAGATTTAGATAAACATGATGTCACAAACCACATAAGGATGGAGCATTTGAATCGATAAGATGGTGAATTGACACGCAGTAAAATGTTGATTATGTTGATTATGTTTATTCCAGTGTGCAGGGCAAGATTATTATTATTATTACAGACAACAAACGAAATAACAAAAACTAGAAGTGGAAAAACATTTGCGTTAATGGAAATAAAATCAAAACAAAAAAGGAAAACTAACTAAAACTGTAATGAGTGTTCACAAAACTAACTAAACTTAACTGGATTTATAGCAAAATGTGTAATAGTGAAGTCAAGGCAGTACGTTAGTCGAGTCGTCTGTGTCGCTGCTCCGTCCACGCGTAGAACCACGTCAGGAAAAGTCGGGAGAAAGCGCCAGAGTCCAATTTAGGATTACTTTGAATATGATTGTTTTTTAGATATAGAAAGAGTCTTGTAGTGGAGAGAGACACAATGTCCTCCTGAGACCCAGGGAGGAAGAAGAAAAAAGGAAAAGTATTTTCATTTTTTCTTTTTCTTTTTTCTTTTTAAGATAAATCAAGTGTTGGGACGGTAAAAAACACACTACAAAAACAAAATTGTTTTTAACTAACTTTATTTAAATTTTACAACATGTGCACAAGGGGAGTTCATTGATCACGAATGTGAAACTAACAACATTCAAGAGCTATCCATCCCATCCATTCGCTACCGCTTATCCTTTTCAGGGTCGCGGGTGGTGCTGGAGCCTATCCCAGCTGTCATAGGGCGAGAGGCGGGGTACACCCTGGACAGGTCGCCAGTCTGTCGCAAGGCTAACACACAAGGACAGACAACCATTCACACTCACATTCACTCACAGATTCACACCTAGTGGCAATTTGGATTATCCAATTAACCTATCCCCACAAGCTGCATGTCTTTGGATGGTGGGAGGAAGCCGGAGTACCCGGAGGGAACCCACGCAGACACGGGGAGAACATGCAAACTCCACACAGAAAGACCCTGGCCTGATGGTGGAATTGAACTCAGGACCTTCTGGCTGTGTGCTAACCACCGTGCCACCGTGCTGCCCATTCAAGAGCTATTTAAGAAAATTAAATCCTCCACTGAAATTTTTGTAAGCAGGATATTAAAACTTATTTATATAACAATATCATAAAAATGTAGATCAGGGATCAACTTAGAAGTCACTGACACTTCACTAGCTGTAAGCCATTGGTTCAGGAACAAGTGATTGCACTGGGCTTTCTATTTCACAAAAGTCAATTCATTTATGATATCTGAGGAAGTACTGTGATTTGTTATTGGGAGACACAAAGGAACATTTGGCACTTCCCACATCTCACATGTGTTTTACTGTTGCACCCAACCATTCTACAACTGAAATGCCTTGGACTGTTAACCATTTCAGGCAAGTGGAGTGAACCATATTTTGTTACACTCTCATCTGGTTGGGGCTTCCTTTTCTTGATTTTTGGAGAGAACTCTTCATTACTGGTATTAGTCAGGTCTTGTTCACATGTTTGTCCCATGTTTCTCAGCCAAGAGGAGCTTGAACTCCAGATACTGGGAGTTCTTTTCACACATTGAGATCACTGATAACTTTTAGCAACGATGTGATCTTGTAGAAACAATTAGGTGTCATGGATTCATTTATAAATGCGACTCTTATTTTTTTTCCTTTACTGGAAAACATTTCTGTATTTTACCCATATTTTATTTTTAACTCAAAATCAAAATTCCAGATTCTCCTACATATCGGTTTTGGACCAGATAGGACGACAGATTTCAGGTGGCCCTGTGTCTTTCTCTATTACATCTGCCACTGCATCTTGATAATCTTCGTGTGGCTCCTCCTGGGTTCTCACCCTCTCCTATCTGGCTCACATGGCTCTCATCTTCTGAAGAATCTATGTTTGAATCTCGCTCAATTATTCTGTTAAGAATTCCCTCTGCCTTCGTTAAAGAGTTGTCTACTAGGAAAAAGTGAAATAAATATAAGTACAAAGTCCCGACGTGCACTAGAGTACACATTAATAAATTAGTCATGTTCTCTGTGAAACTCAATAAGCCTAATTCTTAAAGACCCCTCAAATTATTTACTAGACGTTTATTTTTGAAAATTAATAAAAATCTGAGGTTAACAAAACATTTTAAATGTAAATATCAAGCTTACCTTTCTTTCTTCCATAAAATGTGCTTGTGGGCACGCCAGCCATTTTGAAAAGGTGGGAAAAAACAATTGGCAAGGCCACACCCCCACACATGTGATATCATTTTAAAGGTACTGTTGTCCTCTCTAAGAAACATCAGGACTTGGATGAGTGGCAAGTAGAGTATGAGAGCTACAAGCAAAAATTAAATGTGTACTACAGTGCACAAAAATGAAGTACTGGGTCATCAGGGGGTTATGAGGGACATTTATAACACGAAAAATCCCACAAACCTTGAAGGGCACTTGAAAAGCTCACACAAGAAGGTTAACCTAGCTTACCTTGAAGAGCTCATCAGGGGGAGCACTCTCCCCCTCCTTGAAGAGCTCCCCCACTCAACCCGCATCCCCAGAAAACAGCTAACCCCAGATAAGGCAGCGTGATGCATCCCGAGACAACAGGACTGGGACATCTAAATAATTGTGTGAGTCAATCGCCTTCAAAAAGTTTATCAATTCACTTGAACCAAAATTAGGAGCACCCGGTGCTGCAAGAGTTAATAGTCTCAATACCCAAGGATAAGCAGAAGAGCATGATTGATATGATGGAACTGGGATTTGGTGACACTTAATTTTTGCAAAACACAACTAAAACTATAACTGGCGCTAATCAAAACTAAGCTGAAACTAAGGATTTTCAGAAAATAAAAACTAGACTAAACTAGCAAAGAATTGGTAAAAACTAATTACAACTGGTATAAACATCAGGACTGATGACTGTTGAAAATCTGGAGTCGAAACTAAATAAAAATAAAAACAAATGAAAATGGCAAAATGTTTAAAACCCTGGTGCAGAGATTGGCAAATCTGACCAGGAAATGTTATAAAATGGATTGTCGGAACAGTCAGCGTTAAAGTCACCTTTGACAGTCCAGACTAAGATGGCGTTGAACATATTCAGGGCGGAAAAGGGTTGGTGTGACCAAGGTGTGGTTTGGCTTGTTGAATGTATATTTCAAGATCATATGGCTCTGGATGGACCAGTTACCAGGCCATGGAAGGAGGACAGACTCATTGAATGAGGAAAAGGAATTTCCTGGGATTGGAGATCCTCTGGGTGAGTGGTTGACTGAAAGCATGCATAAAATAAAAGCTATTTTTTGTTATTGATTGTTAATAGATTGATAATTGGCCACATTTACAGCTGTATTAACTTGTTGTGGACGTAGTCGACTTCAGGTTTAAGCATTCTAATTAACAGGTTGAAAATAGTGACATTAAAGGAAGAGTATGCAGCGTCACCCTGTCAGACGCCAGTGACGGTGGGGCTCACTGATGAATCAGGTGAGCTGGATTCATGGCTGATTCAGTTTCCCCTGCTGTGGTCAGTAAGGGGGAGACGGGGGGAAATAAAATTTAAAAGAGGCATTTATAAAAGTTTATGAGTCAAGTTTATAAACGGGATAAAAGGGGGTGTTTTACTGTCATTTTAGCATCAGCATTATTATTGCATCAGAATCATATAACAAGCATTGCATTAAACATTTATTGAAGTTTTTGACATTGTACTAACATTTGTGTTCCAGTGATTGTTATAACCTCAGGTTAATCTTCTATTCTTAATCGTATATTCACAGGTGTCAGGATAATCATACGATCTTCTATTGCAGGTGTAACCATGATCATTTTCAGACATACTGCAGTTTGTTGCTCATTATAGAGTTGTGCTCAAGTTAATGAGGGTTAAAAGCTACAGTAAACGTGATGTTTGGCTGATCTATGGTGTGGAGTGACTTCGAGCATAGAAGGCCGCACGCGCTTACATACCACTGATATCATGTTATTCTCTGTGATCTTTTATTCAATTATATCTTTAAGTTAAGTTTTAAGTAGTGGCAGTTAATTACACGAGATTCATTTAATATTAAATACCTGAGTCAGAGAATTACACGCAGATCAACTTAACAACCTGGGAGACCTTGTAGCTGCAATATTGTGTCTCCATAAGGGACAGTAGGCGGAACCAAACACATGATTTTTGGGGGGCAAATGTGAGGATTAAAAATGGCTAATTTATTTTTGATGTCTTGTCTTAATGTGAGTGGTTTTAGTAATTTTCAGACACACCTTGCAAATGTGCTTATAATGAGTTGGCACTCGGCCTTTTGAAGGTCATAAGCTTTGTTCGGCGTGATGGTCCGGACTGATAAAGTGTAGGAAATGCCTTGAGTGCAGAGGGCATAATGCAAACACGCTTACACACACATAGCATATGATTAGAATAAGTCCCTGGGACATTCTGAATATTCTTAAAAATTCTGAAACACTAGAAGGACAGTAGATAACAACATTAGGTTATTAGGGGTAGGAAGAGAGGTGTTTTGGTTTTCTGTCTCTTACAGAGAAAGGAACAGACACCAGACGAGGTCACAGATATGCGAGGATCCTTCGCAGCAGAGACAGACACAGTGACTGCCGAGACACCAACTGGGTCCAAGGGTCATGGCGTTTGGGCTCCAGCTAGTCACCTCAGAGGATGGATCCCATAAACACAGCAATAACCATGAAGGGGTTGGCGGAAATCCAGGAACACCAGACCAACGAGGTTCGAGAGGCTCTTGGGCAAAAGGGGGACGCCTTCCTGATCTTTTTCTGGAGGATACACTTGACCCGAGGATACACAGATCGTTGTTTGAAATCGGGGCAGAATAATCCCCTGATCTGTGCAACGACTGAAGGGTTGTCTAACCCCTGAGGTTGAAGAAAGGAGAGCAGAGGATCACCCAACTGGACGGCACTGGTAGCTGCAGCAATAAAATAAAGGCTAAAAGCTCCTTGGACAGAGGTTCTAGTCTGAGTATGTCTGAAGGGTATAAGGTAGCACCAAATAAAGCTGTGGGAGAACTGGGGAGTGTCATCTGTACCTGCTATTGTTGGAATAATAGTTTTTCTTATATCTGAACTGCGCAAACATAGAGGTCATCTCACATATTGTTCGCCCATCAGGGGGACAAAGGTCCTCAGGAGTGAGAAGAGATGAACCCGGTCACACTGGATTACAGGGTGTTGGTGAGCTCATTATTCTAATGAGCTCATCAGGGGGAATTGTTAGATTATAATATTATTTTATGCCATGTTATACCCCTAACTAAAGATTGTGAATTATTATGTAGTTTTAGTTTGCATTATTCTCCTGAATTAGAAGAAGCTGATAACTATTGCATTAGTTAAACTGATTTGCATTAAAGTAGACTGCTGATTTATTGTGGATGAATGATATTGTTTTATGATGTTATAAGAAATACTGTTTGCAGAAAGTCATCGCCTTATTTGTCTGATTAGAAGAGAACAGAACATACTGGAGAGGTTTTCTGCCCCAACTCAGCAGGAGCAGATAAACGGGGAGCCAAGGTCGTAGCTTAGGCGCCGTGTGAGAGAAAGCATGTGAATGTTTAGGCTTTTATGATAAGGTGGAAGAACCAGAGGCTATAAGAGTTTGATCAATGCTCCACCATTTTGAGATTTGAGGCTGTCTGCATACAGTGTCCATCTCCCACGTGTGTGACTATTAAAATCATCGTTTGACTTAACCCGGCCGGACCAGTGTTGTTGTTGTGGTTTTTCCTCGTCTCCATCCCCAATTTTGAACTCGTAACAATAGCGCCGAAAATATGACTCGCAGCTCGAGCTCGACACAGCGTCTGTAACATAAGACTGACATCCAGCTAACCACAGCTAAAAGATATTTAGAGAAAACTTATCGTTTCCTCAGGTTACGCGAGCTGAGTTTTTTCACACTGAAAAGTTGTTGTTTTGGCTCTCACTGAAGACACCGACACTGAAGACATAGCTGTTCTTTTGTGCTGCTTTTAAGCAAAACATCCTTTGTATGTAAGGCCAAGGGTGTTCATCCTCTTCAGCTCTAGCGTAGACGACTGGCTCTGCCATGTTTTTAATGTTTCTTCTTTCTCTGTGTCCGCTACTTTGAAACGCTTGGGCCGCTCTGCCCGCCACAGTTTCAAACTGGTCATGTGACTGCATGGCCACATCTCATTGGTAAAAAAGTTACCGGAAACTCCACTTGCGGCATGTTATCTAATGTGTTAAACTAATTATTTTTTAAAAAGTAACGAGTCGAATTTTGTAAATGTAGCGGAGTAAAAGTACCTTTTCTTCTTCACAAATGTACTCAAGTAAAAGTAAAAAGTGCAAAAAAGGTACTTTAAAAGTACATTTTTTTTCAAAAACTTAGTCAAGTAAATGTAACGGAGTAAATGTAACTCATTACTACCCACCTCTGCTGACACTCCTAGGTCAACTGACATAATTTCACCTGCTAAATACACAGAAAATCTTGTTAAAAGCCACACAGTTTTGCACCACATTGATATTCTCATTAAGCCCTTTCCAAACACGTTATAACAATCTGTCCTCACTAAATTCTAAATTTATTTTCCAAATCTGGACTACTGCACTTAGTCACAGACCTGACCACTTTATTTAATTGTCCTGTATTTTACCAAGCCATTCTTCTCACACAGTCACAGTGTTTCTTTCAGTGCAAGCCTCACTCATACAGTCAGACAGGAAACTTAAGTTCTTGTTTTTTCTTTTCCTGTCCCCAGTCATTCACCTAATTTGCATACTGAGTCATATTTCAAGAAGTTGCCTTGACAAGGGAAATGCATATTTAAAACATTACCACATTATTCAATTATTTTTATTTTCTTCCTAGAGTAATCACTTGTTTTGATCAATCTGTACAGGAGCATTTCTAATTCACTAATCTAAAAAGTACTTTAAGCTTTTATCACTTTTTCCTTTTCACAAGAATCACTCTATTGTCATGGAACTTCCCTGAGTTATTCCTCAACTTCAGGCTTTAAGTGTGTTAAATTCACACTATTTTAACACTGATGAAAGATAACAAGCTGATTTTCATTGCATGTGTGTGTGTTATTAGTCAGGTTTAATCGATGTCTGTGCAGTGGAGCTACAGATCCACCAGGGCATGTTCTCAAAGCTGCCTTTCCTACACATTTCTCTGCTATAGTTTGATCATTTTTTAACTACTTTGCTATGAGTCCAATGGTCTTTGTATCACTTCTTCATCACACTAAGCGACTTGGACAAGATGATAAACAGACTCACATGCTGAAGATGTTGTCTAATCTTCATGAGCTCTCTTGTGTTTGTGTTAGTAGGGTTAATACATTTTCTGTTTGTGTGTGTGATTTTGTATGTTTCTTTTTGCAGTGTTTCAGACTCCTTCACAATTTTCCCACTTAAGCAGTCAGTTTTGTTTTTCCCAGGTTTGCTAACCCAAATTTTGATTTCCCACATTGAATAACAGCACTCCTCTGTGTTCTCCCCTACTCACTTTGTTGTCCTCTCCCACTTCAACAGTCCAATAGCAGGCAGTTCTCATTCCGCTTTGTCCTGCATTCTCCACTGTCTCTCTTTAACTGCCATGTTATTGCTCTTTGGAACTGCATTCCTTGTCTTCAGGGACGAGTGAGAGCTTGCTGGTGAGGTTGAGAGACACATGGCGCTGTAAACAGTTCAGCCAGAAACTTGGCCTGAACGTTTCCAGTGATGTTAACCTATAACTTTCTTCCAACTGCTGCATGTGGAAAATTGATCCAGGTCTGCTTTTCACCTAAAAGTGACAAAACTAAGACATTTTCATTATTATCATCACTGCTTAAACAACACACTTCTCTCTCTCCGGGCAGAAACACCAATTTATGTCATGTATTTTCATTCATGAATGTAAGCTGGTCTTCATTGCCTTGATGTGTTTTTATAATCAGGTGTAATTCATGCCTCTTTGCACTGAGCTGTGGATTCAAACTGTCTCACTTCTGCTTCTCTCCAAAAATAATTTCACATGTAACAATTTGTGTATGTGTGGTTTCTATTCATTCATGTAATTGTTAGTTTATGTATTTCTTTCTCTCTCTCTCTCTTTTTTAAATGTACCTTTCTGTTATGATGCTTTGGACACATCTAAACCTCCACCAGTTCAGCCTCAATTTTCAATCCAATTCCCCATACGCTCTCACTCGAACTCGTCCGGGCTTGACCTCTCACTGGTCCCTGTCCCTCTTCTCACAGTTTCCTGTGTGCCCTTCAAATCTCCAACAAACACAGGCCCAACTCAGCTGTTTCTTCTTCTCTGTTTCTTTCATGTAGGTTAACTCCCAGCATGGCAAATATCACGTCCAGTGCCTTCAAACAGTCATGTCACTTGTCAAGTTCCCAGCTTGTAATCCAAAGCTCATGTTGCCTCAGTGGTATTCATACATGCTGCTGCTTGACCCTTCAGTGTTATAGGCCAGTTGCACTGTCCCTATTTGCCTCCAACTCTCTCAACAACACCAACGACCAGGACCACGATCTTCCCCAGTCCCCCAAACCCCTGACAGGCCATCACCCCCATCACCCTCCTCCCCCTCCCTTTCTCCCTCCTCCCCACACCTGAAATTCACTGAAGAGATGATGGAGCGGGTCAATGCTGGGCTCAGATCTACCCCCCGTCCCAATCCCTTTTTGTCCCCCATAAACCCCCCAACAAAGCAGCCAAAGGTTCGCCACCGAGCCCCACCCTCAACAGAGCAATCGAAGTCACATTGCCCAGCCTCGCCCCCCTTAGTTCCTCCTTACCACCTTCATGCTTTGTCTCCGCAGTCTGATGTGTGATGTGTGGAGGGTCCGGGCTGTGAGGATTATGGCAGTGGTGACTTTTCCCAGGAGAAGCTGGGACCCTGTTTAGTAGAAGGTTTTAAAATCTCTGTACTTTTAGGTGACAGAAGGAGACATGTGGCCTGGTCAAAACACAGAGAGCTGCACTCTAAAAGATCTTTAAATATAGTAAACATACCTTGTGTGCCACAGACTGCTCCCAAACACGAGGGGACAAGTAATACCTCTGAAACACTTAAGTTGGCTTTATTAAACGTTAGATCTTTAGCTGAGAAAACATTTTTAATTAATGATTTAATCACTGAGCACAGCCTTGATTTTATGTTTTTAACTGAAACTTGGTTGGACCAAAGTAACAGTGGAGCTGTTCTCATCGAGACGACCCCTCCTAACTACAGTTTTATCAGTGAGGCCAGGGCGAGCAGGAGAGGAGGAGGGGTCGCTGTCTTATTTAATGAATCATTTCAATGTAAGCAGCTATCTCCTGGAAGTTTTCAGTCTTTTGAATATGTGGCTTTACAGCTGAAGGCCCCATCCAAAGTTGTTTCTTAATGTTTACAGGCCTCCCAAATACTGCAAAGACTTTTTTAATGACCTCAGTGAACTGCTGTCTGTGATCTGTGTTGATTTTGACTGTGTAATTATTGCTGGGGATTTTAACATCCATGTGGACAACCCTCAGGACAAAGGGACTAAAGACCTGAGTAACACTCTGGGCAACTTTGGGCTGACTCAGCATGTAACAGAGGCCACACATAATAGAGGACACACTCTTGACCTACTGATCTCCAAAGGCCTGAGCATTTCAAAGGTTACTGTGTCTGATGTGGACCTGTCTGATCATTACTGTGTTTTCTTTGAAAGTAAAATCTCAGCCCACACAAATATATCAACAGCAGTGATCACAAAACGGTGTATAACTGAACACAGTAGTGCAATTTTTAACCAGGTCTTCCCATTAACACCTGACCTGTCCAGAGGGTCAGTCAATGAGCTCGTCAATAGCTTCAATGCTAACATGTTAAATGTAATGGACACTATTGCTCCCATTAAGGTGAAGGTTATCTCTGGAAGGAAAAAGTCTCCATGGAGAAACTCCACACTGGTGAAAAATGAAAAAAGAGAGTGTAGGAAAGCTGAGCGCAGATGGAGAAAAACAAACCTCCAGGTTCATTATGACATCTATAAAGAGAAACTTCACAATTATAATTTACAACTGAGGAGTGCAAGGAGGTCCTACTTCTCTGACATCATCACTAAAAACAGCCATAATGCTCGGGTCTTATTTTCTACAGTTGACAGGCTAACAAACCCTCCTGTGTCAGTGGCAGCTGAACTTCATTCAACCATGGCCTGCAATGACTTTGCCAAATTCTTCACAGAAAAAATCCAAAAGATTAGACCAGCAATTGGTACATCAACAGCATATTCAGGATATGTACTGTGTCCACCAAAAAACTGTTTAAACACCATCAAACAGTTTCACCCGATTAACAGCAAAGACCTGGAGGACATCTTAGGTCAACTGAACAACTCCTCCTGCTGTTTAGATGTCCTGCCAACACGTTTTTTCAAAAAGGTCTCAAAGACTTTGGAGTCAGACCTGTTACAGATCGTCAACTTTTCTTTAATGTCAGGTGTGTTTCCAGAATCACTAAAAACTGCTGTAATCAAACCTATACTGAAAAAGGACAATCTTGACAAGACACAAATGAACAACTACAGGCCGATCTCAAACCTCCCATTTTTAAGTAAGATCATTGAAAAAGCAGTTTCTCAACAGCTCAGTTACTTCTTAAACAGAATAACTGCTACGATGCCTTCCAGTCAGGTTTTAGACAGAACCACAGCACTGAAACCGCTCTGACCAAAGTGTTTAATGACATATGTCTGAATACAGACAGTGGAACAATGTCAGTCTTAGTTTTACTGGATCTCAGTGCAGCATTTGATACAGTTGACCACAACATATTACTCAAACGACTGGAGAACTGGGCAGGTCTTTCAGGAACTGTACTAAACTGGTTCAAAACATACTTAGAAAACAGGAAATACTTTGTATCAATAGGTAACTTCACATCCGAGCAGACAAGTATCACATGTGGAGTTCCCCAAGGTTCCATCTTGGGACCCCTTCTGTTTAACATTTACATGTTCCCACTGGCACAGATTATAAACAACAACAAAATAAACTATCACAGCTATGCAGATGACACACAAATATATATCACAATGTCACCAGGAGACCGAGGCCCTGTACAGGCTCTTGGTAAATGCATTGAGGAAATTAATGACTGGCTGTGCCACAATTTTCTCCAGCTAAACAAAAACAAAACTGAGGTAATAGTCTTTGGCGCCAAAGAAAAACGATTACAGGTCACCAGAGAACTTCAATCTATACATCTAAAAACCACAAACCAGGCGAGAAATTTGGGTGTAGTGATGGATGCAGACCTAAACTTAGAAAAACACATTAAGACAATAACAAAGTCAGCTTACTATCACCTCAAGAATATTTCAAGGATAAAAGATCTGATGTCTCAACAGGACCTGGAAAAACTAGTCCATGCATTCATCTTTAGTAGGCTTGACTACTGTAACAGCATCTTTACAGGTCTACCTAAAAAACCAGTCAGACAACTACAGCTCATTCAGAACTCTGCTGCTCGAGTCCTCACTAAGACCAAAAAAGTGGACCACATCAGTCCAGCTCTGAGGTCTTTACACTGGCTGCCTGTCCGTCAGAGGATAGACTTTAAAGTTCTGATGCTGGTCTATAAAGCTCTGAATGGTTTAGGACCAAAATACATCAGTGACCTCCTGACCCAGTATGAACCTTCCAGATCCCTCAGGTCATCTGGATCCGGTCTTTTATCAGTTCCCAGAGTCAGAACCAGACACGGAGAAGCTGCATTCAGCTTTTATGCTCCTTATATCTGGAACAAACTCCCAGAAAGCCTCAGATCAGCTGAAACACTCAGTTTATTTAAATCCAGGTTGAAGACTCACCTGTTCTCAGCTGCATTTGAATAAAGCACCAAATCCACACTTTTAAGCTTAAATTTCAAAACTTACACTAACTACTGATTTTATCTACTGTTCTGCTTTTATCTTTTTTGATTTTATATACTGTTTTGTTTGTTTGTTTGTTTGTTTGTTTGTTTGTTTGTTTGTTTGTTTGTTAAGTGGGTTTAGAGCTCTGGGTAGCTCCCCAGCTGGGTCTAGACTGGGTCTAGAGAGTATTTTAAATTCAGGGAATTTAAAATAGAAAGTAGCTCGTCCACAGAAGGACTGGTAGCTCCCCTTACAATAAGGGTTCAGATCGCGCGAACAGGTGTGAAATGTGTGTGTTTAGTTCGTTTGTTTGTTTGCTTGTTTTAATCAATTTTAAATCATACTGAACAGGATGGAGGTGGACCCCTGCCTGGTGGCTTGGATCTCCGACTACCTCACCGACAGACCACAGTACGTCAGGCTGAAGGACATCACGTCTGACACTGTGGTCAGCAGCACAGGAGCACCACAGGGAACTGTGCTGTCCCCTCTTCTCCTCACCCTGTACACCTCTGACTTCTGCTACAACTCTGAATTATGCCATATTCAGAAGTTTGCAGATGACACGGCCATCATGGGGTGTATCTGGGATGATCAGGAAGAGGAGTACAGAAGTCTGGTGAGGAACTTTGTCGCATGGAGTCACACAAACCACCTGCAACTCAACACCTCAAAGACTAAGGAACTGGTTGTGGACTTCGGGAGGTCCAGAGAAGGTCCACTGCCGGTTCAGATAGAGGGGGAGGAGGTGGAGGTGGTCAACAAGTACAAGTACCTCGGGCTGTGGGTGGACAATAAACTGGACTGGTCATGCAACACAGAGCACCTGTATAAAAAAGCCCAAAGCCGACTGTACTTCCTCAGGAGGCTGAGGTCTTTTAACATCTGCAGGAAGCTCCTGAGGATGTTTTACCAGTCGGTGGTTGCTGGAGTACTTTTCTATGCTGTGGTGTGCTGGGGGAGCAGCACAGCAAAGAAGGACTCATCCAGGCTGGAGAAACTGATCAGGAGGGCTAGCTCTGTGGTCGGCATGAAGCTGGACACTCTGGTGACAGTGGCAGAGAAAAGGACACTAAAAAAGCTGCTGGACATTATGAACAATGCTGGGCATCCTCTGCACACGGCCATAAACAACCAGAAGAGTCTGTTCAGTGACAGGTTGCTTCTCCCCAAGACAAGAACTAACAGACTTAAAAACTCCTTTGTCCCACACGCCATCAGACTGTTTAACTCCTCTCTGGAGGGGAGAGGGAGGGGAAACAGGAGGACAAAGGAGGGGGGAACAACTAAGCTGTAGTGCCTCTTCACCTCACTGTGCAATACCTTTTGTGCAATACTTTTGTAAATAGTCAACGGTGCAATAGACCTCAATACTTGAAATGTGCAATTCACTTGTATTTTAATTTTTATTCCTATTTATTCTATTTATCCCCTTCGTATATTTTATTTATATATGTCTCTGTATTTATATATATGTGTGTGTGTATATATATATATATATATATAATATTCTGTAACTGTAACTTCTGTCGGTGCTGTGCTTTTGGAAACCGAATTTCCCAGAGGAACCCACCCGAGGGATTAATAAAGTTTCATCTTATCTTATCTTATCTTATCTTATCTTATCTTATCTTATCTTATCTTAACTTATCAATGATTCAAACCATTTCACAGCATGCATCCTTTCATTTCAACATACACTCTCAGCATTCTTCAAACCTTAAACTCACTGCAAATTGCAAAATTCTTTTAAATGCCAAAAATACTTATTTTGCATTACAAAGACAGTCGAATGCCAGATACATTTTAAGACAAAAACCTGCAAACTTTTGACAAATTATTGCAGCGTCCACCTGGAATCTGACCTACTCTGAGCAACTGTCCCAGTGAGAAAAATAGCAGGCAATGATGCGAAAATGACTTGATGAAAAAAATATTTGTTTAAAGCTGACAGCTATACTGACGGCTCTCTGTTTTGTTGTTCTTCATATTTTTTGACTGAATATGTCACCGAAAAAAGAAGTTTTAAAATGATTCTGATTTTGACATCTGACATTCTTCAGAGATTCATCAAAATATACAGCAGTGTGCAACCGTTTTAGGCAGATGAGAAAAATGCTGTAAACAAAGAATGCTTTCAGAGATATGAATGAAACTATATAGAGGAGTACCCAGAATGCTAATCACACACCTTTTGACTAGGTGTTTCTGTACATATTAGCACATGCCTTTCATTTGTTTTTACAAAAACAAAATATGCATGAAGGGTGGAATGACTGCTGAATGATCAGAATGCGAGAAAAATCTAATCAAGTTCTGTTGATGCAGCCAGGGATGTACTTAAAAATGTAAACTCTGCAATATCACAACTATTTTACAACATACTGGCTCAAACGACACATTTGACCTCTAAAGACGTGTAACAGGAAAGAAGCATGTTACATATTTTAATAGGAGGCGTTGGGCTGCATCCTGCGGGTCCTTGCTGCAGCTTCAGCTGTGTCTGCCTCTGGTTGTGATGTTTTTAAAGAATGTTGTATAAAAAAGCAACATGCATGAGGGCAGAATGAAAAAAGATAAGAAAAGAAAGTGTGCATCACCCAGCAAAGCAGAGGTCCAGAAACACATCTCGCTGAAGGGAAGTCGGGGATTTGTCTGATGTGCGTAAAGCTAGCTTGTGCGCCCCACAAAATTTAACACAGTCCCCAATAATTGATAGTGAATGCATGTTTTTTTTATCTTTTTTACCAGCTCGTTGTGTCTCTGTAAAGCAATGTGTCCTTCATCCAGTTGACAGGCGCTGTTAACTTTACCACACATTGATAGCTTCATACTATTTCCAGTGTGACTTGTGCTGAATTTGTGTTTCCTAATTTTGTCAGATAAATGCTTCAAATCCACAATTCCTTGTTGAGTCCAAGCTGTGTCTCCTCCAAAAAGCAGGCTTGGGAAACAGTAAAGTGAATTCCTACTTACACTTGCCGTTAGCTAGTCCTTTCATTGAAACCACGTAGCACAAAATTAATTCTGTCGTTTGTCCCGTTATTTGAACATCGTTTGGATGATGTGGTCCCAGTCTCTTAACTTTTCCCTTCAAAGATATAGAAGAAAATGTTCGACAAAGTAAATAATCTGCTTTGTTCATGCTAATGCTCGCTGCTGCAATTCAATTTGCCTCCAACAGGACGCTGCTTCTTCCTGGAAGCGGACGCAAGGGGAGATGAGGCTGCAGGAGGCGAGGGTAACATGGCAGCGAACTCCTCATCATCTGCCCGCATCCTTCTCAGAAATGATGTTTGGAACAACCGACCAGCCATGTTCCTTCAAAAACTGTGTGACAGTGTACCTTGAAAAATTGATGCTGTTCTGAAGGCAAAGGGTGGTCACACCAAATATTGATTTGATTTAGATTTCTCTTTTGCTCATTCACTTTGTAGCCCTGTCTAAAATTATTCGATTCGAGTCTAAAGGAAAACAAGCAGTTCATGGTGATAAAAGTGGTTAAAATATATAGTTGATAGGGTACTTTATTTAGAGCAGTGGTTCTTAACCTTGTTGGCGGTACCGAACCCCACCAGTTTCATATGCGCATTCACTGAACCCCTCTTTAGTGAAAAATAAAATATGATTTTTTTCAAATTCAAGACATAGATATGTTTTTTATTGGTGCACAAAATGAGCGGTGCATGTCACGGTGGAGGCTCTGCCGAACCCCTGAGACCGACTCACCGAACCCCTAGGGTTCGATCGAACCCAGGTTAAGAACCACTGATTTAGAGTTAGAAGTTCAATAAATCTCATGATTTAATGTTCATTTATTGTGCAGGACCAATACGTTGGGGTGTAACCTAGTTTGTTTATCAATCTAATCTCAGTCATCTTAACTCTGTATTGTACGGAGCCCTGCAAGTGACATAAAAAAAAAAAGATGAACTTTTGCAATATCCCAAGTTACTTTTGTGAGCTCTTGCAAAAGATCCTGCTACTTTTTGATAGCAGTTCTGTTTCTGTCCATTCATGAATCTGAAGGGTCCACAGAGTAGACATGGAGGAGTATTTAGAGCGTTTCCTGCAGTCAAGAGAGGACCCACAAGAGGAAAACATACACATGCAACAAGACAAATTACATATAAAATTCAGTAAGTGAAAGAACAAGATAGCATAAAACACTGGGGTTGAGAAGGCGAGTAACTTGTTGAGAAACAGAAGTGGCATATGCAAGCCTTTAGTGTTAACTCTTGTAATTATGTTCAGGTTCATTAAACACAACTCATTAAGTGCACATATGTTTTGAAATGTCATATTGTTATCTGGCTGTGCCATTACCATGGTAACATGGGTGCCATGGCACGAATCTTACTTCATGAAATAGTTTTTAGTAACGTGATATATAAATATCTACTACTACTACTACTACTACTACTACTATACTACTACAGCAACAGTAAATTAATAAGACAGAAAGTGGCAAAGTAACTTTTGACAGTGATCATGAACAGTAATCAAGAACTATTTCTAATACAGTTAGAAACAGAATTTCTAATACTTGATTTCATTAATGGCATTTGTCTAATGTTTTATGTCTGCAGGTGGATAAGGCAGTGCTATCCGTCATGACCGATGGACAAGTGGCAAAATACGAAGCTACATATGGTGACAGCAGCTGTCCTATCCTTCTATCAACAAACTAAGTACAGCGCAGATAAAGAGACTGTTCTTCAGAACCTAAAAGATAAAACTGCAGCACGGAAAGTAAGATCAAAAACCAAGGAGTGGTCCATCAGGTGCGTTGAAGGGATGGCAAGATGGAGAAATACAGCAGAGAAGACCTGCAGAAAAATTTTAATTGGATGGTTTCATTTAAGCAGTAATGAATACCATCAAGTGAGAACCAGAAATGGTGGAGGAACAATACATGCAACAGTGGAAAAATCTCCAACTGCAGCTCAGATTTTGGAAATGAGAAGGGACCTGTTTTTTCCAGATGGGAACTCACCAAAAGGGAGAGTTGAAGATTTCATCATTGACATAAAAAAATTAAATAAAAATCAAACTTTCTCCAAATGAATCCCAAATACCACTAAATACTGAAAATAAATCCATTAATCTGAAACAATGTACAAAATAATGAAGAATAGTTTCTCTCATTGAACAAAAAGGACATTTATCCAAAACCTCAGTCTTAATGATGGACATGAAAGCATTAACTGCAATGACACCATGTAAAATCGCCAGTGTTCTTAGTCAATGGTGGCTTGTATAGCAATCCCCATACAGGTTTCACATCAAAACCAAGTTTAAAATGATCTCTCCAAGGCATATCATTTTTACCTTTTAATTCTGCTTTGTTCAGAGCCCTAACGGATCTTTTATACAATACCTTCCCATTCACCGAATCCAGTGGTGTCCATTGATATTTCTCCGTCCCCAAAAAAGGACCCGGGCTTTCAAAGTCCTTAAACTGCGGCCTAGTGCACAATCTAAAGAAACTGTCTGTTTTATCAGGTATTCAGTCCAATAGCCCATCCATTTTGTTTCTAATGTCTCTGTAAAGCACTTTGAATCACCTTGTTGTTGAATTGTGCTATACAAATAAACTTGCCTTGCCAACTTGCCTTGCCATTCAAGTCTTTTATCATCTTCTGATAGCACTTGCTTGAATTTTGTCAACATCAAGCCAACAATTCAGAGAGAGCGAACCTCCAGTCTTCGTGCCAAGGAGACAACATCTTCCATTTTGGCTCCAACAGGTTCAAGCAAATGCCTTACAGTGCTAACTCCCTTTTTCATCAGTAGCTCCCATATCATTGCCACATCATCCCAGAATGAACCTAAACGAGACCCGTTGAGAATAGGTTCCATTAATAGCCAATGCAAGGATGTAGATTTTCCAAGTCTCTCTGATTCCATCAACCTCCAAGCTTTTAACACATTGTGACACTCGACCCACAGACACACTTTGGCATTGTCAGTTTAACAGGGGTTTTATTTACAAGTGTGATTTCTCCACGGCTTCTGGTTCCTGCCACGGACGCAGCCACTCCGTCACTCCAGTTTTCTCTCCCAGCTCCTTCTTACTGTAAGACATAAGAAGAGTCTCTCCTCAGTTCCGTGCACCTGTTCCTCCCCGCCTCCGTGCTACCCTGTGAGGTCACTGCGTCCCCCCTCCTCTGCAGCATGCTCAAGACCACACCTCCACCACACACACTAACATAGAAAGGTGACAAATATTTTACACCATTCCTTGAATGTTCAAAAACAAAGGTTTACCGAACCCCAAAGCAGCCTAAGCAGAGAAGCCCAGACCTCCCTCTCCACAGCCACCTCCTCCAGCTTATCCGTGTCATGGTCCTGAGTTTGAGTTTCCTTATGCTTTTGTTCATTCCGAGTGTGTATTCTGTTGTGACTTTGCCATTTTGTTAGGTTTCTGTTCTTTGCCTGCCTGCTCCCACTTCTCTGTGTTCCCTCTGTCTGTCCATGGTGTTATTGTGTCTACTCATGAGTCTGCCGGTCAAGTTCAGTGTCCTGTCTGGTTCTCTGTCTGTTAGTTTCCTGTTTTATTCTGAAAGTTCATGTCTCATGTCAGTATGTTCAGTTTTACCACTCCCCTGTCTCGTTAGCCTAATTTCTCCCAGCTGTGTCTCCCTCCTGTGGCCCATTCCCTGATTACTCCCTGTCATGGTCCTGGGCCATGTGGGCCCAGTATTCTCAGTTCCTTGTATTTTTGTATTTCGTTCCTTATTTAGGTCATGTTTCCTGAGTTGTCCTGTTATTTTGTTCCTTATTTGACTTCCCCTTGTGACTCTTATCCCCTGTGTGCCCCTCTATGTATCTGTGAGCCCTCATCTCCCCTCGTGTTTCATTTCCATGTTTCCCCAGCCCACTATGCCCGTGCTCTCTCTCTCTCCTCCTGTTTGCACCTCTGTGTACTTCCTGTTTTACTTTGACAGTCTCCCGTCAGTGTTGTTTACTCCTGCCATGTCTTGTTATGTTTATCTGTGTCAGCTGTGTTCCCATGTGTGGCCACTTCCCCTGATCATCCCTCTTGTGTATTTAGTCATGTAGTCTGTGTCGCGTCGTCTGTGTTTCCACCCTCTATGTTTCCATGCCCGGTCTATTGCATTCTTAGTCATAGCTTTACCTTAGTTATTCCCAGTTTAGGTTTCTGTTTAGCCACGCTATCCCTGCTGTATTTGTATACCTTGTCATCAGCCACAATAAAAGGCTCGCTTTTGTTTAAAGTTCACTCCCGTCTGCTCACCTGTGTTCGCACCTGGGTCCACCATACACACCACCGCACGGTCTGTCACAGCGGACCGTGACAACTCCCCGTGTATTTAAGCCCTGTGTTTTCCTGTGCTCTCTGTCCGTCTGCATCATTCTGTGTAACCCGGTGTTCAGTCTGCGTCTCTCATTGTGCATTTTGTTCCTCCTCCCGTGCGTGTTTGGTTTAAGTTGAGTTCTTTAGTTTTCCCCAGTTTAGGTTGGTTTACTCCCCGCTCTGCTCCTCCTGTTTTTGTCACCTTATCACCTCTCCAAATAAACATTCACTCGCACCCCAGTCAGTGCCTGCATCTTGGATCCTTTTCTCAATACACCACACGACTACTGTGCAGCCGTGAAAGTACGCATCATTCAATCAATATCAACTCCTGTTACATACTTTGTATGCAAAACACAACTGAGTGGAGAAGGAGTACATAAACCATTACCAGGGAACCAAGCAACTTACCAGATTTGGCATGTCTAAAAACCGTGGGTACTATTCCAGGCTCTGCGACTGGTGTATGTTTCTTCCATGCCTGACATGATAATTGGAAGGTTCTCAGCTGAGGGCCGCAATCATTTGATCAGGGTGACCCACTCATCTGTGCTGCTGGTATTCCTCTTGCCTGAGCTTCTTGTCTTCACCACAGTCATCTGTCACTTTTCGCTTCTTATAACGTCTCTGCCCCTGGTCGATATTCCGTCTAAGGTTGCGCAGTTTAGTCTCTAGGAATCCACAATGAGTGGATCACATTACATTAAAAAATGTTTTATTTGTTGAAATTAATGAGGAAAGAATTATGGAAAACAAACAATAACTCCATCCATCCATCTTCAGCCACTTTATCCGAGGCCGGGTCGCGGGGGCAGCAGCCTAAGCAAAGAGGCCCAGACCTCCCTCTCCCCAGCCACCTCCTCCAGCTTATCCGGGGGAACACCAAGGCGTTCCCAGGCCAGCCGAGAGGTATAATCTGTCCTGGGTCTGCCCCGGGGCCTCCTCCCGGTGGGACATGTCCGGAACACCTCACCCAGGAGGTGCCCAGGAGGCAGATGCCCGAACCACCTCAGCTGGCTTCTTTCGATGTGGAGGAGCAGCGGCTCTACTCTGAGCCCCTCCCGGATGGCTGAACTTCTCACCCTATCTCTAAGGGAGAGACCAGCCACCCTTCAGAGGAAGCTCATTTCCGCCACTTGAATCCACGATCTCGTTCTTTCGGTCACTACCCACATCACTGCGGCCGCAGCACCAATCTGTCTGTCAATTTCCAGCTCCCTTCTCCCATCACTCGCGAACAAGACCCTGAGATACTTGAACTCCTCCACTTGGGGCAGGTACTCGTCCCCGACCCGGAGTGGGAACTCCACCCTTTTCCAGCTGAGAACCATGGCCTCAGATTTGGAGGTGCTGATCCTCATTCCTGCTTCGGCTGCGAACCGTTCCAGTGCTAGCTGGAGGCCATCACCTGATGACGCCAACAGAACCACATCATCCGTGAAAAGCAGAGATGAGATTCTGAGGCCAACGAAGTGAAAGCCCTCCGCCACTTGGCTGCACCTAGAAATCCTGTCCATAAAAATTATGAACAGAATCGGTAACAAAGTGCAGCCCTGGCGGAGCCCATCACCCACCGGGAATGAGTCTGACATATTGCCGGCAATGCGAACCAAGCTCTTGCAACGGTTGTATAGGGATTGAATGGCCCGTAGCAATGGGCCAGACACCCCATACTCCCGCAGCACCTCCCACAGGACACCCCGAAGGACACAGTCGAATGCCTTCTCCAAGTCCACAAAACACATGTAGACTGGTTGGGCAAACTCCCATGCGCCCTTAAGTATCCTTGAGAGGATAAAGAGCTGGTCCAGTGTTCCGCGACCAGGACAAAAACCGCATTGTTCCTCCTGGATCTGAGGTTCGACTAGCGGACGAACTCTCCTTTCCAGCACCCTGGCATAGACTTTCCCAGGGAGGCTGAGGAGTGCGATTCCCCTGTAGTTGGAACACACCCTCCGGTCCCCCTTCTTAAAGATGGAGACCCCCACCCCGGTCTGCCAGTCCAGGGGTACTGCCCCGGATCTCCACGCAACATTTTAGAGGCTTCTCAACCAGGACAGCCCTACAACATCCAGAGCCTTCAGGAACTCGGGGCAGACCCTAACCCTAACCCACACCAGGGGCTCCGCCACCAAGGAGTTGTTTAACTGCCTCAGTGACCTCCCCCCCAGAAATTGGCGGGTAATCCCCCTCATCCCCAGCCTCTGCTTCCTACTCGGAAGACGTGTCAGTGGGATCAAGGAGGTCCTCCAAGTATTCCTTCCACCACCCGACAATTTTCTCAGTCGAAGTCAGCAGTGCTCCGCCAGCACTATACACAATGCAGGTAGATCACCGCTTTCCCCTCCTGAGACGTCTGACGGTTTGCCAGAATCTCTCGAGGCAGTCTGAAAGTCTTTTTCCATGGCCTCTCTGAACTCCCACACCCGAGTTTTTGCTTCAGCCACTGCCCGAGCTGCATTCTGCTTGGCCTGTCGGTACCTGTCAGCTGCCTCCAAAGTCCCACAGGCTAACCAAGCCCGATAGGACTCCTTCTTCAGCCTGGTGGCTCCCTTCACCTCTCGTGTCCACCATTTGGTTCGGGGATTACCTCCACGACAGGCACCAACCACTTAAAGAGCACTTAAACCACTATTGACCTTCAAAACACTTTCAATGTCAGAATAGATGGTCTTAATCATGGCAATGAAACCAGAGGAAAAACCAAAAGCCTTCAAAGTATTCCAAAGATATTGGTGCTCCACCCGATCAAATGCCTTTTCTTGGTCAAGGTGTAAGCCCTGTCTGAAATTATTCAGGTTTAAAGGAAAGTGAAAAAAACAACAACAACATAGTTCATGGTTAAAAAAGTGGTTAAATATATATAGTCGATAAAAGGTTTAAAAATCACATGTTCGGGTACCAAGGTCATTCATTTACAGTTAAGAGTTCAATAAACAAAAGTGTTCAAAAGAGTTCATTCATTGTGCAGCAGCAATATGTTGGGGCAGGATGCAATGGCCGCCATCTTCTCCACCTGTGGACACACCTGCCCGCCCCCCAAGCGGACCTTCCATCAACTGTTGCAACGCCCCCGCCAGCTGTGCCGCTTGTTGGCAAGGTAACACCAGCTGCTGGTCCTGGGCCGCTGCCAGATCCTGCATCATCTGCCCCCGTATCTGTAAAGGCTGGACGGGCAGCTGGGCAGCGGGATGATCAGGCGGGGGCCCCGACATTGCCGCTTATTCCTGGGTTTCGGCACCACTAGTGACACACGACCCACACACGGACACTTCGTTGCGTTTGCGTTTCTGTTTCCTGCCCCGGATGCAGCCACTCCATCACTCCCGTTGTGTGTCTCACTGCAAGACATAAGAAAGGTCTCTCTGAGCAAAACAGTTCTTTCCCGCCTCTGAGCCGCCCTGTGAGCCCACTGTGTCAACCCTCGTCTGCAGCAGGCCAAAGACCACGCCCCCACCTCAAGTAGGCTGTCTTGAACAGGGGGGTTTTGAGGGTGGACTTAAAAAGGGGGAATGAAGTGATGTTTCAAATGGCAATACACCATCCTAGCCAATATTGAGTAGTTACCCCAAACGTGTATTTGGTTGTACAACATTAAGATCATTCAATCCTGCCTGGCACCGCACACGATCATGGCTAGAGTACACTGTTGTGCGGAACACATGCTTCTGTTTCCCCTGTCAGAAATATGGCACCACTGTTAATGAGAGGGATGTAGTTTTTACCCTAACTGGATTTAACAACTGGAAAGCAGAACTTGATCGAGACAAGGGGCTACAGAGGCATGTGTCCAGCCACAACCATGTGCATGCTTCAACCATCTGGACTGAGCATAAAAGCAGAGAGGCCACAGAAGCGACTATGGATTCAATGTTGGTTGGTAAAACAACTTGAAAAAAAAACATTACTATGTCAAGAGTAATAGTAGTGCTATAAGGTTTCTCTGTGTAAATGAGCTGGGGCCCCGCGGGACTGCAGAAATGTTGAGACATGATGCAGCAGGTAAAATGATGACATCGCATCAGGTATGTTTCTAAAACTGAGGGAATATACATTAGAGAAGGATGAGAAGCTAGCAAGCATTGCTAAGAGTATCCCAAAAAATGCAAAATGCACATCTATGGATATCCAAAATGAAATGATCCAAACACCGGCTGACATGGTGCTTGGAGAGGTCAGGAAAAAATATGAAAGTGCCGATTTTGCAGGGTGTTGCCTCAAATGTGACGGGACCAGGGATAGGTGCAATGTGGAAAATTTGTCTGTGATAATATGGTTTGTCAGAAATTCCATGCCAGAGGAGCATGTTACTGGGTTGCTTGACTTGCAACAACTTGAGGACAAGTACATCACCTCTGAGATACTGTGTGAGATTATTATATTATCTTATGCCACGTTATACCCCTAATTAAAGATTGTGAAATTATTATGTAGTTTTAGTTTGAATTATTCTCCTGAAAAGGTGATAACTATTAGATTTATTAGACTGATTTGTATTACATTAGACTGCTGATTTATTGTGAATTCAATTCAATTCAATCTTTATTGGCAGACTTAATGTCCATAAAAACAAGACAAAAAAACACACACAAAACACCCCCCCAACACAAGGTATAAACCATTAAATATATATATGTATATAAATAAGTATCTAAAGCATTTGTAAAAATATAAAACCATAATATACATAAAACACAATTACTTAAAATAAATCAATAAATACGCAAACACTTTAACCAGTGCTTTCTCAGACTGGATGAGTAACGGGAACCACTCACTGTTGGATCTGTAAGTGCTAAAATTATACTGTTACTCGAACCATCCAGTCGTTCTCTAAAATTGAACATTAGCTTTCTTAAAAGTGCTTTAAAAGTCCAAACACCCACAGCTACAAACATCTGGCTGGCACTACCCCCTCGAGGTATCCTGCAAAGGATTCTCATCGCATCATTATATGCAACATGCAGCTTCTGCATGCTACATTGTTTGTAGGATGACCACAAGGGGGCAGTATATAGCGGTGTGCAATACGCTTTAAACAAAGCCACTTTAACTGGAAGTGAACAAAAGCTGAATTTGCGTGCAATAGTATTTGCCTGCACATAGAGCTTACATCGTTGTCTGTATATGTCATCATCATCATTCATTTGCTCAGTAATAAAGTGACCGAGGTATTTCACCTTTTTATGAACTTCAAGAGTTTTTTGTGCCAGTTTAAAGAAAGTGAAATTTAGCTGTTTATCCTGCTTGGTTCTACATATCAAAACAGCACTTTTAGCAGCATTGTACTCAATGTCATATTGCACACCATATTCAGTACAGACATTAAGAAGATCCTGTAACCCAGCACTGCTTGGACTAAAAACAACCAGGTCATCTGCATACATAAGATGATTTATCAGTGCTTTACCTAATATACACCCAGTGTTACAGGCTCTCAGCTGTATGGACAAATCATCAACATACAAATTAAATAAAATTGGAGACAAAATCCCACCCTGTCTAACACCATTGCTGACACCAAAGGGGGCAGAAATACTGCTTCCCCATTTAACCTGCATGTTCTGATGAGCGTACCAGTAAGAGAGAATCCTCACGATGTACTGAGGAACTCCCCGTCTCATTTTATCAAAAGGTTTTCTGTGGTTCACTCGATCAAAAGCCTTAGAGGCATCAATGAAACACATGAGGACAGATGAATTTTTAGCCCTGTACAAACTGACTATTTCCTTGAGTGCATATATGCACATGTCAGTGTCGCGCTTTGGTTTGAAGCCAAACTGATTATCCAGAGAAGAGATGAACACACTAACTCTATCAAGCAAGATTCTTTCTAACACCTTAGATAAAATACTGGATGATGAATGAATGATATTGTTTTATGATGCAGTATACTGCTGAGTTATAAGAAATGCTGTTTTCAGAGAATCATGGCCTTATTTGTCTGATTAGAAAAGAACAGAACATACTGCACAGGAAGCCAAGGTCATAACTTAGGGGGAGAGAGAGAAAGAATGTGGATGTTTAGGTTTTATGACTTTGGAGGGGAACTGAAGCTATAGGAATGTGAGAAACGCTCAGACATGTCGAGATCAGGCTGACCCCCTCCCACGCTCATCTCCCATCTGGATGGTTTATGCTCAAAAGTGTTTGTATGGAATAAAATTAGATTAGATTAGATAGAACTTTATTAATCCCTCGGGTGGGTTCCTCTGGGAAATTCGATTTCCAAAAAAGCACAGCACCGACAGAAGTTACAGAGTTACAGAATATTATTTATATATATATATATATATATATATATATATATATATATATATATACATATATATATACATATACATATATATATATACATATATATATACATATATATATATACATATACATATATATATATATATACATATATATATATATACATATATATATATACATATATATATATATACATATATACATATATATATATATACATATATATATATACATATATATATATATATATATACATATATATATATATACATATATATATATATACATATATATATATATACATATATATATATATACATATATATACATACATACATACATACATACATACATACATACACACACACACACACACACACACACACACACACACACACACACACACACACATATATATAAATACAGAGACAATATAAATAAAATATACGAAGGGGATAAATAGAATAAATAGGAATAAAAATAAAAATACAAGTGAATTGCACATTTCAAGTATTGAGTCTATTGCACCGTTGACTATTTAAATGATTGTTGATTGAGCATTTATACACAGAGTGTTGTCCTTCCTTCAGCCCAAAGATCAAAGAACTGAGATTACACCTGATGATGGCTACAATGCTGACAGTATACTTAGCCAGTGCTTCTGTGATGAGTGGGGTTAGAGGTGATGTGCAAGCTCTGCTCCAAAAGAGGCATGACAGATATGTCCCATACATCCACTGCTAGGGCGACTGTGGCTCAGGGGGTTGGGAAGCACATCTGTAACCGGAAGGTCGCTGGTTCGAATCCTGGGCTCTCTGTCCTGGTCGTTGTGTCCTTGGGCAAGACACTTTACCCTACTGCCTACTGGTGTTGGCCAGAGGGGCCGATGGCGCGATATGGCAGCCTCGCTTCTGTCAGTCTGCTACAACCGTAGCTGCCTCCACCAGTGTGTGAATGCCAGAGTGAATGAATAGTGGCATTGTAAAGCGCTTTGGGTGCCTTGACAAGCGCTATATAAATCCAATCCATTATTATTACTGCTACATCCACCAACTGCACTTAGTGGTTGTGCATGCCACGCAGAGTAAGCCGTGTGTGAATAGATATTTTTGTTTATTTTGTTCAACCTTGAACTTTTTTTCACCACCACTATGTCCTCAATAAACATGATGCACCTTGTCTAAAAAGGCTGCTTGAGATCAGATGGACAAGCCACTATGAGGTGAGAATGTGCATTGTGGAAAATTAAGAAGAAATCCTTAGTATCCTGTCTGAGATAACAGAAGATGATGATGATGCTGCAGTTGGCCTGTGCACTGAGGCATCAGGCCTGCTATGACAAATTCAGAGGCATCACTTCTCTGAGAATGGAAAGTTCCTAGTGCGAGTGCTTGGTGTCTTAAAACCAGCAAATGTTATTCTACAGTCTCAGTCAGCTGATCTTTGCAGTGCTTCTGAGGTTGTTAGTGGAGCATTTGATCTCCTGCTGAAGATTAGTCACATCCAACAAAGAGAAGGACAACAATATAGCAAACACCTAGCTCAAAGTGTTATGCTCTCAACTTTGGGCCATACAGGTTCTGGTGCCCCTACCATTTCTCCCCATCAGTCTCTCAAAAGATCCCTGCTCAACATCCTTGACAGGGCCATTTTAGAAATGGAAAGTAGATTTTCACACAAGAATACTGACCTGATGAGAGACATATCTAGTCTTGCAACAAAATCTAGGACATTTCTAGATCTCACCCTGCTGCACCCTCTGGCTGTGATGGCTGATGGCACTGTAGCAGATGTTGTAAGTCTGAAATATGAAGTTCTTGTGGCAAAACAGATGCTGCTCAAAAAATGTTCAAAGGAAACAAACCTGTCCACTGTGTGTAAAGCCCTGCAGGAGTACAAGGAAGCCTTTCCTGAGTAACAGCCCTGGTAAATGGTGTATCTTCAGCATTGTGAGAGAGTTCCTTCTCCACTTTGTCACAGATCCTAACCCCCTATCGTCGCATCATGTTGCATATTAGAAAGAGGAATTTGGTGATCTTGGCCCATGAGAAGTCCATAACAAATAACTTGGACATGAATTTGTGAGAGTTTTTGTAAAGGGAAACAGGATACTGTTGTTATAGAGTTGATTGAGAAGAAAGAAGAGTGGATATGGAGTTCTGTTCATTGTAAAACAAAGGAAAAAACAAACAAACAACAAACCCCCTCAAAAAACAAATAAGCTTAACATACTTAATATGTTCTTTCCTAAATCTGTTGTGTTCTACAAATTAGTTTGAGAATTGAAGGAAGAGACATGGTGAATTGTGTTTTTGTTTTTTTAATTACTATGCTGATCTTTTTAAGAATTAGACCATCGAATTAAGATAAATTTTATGTTGTTGGTTGCAAAGATCTGGATGGATATTTTATTATATGCTTTATTTTTTTATTCTGTTTTTTAGTTTTATTTTACAAGACTTTGTGAACTGACTTGTTTTTATAACTGGGCCTACCGTTTTTAGTTTTGCTAATATTGGCAATAATGAGAAGTGTTATTGTTGCTTTCAAATATATTAGACATAGGCCACCCAATTAAAGTAAATGTCATGTTTTTAGTTGTCAGAATCTGATGAGAAATATTTTATTTTATAATTTGTTGCTTTACTTTTCAGTTTTCCCCCTGGTGATTGGCCACCTTAACATGGTCAGTGTCATGAGTCGCTGTGCGGCAGGAAGGAGTTCTGACCCAAAGACGCGAACTTGAAACGGTGGAGACAGCAACTAAGAAACACAGAGACAAACCATAAGGCAGAGGACTTACACAGAACAGAGGGGACACAGAGGAACATGAAGGGCAAGGGATCAAAACTAGAAACCATAGAATAACTCACACAAGTACAATAATACAACAATCACAAAGAACTAAACATGCTGGGTCAGGAGACCCAGGACCCTGACAGTCAGGGTGTTTGCTCGCCTCAGTGAACCTAAGAGCTAGAGCAGCAGAAGCTACAGGTGGGAGTTGGTCAGGTGTTAGGGTAGAGGCCTGAAAAAGTGCAATCCAATTACATGACAAAAACAGTTTTCCACAGCGCCACACTCAACCCCCACCCCTTTCCCACCATGCCGCCTTTACATTTCTGTCTGTCCCCTCATATATGCCTGTCCAGAACTGGCCCAGCCACCGATTGTCTTCACTGTGAGAGCTGTTTAGCTGCGACTGCTAACTGCTCTGACTTTCTGACTACCCCTCACTAGACTTGTGAGTACTAACTGGAACTAACGTGCACGTGTTTTTGTTTAATGCTCAGTTTGAGTGAAGTGGCCATAACTTTGAGGCCTCACCACACCCGAACTTCGAAACAGGCCTGCAACGAATACTATGCTTCAGGTGTAATATGGACAAGTTAGTGTGTGTGCGTGGGCCCAGTGGAACAAATTTGGTTTAAGTTGATGAAAGCTGTTTTAGTTGTAACCAGAGATATTTAAAAGGTCAAAAACATCCCCTTTAAAGGTGTAAGCTTTTATGACTGAAATAACAGTTGACAATTAGGAGACTTGTTATTTTATTTTGAAAATCTTTATTTATAACCCCTGTAGTCCTTTTTTTTTTTTTTTTTTTTTTACAGTGGTTACATAGGGAGGTCAGACCAAAGTTTAAGCCCAATAAATTATGAATGTTTTTCAGCGTTTGCTTATGGAGTTCCCTTCACTGATTGTTCCTAATTTCTCGAACACTGCAACGAAGCATGGGGTTGAACATTATATCCTGACGGTCTGTCGTGTTCCCACACGCGCATCCTCAAGCCCACGAAACTCTCCGTCGGGAAGAGTTTGCAGCAATGGAGCACCTCGGCATTGAACAGCGCTCGAATAGAGCCTGGGCCTCTCCGCTACACATGGTGCCCAAATCAGACGGTTGGTGGCAGCCGTTTGAATAATGTCACGGAGAACGACTGTTACCACATTCCCCACATCCATGATTTTTTCCACCCACCTGGCCGGCACCTCGATTTTTTCCAAAATTGACTTGGTGCGGGGGTATCACCAGGCATCCGACGTGGCGGTGGGCCTGGTGTTAGAATAGCGGGTCTCCGATGTCTGGCAGCCGCTCACCTTTTTCAGTCAAACGCTCAGGGACAGTCAGCCAAATATAGTGTTTTTGATGGCCTTGCACCTAGCGACGTGGCATTTTAGTTTTCTTTCTCGTGTTGTCTGTGTTTGCCTCCACAATATAGTTTTATTTATACTTACAGAAAAATGAAGAATAAAACATTGAGAAAATACTGAATGTAGGGTCGTTGTTGACAGTGTCCTAAAATTACAATAAAACAATCATGGAACCAGGACTTACCAGCAGCCGTGGACCCAAAAGAAAATCACTACAGCCAGCGCCCAGTGCTGTACAAAAAAAGAAAGTGGAAAACGACCCACCACCTGAGATCTCAGGGCCACTGGCAGGTCCTCGGTTCACTGAAAATAAAAGCACAAGACACGAATTAAAAGGCTCACTACATATCATAAAAAATAAAACTTCAATCTTTAACAGCTTTTAGAAAATGGATTACACACACAGCAAACTGGAAGGCTTGCACCCCGCAAGCATCAAACCAGCTTGTGCTGGTTGTAATTGTCCAAGCCTTGATCACAGGCCAGTATAGCGCCCCACCAACTGGAACCGGCAACCGAAGTGGTTGAAGGACCCCAGCACGACACTCGGGCAGAGAATTGCTCTAGCCCAACCACAGAGACGTGAGTGCAAGCAACAATCCAGAATAAAACCGAGTAAAACCAGGCAAACCAAGAAAGGGTAAACCCAATTAATAAAAACAGTCCCACTCTAATAAAAATAAATAGATAAAATAGAACCAAACAAGACGAGACAAGACAAAACAGCAGCTCCACTGAGGAGGAGCCCTCAAAGCAGTGGCTGGGCAGGCGTTTCACTCTTCCAATCAAGGTCAAACAGATTGCCAGGGAGAGATTACGACAGCAATCCAATCCTAAGAAAATAAAATATAAATGTAAGCTTAGCCTCGTTTAATTGAGCGTATTAGTGAATTCAATTGAGCGCGACTTACCCCAGGAGCGGAGAAGCTATACTGCACTGCTGATAATAATCGAAGCACCTCTCTCCACAGTGGCTGGAGTAACAGAAAAATAGAAATGGCTACGCTACAAACGGAGCTGCAAAATATTACTATTAGCTCAAATGCTGTGAGGAAATCGAAGGACAAGCGAGAGCCTTCTTGTAGCGTTCATGCAACTAGATCAACCTGCTGGATTAAACCTTAACAGTGTGCCAGCATTTACTGCTGCGTTTTACCAGAAGCACGGAAGGAATAACCCGGAAGGAGAACGGCTTACCGTTATACTGACCGGCGCCACTCTACAATCACGTACATGTGGGTTCCCAATTAACCCAGGCACGAAACAACAAAGAGGGAGCGCGAGTAGTAGAGCCAGAGAGAGAGAGAGAGAAAGGAAAAAGAGAGGCAAGTAGCCCATCCGGCTACACAAACAAGAGCGGAACTTAAAGTAAAGAATCGATCTCACTGGGCTAGTACCGATCCGATACTGATGCCGACTTGGTATCGATACAATACATATTTGGATCGATCCGCCCATCACTGATTTGTATAACTGATTCAATTCAATTTTGACTCAGTCAGTCAGAAATGATCATTTAGTACATAGTATATATCCGTATCTATATTTAAAAACAAAGCTGACACTTGTGAGACTTCATCAGAGGTGTAAGCATTGCAGCAGATACCTTTGTCTCAAAGTAACTGAAGATAAAACAGAAAAACATAAAGGAGATTTTCCTGGCCTGGCTTTTTATAGCAGATAATCCCCCTTAAAAATATTCTGCAGTAGAACAAAAACACAAGAAAATTATGAATTATCACAAGAACATTACCTGATGCTGCTGAACTGAAGCAGAGCAAAGTTACAGGTTTTATTACAGACACAGCTAAGTCTTTTGCAATATAGCATCATTTGTAAAAGTTTTAATTTCTTTGATATTAAACAGCAGACATGAGGCTTTTTGTCGGAGGTCATATTTGAAAAAAAAAAAAATAGCGGCTGACAGTGCTGTAAACAGCGGTAGTAGTAACAGTGTAATAAGCAAGCGAATAATGCAGAAAACATACCTGAGATGGGAAACTGTTCTTGAAGCACACTGAGAGAGATAGAGCTGTGGAGGAAGTGTGATTTTATCGTGTTGGAAGCAAAACAGCAAAAGTAAGAGGGCTGTAATGACAATGTTTATCAAACATGAAGCCTCATTTTGATCGTCTTTTGCTGCTGGTTCATTGAATTTTAGTTGGAGAGTGATGAAACCTGCAGCTTCAGAATCTGTGAGATGTCAGCTTTCAGCCCTGACGGTGTCCATGTACCTGCGGTTGGATGAATGGTCCACACTAGTGATGTGTCAGTTGCGAACGAAAGAGCTCTTAGAGCTAGATCTTTGAAGTGAATGACGTGAGCCGGTTCCTTATTTTTTTTTTGGTAGTTACACTTGCAGTAGCACAGGAACGGAGCAGGAGGGAAAGGGAGAGAAAGAGAGCCAGGGGCAACAACAAGAGACAATATCATCACATTAGAAAGGTATAGTAAAGAAAATGAGTGACAAGAAGAAAAGAAGCAAAATCTGGAACCATTTCAATTTTACTGACAATACAAAGGCAGAGTGTAGAGTCTGCAAGAGAAGACTGCCATATAGAGCCGGCTCCACAAACAACCTGCACAGGCGCCTGAGAACTGTCCACTCATCAGTGCAAAGGGAAGATAAAACGCAGTTAGTTGAGTGTGATATTAATGAAGGTGCCAGCCTGTCTACTGCAACTGTTGCTGCTGCTGCATACAGCATCTTGCAGTATACCACTACAACTACCTAAACCAATCCCAACCCCAGCAAGACAGAACTCAATTGATAAAGACCTGGCAAAAATGATCGCACTTAATTTCCAACCATTTTCAGTCATGGATGATAAAGCATTCAGAAAGTTTATTCATGCACTGAATCCTGTGTATGCAATTCCAAGCAGGAAAACACTCTCCCAAAAAATCATCCCAAGCCCATATGACAGAGAACGCGCATCTTCTTTTTGTTTTGCATATTAATTTATATTTTATTGTGTTGTGGTTTGTAGTGTTTTGTGTTGTTTCACTTTAAATTTGTTTAAAAGGAAAAAGCTGAAAGTTTAAATAGTTAAAAGTAGAATTGTAAACAGTTTTTGTATTTGATAATTAATTTTTTACATTTTATGTAATAAATAAAAGCATATTTATATAATAAACATATATATAAAAAACACATTTTTTTTACAAAGTAATTCATTTTGCGCATAATTTTATATTGTTGTTGATAATAAATTAATTAAAGCAACAAAACAAACTGAAGAGCTGGGTGGGAGCTGAAAGTGCCCGTTCTTTTTAATGAGCCGAGCAGAAAGAGCCGGTTCTCTAAAAAGAGATGGAATTCCCATCACTAGTCCGCACTTTGTGTTTACATCTTTTTGTGGAATCCGTGTACCTGCTCTCATTTGCTGTTTTAGCTGTTTATTGTGTGTGTGAATGGAAGGATGACTGAATGTGTAAAGCGCTTTGGGGTCCTTAGGGACTAGTAAAGCCCTATACAAATACAGGCCATTTACCATTTAGTTTTGTGAGCTTTAACCGGAGATTCTGACATTTCTGGTGTCTGTGATAAAGTACATTTATATTTAAAAAACAACTCAGGATTTAATGATTCGACATCACTTTATTCAAGCTAAAATCGATGTGAATCAGAAAATCGATTTTTTAAACCCACCCCTACTATGTGATAGCCACAACATGAAGCTATTTTATTGTTGAATTATGAGTGATACTTTAATGTGTTTGTGTTGAGAAATGTTGATGATGTCATTAAAAGGAATCCTTAAAATAGTGAGAAAAACCACTTCCAGGCAGACGGTCCTCTGTTCTGGGGGATGGATCATATGGTAGTGCAATTTATCCCGATCGGTGATTGGTCAAAACTCTATAGTGAAAGAAGTCTACATGTAGTTCTCCAATCAGGTTGTAGCTCGCGGCATCATGTTTCGCTGTGACCAGGTTTTATTGGAGTGAATGGATTGCTGGAGCCTCTGCTCTAAGCGTCTCTTACCACCGTGAAGTTTATATTGGAATCAGTTGAGAATCAAGAACTTTTCATAAAGACATGGCAGGGTACTTTTTGTGTAAGTATGAGGTGTTTATGGGCGTGACAATTATGGTTATTTAACGCATTGGGAACGGGTTGAGGACCCGAGCTTGAAGGATAAAGATTGAGTGTGGAATTTAATATTTTTTTATACATGTGTATCCTATATATTTTATATATTTTCGGATTCAAAAAAATGTTTTCTTTAAAAAAAGGAATTTTAATATGGTACATGAATATAATCAAAGGGTTTAGGAGTTTTTTTGGCAGATGCTGTAGAGTTGTTGCAATTTGGCGCTATATAAATAAAATTGAATTTAACTGACTTGAATCTTACTGAACTGTGTTAAAAAATATATTTTTGGAAATATTTCTCAAACATGCAATATAAAAATATCTGAACATTACATGTACATTTTATTCATAGCCTATGACATATTTATACAGCAGAAGTTGACCCAAAGTGGTTTAATACGGTGGCTGGGAAGTGCAAATCACATTTATAACATCAACAACAAAATAACATTTCAGAAAACACTTTTCTGTAAAAAAACAAATAAAAAAAATGGCAACAAAATAACATTTAAGAAAACACTTTAACAAGTCCACAACAAATTAACAAATTCACAACAAATTAACAATTCCTATTTGACACAGGGCGGAGGTAAGTGACGGAAGTGACGGACAAGGTAAGCGACTCATGTTGTAACTGACGTCAGACGCCGGAGATTTTGGCGGAAAATTAAAGCAAATGGTAGTTTAGATTTGAACAAATTCATTTAAGCTTCAGTATTACCAAATACACTTATCAATTGTCTTATAACTAACAATATTTGTCTAAATAATCTCCAACACCCTGGAGAACAACGGGGAGAGTTTAGAAACTCTCCAAGATTATATTGATCAGTGCTTTCAGGATCTCGTGATGAAGAAGACCCAGTGTGCAGCTTCCCCGGCCAAACCTGAGACGCCGTCGTCGAAAAGACAACGCCCGGCAGATTCCCCCGGCTCAACATCCCCAGCCGGCAAAGATGTTGTCGACATACTGGAGTCAATCAACAAGCGATTGTCCAGTTTCGACGCAAGGCTGTCCTTGGTGGAGATTCTTCACCGAGAATTTAAATGCTTGCGAGAATCCCTGGAGTACAGCCAGCAGCAGGTGGAAACGCTTGCTGCTGAAAATGCCACGCTAAGGGAGTCGGTGAAATGTCTCACAGATAATGTTACCCAGCTCAATAGAGAAAATAAAAAAAGAAAAGAAACAGTTATCGATCTACAAGCTCGTAGCATGCGTGATAATCTGGTATTTTCTGGTATTCCAGAAGCTGCTGGAGAGGACGTGGAGACCACGGTAAAAAGCTTCATCAAAACCCACCTGAAGCTGCCGGAGGACACTGTGAAGAACATCGTCTTCGATCGGGTACATCGCCTCGGCCCCATTCGGGCTACGGCCGGGAGACCACGTCCTATCGTGGCCAAATTCGGCCACTTCAATCAAAAGCAACATGTGAAAAGCCGCGGCAGGGAATTAAAAGGAACGGACTTCAGCGTGAACGACCAGTTCCCCAAAGAGATCTTGGAACGACGCAGGGTCCTCTTCCCAATCCGACGCGGCTTCATCCAGAAGGGCTCCCGCGCTGTCATCGCTGTGGACCGGCTGTACGTGGACGGACAGCTCCACCGCGACCCCAACATCACTCCGTGGCTGTATTAACCTCACACCAGATAAGAATCAGCTACACCCTTTCCCTATCCACTCACACTAACTTGCATTAACATCTGTTTAACTTACCAGTATCAAATCGCATCTTAAAGTGTGATTTCATAGCAGAATTAACACCGTCACTCTCCGTCAGTGATTTAATTGGAATGTTTACGTTTTGTTTGTTTGTTTTTTTTGTTTTTTTTCTTCTCGTTTTTTTTCCCTCTCTTTCCCCCCCTCTTGGTTGTATGCTGCTCACCCCTGTCCTTGGTTTCTTTCTTAATTCCTTTCACTGCCTCGATCACCTGCTTTGACACTCATCCACAAACATCCTTTATTTCGACACATACGCACCATGCGCTCAACGGCAGCACATTTACATCAGTCAGACAGCGCACACAGTCATATAAGATACACACACACTTAAGCCAAGCCTACTCATATTAGTAACTATGCATACACAAAGTCAGACTCAGGGAGCATCTCGCCACACATTTTTTCTCTCTCTCCTTCTCTTTATTTATGAACAAGTGACGTATTCTCTCCACCTGTCTAAGTGACGCGCACAGCATACATCCCTAGTTATACACAAACATCTATGGGTACACTGAGGTTCATTACATGGAATATAAATGGAGCTGGCTCCAGAGAAAAGAGGTTAAAAATATTTAACCAACTCAAAAAACTACAGGCAGATGTTGTCCTTTTACAAGAGACCCACAGACCTCGTAGAGGTTCGAATGAACTTAAAACACCTGAGTTTCCTAATGTGTTCTCAGCTTGTTATAATTCTAGACAAAGGGGAGCAGCAATTTTAATACATAAAAATATTAATTTCACAGTACTCGATACAGTTATAGATCCAGAGGGCAGATTCTTAATCATTAAACTATCTATACTTGATAAAAAGCTCTGTATTGCAAGTGTATATGGTCCAAATGTTGATGATCCCTCATTCTTTCACGGTTTTTTCAGTGCACTCTCTGAACACTTAGATGGCACACGTGTTCTTGGAGGCGACCTCAACCTTGGACTAAATGAAGACATGGATAGGCTCAATACAGCGGGAACTCAGCGTAATTGGCAGTCCACAAATATAATCAAACAGTATATGAGCGACTTTGGTCTTTGCGATGCATGGCGCTCCCTTCACCCCACCAGTAAGGAATATACTTTTTTCTCACATGTCCATCACTCCTACTCTCGTCTGGATTATTTTTTGGTCAGCAGCTCACTGCTGAACGACATTTCAGACACTGAGATTCATCCTATAGCTGTCAGCGATCATGGTCCTGTATCTTTAACACTAATGCACAAGAATAATACTACGCCAAGAAAAAACTGGAGATTTAATATATCACTACTTAAAGATGAAGACTTTATTAAATATTTTTAAAAAGAGTGGACTTCATATTTGGACTATAATGACACTCCCGAAACATCAGCTTCTGTTCTATGGGAAGCAGGGAAAGCTGTGATGAGAGGTAAAATAATTTCTTTCTCATCACATAAAAAGAAAGAACAAAACAAAAATATTCAGGAATTAGAAAAAACCATCAAATCCCTAGAAGAAGCCTACGCGTCCCACCAAGATCAGGAAACATTGAACAAAATACGCAAAACAAAACTAGAATTAAATGAGATAATTAATAAAAAAACAAAATTCTTAGTACAAAGACTACGCTTACAAAATTATGAACATGGTAATAAATCCGGTCAATTTCTAGCAAACCAGCTAAAAATAAATAAAGAAAAAACAACTATATGTGCTGTTCATGATTTATCTGGGAACACAATATATGATCCGATACAAATAAACAACATTTTCAGGGATTTCTATAAAATGTTGTATTCACCACAAATAAACCCATCTAAAAAAGAAATTGATCAGTTTTTGGACAACATAACTCTTCCAAAATTATTGGACACTCAAGCAATGGCACTGGATTCACCACTGACACCAGGTGAACTCCAGGAAGCCCTGATAAGTATGCCCAATAATAAGGCTCCAGGTGCAGACGGCTTTCCTGCAGAATTCTACAAAGAATTCTGGATGATTTTAGCACCAGTTTTCTACAGAACGTTGTTGGAAATTAAAGAAAAGGGCAGACTTCCACCAAATATGAATTCTGCAAACATTAATCTCCTGCTAAAACCAGGCAAAGACCCTGTATATCCCTCAAGCTATCGTCCAATATCCCTTATAAATGTAGACCTTAAAATAATCTGCAAAGCTCTCTCAAAGAGACTGGAGAAAATAACCCCCCTCTTAATTCATCCTGACCAAACTGGTTTCATAAAAGGTAGGCACTCATCAACAAATACACGTAGATTACTTAATTTGATAGACTACTCATACAGTAAAAACCTAGAAACTACAATATTCTCTTTAGACGCAGAAAAAGCATTTGACAGAGTTAACTGGAAATTTCTATTTGCAACTTTACACAAATTTGGTTTTGGATCCTCTTTCATAAACTGGTTAAAAATATTATATAATTCCCCAACAGCTTGTGTTAGAACAAATGACCAGACATCCTCCAGCTTCTGTCTCTTGAGGGGCACCAGGCAGGGATGCCCACTCTCCCCTTCACTGTTTGCAATTTTTATTGAACCACTAGCAGCAGCAATTAGACAGAATTCAGTAATTAAGGGCATAAAATGCAAGAACGTGGAACATAAAATTAGCCTTTATGCGGATGATGCGTTACTCTTTCTCCAAAATTTACAAACCAATATCTCTGGGGTGATTGAATTGAAAAACTCTTTTGCAAGAATATCAGATTACTCAATTAACTGGTCAAAATCTACAGTCCTACCGATTAATTGCTCCCTCCATAATTCCTCTTCTACACCACTGCAATCGGGAAATATAAAATATTTAGGTATTAATGTTGCTCCCAAGCTTGCAGATCTAACTAAATTAAACCATATCCCACTTTTAAAGAAGGTAGAAGATGATCTGGCTAGATGGAAATGTCTACCCATATCACTCATGGGAAGGGTTGCCACTATAAAAATGATGGTCTTACCAAAAATAAATTATTTATTCTCAATGATCCCAACTAAACCACCACAAGATTGGTTCAGATCTCTAGATTCATGTATGTCCAAATTCCTTTGGAAAAATAAACCCCCACGTATAAGCTTAAAAACACTACAAATGACCAAGGATAGAGGAGAATTAGAACTACCTAACTTTCAGCACTACTTCTTAGCCAACAGGCTTCAGTTTATCTCAGGATGGCTAAAACATACCCTCTTAGATGAACCTTGGCTAGATGTAGAACAAGCACTTTGCAATAATCTAGAGATCTCAGACCTACCATTTATCAGCTCAAACATCCAACGACATGAATGCTTCAAAAGCATCAACATCAGCTCTTCTCTGACAGCATGGTGGAGTTTCTAAAATTGACGGCGTCTTCATTAATCCCATGCAAACGTACACCTATCTGGAACAACCCTGACATATTACAAAACAATAATATGATAAACTTTTCAGATTGGAGTGGTAAAGGAATCAAATATTTAGAACATATACTAGAAGGAACAGAATTTATTTCATTTGACGGACTAGTTACACAATATGGGATCAACAAGAAAAGATTTTTAGAATATCAACAAATTAAATCCATAGTAAAAAAGAAATTTAAACCAGGTCAAGTTGAACTACAAACACCACCAAGTGTGGTTCAATTTCTTGCTCTTAAAACCCCCAAATTACTATCCAAAATATACAGAATGCTTTCTAAAACAGATGAATCAATATCACTTCCTATTGCAAAATGGGAAGCGGATTTATCAGTTAACTTAGACCTAAACTTCTGGTCTCAGATTTGCTTAAAAACCTTTCATCTACTTAGAAATCCCAGTCTTCAATTAATTCAATACAAAATATTACATAGAGTGCACTATACAGGTCATCGGATGTTCAAGATGGGCTTTACGCCTACCAACAACTGCTCACACTGCCAAACCAATTCACCGGACATTATGTCCACACTCTTTGGTTCTGTCCACCAGTTCAGAAGTTTTGGCGCGAGATATGTGAAGACTTATCAAAGTGTCTGAAATGTAACATTCCAACTTCCCCCTTAGTGTGTTAGTTGGGCAGCTTAGATAATGTCACTTCAGAAAAGAATATAGGCCATATGGTTTTCACTGCCCTATGCATAGCCAAGAAAACAGTCCTCATGAACTGGAAAAATAAAAACAATCTTAATTCTAACCAATATAGAAATTATCTATTAGATTACATTAGTCTTGATACAGCCTCTGCCACCACATCAGATCAATTGCTCTGGGCTCCTTTGATCAGCTCCATCACCTAGTGGGGGTGGGGGGTGATAGTTTGGTCCCGCCTTCACTGTTGTGATTGGTGTGGGGGTAGGGACAGGCTTAGGGCGTCGGGGGGTTCCCCGGAGGCATCTTCCTTGGGGGGCTCAATCCGGGGTAGCGGTCATGTCCGGTTAGGGGCTCTGTTGGCTCTTGGGTGACTGTTGCCTCATGGCTGCATGCAGCGGGGCTAGGGGAAGGTCTGTGCTGACGGACGTGGGTTACTGACCTGGTAGCCTGGCTGCCCCTGGGTGGGTCCGGGATGGGCGTGAGAATTCTGGGGGCGCTCCGTCTCTGGGCTGGGGCCCTGGCCGGGCCTCGGGGCCTTGGGTCCCGGTTGGTGTGTTGCCGGGGTTGTGGGCGGGTGGGTGCATGGGGGCCCAGCCCTGGTGCAGGGTGCCGCCGGTGCGTCGAGCCACCTGGGGGGCTCTTCAACTGGTGGGGGAGATTGTCACATCTTGCAGGAGCTTTCCTCTCTTCAGGAACTCTCTCTGCAGGAGGGGGAGATACAGGAGAGGTGGAGGAAGATCTCAGCCTGGGCGTCTATTATCTTATGTAGTCTGGAAGATAAGTGGATGGTGGGGTGGGTGCAGTTTTTTCTGTGGTGGGGTTGGGTGGACAGTCCTGGGCTCTGTGGGGCCGGGAGGCGCTGCTGCACTGGGCCCCGGTCTGGATGGGCCTGGGCCCCCTTTCCCTGGCGGGTCGCGGAGTATTGGGGTGCCTACTGGTAGGGCTGCTCGAATATGGCAAAAATGATAATCACGATTATTTTCACTGAATTTGAGATCTCGATTATGTGACGATATTTATTTAACCCTTACGACCTACTATAGAACCAAGTCCGCCAGAGCTTATATTATTTTTTACATGTTGTAGTGCCATTTATGGGAGCATTTCAAGTTGCTATACAACTGTTATAGCCCATATTTTAATAATATGTATGCATTAAGTCCATAGTAATTACATTAATTGCAAAAAAGTGCAATAAACTACAAAAAAATTGAAAATCGTTTTTTTTTTTTTTTTTATATATTTCTACTTGGAGAAATTTAAGAGGTTTATCCCTCAAAACTTTAAATACAAAAAAGTTGCAAAAAATAGTTTACAACAACAGGAAATTTATTTTGAGTGTCTTCATAGTTTTATTTTGGAGATACAGCAATTTTTATATACTGCAGGAAAAACAAAAAACAATCCTATGATGCAAATTTGCAAAGAAAACAGCAGGTGCATCAAAATAAACTATTTCCAGCAGTGCAATTCGGGTTCTAAGCATCATAGAAACTATTCAGAAAAGTCAAACATGACTTATAAAACACCAGTATAGGCTTTTAAGGCCTACAAGTAAAAAACTACATTTTCCGCGAAAATGACATCACTTCCGATTTCGGGCAGGAAATGGCGGACATGTGATAGTTCACGCTGACGTCTGTTTCACTGTGGGAAGTGTTACGAACAGCTGATCGGATCGGCAAAGCCTGTTTCTGGAATATTATGTTTTTGTTGCTGCAAGCGCTTTTTATGCAATTTTTGCAAAGCTATATGTGGAAGGAAACCCTGACCGAGGACAAGCTGATGACATAAGATGTAAGTACAACTCCTCTGGTTTCATATGCAAAAAAAATAATATTGCGCTAGCTTACACGGTTCAGGTTCTACAGGGATTTAAAAATAGTTACACAAAACGGAGCGTGCTGCTCTGACCGGCTTTAAAGGGTTAACAATAACAATGTATTGAATAATGACTTTAAAAAATAATATAAAATAGTGTGCAACACCACTGAAGTTTTTTTTTTTTAAACTCTCTTTTCAACCAACGGCAGTCACTCTCCAAATAACTTCTGCTTAGCTTTCCGAGCTTCCCTCGGGTCCTCTTAATCAGCTGTCTCCACCCTTTTTTGCGCCACGGACTGGTTTATGCCCGACAATATTCTCACGGACCGGCCTTTAAGGTGTCGCGGATAAATGAGGGACGGGCTAATAATCAGCTCAGTCATTTTTAATGATCGTTGAAAGCCCAGATCGTAATCGTGATTAAAATTTGATTAATTGAGCAGCCCTACCTACTGGGGTCAGCGGGGGAGCTGGCCCCAGAGAGAGGTCACTTGCCCCTCCCTTCCTTCCCTCCCCATCTCCAGCTGCCTCCCTCTTCCCGCTCCACCACAACCACCCATACATGCAGGGCCTTGGAGTAGGGGTATGTCACCAGGGTGCAGAGGAGGCTACCCCCCCCCCTGTCCCCGTCTGGCTGCCTCTGCCTCAATTTTATCCCACAACTTAGACATTCACATTACTCACACTCTCATTACACATACATATAGGATCTTGGGGTGGGCACGATACACGGAATCCAAATTACCATCAGGGTGTACACCTCACCCCTGGCGTCGTTGCCCACCTCTCAATTTTAAATACACGTAGACATTGAGGGCTAGCAGGAGGGACTATGCGCTTACCTGCTGCTCTCTGGCAGGTAGGTCCATGCCCTCCTGGGTTTTAAATGCACCTTAGAACACACATGCATCAACACTACAATGAGCGGGTGGAGGGAGGTTTGGAGTCTTCTCTCACCCCATTCTCTGCTGCCTGCTGGAGTGGGGGGGCTAGCAGGAGGAGTTGGCTGTCCGACTGCGGTCTGCAGTGTGGGGCCTCCCTGCTGCTGCGGAGTCGGGGCGGTCTGCCTCTCCCCACCGCAGGGAAAAGGGTAACACCACCTGGGTCTGGGTGCAGTTCCCCCCTCCAGGGGCAAGCGTACCTAGACCTGGTTCGTAGAGTACGCTTGGGGAGTGTGATCGTGTGTACAGCGTCTCTTTATGTCTGTCTCCACGTTGGTTGAGTGTGGAGTAAGTGCATATGAGAGCATGAGGGTGGGAATGGATGTTTGTATATGTGTGTGCCTGTATTTCTGTGTCTATATGTCAGGTTGGGTGTCAGACGCCACCTCTCTGGGGACATCTCAGGCCTTCCAAGGTTTGGAGGCCTATCTCCCCCCACCACCACTTCCCCTGCCAGTGGCGGACTCCCTCAGACATCGGTGCGTTGGTGGTTCTTTGAGTCCGGGGATGGGCGTCCGGGTACACACCGGCTCACTCCTTGGCGGCCGGTTATCGGGGCCTGGAGCCTGGGGCTCGCTCGGGCCACTTCGGAGGTGGGGTGCCCCCGGCCTCTCGGCCTGGGGCTCGGTCACTCAGGCACAGCTGGATGCCGGCGGAGCTCACGGGCGCGTCACTGCAACTCCCCCTGGCTTCTGCTCCGCGGCTGCTGAGTGAGCCCTCATCTGGGACTCTCCTCAGCTCTTTCTGGGACAGTGGCGCGGCTGCCCCTCTGTTGGTCTTCCTTGGTCTCTTGTGTTCTGAGGGTCTCTGGATGTCTGGAGTTTTGATCTCCTCCATACCTGCTTCATGCCCTGGAGGACGGGGCTGTGGCCCCCCCACACCTTTTAAAAAAACAAGTGCGTCCATGCTCACAGGTGTACACACGGGTGATCACACCCACAAACTACACCCTTTTTGGCTCCTACCTCAAAGCACACTGTGCGCTGTTGATCTTATGTGCTGCACAATAATGTTTAATATTTAGTATTTACTGTCATATTCCCATATATCATTGTGATGTTGTTTTTCCCCACTCGGCGACACACCCTGGTAATTGGTGATTCTGTTCTCAGACATGTGAAGCTAGAGACACCGGCAACCATAGTCAATTGTCTTCCAGGGGCCAGAGCAGGCGACATTGAAGGAAATTTAAAACTGCTGGCTAAGGGTAAACGTAAATTCAGTAAGATCATAATTCACGTCGGCAGTAATGACACCCGGTTACGCCAATCGGAGGTCACTAAAATCAATATTGAATCGGTGTGCAACTTTGCCAAAACAATGTCGGACTCTGTAGTTTTCTCTGGTCCCCTCCCCAATCAGACCAGGAGTGACATGTTTAGCCGCATGTTCTCCTTAAATTGCTGGCTGTCTGAGTGGTGTCCCAGAAACGATGTGGGCTTCATAGATAATTGGCAAACCTTCTGGAGGAAACCTGGTCTTGTTAGGAGAGACGGCATCCATCCCACTTTGGATGGAGCAGCTCTCATTTCTAGAAATATGGACAAATTTATTAAACCCCCCAAAATATGACTATTTGAGTTGGGACCAGGAAGCAGAGTTGCAGTCTTACACGCCTCTCTGCAGCTTCTCTCCTCCTGCTACCCCCCCAAAACCCATCTCCATAGAGACTGTGTCAGCTCCCAAACAGACAACAAACAAACTAAAAACCAGCAACAAACAACTTAAACATAAACAATTACAAAGAAAGAACAATACAGTATCCACATCTGAACCAAAGAGTAAAACAGTGAAATGTGGATTATTAAATATTAGGTCTCTCTCCTCCAAGTCTCTGTTAGTACATGACTTAATAATTGATCAACAAATTGATTTACTCTGCCTTACAGAAACCTGATTGCAGCAGGATGATTATGTTAGTTTAAATGAATCAACACCCCCGAGTCATTCTAACTACCAGAAACCTCGAAGCACAGGCCGAGGGGGCGGTGTGGTAGCAATTTTTCACACCAGCCTATTAATTAATGAAAGACCAAGACAGACTTTTAATTCATTTGAAAGCCTGATGCTTAACATTGTCCACCCCAGCTGTGAAACTCAGAAACCAGTCTTTTTTTTTTTTTTTTTTTTTGTGTCCCGTTTGGATTTTTAGCCATCAGAATTGTTGTCTTAAGGCCAAGAAAGATGCCAAGCGGATTTATTTTACCAAGTGGATCGTCATGGCCTTGCCATATTGGTCCATTTGATTGACCTTTATTATAATTATGTATTTATTTTATTTTCAGTTCCTACAAACGGGACAGACATGACTGGGGGACAGGACAGGGAGAAAGAATGAAAGAAAGAGAGGGAGAGAAAGAAAACCAAAGGATAGAAGAGACGGTGAGAAGGGCGGGAAGAAAGAAAGAAAAACAAACAAAACACCTGGATCACCTGTATGGGGAAAAAAAACAGAAGAGAAAGCAAACAGAAAAGAGCAACATAATAAAAAAAAACAGCACCATCACAATAAACTAGCTAGCAGTAGATATCAGTAGATACTAAGTAATAAACGATATTGTGCAGCACGCAAGATAGACAGCGCACAATGTGCTTTGAGGCAGCAGCCAAGAAAGGTGTAGTCCGCGTCTGTGAACACCCGTGTGTACACCTGTGTGCACACCTGTGTGGATCAGCATGCTTGCATTCCAAAGGTTTCTCCATGTAACGATCTGCTAGGGAGTGTGGGGAGCCATAACCCCGTCCACCAGGGTATGAAGCAGGTATGGAGGAGATCCAGGCCCCAGATATCCAGAGGCCCCAGAGTACAAGGACCCGAGGAGGACCACCAAAGGGGGGGAACCGTGCCACCCTCCTGGGAAGAGCTGAGTAGAGCCCCAAAGGAGAGGTCACCCCGCAGCTACGGAGCAGAGGCCAGAGGGGGTTGCAGTGGCGTGCCAGCTGTGCCAGAGAGGACCGAGCTTCAGGCCCAGAGGCCTGAGGGCATCCCACCCCCCGGAAGGAGCCCAGCCGACAGAGGTCGATTATCTTGTTAATAATTTCACCTCCTCACTACGTACGACTCTGGATACTCTAGCTCCTGTGAAAACTAAGGTCTCTAATCAGAAGTACCTGACTCCGTGGTATAATTCTCAAACACGTACCCTAAAGCAGATGACTCGTAAGCTGGAGAGGAAATGGCGTGTCACAAATTTAGAGGATCATCATTTAGCCTGGAGAAATAGTTTGCTGCTTTATAAGAAAGCCCTCCGCAAAGCCAGAACATCTTACTATTCATCACTGATTGAAGAAAATAAGAACAACCCCAGGTTTCTCTTCAGCTCTGTAGCCAGGCTGACAAAAAGTCAGAGCTCTGCTGAGCCAACCATCCCTTTAACGTTAACTAGTAATGACTTCATGAACTTCTTCACAAATAAAATTTTTATAATTAGAGAAAAAATTACCAGTAATCATCCCACAGATGTAATATTATCTACAGCTACTCTTAGAACAATTGATGTTAAGTTAGACTCTTTTTCTCCAATTGATCTTTCTGAGTTAACTTCAATAATTACTTCCTCCAAACCATCAACATGTCTTTTAGACCCCATTCCTACAAAACTGCTCAAAGAAGTCCTGCCATTAATTAATTCTTCGATCTTAAATATGATCAACCTATCTCTAATAATCAGCTATGTACCACAGGCCTTCAAGCTGGCTGTAGTTAAACCATTACTCAAAAAGCATCTCTAGACCCAGCAGTCTTAGCTAATTATAGGCCAATCTCCAACCTTCCTTTCATATCAAACATCCTTGAAAGAGTAGTTGTCAAACAGCTAACAGATCATCTGCAGAGGAATGGTTTATTTGAAGAGTTTCAGTCAGGTTTCAGAGCTCATCACAGCACAGAAACAGCTTTAGTGAAGGTTACAAATGATCTTCTTATGGCCTCTGACAGTGGACTCATCTCTGTGCTTATCCTGCTAGACCTCAGTGCAGCGTTCGATACTGTCGACCATAATATCCTATTAGAGCGATTAGAACATGCTGTAGGTATTACAGGTACTGCACTGCAGTGGTTTGTATCATATCTATCTAATAGACTCCAGTTTGTGCATGTAAATGGAGAGTCCTCTTCACACACTGAGGTCAATTATGGAGTTCCACAGGGTTCAGTGCTAGGACCAATTCTGTTTACATTATACATGCTTCACTTAGGCAGTATCATTAGAAGACATAGCATACATTTTCACTGCTATGCTGATGACACCCAGCTCTATCTGTCCATGAAGCCAGATAACACACACCAATTAGTTAAACTGCAGGAATGTCTTAAAGAGATAAAGACCTGGATGGCCGCTAACTTTCTGCTTCTTAATTCAGATAAAACTGAGGTTATTGTACTTGGCCCTGAAAAGCCTAGAAATATGGTATCTAAGCAGATTCTTACTCTGGATGGCATTACCTTGGCCTCCAGTAACGCTGTGAGGAACCTTGGAGTCATTTTTGACCAGGACATGTCCTTCAATGCACATATTCAACAAATATGTAAGACTGCGTTCTTCCATTTGCGCAACATCTTGTAGAATAAAAAGGGGATGTTTTTTCCTCTTCTAGTTTCATTATTTTAATATGGCACTATTAGTTCATTAGAATCATATAACCAGCTTTGCATTAAATATATATTGAAGTTTTTGACCTTACATTAGCTTTTGTGTTACAGTGATTGTTATAACTCTAGTTTGATTCTTTACTTATAAGTACCAGAATAATAATATGATCTTTCATTGCAGATGTGACCATGATCAACTTATACATATTGCAGTTTGTTGCTCATTATAGAGTCGTGCTCAAGTTAATTAAGGGTTAAAAGCTACAGTCAGCGTGAATGTCTGACTGATCTATGGAGGGGAAAGGCTTCGAGCATAGAGGGCCGCACGCACTTACATACCACTGATATCATATTATTCTTTGTGGTCTTTTATTCAATTTTGTTTTTTGCTAAGTTTAAAGTGGTAGTTAATTAAACGACATTGATTAAAATATTAAATACCTGAGTCAGTTTCCGGGCTTTTTAGAGAATCAGTGAAAAGCATAAATCATCACTTTTATGTTTAATCATTAATGATTGAAATGAACTGAATAGCGTTTAGAAGATTTTTTAATTTGTTTGTCTTTTGTTAAAAAGAGTGGTTTCAATAATTTCAGACACACCTTGCAATTGTGCTTATGATGAATTGGCACTTGGTCTTTTGAAGGTCATAAGCTTCGTTCGGCGTGATGGTCCGGACTGATATATTGCAGGTTTTGACTTTGAGTGGAGAGGGCTAAATGCAAACATGGTTACACAGCACTTATACGATGTTATTCTTGGTGATCTTGTGCTCAGTTATGTTTTTGTTATGTTTTAAGTAGTGGTAGCTGACCAAGCATTATTCATTTAGTATTATACACTTGTTTTAGAATAATACACACTGATCGTCTTAATCAATGTGGAAGTCCTTGTAGTTGCAATGTTGTGTCTCAGCAGGGGACGGATGGCTCCAGAAGCCGGGGGCAGTCAGCGTCTGCTCTCAGGAAGGCGACAATGTTATTTTTCTGTGTTAAATAAAACTGTCAACATTGATTGTATAACACCTGTCATTACGCATGAAGGGGCGTTCTAATACCCTGATTTTTACAAAACTATGGAGATGTGTTTTTTGTGATGAGATCTGAGGCTGTCTGCATCAGTGTCCATCTCCCACGTGTGTGACCATTAAAATCATCGTTTGACTTGACCCGGCCGGACCAGTGTTGTTATTGTGGTTTTTCTCTTGTCTCCATCCCCAATATTTTGAACCATAACAATCTCTAAAATTAGAAATATCCTGTCTCAGAGTGACGCTGAAAAACTAGTTCATGCATTTATTACTTCCAGGCTGGACGACTGTAATTCATTATTATCAGGATGTCCAAAAAACTCACTGAAAAGCCTTCAGCTAATCCAAAATGCTGCAGCAAGAGTCCTGACAGGGACTAGAAAGAGAGAGCAGATTTCTCCTGTTTTGGCTTCCCTTCATTGGCTTCCTGTTAAATCCAGAATTGAATTCAAAATCCTGCTCCTCACATACAAGGTCTTAAATAATCAGGCCCCATCTTATCTTAATGACCTTGTAGTACCATATCACCCTATTAGAGCACTTCGCCTCCCTCCCTGAGCCTGGTTCTGCCGGAGGTTTCTTCCTGTTAAAAGGGAGTTTTTCCTTCCCACTGTCACCAAAGTGCTTGCTCATAAGGGGTCATATGATTGTTGGGTTTTTCTCTGTATCTATGAAGCGCCTTGAGGCGACTTATGTTGTGATTTTGGCGCTATATAAATAAAATTGAATTGAATTGAAAATTGAATATTACTCTTGTTCTCTTCTGCTTGTTTTCTTTTTTCTTTCTCAACAGGTGATCCAGGTGATCGATATATGCATTTTCTTTTTCTTTTTTTTCTTCTGCCAATTCTGTTGGTTTTTGTCTTTTGCCCTTCTCCCCCGTCCCTCTTCTCAGCTGTTTCTCTTTCCCTCTTTCTTTCTCCCCTTCTTTCCTCCAGTCAAGTCTGTCCCGTATTCAGCAAGTGAAAATAAAATAAACAATAAAAGGTGAATCAAATGGACCATTATGGCAAGGCTGGGATGGTCAATTTGGTAAAGTAAATCCATTGGGCATCTTTATTTGCCTTTAGACAATAATTCTGATGGCAAAAGAGCCAAACGGGACAGGCAAAAAAAAAATTAATAAAAAAATTAACAAGTCTGCAACAAATTAACAAGTGGCTCTTGACAGAAAGGGATTGTCTGAAATACCGGAGTATGGGTGAGATAATGATGTTCAGATTTTTAAATGTCACGGAGATTTTCTTAAGAAAGTGTTTAGAAAGTAAGAAAATACATGTAATTTTTCATTTTTTATGCATCCATCTATAGAACGCTGCATGTTATATTCTAAATCTACCTGTTCTCTTTCAGAAACCTGCCTGCAGAAAATGAAACTAAAGTATGTAATGCAAGGATATAATCACTTTCAAGATGGAGAAAGCATAAAGCTGTTCGTCTTTATCATATTAGGTGTCCATAACTGTCACTTAAAGAGATTTTGCAGGTCATTAATCAATGTATAAAAGTACAATAAAATTTATTTTTAGTGACACAGGACACAAACACGGAAGCAAGATCTATAATTAGGATTATTTATAATAAACATTAACAAATCATTGCAATTTCTTTAACCATACAGAATAACTAAATCCTTCAGGACAATATCACATCAATGCACTGAACTCAGTATGTTATCCCTCTAACAGAGCCTCCACATGTTCTCACTGTAATTTCCCCTCATGAATGAATTTATGTTTGCACTAATTTGAATGTTCGGGGAAAAATCAAACGCATTTTACTCGCAGTACTCAAGCTGACTTACCTTTGTTTGAATGACGACATACTCACAAATCTTGTGCCCAATCTTTGGTGAATTGGATGTGTCCCTTCAGAGATTTATAATTGCGAAACTGGTTCACCTTGTACGCGCTGACTCCACAGACAAGGTACGAAAATATATCAGGCTATGTCAATAGCGGTAGGTCTTCAGGGTTTCTACTCCACTGCTGTATTTCATACGGGTCCACATTTCCAATGCACATATTTTCTACAAGTACCGTCTCTTTGCATCTCAACGCAACCTGTCTCTGTACCGTCGTTTTTCTTTTAAACTGCTTTTAAGCATGTTTCTAGCAACCGTCCTTCCAACACAGTGTGTTTGTTTTGATTTGTGTTTTCTGAAATGTTATTTTGTTGTAAATTTTTTTATTTGTTTTTTTTTTTAGGTAAAAGTGTTTTCGGAAATTTTATTTTGTTGTTGACGTTGTAAATGTGATTTGCACTTCCCAGCCACCGTAGTTTAGAGACAGAAACATTTACATTCAGCTCAGACCCAGTTTCAAAATAAATAAAAAGCTCATAGGTGCATTGTTTTGGTTGTGCACTACAATGGTCATCATCAGTTGTATTTTTTCCAGCTGTTAATAGTATCAGAGCATTGAATTTAATTCCTGCATTCCCTCTAAGAAATACTTAGTCCCAGGTGAGGAAAATGGGCATTATGTTTCAACGGTATGAGCAGTCTATGTTAAAAGCCCATACTTGTGTTAACATGTGCTTCAGCTTTTTGTTTAAGAGGACAATAAAATCAGCTTTTTGCTGTTAAAGTTAAAGAAAGAAAACTTTAAATTGGTTAGTTTTTAATTTTTAGTTTTAAAGAATCTGCAATTAATTACAAATACAGAAAATGGAAAGCCCTTCAAGCTATAGCTATGTAAAAATTAAAATTTCTGAGAAATGTGAATGTGCTGCTCTAACACTCAGCATGTGTTTTTGTTGTGTGTATGTGTAATCAGTCCATAATTACCAGTTGGGTGTTTGACAGGAAAGAAGGTGAGTATGTAAGACCTTTAGCAGCAGGGTGTCTGCAAATGAGACAGCTTCACAATTAACTAGGATCTTCTTCATCCCAGCTCCGCCAACTACCACAGGATTTGCATCATGTTTTTAGACTGGGTTTAAAGAAGTCAGCAGACAGAAAGACTCAATTAACTCTCTCAGCTGCCTTAATCATCCCACATACAGCACATCTACTCTGACCTGATGCCAAGTGGTGATGCCAGGAGTTCTTTTTCTCATTACATCTGAGAACAAAAGAGTTTTTCCACTAATATTTATTTAGACATCTCATAAGAAGTTCACTTGCTCAACAATAATCACAAATCTAAAGATAACAAATCTATTATACGTTGCTAAGCTTTAAAATCAGGTTACCCCTTTGCATCCATCAGGGTGATTGCAAGATATTTTGGGTTAGGTTCAGTTCATATCTGCCTCTTAAAGTTTTATTGAAGATATCATGCTTCTTCTTTTGGCTGCTCCACAGCAGATTGTGTGTCTCCATCTCACCCAATCTCTGTCACACCAAACGTTTTCATGTGGTCTTTCACTACATCCATAAATCTTCTCTGTGTTTCAATTCAATTCAATTTCAATTCAATTTCTTTATTGTCCCACAAGGGGAAATTAGTTTAGCAGCAGGAGGATAAGAACAAACAGAACAATACTATAAAACAATAATAACAATAATAATGATAGAAAATTCAAGGACAATTATTTGCCATTAAGGAGACAAGACGCAGTAGGGATAAAAGAGACCTGGAGTCTTTTAGTCCTCCTCGGAGGTACTCTAAAACGGCGGCCGGAAGGCAACAACTCAAACTCACTGTGAAGTGGATGGTTCACACAATTAATAATAGAATGAGCCTTTCTAAGCACATTTCTATTGTAAATGGCCAAAAGTCCATCTTGCCAGCGCCCTGAAATTTTGCTAGCAGTTTTTACCAGAAGTCCCAACCGATTCTTATTCTTCACCATCAGGTTACCAAACCAGGCAGCGATACAAAAAGACAGCACAGATTCGATAAAACTTCTATAAAACAAGGAAAACATCTCAGATGAGACGTTAAAAGATCTCATTTTCCTTAAAAAGAACAGTCTTTGTTGAACTTTTTTAGTAGTGGCATCAGCATGAGATTCAAAACACAGTTTATGGTCAAGTACCACACCTAGATATTTATAACTCTCAACGATCCCAATATCGGCAGTTTTAATGATAGTGGGTGATGAGCTATAAGAGGACTTCCTAAAATAAATAATCATGTCTTTAGTTTTTGACACGTTAAGTGAAAGGAAGGACTCATCACACCAATTCACAAAATCATCTACAACCTGCCCATGGCCTGACTCGTCCCCCACTAGAAGACTGATGATCACTGTGTCGTCAGCAAACTTCAGGATGTGTCTGTTTGTGAAATTGCTGCGACACTCATTTGTGTACAGAATGAACAGAAGGGGAGAGAGGCAACAACCCTGGGGTGATCCAGTAGAGGAGGAGAGCACATCAGAAAAGACATGATTTACCCTCACACATTGTGACCTATTAGTCAGAAAGTCTGTCACCCAGCCGACCAGACTAGTGTCAAGCTTGAAATGATTGTAAAGCCTGTCAGCAAGTAAGAGGGGTTGAACTGTATTAAATGCAGATGAAAAGTCAGCAAATAATAATCTTGCATGGGTGTGGGGGGCCTCAAGATGCTTATACAAGAGATGCAGGAGTGTGACAGCAGCATCCTCCACACCTCTCCCTGCTCTATAGGCAAACTGGAAGGGGTCAAGATGGTGTTCAACATGCATTAAAATCTCCTTCTTAATTATCTTCTCAAATGTCTTCATCACTAAAGAAGTCAGAGCCACAGGCCTAAAATCATTCAGTGCCTTAGGAGAACTGCCCTTAGCAACAGGAACAATGATCGCATGTTTCCAAATTTTAGGTACAGTCTGTAGCTCTAAAGAAAGTGAGAAGATATAGTGAAAAATCCCACTCAGCTGATCAGCACAAGTTCTCAGTACCTGTCCACAGATGTTGTCAGGTCCAGGACTCTTGCTTTTGGTATGTCTAAAAAGATTAGCTACCCCTGTCTCATCAATACAAATAGATGGGGGAGTGATGGTCTTTTCCCTCAGTGTTCATGGCAAAAAATAAGGAATCTCCCGCTCCCTTTCTCCCGTCACTCGTGAACAAGACCCCAAGATACTTAAACTCTTTCACTTGGAGCAGGAACTTGTCCCCGACCCCGAGTGAGCACTCCACCCTTTTCTGCTGAGGACCATGGCCTCAGATTTTAAGGTGTTTTCCCACCACTTCACACTTGGCCTCGAACCGTTCCAAAGTGAGCTGGAGGTCATTACCCAATGCCAACAGAACCACATCATCTGCGGAAAGCAGAGATGACAGCCTGAGACTACCCAAGTAAAAGCCTTCCGCCCCTTGGCTATGCCTCGAACATAAAATTATTACAAGAATCGGTGACAAAGGGCAGCCCTGGTGGAACCCATCACCCACCAGGAACGAGTCTGACTTATTGTTGGCTATGCGGACCAAGCTCTTGGAACGGTTGTATAAGGATTGAATGGCCCGTAGCAATGGACCAGACACCCCATGCTCCCAGAGCACCCCCCACAGGACACCCAGAGGGACACGGTCGAATGGCTTTTTCAGTCTTCTCAAGTCCACCAGACACATGTAGACTGGTTGAGCAAACTCCCATGCACCCTCAGAGGATAAAGAGCTGGTCCAGTGTTCCATGACCAGGACGAAAACTGCATTGTTCCTCCTGTATCTGAGATTCAACTAACGGGCGGACTCTCCTTTCCAGCACCCTGGCATAGACTTTCTCAGGGAGGCTGAGGAGTGTGATCCCCCTGTAGTTGGAACAAACCCTCCGGTCCCCTTTCTTAAAGATGGGAACCACCACCCCGGTCTGTAAATCCAGATGTATTGCCCCTGATCTTCACTTAACTTTGTACAGGCATGTCAACCAGGACGGCCCTACAACATCGAGAGCCTTCAGGAACTCAGGCCGGACCTCATCCACACCAGTGACCCTGCCCCTAAGGAGCTGTTTAACTGCCTCAGTGACCTCGCCCCCGCAGATTGGCGGGTCATCCCCTACGTCCCTAGACTCCTTCTCCATGGAAGATGTGCCAGTGGGATTGAGGAGGTCCTCAAAGTATTCCTTCCACCGCCCAACAATTTTCTCAGTCGAAGTCAGCATTGCTCCACCCACACTATACACAGTGCAGGTAGAACACCACTTTCCTGAGTCACCTGACAGTTTGCCAGAATCTCTTCGAGGCCGTCTGAAAGTCTTTTTCCATGGCGTCTCCGAATTCCTCCCACACCCGAGTTTTTGCTTCAGCCACTGCCCAAGCCATGTTCCGCTTGGCCTGTTGGTACCTATCAGGTGCCTCCGAAGTCCCACAGGCTAACCAACCTGATAGGAGGCTCAGCCTTCAACACAATAATACAGATTTTGATCACCAAGTTAGCCAACCTGGGGCTCCCGCCACCCATCTGCTCTTGAATAAAGGACTTTTTGGTCGACAGAGCCCAGCGGGTGAAACTGGGTCCTCACTTGTCTTCCTCTCGCACTCTCAGTATTGGCTCTCCACAGGGCTGTGTACTAAGCCCACTACTCTACTCCCTCTACACATCTGAGTGCAGTCCCGCCACCCAGAGAACATCATTGTCAAATTTGCTGATGACACAACGGTGGTGGGGCTGATCACAGGGGGAAATGAGGTGGCCTACAGAGATGAGGCCCTGAAACTGGGAGAATGGTGTGCATTAAACAACCTGGCACTTAACATCACCAAGACCAAGGAGCTCATCCTGGACTTCAGCGGAGCAGAGCTGCCCCCCTGCAGATAAACTGTGAATGTGTAGAGTGAGTGGAGTCCCTCAAATTCCTTGGTGTCCACATCTCTGCAGACCTCTCCTAGTCAGTCAACATCATGGTGCTAGTCAAGAAGACCCACCAGCAGCTACACATCCTAAGGGTGCTCAGGAAGGAGCCTGCTGACCTATGCAGTGACAGTGTGGCACACCAGCTGCATGGAGGCAGACAGGAAGAGACTGCAGAGGGTGGTAAACACAGCAGAAAAACCCCTCAGCTGCCCTCCTTGTCTGCCATCTAAAACTCCTGTTGTCTCAGCAGGGTCAGAAACATCCTGAAGGACACAAACCACCCCAGCTACCATCATTTTAACCTACTGCCCTCTGGCAGGTGCTTCAGATCCATACGGGCCAGAACAAACAGACTGAGGGACAGCTTCTTTCCCAAAGCTATGATCATATTATATCATCATCATCCTTCTCTGTCACCCGGTGCTGTGTATTTCTATTATGTATTTCTATTATGTGTATAGTTATATTATTGTACAGTTTTTTATGATGTGCTAAGCACATTATAAAAACTGTTTTAAAGCTTGTTATACTGTGTATAATGACAATAAAGGCTTTCAATTTTAATTCAATACTTTCCCATAAGCATGCTGCGTTACTAAACCGTGATTTTGTTTGTGAAAGTGTCTCATGACAATGCGTGCGATGGATGGGCATACAATGGATAATGTGAAGTGCGGGAGAGAGTACGACCATGCAGTGTTTAAAGCATAGAAGTATTCACATTACTCTGAGTTTGATTCTGTAAAAAGTGACAAAAAAATTAACGTCTGCTGCACATTTATGGAACACATGCTGCATGGGAAGAAAACTTCTTTCCACATCAAAAAATTAAACTTCAAATCTGAGCAAGCACTGAGCACGCTGCCATGGGAATGTGACATTCACAGAGAAACCCCCGGATCCCCCCCACTGACATGACCGCTGTGGGCAAACCTCCACCCGCCCCACTCCTGCTAACCAGGTGACAATAGATTTAAGAGCAACAAGACGTAGAACTGCTGAGTCTTGACAATGGGTTTAAATGTTAAATTTCTTCAAATCAGATAAACTTGAATATAAATTAATTTTTGCTTGATGCAATGTGCATGAAGTTAAAAGATTAAGACTTCCAGTCCAGTCACAATGCAGGTGTTCACAACAGATTCATTTCCCATCGTTCGGAGTGAGATTTTCGTAATTCGTCCGTTCAGGTTCAGTTGTTTTATCAGTGACACTGTCACAAAGGTGGCTGAGCTGCCTTGATCCAAGAATGCATATGTTGTTACTGTCTTCGTTCCTTTCTGGGACTTGACACGTACTGGAACGATTGGAAGAATACAATCTTCCTTACCGGCCCCAGTCATGCTGAAAGTTGCTGTTGTTTGTACAAGAGCACTTGATATGAACTGTTGAGCAGCCTCCCTTGCTGTTTCTTCTTGTGAGTCCCTATTGGTGATGTGCAGCAGGGTAGGATGCAGTCGAGAGCATTCTTGACAATGGAGCTTGTCTTTGCAGCTGCTACTCATGTGACCATGTTTCAAACAGGCAAAACACAGTCCTATGCTCCTTAAAAACTCAATCTTGTCCTTATGAGGCTTGTCCTTGAGCTTTCTGCAGATTTGGAGGTTGTGTTGCTCTCCCTTGCAATAAACACAAGGTTTGCTGCTTGAATCCATTGGGACCGTCCGTGTTTTTGATGCCACTTGTTTGGCACTTTCTGTCTTGTTTTCCATTTGAGAGTCAGTGATTGTTGTTGTAAACACTTTCTTTGGTTTGAATGTCTCTGCATATTGTGGCTTTGCTCTTTGTCTGAATGAGTCCTTCACACCTGTTGTAGTTTCCCTTATATTTTCATAAAGTGGGTGTAGCACGTACCTAACTTGCTGATTGATAAAGTTGAAAAAAATCCTTAAACTTGACTCTTTTCTTCGTTTTGTCTTGCAGGTCACAAGCATACTTTCGCCACGATTCTTTAAGTTTGTAAGGAAGCTTGTTAGCTAATGCCCTTAGGTTAGACGTATTATCCAAGTCTTCCATGTAGTTAACATCTGTCATTGCATTGTAGCAGCCGGTAAGAAACAATGCAAAGGACTGTAGTGCAGTGCCGTCTTCTGGCTTAATTGTCTGCCAATCCAGGGCCTCCTTTATGTAGGCTTCAGCTATCTTAAAGTCATCTCCAAAAAACTCTTTGAGCATTTGTGTCACGGCTGGCGGAGTGAGCCGTGTGGTGTGGAGGAAAAGGAGGACCCAAAATGCAGGCAGCCGACTGATGATATGAGTGATGTTTATTTACAAAGGTGGCAGTGGCAAAAACAGGCAACAAAGGGTGAGTAATTACAAACGGAAACCTAAACTGGGAGAAACTAAAGAGCAAACCTGAAATCTTAATGAAACGGAGAGTAGAGCAGAGAGACGCAGACTAAGGAACAGGAACACCGATGAACGCAGCGATACATGGATGAATGCAGATGAACGCAGACGAGCCGACAACGAACACAGACTGACACCCACTAAATATACACACACAAGGTAATCAAGTAATCACACACAGGAGGGAAGAACAGCTGAACCTAATACACATGAGGACCGGAGGAGACAAGCTGAACACAATGACAACAGACACAGACTTTCAGAACAAAACAGGAAATCTAGGACCCGAACCGGACACAAGGGGGGGAGGACACAGAATAACTAGAACAGAGGAAAATAATCACAAAACACAAAACGCTGGGTCAACGACCCAGGACCATGACAATTTGTTTCGCCTTTGTATAATGTCATGATCCTGGGTCTGTTGACCCAGCGTTTTGAGTTTTAGTTTATGTAAGCCCGTCAGGTTTCCTAAGTTCATTTGTTATCATGCCTAGGTGTTTCTAGTTCTTATTATTTTCCCCTCGTGTTTCCAACTATGTTAAATCTCCCCAGCTCTTCATGCGTTTCATGTCTGTGTCTTACGTTGTCAAGTTCGGGTTGTCATGTCTATGTCTCTTTATGTTTCCTGTTTTATTGTGAAGAGGTCTGGTGTTTCTGTGTTCATCGTGTTCAGTTTTACTCTCCCACGGTGACGTCATTATGTTCATGTGTGCCAGCTGTTTCCCCATGTGTTCCCACTTCCCTCATCATCCTGTGTGTATTTAGTCCGTGTGCTTTCAGTCATTTGTTGTCAGGTCGTCTGCTCATCCATGTCTCATCTCCAGGTACCCATGTCAGTTCACTATGGTTAAGGTTTTTCATGTTTTGTTATTAGTTCACCCAGTTTAGGTTATTGTTTAGTTTTCACCGATGCCCGATTATTTTGTACCCTCGTTGCTAGTCTCAATAAACGGCTTGTTTTGTTAATCCACACCACGTTTTGGTCTGCGTTTGAGTCCTCCTCTGCAACACATACGGTCTGCCCCAGCCAGACCGTGACAGTATAACCCACTGAAGGTTCCATGTGGATGTAACTTTTAACCAACTCATGGGGTTGTCCACTCGTGTACTGCAGCAAAGACATGCTGTGGAAGAGAGACAGAGGTTAATAACAGATATGATTCAATGCAGAGAGGTCTATTAATACATAGTGAGTGAGAAAGGTGACTGGAAAGGAAAAACTCAATGCATCATGGGAATCCCCCCGGCAGCCTACATCTATTGCAGCATAACTAAGGGAGGATTCAGGGTCACCTGGTCCAGCCCTAACTATATGCTTTAGCAAAAAGGAAAGTTTTAAGCCTAATCTTAAAAGTAGAGATAGTGTCTGTCTCCCGAATCCAAACTGGAAGCTGGTTCCACAGAAGAGGGGCCTGAAAACTGAAGGCTCTCCCTCCCATTCTACTTTTAAATACTCTAGGAACAACAAGTAGGCCTGCAGAGCGAGAGCGAAGTGCTCTAATAGGGTGATATGGTACTACAAGGTCATTAAGATAAGATGGGGCCTGATTATTTAAGACCTTGTATGTGAGGAGCAGGATTTTGAATTCAATTCTGGACTTAACAGGAAGCCAATGAAGGGAGGCCAAAACAGGAGAAATCTGCTCTGTCTTTCTAGTCCCTGTCAGGACTCTTGCCGCAGCATTTTGGATTAGCTGAAGGCTTTTCAGGGAGTTTTTGGACATCCTGATAATAATGAATTACAGTAGTCCAGCCTGGAAGTAATAAATGCATGAACTAGTTTTTCAGCGTCACTCTGAGACAGGATATTTCTAATTTTAGAGATGTTGCGCAAATGGAAGAAAGCAGTCTTACATATTTGTTGAATATGTGCATTGAAGGACATGTCCTGGTCAAAAATGACTCCAAGGTTCCTCACAGCGTTACTGGAGGCCAAGGTAATGCCATCCAGAGTAAGAATCTGGTTAGATACCATATTTCTAAGATTTTCAGGGCCGAGTACAATAACCTCAGTTTGATCTGAATTAAGAAGCAGAAAGTTAGCGGCCATCCAGGTCTTTATGTCTTTAAGACATTCCTGCAGTTTAACTAATTGGTGTGTGTTATCTGGCTTCATGGACAGATAGAGCTGGGTGTCATCTGCATAGCAGTGAAAATGTATGCTATGTGTCTGTGAAGGTTCTCAGTCATCCAGGTCATCGTAGTCAAAGGAGCTTGCAAAGAAAAGCGTCTGGACTTCTTTAAGTTACTTGCTATGTCTTCTAATGATGCTGCCTAAGGGAAGCATGTATAATGTAAACAGAATTGGTCCTAGCACTGAACCCTAGGCTTTAGTCCTGCACAGCTTGTATTTGGACATGAAGTCAGAGGACCATTGCATATCCTTAAAGAACAGCTAGTTGTTCCAACTAAAACATTGAAGAGCATCCCTGAGTACGTGGCTAAAATTAGAGAGCGCCTTAAATCAGCTTGCGCTATTGCCAGGGACACCTTAACTGCTAGGCAGATAAGGATGAAAAAACACTATGATCGGAGAGCAGTTGTTCGTCAGTTTAAACCTGGTGATCAGGTTCTAGTTTTGCTCCCCATCCTGGGCTCTTCTCTGAGAACAAAGTTTTCGGGACCATATGTTGTGGAAAAGAAACTTAGTGAGACAAATTATGTTGTTCAAACACCTGATCGTCGTCGCAAGACCAGAGTATGCCATGTTAACATGATGAAACATTATCTTACGAGAGAGAATGAAGATGATCCCCTCACTCCGCACAAGGTTACATCTAGCTCTCCTGTAGCATGCGTAACTTCAGAGATGGCCAATGAAAGCAGTGAGGAGGATGCGATCCGGCGCAAAGATGCGTCACAGGGTACGAGACTAAGTAATGGTGAGATTCTGTCTGACTTGCCCCACTATTTGTCTCACCTGTCACTTGATCAGGCTGAAGACATTCAGAACCTGATTGTGTCGTTCCGGTGTATGTTTGGGGATATTCCTACCCAGATGAGTTTGATATCCCATGACATTGTTCTTACCAATCCTGCACCCGTTAAACAGCATGCATACAGAGTCAATCCCATCAAAAGGGAGGCTATGAAAAAGGAAGTAGAGTATCTAATTAAGAATTGACTTGCCATACCCAGTTGCAGCCCCTGGAGTTCCCCTTGTTTGTTGGACATTAAAGCTGATGTGAGTCCACGGTTCTGTATGGACTTCCGCAGAATGAATGCTGTGACAGTTCCTGATGCATACCCCTTGCCCCTCATCGATGATTGCATCGATGACATCGGACCTGCCACATTTATTACTAAACTGGATATGTTGAAAGGTTACTGGCAGATTCCTTTAACCAAACGTGCGTCAGAGATATCAGCTTTTGTAACTCCAGACAGTTTCCTCCAGTACACAGTCATGCCATTTGGGTTATGTAATGCACCAGCTACATTTCAGAGGCTAGTGAACAAAGTACTGGGTGATGTTCCAAACTGCCGGGTGTATCTGGACGACATAGTCGTGTATTCCAGTGAATGGGCAGAGCATCTTGCTACTTTGTCAGCTGTGTTTGAACGCCTCTCAGCTGCCTCGCTGACTTTGAACCTTGCCAAGTGTGAGTTTGGTAAAAGCACCATTCTCTATCTAGGCCAACAAGTTGGCGGAGGAAAGGTATGCCCAGTGGATGCAAAGATCCATGCCATTTCAACCTTTCCAGTTCCATCTACAAGAAGGGAGCTACGTCGTTTTCTTGTAATGGCTGGATATTATCGCCGGTTCTGTAAGAACTTCTCAACAGTAGCTGCCCCGTTGACTGCCTTGACCAGTCCATCCGTTCCATTTTCCTGGTCTGATGAATGCCAACATGCCTTTGAGAATCTTAAAGGATTGCTTTCATGTTCACCTGTTCTCTCCGCCCCAGACTTCAGCCAACCATTCAAGTTGGAGGTCGATGCTAGCGCTGTTGGGGTAGGTGCTGTCCTTCTACAGGAAGATCAGGATGGACTCGATCACCCTGTGTGCTACTTCTCAAAGAAGTTCACTCTTCCTCAGAGAAGGTATTCAACAATCGAACAAGAAACTCTTGCCGTTCTGTTGGCTCTGCAACATTTTGAGGTTTATCTTGGATTAAGTGTAGAACCCATAAAAAATTTACAGACCACAATCCGCTCGTTTTCCTTTCAAGGATGTACAATAACAATCGTCGGCTTATGAGGTGGTCTTTAATCATTCAAGAGTATAACCTTCAAATCTGCCATAAAAAAGGGACAGAAAATGTCCTGGCTGATGCACTATCCCGTGCCCTGTAGTCTGTTTAGGGTTTTTGTTTGTGTTTGAAGGATCCAAACTTTTTGTTTGGACTTGTAAGGGTGGGGGTGTTACGTGTCTGCAGGCTGTATGTTTTCTTTCCCTCTCCTTTTGTTTGCCGTTCCCTTAGGTCGCAGACTGCAGGCTGATGTCAATCTGGGGATGTCCAACTAATTAGAGGAGGGAGACCCTGATTGGACAATCCAGGAGTGCACACCTTGATAAAGAGACTCACCTGTGGCTCTCTTCCCTCCTTTGAATTGTTTGGCACATGTGTGACAGTTCGCTGCTGTCTTTCTTTTGTTTGATGATTGTGGTGGGAGTAAAGTGGACTAGGTAAATTTGGGGACCCCATACACTTACTCACGTAGAGTCTTTTTGTTAGAAACACTAGGTAAGTAGGTTGGTGCCACCAATGTAATTTTGAGCTTGTTTTGAGTTGAGGTTTAGGGTCTTTCCCTCTTGTTTTTGCTTTTCTAGGATAATAGCTCAGCTAAGTTTTGGTTTTGTCTTTTTGGTGTTTTTTTTTTTGGCACAACCTAACTGTCCCTTTCTCCCCCACATTTGTTGTTTGAATCTGGGTTATTTAATCTGTGAGAGCGCTGCCATTAAACCTTTTTCATAACACCTGTACCGAGTTTCCGGAGTTGTTGTGTTATCCCCTCCTGCCCTCGAGGAGACGTAACAATGGTCAACAGTATCGAACGCTGCACTAAGGTCTAGCAGGACAAGCACAGAGATGAGTACACTGTCAGAGGCCATAAGAAGATCATTTGTAACCTTCACTAAAGCTGTTTCTGTGCTGTGATGAGCTCTGAAACCTGAATGAAACTCTTCAAATAAACCATTCCTCTGCAGATGATCTGTTAGCTGTTTGACAACTACTCTTTCAAGGATGTTTGATATGAAAGGAAGGTTGGAGATTGGCCTATAATTAGCTAAGACTGCTGGGTCTAGAGATGCTTTTTGAGTAAAGGTTTAACTACAGCCAGCTTGAAGACCTGTGGTACATAGCCGATTATTAGAGATAGGTTGATCATATTTAAGATCGAAAAATTAATTAATGGCAGGACTTCTTTGAGCAGTTTTGTAGAAATGGGGTCTAAAAGACACGTTGATGGTTTGGAGGAAGTAATTATTGAAGTTAACTCAGAAAGATCAATTGGAGAAAAAGAGTCTAACTTAACATCAATGGTACTAAGAGTAGCTGTAGATAATATTACATCTGTGGGATGATTATTGGTCATTTTTCCTCTAATGATAAAAATTTTATTTGTGAAGAAGTTCATGGAGTCATTACTATTTAACGTTAAAGGGATGGTTGGCTCAAAAGAGCTCTGACTTTTTGTCAGCCTGGCTACAGTGCTGAAGAGAAACCTGGGGTTGTTCTTATTTTCTTCAATCAGTGATGAATAGTAAGATGTTCTGGCTTTGTGGAGGGCTTTCTTATAAAGCAGCAAACTATTTCTCCAGGCTAAATGATGATCCTCTAAATTTGTGACACGCCATTTCCTCTCCAGATTACGAGTCATCTGCTTTAGGGTACGTGTTTGAGAATTATACCATGGAGTCAGGTACTTCTGATTTGAGACCTTAGTTTTCACAGGAGCTAGAGTATCCAGAGTCGTACGTAGTGAGGAGGTAAAATTATTAACAAGATAATCGACCTCTGTTGGGGTAGCATTCAGATAGCTGCTCTGCTCTATGTTGGTACAGGGCATTGAAGATGATAACAGTGGGTGGATTATATTCTTAAACTTAGTCACAGCGCTTTCAGAAAGACATCTACTTTGATAAAGTCTACTCTCCACCGCTGTGTAATCAATTATTGTAAATGTAAATGTTATCAGGAAATGATCAGACAGGAGAGGGCTTTCAGGAAACACTGTTAAATGTTCAGTTTCTATGCCATATGTTAACACAAGATCTAGAGTGTGATTAAAGTGGTGGGTGGGTTCTTTTACATTTTGAGAGAAACCAATTGAGTCTAATAACAGATTAAATGCCATGTTGAGGCTGTCATTTTTAGCATCTACATGGATGTTAAAATCACCCACAATAATTATTTTATCTGAGCTCAGAACTAAATTAGATATAAAGTCTGAGAAATCAGACAGAAACTCTGTGTAAGGCCCAGGTGGACGATAGATGATAACAAGTAAGACTGGTTTCTGAGTTTCACAGCTGGGGCGGACAATGTTAAGCATCAGGCTTTCAAATGAATTAAAAGTCTGTCTTGGTCTTTCATTAATTAATAGGCTGGTGTGAAAAATTGCTGCCACACCGCCCCCTCGGCCTGTGCTTCAAGATTTCTGGTAGTTAGAATGACTCGGGGGTGTTGATTCATTTAAACTAACATAATCATCCTGCTGCAACCAGGTTTCTGTAAGGCAGAGTAAATCGATTTGTTGATCAATTATTAAGTCATGTACTAACAGAGACTTGGAGGAGAGAGACCTAATATTTAATAATCCACATTTCACTGTTTTACTCTTTGGTTCAGATGTGGATACTGTATTGTTCTTTCTTTGTAATTGTTTATGTTTAAGTTGTTTGTTGCTGGTTTTTAGTTTGTTATTTGTCTTTTTGGAAGCTGACACAGTGTCTATGGAGATGGGTTTTTGGGGGGGTAGCAGGAGGAGAGAAGCTGCAGAGAGGTGCTTCCTGGTCCCAACTCTGGATAGTCATACAGGGAGTGCAGAATTATTAGGCAAGTTGTATATTTGAGGAATAATTTTATTATTGAACAACAACCATGTTCTCAATGAACCCAAAAAACTCATTAATATCAAAGCTGAATGTTTTTGGAAGTAGTTTTTAGTTTGTTTTTAGTTTTAGCTATTTTAGGGGGATATCTGTGTGTGCAGGTGACTATTACTGTGCATAATTCTGATTTATTGATTTTATTGATTAACATTCAAATTCAAATCTCAGTGAAAACAGTGAAAAACAAAACAAAACAAACAAACAGTGAAAACAGAACAAAAATCTACCATAAAGAAAGAAAGCATGAGACAAGGCTAATCAAAAGGTATTGGCTGAAGCATTTGCTTATTATGCCAACCCTTTTCACAAAATATCTTTTTGTATGCAGCTCCTGTACACAGGGCTTGAAGAAAATAATAATTATTAGGCAACTTAACAAAAAACAAATATATACCCATTTCAATTATTTATTTTTACCAGTGAAACCAATATAACATCTCCACATTCACAAATATACATTTCTGACATTCAAAAACAAAACAAAAACAAATCAGCGACCAATATAGCCACCTTTCTTTGCAAGGACACTCAAAAGCCTGCCATCCATGGATTCTGTCAGTGTTTTGATCTGTTCACCATCAACATTGCGTGCAGCAGCAACCACAGCCTCCCAGACACTGTTCAGAGAGGTGTACTGTTTTCCCTCCGTGTAAATCTCACATTTGATGATGGACCACAGGTTCTCAATGGGGTTCAGATCAGGTGAACAAGGAGGCCATGTCATTAGTTTTTCTTCTTTTATACCCTTTCTTGCCAGCCACGCTGTGGAGTACTTGGACGCGTGTGATGGAACATTGTCCTGCATGAAAATCATGTTTTTCGTGAAGGATGCAGACTTCTTCCTGTACCACTGCTTGAAGAAGGTGTCTTCCAGAAACTGGCAGTAGGACTGGGAGTTGAGTTTGACTCCATCCTCAACCTGAAAAGGCCCCACAAGCTCATCTTTGATGATACCAGCCCAAACCAGTACTCCACCTCCACCTTGCTGGCGTCTGAGTCGGACTGGAGCTCTCTGCCCTTTACCAATCCAGCCACGGGCCCATCCATCTGGCCCATCAAGACTCACTCTCATTTCATCAGTCCATAAAACCTTAGAAAAACCAGTCTTGAGATATTTCTTGGCCCAGTCTTGATGTTTCAGCTTGTGTGTCTTGTTCAGTGGTGGTCGTCTTTCAGCCTTTCTTACCTTGGCCATGTCTCTGAGTATTGCACACCTTGTGCTTTTGGGCACTCCAGTGATGTTGCAGCTCTGAAATATGGCCAAACTGGTGGCAAGTGGCATCTTGGCAGCTGCACGCTTGACTTTTCTCAGTTCATGGGCAGTTATTTTGCGCCTTGGTTTTTCCACACGCTTCTTGCGACCCTGTTGACTATTTTGAATGAAACGCTTGATTGTTCGATGATCACGCTTCAGAAGCTTTGCAATTTTGAGACTGCTGCATCCCTCTGCAAGATATCTCACTATTTTTGACTTTTCTGAGCCTGTCAAGTCCTTCTTTTGACCCATTTTGCCAAAGGAAAGGACGTTGCCTAATAATTATGCACACCTGATATAGGGTGTTGATGTCATTAGACCACACCCCTTCTCATTACAGAGATGCACATCACCTAATATGCTTAATTGGTAGTAGGCTTTCGAGCCTATACAGCTTGGAGTAAGACAACATGCATGAAGAGGATGATGTGGACAAAATACTCATTTGCCTAATAATTCTGCACTCCCTGTATTTTTGGGGGGTTTAATAAATTTGTCCATATTTCTAGAAATGAGAGCTGCTCCATCCAAAGTGGGATGGATGCTCTCTCCTAACAAGACCAGGTTTCCTCCAGAAGGTTTGCCAATTATCTATGAAGCCCACTTCGTTTCATGGGACACCACTCAGACAGCCAGCAATTTAAGGAGAACATGCGGCTAAACATGTCACTCCTGGTCTGATTGGGGAGGGGACCAGAGAAAACTACAGAGTCCGACATTGTTTTGGCAAAGTTGCACACCGATTCAATATTGATTTTAGTGACCTCCGATTGGCGTAACCGGGTGTCATTACTGCCGACGTGAATTATGATTTTACGGAATTTACGTTTACCCTTAGCCAGCAGTTTTAAATTTCCTTCAGAATTTGACCCCTGGCGGGTGTGTCGCCGAGTGGGGAAAAACGGTTAGACACATTAACGGGTTGGTGGTGTACCTGGGGCTTCTGTTTAGGACTATGCTTCCTCCTCACCGTGACCCAGCCGCCCTCTTTCCCCAGCTGCTTGGGGTCTGCCGGGGAAAAGCTAGCGGGGCCTACGCTATCTTCGGCTGCACCAGCTACAGGGGCCTGGCCAGCTACGGGTGAATGAAGGGTGCGAAGCAGAGTCTCCAATTCAGTAATCCTGGCCTCCAGAGTTGCAAATATGCTACATTTGTTACAGATATCATTACTGCTAAAGGAGGCCGAGGAGTAACTAAACATCTGACATAATGAGCAAGAAAGTGCAGCAGCGACAGGTGAAGTAGCCACGGTGCTAACGAGTCGGCTACGAGCTAAGCTAAGCTAGCGAAACAGTACAGAGACAGTGAGTGAATACTTTGGCTATAAATTAGGTAGTGAGTACACAGAAAGTGTGCTTCGGATGAAGCACGTGAAGATTATACTATGAAAGAAGAATGTATTTAAAAGTTTTTAATTAAATTGCTAAGCAAATAAGCTACTCAGAAACACCACTGTGTTTGAGCAGGAACAGGAAGTGATACTCTACCGCAGAGAGAGCGAACACCAAGTGACAGCACCACCAAGAGTATCAGTACGGTTTTCAATTCCATGTTCAATGGAACCGATAAAAAGAGTTGTATTCAAGTGGATCTCCGTTGAAAGTTGGAATGGAGATGTCAGGTAATAGAGAAGCTTTGTGATTCTTTACCACATACTGTAGGTGTCAAACTCTGGCCCGCGGGCCAAATTTGGCCCGCAGCCTAATTACATTTGGCCCGCGAAGCCATACCAAAAATACTATCAGAGCTGGCCTACTGGTATTATACAGCTAATATATATATTGTTTAGTATTAAGCTTTGCTTGTTCCATATTCAGTTTTTCAGCAAAACGTGTTTGAGTCCATAAGAAAAGATTCATTCTTATATCTGGAGGAATAAATACAGTATATTTCAATAAATATATTTCAATAAATATTAACGTTAGCCCGCAACTTTGTTCCAGTTTTGAATTTTGGCCCACTGTGTATTTGAGTTTGACACCCCTGCTTTACCAGGTACTCAGTGACATTAACTTGCTGAGAAATGGCTTGACACAAACTATCGAGCATAGGTTCACCAGCCCTTTCAGTGCTTGGCGCAGGCACTGTCCTTTCTTGCATTGGTGTCTGAACATCATTGTCGTCGTAGGGTACAGATGAGACGTATTGCAATGTTGGGTGGAATGTGGTTTTAATTTCAGTTTTGCCATTCTGATCATCATCTGCAAAAATGCTCATGCCTGGCTGTGTATCTTCATATTTTTGCAAAACTTCCAGTTTTGCGTCTGACTCAACAAGGGCAGTCTGCATAGCATGCATTTCCTTTTTAGCCTTTATTGCAGCCTCTCTTTGTTTTTCTTCCACCTGCAATTGAGCCTCTTTTCCTTTCATTTCTGCATACCAATCCGCTTCTTCCTTTTCTATTGCCAAACTCTTCTCCAGAGCTGCAGCCTTTGCCTTTAATGCAGCACGCTCCATTTCTACCTTTAATCTAATAGAGGAAGATGTAGAGGAAAGGTTGTGATCCAGATCTACTGGAGCGTTTGCTTGCCGACTTGATGATATGGACCTATTATCTGCCTGCTTTCCTATGCCGTCCTCTCTGTTCTGTTCAGAGCGTTTCATGACTTCATTCATCCACCCTTCACATTTCCAAAATAAATCATTCAGGGACTTGTTCTTTGGATCAAACCAACTATTTTGATCTTCCAAAAATTCATCTTCACTCATAAGTTGTTGCAGTTCAGAATTTAGGCTTGCAAAGTCTTGCTGCAAAGAGCTAAAGTCAACTCGTAATTTAGTTTTAACGAGGTCAACATTTGCATCATCTTCCATTAATTGCTCAATTTCTTTTTTCATGCCTGTTAATTGAGAGAGCTTATGTCTACGTGTGTTGACATTTCTAGTCTTGCAGTCTTCCATAACCTTCTCAGTCATTTTTACAATCCTTTTTCCACTGCTTTGTTCGTCCATGGGCAGCAAAATTCCAAACTCAATCAATACACATGCACCTCAGCAAATTGAAAAAGGGCAAGGCAATTTAAAACTTACGGTTTTCCATCTTCAGTTTTTCCTCGGTTTGGTATTTCCTTCTTACTTACAGTTTTTTCTGAATGCTTAAACCCTAACTGTGATTCCTGTAGCACAATCTCTAAAACTATTCAGACTTATAGCAAAACCACTCACTGAGTTTGCAAAACTAAAAGCACAAAAACTGCTTTGCACTCAGTTTGCAATTTTGTAACACACACTTTGCAAAACTGTAGGCACAATTCACTGCACAACACTCAATTACCAAATTTCCAACACACTCCTAGCAAAAGTATACACATGTATGGCTATCATTAACACTAACTTGCCAACAGTCTGCCAGACTTTCACACGTGAAAACTTTTTTAGATAATTAGTTCACTTTGCAATCAGCCTAAGCACTATAATACAGGTAAGCTGTGTGTGCGGAGTACAATGGAGGGAGCAGAAAGAGTGAGAAGTAGAGGAGGCCGAGGAAGAGGACGAGGAGGTGAAGAAGTAGGATGAAGAGGACGACAAGGACAAGGAGGAGCAAGAGGAAGACGAGGAGGGGGGAGAGGAAGATGAGGAGGGGGGAGAGGAAGGGTAGGAAGAGTAAGAAATAGAATTGCTGATGACATCAGAGCTACAATAGTGGACCATGTAATCAACCGTGGAATGACCCTGAGGGTAGCTGGCCAACGGGTCCAGCCTAACTCGAGCCGCTACACTGTAGCAAGTACCATAGGGACATCTTGAAATGAGAATCGGTTAGTACAGTCACTTCGCACAAAGATTTGTAGCACTGCCATATGCCAATGAGAAACACACCAATATCATTGATGTAAAAATACTGAAATTGTTACTTTACAGAATTGCTAGATGACCAGATGCTGGGGCAGAGGAAGCATGTTCACTGCAGACCAAGTAACCCATATAGTCATTATGGCGATTGCAAATAATCCTATACTTCGAAATAAACACTTATGTTTGTTTTGATGTGTGTGAATAAACAGCAGTACTTGAAGTTTGGATCCCTCTATGCTTATGGATCTATGACAGAAGTATGAGCTCAAACTGACATAGCCTACCTTGTGCACAGAGAAAGCAAAAGCCAGATGTGTTTTGTATTCATACCATCAGTGTGCAGTTGGCGCATTTTGTGCTTAGTAGATGATGGCTTGTGTGTACTGTTTGATACGGAAACACCATTTTTACGAAGGTGTGAAGAGTTAATCTAGCTGTGTTTGCTTTTGCAAGAGAACTACAATGTTTTGATTATTGGGTGACAGGTTTTCTTATTTGTGTGAAGAGTTTTGCAAAATTAGCCAATAGTTACAAAAAATGTGCTTAAGCAATCAGAAAAAACTGTAATAGTCAGGCATTTTCAAACTCCATTAATCCGTGAAGAGCAGGTTTTTTGACTAATGTAGGTTTCCTTTGAATGGAGCCTTAGCTTGACGCTCCGCTTAGTCCCTCTTTCCATATCCAAAAAACAAAAAACAAAAACAACAGTCCTTGATAGTTTCTCAATATTTATTTCAAAAGTCCAAACAGGTACACAGCAACAGAATTCCAAATTACGAAAACTTATAAAGCTCAATTCAAAATGGATGAAGAGAGATTGCGAGGTCAAAAAACCATGTGGCTCCACTCTCCTCTCGCCCAACTTCCTGTTTTTTCTGCACTATCAAAATAAAAGCATATATTTCAAATTAAACTGCATGTAGGCTTCTACAGTACTCATGGCCAATGATCAGTGGTCTTTGATCAGTGTTGGTGATCAGTGGTCATGACAATTTGCATATTAATGATCAAGATATTGACCTCACAGCCCATTGTTCACCAGTTTCATTCATTGTGCAAATGTTCTGTCTCACTCAGGAGTGGGCACACTTCCATCCTCTCGAAGCCATTCAGTGTGTCCACTCCCAAAGTATGTGGGAAAAAAAAGTATGTGAAAAAGGTATGTGAAAAAAAAATCCATGAATTCACATGGTAGGATTTGTAAAGAATTTATTCGTAAATTAGGGTGGAAAATAAGTATTTGGTCACCTCAAACAAGGAAAATCTCTGGCTCTCACAGACCTGTAACGTCTTCTGTAAGAAGCTTTTCTGTCCCCCACTCGTTACCTGTATGAATGGCACCTGTTTGAAGTCATCATCTGTATAAAAGACACCTGTCCACAGCCTCAAACAGTCAGACTCCAAACTCCGCCATGGCCAAGACCAAAGAGCTTTCGAAGGACACCAGGAAAAGTATTGTAGACCTGCACCAGACTGGGAAGAGTGAATCTACAATAGGCAAGCAGCTTGGTGTGAAAAAATCAACTGTGGGAGCAATCATCAGAAAATGGAAGACATACAAGACCACTGATAATTTCCCTCGATCTGGGGCTCCACGCAAGATCTCATCCCGTGTGGTCAAAATGATCATGAGAACGGTGAGCAAAGATCCCAGAACCACACGGGGGGACCTGGTGAATGACCTGCAGAGAGCTGGGACCAAAGTAACAAAGGTCACCATCAGTAACACACTACAACGGCAGGGAATCAAATCCCGCAGTGCCAGACGTGTTCCGCTGCTGAAGCCAGTGCATGTCCAGGCCCGTCTGAAGTTTGCCAGAGAGCACATGGATGATACAGCAGAGGATTGGGAGAATGTCATGTGGTCAGATGAAACCAAAGTAGAACTTTTTGGTATAAACTCAACTCGTCGTGTTTGGAGGAAGAAGAACACTGAGTTGCATCCCAAGAACACCATACCTACTGTGAAGCATGGGGGTGGAAACATCATGCTATGGGGCTGTTTTTCTGCCAAGGGGACAGGACGACTGATCCGTGTTAAGGACAGAATGAATGGGGCCATGTATCGTGAGATTTTGAGCCAAAACCTCCTTCCATCAGTGAGAACTTTGAAGATGAAACGAGGCTGGGTCTTCCAACATGACAATGATCCAAAACACACCGCCCGGGCAACAAAGGAGTGGCTCCGTAAGAAGCATTTGAAAGTCCTGGAGTGGCCTAGCCAGTCTCCAGACCTCAACCCCATAGAAAATCTGTGGCGGGAGTTGAAAGTCCGTGTTGCTCGGCGACAGCCCCAAAACATCACTGCTCTCGAGAAGATCTGCATGGAGGAATGGGCCAAAATACCAGCTACTGTGTGTGCAAACCTGGTAAAGACCTATAGTAAACGTTTGACCTCTGTTATTGCCAACAAAGGTTATGTTACAAAGTATTGAGTTGTATTTTTGTTATTGACCAAATACTTATTTTCCACCCTGATTTACCAATAAATTCTTTACAAATCCTACCATGTGGATTCATGGATTTTTTTTTCACATTCTGTCTCTCACAGTTGAAGTGTACCTCTGGTGCAAATTACTGACCTCTGTCATCATTTTAGGTGGGGGAACTTGCACAATCGGTGGCTGACTAAATACTTTTTTGCCCCACTGTATGTGTAATGAGAGTGTGAGTAATGTGAATGTCTAAGTTGTGGGATAAATTGAGGCAGAGGCAGCCAGAAGGGGACAAAGGGGGGGATGCCTCATCTGCACCCTGGTGACACACCCCTACTCCAAGGCCCTGCAAAGGCAAGGGCCCCCACAGCAGCAGTGCCACCGAGCCCCACAGAGCTCGAGGCAGCCTACCCGACCCCACTGCACAGGGAAAACTACACCCACCGCAGCATTCAGTCAACTCCCACACAACACAAGTTGTGCTGTCAAAATTAATGCGATAATTTATCAGATTAATGTGAAACATTTAATGCGTTAAAAGAATTTAACATAATTATTGATTAACATTCAAATTCAAATCTCAGTGAAAACAGTGAAAAAAAACAAAAAAAAACCAAACAAACAGTGAAAACAGAACAAAAATCTACCATAAAGAAAGAAAGCATGAGACAAGGCTAATCAAAAGGTATTGGCTGAAGCATTTGCTTATTACGCCAACCCTTTTCACAAAATATCTTTTTGTATGCAGCTCCTGTACACAGGGCTTGAAGAAAATAATAAAACAAAGCAAAAACCAAACAAACAAAGAAAAAAAACAAAAAAAAAAACAAAGAAAAAAAAAAAACTTTCCACCTTAGATAAGTAACTACATCAAAGCAAAAGAATCAAGAGGTTGGTTTTTTTTCTCCTTTTTGCTCTTTTCATTCTTGATTTCTATATTTTTCTATTACTCTATTTTTAAACATGTTTTTAAACAAGGAAAATGAACTACACCTTTTTAAATCACTGTCATAACTATTCCACAGGTTAACTCCTCTAACAGAAACACATCTCTGCTTTATTTTTGTCCTTATCTTGTTTTTTTTTTTTAAAGAAATCTGTTCCCCTTAAGTCATATTGACTCTCTCTGACTTTGAACAGCTTCTGAGTACTGGGGCAAAGCAAGTTATTTTGTGCTTTATACATTATCTGTGCCATTTTATATTCAACTAAATCATAAAATTTCAGGGTATTCAGATTAATAAACAAAATGTTAGTTGGTTCTATATAGTTTGATTGGTTTATAATTCTTATAGCTCTTTTTTGTAACTTGAAAATATGAAGAGTGTTCGTTTTATATGCATTACCCCATATCTCCAGACAGTAAGTCATATATGGAAGCAACAGAGTACAATAAAGTGTGTATAATGATTTTTTGTTCAGGACATGCTTTGTTTTATAGAGAATAGCAATGGTTTTTGACATTTTTGTTTTCACATGGTTTATATGAGACTTCCAACTCAGCTTATCATCAATTATCACTCCAAGAAATTTATTTTCGTACACTCTTTCAATTTCAATTCCATTAACCCTGATTTTAGATACATTTTTCATTTGTCTAGTGCCAAAAATAATCAATTTTGTTTTCTTTATATTTAATGATAACTTATTTACATCAAACCAGTTTTTTAATATATTTAACTCCTTTTCCGCTGTAGTCAGAAGCTGTTCTAAGTTTTTACCTGAGCAGTACAGAGTGGTATCATCAGCAGACAATACACATTTTAACAGTTTGGAAACACTACATATGTCATTTATATATAATATAAATAATTTAGGGCCCAGCACAGAGCCCTGAGGAACACCACAAGTTACCTTCAACTGCTTAGATTTTACATTATTGAATTCGACATATTGATATCTTTCATCCAGGTAACTTTTCATCCACTTGTATGCTATCCCTCTTATGCCATATCTCTCTAGTTTATTCATTAATATAGAATGATCAATTGCATCAAACGCCTTTTTTAAGTCTATAAAAACACCAACAGTATATTCCTTATTATCTATTGCATTAGATATCCCTTCAACAAGTTCCATCACTGCCATTGAAGTGGACCTTTTCACTCTAAAGCCATATTGGTTATCACTTAGGAGATTATGCTTCTCAATATATTTATCAAGTCTATTAACAAATAACTTTTCTAAAATTTTGGAGAACTGTGGGAGTAGTGATATTGGCCTATAATTGGTAAACTGACATCTCTCTCCGTTTTTATGGATTGGAATAACTTTTGCTATTTTCATTTGTGAGGGAAACACACCAGTTTGAAAGGACAGATTACAAATGTATGCGAAAGGTTGCACTATATATTCTATAATACTTTTAACTAATATCATGTCAATACCAAAACAGTCAGTGGACTTTTTATTTTTAAATGTCTTCACAATGTTAATTATTTCTCTATGAGTTACAGCACCAATAAACATGGAGGACACATTCTGAGTAATATGTTTATTTAGGTCGTTATTATTTCTTGACTCTGGAATTTCTTTTGCTAAATTAAAGCCAACATTTACAAAGAAATCATTAAATTCATTTGCAATGTCTTTAGTTTTATCAAGCACAATATCTTTATCTTTTTTAAAATAATCTGGATAATTCTTATTTTTTGAGCCCTTTTTGATTATACTGTTTAATATCCTCCATGTTTCTTGTGTGTTACTTCTACTTTGCTCCAATAATTTGTGGTAATATTCTTTCTTACTTGTTCTTATACTATTTACTAATCTATTTTTATATAACTTGTACTTTATTTCAGCATCTTTTGTCCTCTGTTTTATGAATCTCTTATATAGATTATTTTTCTTTTTACATGCATCTTCTATCCCCTTTGTGATCCATGGCTTATTTGATCTGTGATGCTTTCTAGTGATTTTCATTAAAGGACAGTGTTTTTCATATAGTGAAATTACAGTTGATAAGAATGCATCATACGCACTATTTGAATCTTCATTTGCAAAAACCTCATTCCAATTGTGTTCCTTTAAGTCCACCTGGAGGGCAGCAATGGCTCTTGTTGTTCTATGTCGTATCATATCAAATATTTGATTCTTTTGTTTAGTTTTAATCCCAAAATAATTTTGAAAAATTGCAAAAACAGGAAGATGATCGCTTATATCAGTTATAAGAAGTCCACCTACTATTTCATGGTCAATTTTATTTGTGAATATATTATCTATCAATGTAGCTGTATCAATTGTTATTCTACTTGGTTTTATAATTACAGGGAAAAGGGAGTTACTATACATTGTATTTATGAAATCTGTTGTTTTCTGATGTCCATTTGGGTTTAGCAAATCTATATTAAAATCACCACAAATTATTTGCACTTTTTTATCATTTAGGTTGCTAAACATAGCAGCAAGTTTTTCATTGAATATCTCAAGGCATGAACCTGGTGTCCTATAGATGCAACTTATAATTATATTGTTAGCTTTTTCAACATGAATTTCAATAGTGACACATTCCAATATGTTATCTATGGTGCTTGACATGCATTCAATCAGACTACATTTCAAAACTTTATCTACATATAAAGCAACACCGCCTCCTTTTTTATTCACCCTGTTCATTGTAAATAATTCGTATCCTTCCAGTCCCATTTCACTAACTTTCTCATTATCGAGCCATGTTTCTGATATTGCAATTATATTAAACTTTTTTAACTTACTTAAACATTCTGTAATTTTAGAAACATTTTTATACAGGCTTCTACTATTGAAATGTATGACCGACAATGCATTTGCCATTTTAATATTCACATTGAATTGGTCATCTGTATAGTACTCACAAGTATTATTGGTGTTATTGTAGAAGTGGGTATCTGGGTCAATGTTACTTTCAGGGTCATTCATGTTGTGCTCTGCATAGTTAAACGTTTTGAAGTTCGTTTTCTCAACGTGTGTGGCAAAATAACCACCTTGACAGTCCTTTTCATAATCAAAGTCTTCCTCTTCAATATCTCCGAATGGAAACCTATAATCTGTGTCCAAACTTGTCATTTATGTGTTTTTGTTGTTGTTGTTTCCATTGTTTTTGAGCCATAAGGCCAGAAACACTTTCCATACCCATTGTTCATTATCCAATCGTCACTTTTCCAATAGATTCCATAGCAGATTCCTGATTATTTATATTGCTCTAAGTCTTTGAGTTCTCTTATCATCACAACTTTCGCTTCTTCGGGATTGCCATTTAGTCTTATCATTACTTTGCAGTTCCTCGTCCATGTCGCTTGTATCTTATTTTGTTTTCTCAGGCTGCGTGCCTGTCTTGCAATTTCAGCAGTCTTTTTCGTTAAATGTTCATTTAAATACACACCAGTCCCTTTTAGCTTCTTACCCTGTTTCAGTAACTCAATCTTTGTTTTGCGACTCACAAACCGAAGAATGATTGCTGGCTTTGTTTTACTGTCTTTTCTGGGGAGCGTGTGGCATGCTGCAATATGATGGCTCTGAATACTTACATTCTTCGTTTGAAGGAATTTTATCACTTGCTGTTCAAGCGTTTGCAGCTCCTCTACCGGGGCATCTTCACCGTCTTTACCTCCGCCAGCTGTTACTCTGGCGTAGGTTCGGTGTTGCGTCTCCAGACCACTTATGACTAAATCATCCATTCTTGTGTATTGTTCAATTAATGCAGTTTTCTTGTTTTCCTGTAATCCAAGACCTTTAAACTTGTGAGCAGCTCTGAAGGAGGGGGCAGCATTGCGCTGTACTGGCATTTTGGCTTGCTGGAACAGGTTAGAAGAAGAAGTGATACCATGCTACAGGCTACAGACGCAAGCATGGACAAGAACGGACGGGCTCAGTGGTCCAGCAAGCTTGTGCAAGTGAGGAATGTCGCTCTCAAAGGAGACCACTGGACTTTGGTGAACAACGATAACTACTTGGTAACAATATTGACTCGACTCTACAATCGTTTGCACTAACGGTGAGTAAAACTGAAGAGAGACACTATGCTGAGGCGTGTGCTGGACATTTTTTGACTATTGCAAATGAATGGAAAATCAAGGACAAGTTAACCACCCCTGTCATCGACAGTGCTCGTAACATGGTTGCAGTTGGCAGACTACTTCCATTTGAACACCTGCCCTGCATGGCCCGCATTCTGCAGAGAACAGTCACAGTTTCTCTCATGACAGTGGATTTGAAAGGGTTTTGGCCAAATGTCACAAGACTGTTGGATATTTTAAGCATAGTCCAGCAAACGCTCAGGAATTTAAAGGAACAGCAAGTTGTACATGGACATAAAACAGTGTGAGAGATTATTCTCACTCTCATGTCACATCATTCAAAATAAGCGTACTTCTTTGTCCTCAGATAATGTAAACAAAACAGTCTGCCTCAGTTATTGGCTGAGTGCAAAGGACCAGGTCAAATTACTTCTTTGGAGTGAAAAATTTTCAACATTCTGGGTTTTCAGCTGTGTCTTTTTGTGTTTTAAATATTGACTTTTGTGCATTAGGATGTTACACATTTTGTTGTTTACATTTCTATTGTTGCTAGATTCTATAAGAAAGTATTATTATTAAAACTAAAATCTCATTTTAATGTCCTTTATTGTTATGGTATTCTGCTTCCACTTTTTAGGCGTGGGTTCAGTATTATTTCCTATGAGCAGATACTAGAAAGATGTCTTTAATGTGAGTCACTGTTGATGACCTTGAAGGTTTTTTTTTAAAGTTGTATTTCACAGGAGAGAACCCGTGTTAAAAGATTGAAGAAAACTATTAAAATTCTCTTTGAATTTAAGCGTACATTCTTGTGCGATTAATTAGTTTTTTTTTTTTTCAATTGATTGACAGCCCTATACATAAGACTACAGACACCCAGGTTGAGTTCATCCTCCACCTCTGCTAGATTTCTGCTAGAAGTTTAGAGTCCACCTGCCACTAGGTAACAAAAGGTCAACACTGCCCCCTAGCATCCTGGAGCACTTCCGTTGTGTTTTAGAGTTTGTACGTGTTTTGGAGTTTGTACGTGCTTTGTCTCTAGGGTACGGTAGCCCTGAAGTGCAAATCACAACAACAAATTGCTAAACACAACAAAAAAATTGAGAAGCTCTGAAGCACAAAAACAAATTAAGACGCACAAAAACAAAACTGAGAAGCACAAAAACAAAATTGAGAAGCACAAAAACAAAAGAAGAATCACAAAAACAAATTGAGAAGCACAATTACATTAAGAAAACCGGAAAGGGTAGGTACCAGTCGGCAACAGGAGACATCACTGATTGGATGTCCGATCTGTTCGTCTTTGGAACCGGAAGTTACTCTGCCTGTAGCGCATTTCGTTTGAAGAAGAACGGCGGAATGTTTTGTCCTAGCTGTGGGAAAAAGCTGGTTGAGGAGTCGCCGAACTTTTGCAGCGGCTGTGGCGAGAGGCTTTATCACGCATCTTGCATCGGAGACACTTCACTCCCATTGAGTAAGTTACAGTTTTTTACAGAAGCTAGGACACATTTCCCAATACTTAGGTCACTTTTGCAAAACACTTCACACAATCCTCCTAACTGACCGTCAGCTTGGCAAAGCAGTTCATTTCACATTCAAAATGCACTACAACTACCAAAACACTTCATTCAGGTCTCAAATAAACTCATTCTTCCAGAACACTAGCAAAGGTTGACAGCCGACAAACACACTTTGTCACCCACAAAACAATGACCTAAAAAACACTAACAACATGTAGCATTACACAGTGTTTTCTTGTGTGAAACAAGGACACATCTCTGTTTATAATTTCAATATATGTTCCTGGAATGAATCAGACATCATGCAGAATTTGTTAATATTTGTTTCTGTATTTTTATTTTTTTTGCACTAAGTAATCCCAAAATACAAGAATTTGTATACACACCATCCACTGATACACATACAATAGTAATGCTAATCTACTCGGTCTTCTCCATTTGGCCACAGGTTCTCATCCACATCACATCTTATGTCATCTAGGGCAACACACCTAGGAAAGAATCTTCTGGCTGCCAGAATTGAAGGAGTTGAACAATTGAAGGAGTAACACCTGTGTAGATGTTCATCTACAATGAGAATCAGCTGTGGCTGGTTAAACTGCATTTTTAGATTTAAAATATGTTTCAATAAAATATTGCTGTTGCATTTTGCTGTCTTTTTAAGTTTTGCATTGTGTTATTGTTTTGGCCATACGTTTAACAGTTTTGAAAACAGTATGTAAGCACATGCAAAATGTCCTGTACGTACAAAGATTTTTGGCAGTTGTTGTGTCTGAGTGAGAAGATAATTCATGAAATTTGAGAGATGTAGTCATTGAATGCATTTTGTGCCAAAACAATGATAACTGGTCCTCAGTTTAGCCCACATAGACTTCTGTTGTGCTCACTGTGTGAGGAGTTTTGCAAACGTGACCTAAGTATTGAGAAATGTGTCCTAGCGTCTGTAAAAAACTGTAATAAGCATAATAAAATGTTTATTATTTATTGATTTATTAGCCTAGCGTTAGCTGTTTCCAGACCATAGCAGACCAGAGGGCTGTTCCACTAAGCGAGCTCAGAAAATCGAGGTTCATTTGAAAATGCACGCAGCTGTCAAAATGACTGCTCAAGACCTTTCTAGTAGTGAAGGCTTGAGGGCAGTTCTGGTGTTAACAAACCTCGCAGCTAGGGTGCCACCGACCAGACTTGTCCACAAGCATATTGCATAATGAATGAGCAGAAAGACTGCAGGTTAGCCTCGTTCCTGGAACCAAATTTGGGGCAATCGAGCCTGGATTTTCAGAGTGAGCCTGGCTTTTGGGATTAGCTTGCTTCGTGGAACAGTCCTCTGAGCATTTCCACAACTGAAACGATAATAAATTAGTTCATTTATTATGTTTGGTTAACTTTAGGAACTAACACTATTATGTGTCTATACATTAAAACTTACTGGTGTAGAATTGTATTGGTCAATAGTATCAGTTGCATTGTCATTCCTTGGTAGAAATTTTCTAGTGAGATTATTCAGTGTTGTCCTTATTTGCGTGTTGTGTGGACAATGGAATGTCACATGAATGAATGTCTTTAATGTGTGACATTGTAGTACATTTTTCCTTTGTTTCCCTTTAGCATCACAGACTACCTCAAACTGCCCGACTCCAACCTTCAGCACCTTCATAGAATACAGAAAAAAGAAAAATGAAGAGAGGCAAAAGTTTTCTGAAGGGAGGAAGGGCTTAAAGAAAAAGGAAAAAAGAAAGGTTCAGGTAGTTTGGCTAGCTCAGTCTGAAAACAAGTTGAGGTTAATTTTCTAATGACATTCTTTTGTTATTCCTTAGGGGAGTTGTGTAAAAAATGTTCAGTGTAGTAAAGCTATCCAGAATAAGAACAATTGTTTAGGAGTAATTGTACATTTAGGTTGTCAGGAAGATCCCTCTTTAGCAGTTAATAAATATTCAAGTTTGAATAGATCTGCTTAGAGTCATATTAGTATCTACTTGGCCCATTGTTCATGTCTTTTTCCCAACCCGTTCTCACTCCCGACGCGTAAAATAATGACGATTTGTCACGTCCCTTAACTTCTCATGCTGACGCCTAAGGTACCCTTCCACGTTTTTATGTGACGCTGTGGGTTGTCAATTCATTCCAATATGAACCCGCTCGCAGCGATCAGAGACGCTTCGAGCAGAGGCTCCAGCCATCCATTTACTCCAATAATAACCCCGTCACGGCGAAACATGACGCCGTGAAGCACAATCTAACTGGAGAACCGGGGACCCTCTCCGCGAACGGGTTTTTCTCCCTAATTTAATGCTTTCTTTTAATGACATCGTTAACATTTCTCAACAAAAACACGTGAAAGTATCACTGATAATTCAACAATAAAATCACTTCATGTTGTGGCCATCACACAGTGTTTTCCAAACTGATTCATGATCTGAAAGTGCGCAGATTTAACGTATACATAATCCTTCGTTAGGTTTATTATTTTCATTTCACACGTAAAACACATTTATAGATTCATTCACCACTCCTGCTAGTTTTGGATGCGCTCGGCTCCAACCAATCAGACCAATTTACGCAGACGCACTAATCCCGTAACTGCACACTACCCATAATCCTCAACCGCCGTCGCTATGGAAATGAAGATAACAACAGCTTGGTGCTACCCGTTATTCCTTTATTTACTCTAAAATAATAACCAGCGATAATACGAAATTAAACTGGCCCAGTGTTTAATTATGTAATTAAAAAATGCAAATTGTAGTATTTTATTTTTTACAAATTGCAATATTTATCTACAGCGCGCCTTTAGCGACACGTCAACAGATCTTAAGCAAGGCGATTGGATGGTTTTTACTTCAATGCATCTTGGGAGTCGTAGTAAATGTATCTTTCAACTCACGGTCCTGCAGCGAAGTTTTCGACTGGACACGAGGCAGATCCTAGCTAAGTAAGTTGTGATAAACTGTGGGTAATTTGCATGTTCACTGAAATATTAATTTCAGTGATATTAAACTGATATTAAACTTGAAATGTTTTCACAGAGCAGTCTGTGTACCAAGAGAACTACTTCTGCAAAAGTTTATTTAAATTTTTTTGTGATGTATTCTCATGTGTAAGACACTTGCTTGGCCACCCAGCTAATGTTAGTACTGCTCTATTTTAGCAATGTATCTTTTCTGTAATCAATTCAGGGTTTTTTTTAACCCTATTCACGTAATTAACTCAATATTAATGACTTTAATCTCGTAATTGATTTTTTTTTTCTAAATATGGTGTAATACTGCCTCGTAATATAAGTTATTTCTTTGGTCATAAATTATTTTTGTAATCGTTTCACCAAAACAGACCTGAAATAATCCCTACATGTTCCATTTTCATTTGCAGAAATGACAAAGCCAAAAACCAAACCATGCCCTTCCTGTCAGGCCCCAAACACCTGCAACAGGAAGACATGCAGTGGATGCCTGGGCAGCCTGAACCTAAAGGAGGGATTGAAAAAAAAAACAAGAACAGTTTAAAAACAGTAACTGGGCTGCCTCTGTTAAAAAAAACAGAAATGCGAGCAGGGTGGTTAATTCAGCCCAGTTGTCAGTAAGTTTAAAAGTTCTGATCTAATAAGTGGTTGGTCTGGTAGACAATTCTTTATTAATCACAGTTGTCAATGTTTTCTTGTATATCATGAAGTAAGAAACTAACAAGACATGTATATACACATAAAATATTAATTTATAAAAGAGCATAAATAAAAAAGTTATTCACATCAGAATAACATCATCACACTAAAGACATCCAACTAGAAAAAACTTGTTAAAAACTATTTTTATTCAAGCTACTTCTGATTTTTAATTTAATTGGCTATTAACTGAGAGACAAAACATTTCAAGATGGATTTTATCATACATTTACAGGTTTGGTCACCATAAATACTTTTTAACTATCGACAACAATAAAACAACAAAGATGTGAAACTTAAAGGTTTGTTATACATCAATTTGCTTACATGAAAGACTGGCTGCATGTTTTTCTTTGTTGTTCTTGCAGGTTTCAAAGCTACATGCCCTGGGCTACCAACCAATTCTGTTTCTTGGACAGTTTGACCGTAAGGGCCGTATAGTAGGGGACGTGATCACTCAGATCAAACCAGCGGAAGGTGCTGCACGTGACATCCTCATGAAGATGAGGAAGCTTTATGAACACCTTCTGAGAAGTAAGATATGCTTTGTCCATTATCTGTAACCAGGTGTCCTTATCAGGTAGCCTATCCTAGCTGTCTTTGGGTGATACTCATGGTACACCCTAGATAAGAAGGCAGATCATCACGGGGTACATAGAGACAAACAAGATGGTGAGGATGAGGATAGTTAACAGTCACCAGCTATTCTGTTCTACTCTACTCTATTCTGTTCTGTTCTATTCTATTATTCAGCCAAGGTTCAGACCAGTAACCTTCTTGCTGTGAGGTGACAGCTGCCCTACATGTCCTGTTGCTAACATGAAAATAGTGTTATATCTGCCTTATTACCTCCCCATGTGTCGGTCACATCACCAAAGCTAGCCATACTGAACCTCTGGTGTTACCCACCTGAACAATTTTGTATGTGTGTGTGTGTATAGTATGGTCTTTCACACTCATGTATATACAAATGTAATTTTAAAAATCTTCACGAAAACCAGACCTGATAATTCTCTTTGAGACTTTCTAGTATAACAAATGTTATATAATGTTACCAATATGAACGCCAAGATTCTTAAATAATTTATATACTTCTTAAGAGGTTACCTGATTACCTCCCTGAGGTAGTTAGCATCACCACTGTACAAAACTCCTAAGTCACAGTACTAGCTTGAAGTGTCAAATGTTATTCACTACAAAGTCAGGAAAGTAGTGTCATCAGAGGAAAAAGTCATTATCTATCTGGATTTATAGTCACACTCATTAATTTTTTAATGTACAATGTAGAAAAGCACTACAGATGTCACACTACCCTAGAGGGCACTTGTACTGAATTATTTGGGTCAGTGAGTGTGCGAGATGACTTATTTGATGCCAATATTTACCAGTTGTATCTTTAGTAAAAACTTAACTGAAAACATGCAAATCACTACTTATTATGTGTTTATGTGCACTGTACATTTTTTCAATCCATTTTAATGAATGTTTAATATTTAAAATTTTTCAGAATTACAAGCTTCACCTCCTGCTAAAAGTTCTACACCAGCAGCTGGACCATCCTCTGCTGACAGTGTCGATGCTGGACCAGTCCCAGACCCAGAGGCTCTAAACGAGGAATTTATTCTTCATTTAGAGCCTGTACCAACATCTTCCCTCTGTCAGCCTCCTGCATCCTCCTCTTCATCTCTGCTTCCTCCTGCATATTCCTCTCCGTCTCTGCTTCCTCCTGCATCCTCCTCTCCATCTCTGCTTCCTCCTGCATCCTCCTCTCCATCTCTGCTTCCTCCTGCATCCTCCTCTCCATCTCTGCTTCCTCCTGCATCCTCCTCTTCATCTCTGCTTTCTCCTGCATCCTCCTCTCCATCTCTGCTTCCTCCTGCATCCTCCTCTCCATCTCTGCTTCCTCCTGCATCCTCCTCTCCATCTCTGCTTCCTCCTGCATCCTCCTCTTCATCTCTGCTTTCTCCTGCATCCTCCTCTCCATCTCCACATCCTGCATCTCCCTCAATTTCTACGGTATACACCTCGGATGTCCCAAACAAAAAAAAAGACAAGGAAAGGTTAGACGTTATGGTATTGTAAATGTACGAAACACATGACATGTTCGTTAAGTTTGTTAAGATTTCTTTTTCTTAATTTTTGCATTTTTTCCAGTTTTACAGAACTCATGTAAATATTTCATTTGTTATTTTTCAGAATGCCGAAAACACCGTACACAGAAGATTTTCAAATATGAAGAGATAGTAGACAGGAGAGTTGTAAATGTAAGTAATTTAGCCTGCTGTTGTGCAGATTTGTTTGCGTCTTTGGACTTCCCGGATTTGAACTGTGCCTGACTGAATATCCATAAGCTTTTGTATTTGATGAATCTACACTAATTCAGCCACTGAGTCAGGATTTCACTCCAAATAGGACATTAAATAAGAACAGACCACCTGATACGACCTGGTCGTGCTGCCTTCCTGATGTTTAAGTTCTTTAAAGTCCTCCTGACATCATGCTCAGAAGGAGTGATTGATGTGGAGGTGCTCCTTCCCATTCAGTAACATCTGCTTCAGTTAGTTTTGCTTGTGAGCCACAATGTAAGCAGTGTTGCTTTGCTGACATGCACTCGATGCTGGCAGTACAAGCATTGTAGTGGTTCTTATGTTTTTGTAAACTAATTGTATAATATATTGAGCCATTCAATAGTACACAAATGTTTATAAGCTCCTTTTTGTATGCAACTTGCATGTCTTTCTTAATTAATTGTTTGTTTATATCATGTTTTTCAGGAAAAAGAAGAAGTTAAAGTCAAGTGGAAGCCTTGCTCAACATGGTATGTAGTAACAACTTTGTTGGAGGGGAACAGACATTCATATTGTTGATAAATAGTTATCAACTCAATTTGAATTCATGTATTTGGACTAAAGTAAATTGGGAGCTTTTAGCTATCGAGCTCCTCTTCTGTGAGGAGCTTGATAGCTGTCCACCTCCAAAGTCCATTATGAGTTTTGGAGGTGGACATGGTCAACACTTTTAAGAGTAGGCATAAGACTTTACTTCTTTATAGAGCTTATAGTTAGGGCTGGTTCAGCTCAGCCCTTAGTTATGCTGTAATAGGACCAGACTGCTGGGGGTTAGTGTCCCCCCCCCCCTCTCTCTGTCTCTTTTAGGGTTATGCAGGCTCAGTATTGGTTGGAGATGCAGTCACGTCTCCTTTTACTGAAAACTCTCCCCCTCTTCCTCACCACCATCTGTAAACACACATGTCTCAGTAATGCAGTTCATGCATGTTACTAACTAAACTTCTTCCCTGGAGTTTCTGTGCTCTCTCATCCAGCAGGTTCCAATGGATCGTGGCTGCTGCTGTGGTCCTGCTTGACATCTACTACATATATTAATACTCTCTGACTTGATTTGATTAATTTATATTACAATGAAGGTGTATAAAGCATGACATGAATATAGAAGATATTTCATCCTAAAAAATTGTCATATGTCACAACCTAAATTGTCCTATTTTGTGTGTGGTTGTCGTTGTTGTTTGTTATGTTTTTCTCCTGACAGTGGCAAAGTGTGGGATGACACATGGGAACCTGCGCAGTTTTACACACAGTAAACCAGGCACCACAGGTCGCAGAGATCGCACAGTTCACAGCTTGTAGTTCAGCATAAAAGTTCAAAATAAAATATTTACTATACATTTCAACCAGTGTCAGTCTCTGTTTCACTCTCTAATTGTGGCTTAAGTACCTAACATATTCATGAATCTGATCGATCAATAATATCTTCCCTGCACTCGACATCTCATAGTTTTACATATCAGCCAACATTATTGTCTACATCCTCATAAATATAGAAGTGACTTGCTTATTATAACATATTACTGCACGTATAGTAAGTAACACCTACTGTGTATGGGAGCCTAAAGCAAAGTTAACTGCACCAGTACCAGCTTCAGAACATATTGTATATTATATGTTTCTACCTTTTTGTAATATGTCATGTTTAGATGCAGTGACAATTGCACATTTGGAGTTGTGGTCATATGTGGTCTTTATATACAGGGTATTAAAAAAAATTGACATTTTTTGCTATTTTTCTTGTTTGTTTGCACAATATTATTGTGTACATATTACATATGTAACATTATTGTTAATATTATTATTAGATATCAAAGATACAATTTGATTGAGGGTTTTCCTGTCATAATTTCAATAAAAATGCAATTACACACGTAAACAATAGGATCAAAATAAACTTTTAAAAAGTCTGTTGATCAAATGCTGATTTTCAAAACATTCTAGAGGAAAACAGAGATAAAATAATCTGAACAGTAACAGTGATTGTGGATGATGATGGAGGCTTCAATGGATTATTCTGTTTCAATCAATAGGTTCGTATCTATGACAATAATTTGATAAGTTTAACAGGTTGGTTTAGGCCTGGCAATACAGCAAATATTCACAAACTTTTGTTTTTGAAGAATGTTTATCTTTTTTGGGATGAAGCTATCTGGCAAAATGAGACAACCCTTTTAACCTCATCTTTATGTCTTTTTTGTGGCTATGATACTGGATTTTGGTTTGATGCATATGCAGGTTACAGCTGGGGAATGGCAGTATGTTGTGGATTGATTTGGCATGTTCAACCACTGTTACACCAAACTCTCTCACTTATAACATGATAAAGGCCTCTTACTCAGTGTCATGGATTTTCTATACTTTTGGGGACACAGGGCCAAAGTCTGAGGCAATAAGTCAGATCAAAGAAGGCAATGATTCTAAAATGGGAGTTTACTTATGTCATTATATATATCCAGGAATATGTGCCAGAGGATAGTTGTCATGAAATCAATATTAAATCAAAGTATTCCTTAATTACCACAGCTGACACGAGTTCTCCATAGCTGCCTGCTGTCTCAGGATCTGTCTCCAAAAAGGACCAGGGAGCGCTAACATGTTATGTTCTAAAATGATGAAGAAAATGTACATTAAACATAATATAAACTTACTGAGTGAAGTAATGTCAAGAGGATTCCTTTAGCTCCTATTGGGTTGGTTCCTTGATCAATGCAATACAGAATCATTAATCTGGTTTTATGTAATGTCCTCAAAACATGTCAAAATGAGGCTCACTAGTCTGTGTGGCCTCCACATGCCTGTATGACCTCCCTACAACACCTGGGCATGCTCCTGATGAAGTGGCAGATGCTCTCCTGATGGATCTCCTCCCAGACTCCAGGACTAAAGCATCTGCCCACTCATGGACATTTTGTGGTGCAGTTGGTGGATGGAGCGAGACATAATGTCCCAGTTGTCCTCAATTGGATTCAGTTCTGGGGAATGGGCGGGCCAGTCCACAGCATCAATGCCTTCGTCTTGCAGGAACTGCTGACACACTCCAGCCACATGAGGTCTAGGATTGTCTTGCATTAGGAGGAACCCGGGGCCAACCGCACCAGCATATGGTCTCACAAGGGGTCTGAGGATCTCATCTCAGTACCTAATGGCAGTCAGGCTACCTCTGCCGAACACATGGAGGGCTGTGCAGCTCCCCAAAGAAATGCCACCCCACACCAAAACTGACCCACTGCCAAACTCATGCTGGAGGATGTTGCAGGAAGCAGAAGGTTCTCCACGGCGTCTCCAGACTGTCACAAGTGCTCAGTGTGAACTTGCTTTCATCTGTGAGGAGCACAGGGCGCCAGTGGCAAAGTCGCCAATCTTTGTGTTGTCTGGCAAATGCCAAACATCCGGCACTGTGTTGGGCTGTAAGCACAACCCCACCTGTGGACGTCGGGCCCTCATACCACCCTCATGGAGTCCATTTCTGACCGTTTGAGCAGACGTGCACATTTGTGGCCTGCTGGAGGTCATTTTGCACAGCTCTGGCCTTTCTTTCCTACCCCACAGTACCTTCCCTTACCATTTGTTTCATACTCTTTTACTTCTTCTTTGATGACGGTTGTCTTTCTAGATAAGCAATTTCATTTGCTCTGGGGCGAGTCAATGGCTCGGGTGCATTCTGGGACTGTCAGTTCACCAGTGTGCTGGCATGCTTCTTAACAAACACACCACTACAGCAAACATCTCAGTTGTACTTGTTGATTTCTTCGACAAAACACTGAACAAAAAATTTACTTGTGAGTGTGCTGCCTGGTGCTTTTAAATTTTGTGATAATTTGAGCAGCCCAGAAAGCATCCCATAAATTAAATTATGTTATCGTATCTGAACATGTACACTAGTCATTAAATTAGATGGGAAATAATGATTCAGGGTAAACAACTGCACCAAGGAAATTCCATTTTTCTTATCAAAATGTAAAATGTCTGTTGAAAAATCACATTGAACAGAGATGTGATTAACTTTTTATTTTACCAAACATAACATCAATGATGACACAATCAGTCTTCATCAGAAGTGCTCAAATCACTCTCAGTGGCATCGTCTGGAATGTCCTCCTCCTCCTCCGAGTCCATTTCCAGGAGTGGTTGGTGGCTGACGATTCTCTTGTACACGTCCTTTACTTTGAGCATTTCAGCTTTCAGTTCACTTTGTTTTTTTAAAACCAGGCTACAGAGTCCCTTCTGTGCATCCTCCGACATGCCAACAAAGGAGGCTGTAAAAAGAACAAAACAAATAAATATGAGAAAAGTAAAAAAAACAAACAAAAAAAAACCTCACCTCATAAACACAAGGAATTAGGATGCTGTAATTAAACATTTTTTTAAAAGGGAGAAGGCAGTGTTAGCTAGCAATCTAGATATAGGTAAAAGATCCAGTAAGACTTTAGCATCTGCTCTTATTTTCAATCGATTCATCAAAAAATTAATAAATAAATAAAGTGCTTACAGTCTGAGGAGATTGTCCCCAACACCACAGAACGCATTCGCAACACTGTCCAGTGATGCCGCATCTCCCTGCAAAGGATCATCTCCTCCTCTCTCAGGCGCCTCACAGCCATCACCTTCTCAAAGACCTTTCTCTTTGTCCGGAGGTCAGCAGCAGCTACAGTTTAACAACATCAGATGGGAAAACATAGTAGCATATTATGATTCAAGAACAAAACATTCAACTACTGCTCAGATACTGGGAGTTTGTTTAAAAAGGATATTTATAAATCAAGAGCTTACGTTCACTTGTGCTCTGCCAGGGCCAAATATCGGTCTGCATGAGGGCATCACTGGATACGATTTGCTTTGTTGGTTCAGCGAGCTTGTTGTAGTCGTCAACAGCAGCCGCCAAGCGTTTCTTCTCAACTAAGATGACCTTGCGAATTCTGTGTCGCCTCTTGTTGCTATCTGTAAATAATCATAAAAAATTCACACCTTCACATAATGTATATAGTTTCATTTTAATCTACACTCATCAATTTGTTTGCTAGAACAAATCACATCCAGCTCAAACAAACCTGGATCTGATTTGATTCTGTTTACAAAGTAGCTGCACAAGCTGTACAAACTGAGCATCAAACGGTCCGTTTCAAAGAAACTGGGACGTACCATTTTGTCTGTAAAGACTTTGTGTTCGCACTCTGATGATGACGACAAGCTCCTCTATTCGTGCCTGCAACGCTCCAAGGCTGCCATCAGTTTGATCACTTTCTAAGTGAGAGGAATATTAATCAGAGCACAGGATGAGTAACAGTCACCAAACTACAGTGGACTCTGTAATCACTGACTTGATGACATTCATTATAAGACATCTGGAGCCTTCATGTGCTGCTATCTCATGATAATCATGAGATAACAAGTATGTTGGTGTTCAGGTTTATAAAACCAACTAGTACGACATCATTTCAACCCAGGTTCTATCCAATTTGATGAAACGCAACAACTCTGCCATAAATTTGCTTTTACAAGGCTTATTTTTCATTGTTTGTTGACACTGTCAGAAAGATCTTAACTCTAAGTTCTTTAATGAGGCCATGGTGGGTCCTATTGTTATACATGAGTGCATTATATTGAGACTCACCTTCAGCCCATTTCTGCACATCGGCCACCCATTGCTGCAGTGTGTCGTCATCCACACCCAGCTCATTTCTGATCGCATTCAGGCTCTCCACTTGTTCTCTAAGGATCCTTATGATCTAAGAATGCATTCATAAATGTCATTCATATTGACATTAAAAGAGTACTGGTGTTTTCCCCCCATTACCACACACATTAAAATGGGTGTTGAAAAAATGACCTTTAGATATCGCTGGCTCAAAGTGCGGCCCAGTTGTTCCATTTTCCTTTTGTTCCACCCCAAAGCCAGGAGGGTCAGCATGTCTGTTCGCCCTGCATTTCAGTTAGTATACAAATTAGAATTAATGAGCAGGAGACTGAGTGGAATCTCAGACACGGACACACACCTGCTTTAGACATGTACTTCGTTGTGATGGCCGCCCTAGACAGGAAACTGTTTACTTGTTCCACCTCTTCTCCAACTGTTGAACCGGCCCCATCCTAAAACGCACCTCCCCATTTGATCTATAGAAAGGAGGTCACAATACATGACTGCTGAATTCATTCAACCTTATAACAAAATGTCTCAAACTAATCCAAAACTACAAGCTGCAGTATACCTCGCATTTCCAAGTGTGAGCCTTTGCATGCATGACTGAGAGAAAAGGACGCATTGACAAGAGGTTCCTCAGCTCAGGGCACTGCTGAGCCACCTTGGTTAAATAGGGGAAATATTTACAGGCCACATCGGAGCAAAGGAACGTAATACAGTGGGGCAAAAAAGTATTTAGTCAGCCACCGATTGTGCAAGTTCCCCCACCTAAAATGATGACAGCGGTCAGTAATTTGCACCAGAGGTACACTTCAACTGTGAGAGACAGAATGTGAAAAAAAAAATCCATGAATCCACATGGTAGGATTTGTAAAGAATTTATTCATAAATCAGGGTGGAAAATAAGTATTTGGTCAATAACAAAAATACAACTCAATACTTTGTAACATAACCTTTGTTGGCAATAACAGAGGTCAAACGTTTACTATAGGTCTTTACCAGGTTTGCACACACAGTAGCTGGTATTTTGGCCCATTCCTCCATGCAGATCTTCTCGAGAGCAGTGATGTTTTGGGGCTGTCGCCGAGCAACACGGACTTTCAACTCCCGCCACAGATTTCCTATGGGGTTGAGGTCTGGAGACTGGCTAGGCCACTCCAGGACTTTCAAATGCTTCTTACGGAGCCACTCCTTTGTTGCCCGGGCGGTGTGTTTTGGATCATTGTCATGTTGGAAGACCCAGCCTCGTTTCATCTTCAAAGTTCTCACTGATGGAAGGAGGTTTTGGCTCAAAATCTCACGATACATGGCCCCATTCATTCTGTCCTTAACACGGATCAGTCGTCCTGTCCCCTTGGCAGAAAAACAGCCCCATAGCATGATGTTTCCACCCCCATGCTTCACAGTAGGTATGGTGTTCTTGGGATGCAACTCAGTATTCTTCTTCCTCCAAACACGACGAGTTGAGTTTATACCAAAAAGTTCTACTTTGGTTTCATCTGACCACATGACATTCTCCCAATCCTCTGCTGTATCATCCATGTGCTCTCTGGCAAACTTCAGACGGGCCTGGACATGCACTGGCTTCAGCAGCGGAACACGTCTGGCACTGCGGGATTTGATTCCCTGCCGTTGTAGTGTGTTACTGATGGTGACCTTTGTTACTTTGGTCCCAGCTCTCTGCAGGTCATTCACCAGGTCCCCCCGTGTGGTTCTGGGATCTTTGCTCACCGTTCTCATGATCATTTTGACCCCACGGGATGAGATCTTGCGTGGAGCCCCAGATCGAGGGAGATTATCAGTGGTCTTGTATGTCTTCCATTTTCTGATGATTGCTCCCACAGTTGATTTTTTCACACCAAGCTGCTTGCCTATTGTAGATTCACTCTTCCCAGTCTGGTGCAGGTCTACAATACTTTTCCTGGTGTCCTTCGAAAGCTCTTTGGTCTTGGCCATGGCGGAGTTTGGAGTCTGACTGTTTGAGGCTGTGGACAGGTGTCTTTTATACAGATGATGACTTCAAACAGGTGCCATTCATACAGGTAACGAGTGGGGGACAGAAAAGCTTCTTACAGAAGACGTTACAGGTCTGTGAGAGCCAGAGATTTTCCTTGTTTGAGGTGACCAAATACTTATTTTCCACCCTAATTTACGTATAAATTCTTTACAAATCCTACCATGTGAATTCATGGATTTTTTTTTCACATTCTGTCTCTCACAGTTGAAGTGTACCTCTGGTGCAAATTACTGACCTCTGTCATCATTTTAGGTGAGGAAACTTGCACAATCGGTGGCTGACTAAATACTTTTTTGCCCCACTGTATGTCCTGGGACGTTAGCTGCCAACTTCCTCTGGAGAAAAAGGGGGTAAGCAAAGATCTCCCCTCGAAACATGTTCAATGCAGCTAAGAGGACTCCGTGGCGACAAACAGCTATTTCCATGCCCTCCTCATCCAACTTCCCAGTGGACTTTTTGGACAACTCCTTTGCTGCAGTCCAAGATGAAGATCCGCACAACCCTTTCCCCGGGACCTATACACTCAAAGATTTTAACATAAAAGATATGACATGATTAAGCCCTATCAGGGACAAACTTTTTAAAACAAATGCATAACAATTAGCTGAATTAGCCTCGAGTCACACAAGACCTCATATCTCCCCAGGACAGCACTGATAACACAAAATAAAAATCATGTTGTTTTTTTTAAATACACATGGTGACAAAATTAAGTACACATTAAGATAAAGTAAAGTAAATAGTATTACGACAACACCAAGAGAAAAATAAAAAAAAATATCGACCCATCCATATACAGCGGGGAAAATAAGTATTTGACACATCAGCATTTTTATCAGTAAGGGGATTTCCAAGTGGACTATTGACACAACATTTCCACCAGATGTTGCCATCAAGCCAAATATTGAAGTCATACAATCAAATCAGAACATATAAGTATACAAGTTAAACCATAATAAATAAAGTGAAATGACACAGGGAATAAGTATTGAACACACTTTATTCAATACTTTGTAGAAAAGCCTTTGTTGGTGATTACAGCTTCTAGACGCCTCTTGTATGGATAGACCAGTCGTCTGCATTGCTCAGGAGTGATTCTGGCCCATTCTTCCACACAAACGGTCTTTAAATCTTGAAGGTTCCTTGGGCCTCTTTTATGAACTTTAATCTTCAGTTCTCTCCATAGATTTTCTATGGGATTTAGGTCAGGTGATTGACTGGGCCATTCAAGCAACTTGATTTTCTTTCTTTGAAACCACTTCATTGTTTCCTTGGCCTTGTGTTTGGGATCATTGTCTTGCTGAAATGTCCACCCTCTTTTCATTTTTAGCTTCCTGGTAGATGGCAGCAGATTTTTATCCAGAATGTCCCGGTACATCTCTCCATTCATCCTGCCTTCAATAATATGAAGTCTGCCAGTACCCCTTGCTGAAAAGCAGCCCCAAACCATGATGCTTCCACCCCCAAACTTGACTGTTGGTATGGTGTTCTTGGGGTGGTGAGCAGTGCCATTTCTTCTCCAAACATGGTGTGTAGAATGACTGCCAAAAAGTTCAATTTTGCTTTCATCTGACCATACTATAGTCGTCCAATAATCCACAGGCTTCTCCAAATGCTGTTGCGCAAATTTTAACCGAGCCTTGACATGCTTTTTGTTCAGCAATGGAGTCTTGCGTGGTGAGCGTGCATGGATGCCATGGCGGTTCAGTGCATTGCTTATAGTTTTCTTTGAAACAACAGTACCTGCTGATGCAAGGTCTTCCTGAAGTTCTGTCCGAGTGGTTCTTGGCTCTTGGAGAACCCTCCTGATTATTCTTTGGACTCCTCGGACAGGGATCTTGCGTGGAGCACCTGATCGTGGCAGGTTTATGGTGAACTGATGCACTTTCCATTTCCGGATAATGGCCCCCACAGTGCTCACAGGAACATTCAGCATTCTGGAAATGCACCTATAACCATTCCCATCAAAATGCTTTTCAACGATAAGATTACGAAGATCTTGAGAGAGTTCTTTGCTTTTACCCATCATGAAGTCTTTCCTGTGTGCCTTCTGGGTAATGAGGAGCCTTTATAGGCCATCAATTAGGACTAAAGCAGCTGATATCAATTGGTACTGATAGGGGACAGGATTTCTCTATCAATACTGACAGATTTCAGGTGATCTCCTGGCTTTCTATGTCATTTTGCCCCTTGTTATCTCCATGTATTCAATACTTATTCCCTGTGTCATTTCACTTTATTTATTGTGGTTTAACTTGTATACTTATATGTTCTGATTTGTTTGTATGACGTCAATATTTGGCTTGATGGCAACATCTGGTGGAAATGTTGTGTCAATGGTCCACTTGGAAATCCCCTTACTGATAAAAATGCTGATGTGTCAAATACTTATTTTCCCCGCTGTATGTCCACACACACACACACACACACACACACACACACACACGTATGTGTATATGGTTACGGCATTAACGTCATTTTAACAAGATTAACGCTAACAGCACTAATATATATATGTGTATCTTACATGATTTGTGTGTCTCTGGATGTATTTCACAAACTCAGCAACTTCCTCATCTTTTTCAATGAAGACACCTTCAAAATTCCCCTGCTGTGTGCTGAACGAACACAGTGACAGTTGTTTGAAAAGAAACATTAAAATACATTTTTCTACAAATCCATATTTGACTTATGTACACAATGCATAACGTACCTTGCATTAGACTGAAAGCGATAAAGCTTGCGGTTTCCATCAACTGAGACGGCAAGCATGTCTGGAGTGCAGGCAGGGCAGCTAAAGCATGGCTCCTTGCACATCCTGTCCACCTCAAACTTTACAGCACTCCACTCCAAGAAACTTTTACTGAAGGCATCAGCTGATATTCGGCCATTCTTTTACATAGAGGACATACAACAGAATATTCAAGGACAGTCATCATAAACATTGATTTGCACAATTTCCTTAAACTTAGCAAATTTAGAAACTCACCCTTCCAAAATGGGCTGTTCGTTCATCCAGCATTTTGACAAATGCCTTAAGTGACATCCCTGGTGCAGCCTTCTTAATGTCATAGAAAGACTGAAAGACATCCATTGAAAACAGGGTGCAGAAATTTAAGGTGCCAGGCCAATATCCACTACCCAGGATGTCCTTAACTGAGGGGGACCACATTAGGCCACAGCTGGTGCAGCTCACCACTGGCAGTGCAAGGTTATAACGGCCTTTAGAAAGGATAAGGATAAATTCAGTCATGGCTCAAAGCATTCATTTTTTTCATGTTGTTTTCAAATCGGTCTGGTAAATCCAAATGACCTTTGACAGGTTCCCACATATACTGCGGGCCGAGAGTAATTAAAACCAAGATAGCAATGCACAATTTGCAATAAAACCTCCAAACACATCTATTGTGTATGTAGTGTGTGACAAAAGGGCAACTTACCATTTATGGTTACAAGAGCCACAATTGCACCGGGTGAAACCTCAACGTTACCTGCTGGGCAGTCACACACATGGTCTGGCCTTTGCACAGGCAACAGCCGAACTAACATTAAAACACACAATATATATAAAAAGAATTAGAAATTAACTGATACACAATAAATATACAATAACAGCACCCACTCATACTCATACATAGCAAGAAATGCATAAGACTTAAAAACTGTACCTATTGGCTTGTGAAACTCTGATGAAGGCTGCAAAAACTCTCCTGTTACTGCCTCTCTGTTGTGCAGGACAAAGCGTGTGTGAACTGCAATATCACAGTCAGCACAAAGGAATGGAAGAGGCAGGCAGTCCAGACACCTCACAACTACTTGTTTGCCACACTGACACACACGGTGTGACTGTGGATCCAGAGTAGCTAACATATTGTCTATAAGACAAGGCCTGGCCTCTTTCCACTTTTGCGAGGACACCATATTTCTGATCGCCCAGTGAGTAGCAGCTGACTCAGACGACATCTCACAAGTCATGGCTGTGTCCTCTTCTCCATCCTCCAACAACTGAAGGAGCTCCTGACGAAGCACCTCAGTTCCATACACTAACAGAAAAAAAATAAAGAAAGGAAGAAACTCTTCCACAAAGTGAAAAACACTCTGGGCAGTATGTTTCTTAGGACTGCACAAAAGCCCTGCATAACTCAACTATAACAACAAATATAAAAGTAAACAGAAATCACAATATATACAAGAAGGTAAAGTACCTTTTGTTGGGTTGACACTGGCAACATAACTAGGTTCTTCACGTGGACATTGATGCTGCTCTCTGGACACTGGGGGGGGAATGAAGAATATTTACTTACTGAAATTCTTTGGTGAAAACAAGTTGTGAGATAAAATCAATGGTTGTGTGAACACTGACCACGTGGCATGCAACTAGTACTTCGACTGGTTGATGGTCTTTGAGGAATAAAATCTCCCTGTCTGTCACGTTTTTTCCAGCGCACTGGTCTTGGCTGAGGTTCACTCTGTGCATCATTCTACGCAATTAACAAGGAAAAAAGGGAACACCTAAAATACAGTCTATGGTTAAAGCAAAGATTATCAAACATCTTAAGTTAACCAACTTAATTTGACATAAACTTTAAAAAAAATTCAAATAACATAACGTTTACTCCGTACAAAATATTAGACAAGCGTGTTCCCTCTTTAACAACTGTTTCCACTAAAAATGTTACCTGCATATCTTGAAGGAGTTCGTCAGCAGCCTGAAGCTCTTCCTCCAGCTCGGGATCCTCTAAATCACTCATTTTCAAGCTAAAGAGGAAAGAGATTTTTGCAGAACTCAGTGACATAAACACATAACTAACGCAATTCAAATGATTTTCAGTCTTGGCGCTCCGGTTAATGTTAGCAATTAACGTTAGCATCATCAGTTTGTAAAGAGCTAGCAGAACTCTTAGCGCAAAAACTGCTTTACGCACCATGTGAGGGTATTTTGCAGCACACAAGTCCTTTAACGTTTGTAATAGATTTAATCCATCATCGTTGGATTAAATGGCTAATGCTGCAGTAGCCACGTGTAGTCGTTACCTAGCAAGCATGCTGACGGTAGCTGTAGCCATTTTTAAATACATTACACCGTTTCCGAGATCAGTCACCTCTGTTTGTTTGAAGCTTTTATGAAAAAACAAACTTTGAAACACACATCAAGGTATTACTTTAAATATATGTATTTTTTACATACCTGCATTAGAATCAATCAGTTCCGCCTCATTTTCTTATTCTTATAAATGGGTCTCTCCGTTCTCCCATCAGGCTTTGCTTACACAGGTTGCGTCTGATTGGCTGGAGCCGAGCGCGTCCAAAACTAACAGGAGTGGTGAATGAATCTATAAATGTGTTTTACGTGTGAAATGAAAATAATAAACCTAACAAAGGATTATGTATACGTTAAATCTGCGCACTTTCAGATCGTGAATCAGTTTGGAAAACACTGTGTGATGGCCACAACATGAAGCGATTTTATTGTTGAATTATCAGTGATACTTTCGTGTTTTTGTTGAGAAATGTTAACGATGTCATTAAAAGAAAGCATTAAATTAGGGAGAAAAACCCGTTCGCGGAGAGGGTCCGCGGTTCTCCAGTTAGATTGTGCTTCACGGCGTCATGTTTCGCCGTGACGGGGTTATTATTGGAGTAAATGGATGGCTGGAGCCTCTGCTCGAAGCGTCTCTGATCGCCGCGAGCGGGTTCATATTGGAATGAATTGACAACCCACAGCGTCACATAAAAACGTGGAAGGGTACCTTAGGCGTCAGCATGAGAAGTTAAGGGACGTGACAAATCGTCATTATTTTACGCGTCGGGAGTGAGAACGGGTTGCTTTTTCCTTACAGATAAATGTCGGCTTGATGACCATTAAAAAGGGTGGTTTGAAGCCATACCGTGGAAAAACTATTTTCCTAACAACAGACCCTGACGTTACTGCCACAAGTCTGCTCAATCAAGCTGTTAAAAAAATGAAGGCCTGGGGCTCGGTCACTCAGGCACAGCTGGCTGCCGGCGGAGCTCACGGGCGCGTCACTGCAACTCCCCCTGGCTTCTGCTCCGCGGCTGCTGAGTGAGCCCTCATCTGGGACTCTCCTCAGCTCTTACTGGGACAGTGGCGCGGCTGCCCCTCTGTTGGTCTTCCTTGGTCTCTTGTGTTCTGGGGGCCTCTGGATGTCTGGAGTTTTGATCTCCTCCATACCTGCTTCATACCCTGGAGGACGGGGCTGTGGCTCCCCACACTCCCTAGCAGATCGTTACATGGAGAAACCTTTGGAATGCAAGCATGCTGATCCACACAGGTATGCACACAGGTGTACACACGGGTATTCACAGACGCGGACTACAGCTTTCTTGGCTGCTGCCTCAAAGCACATTGTGCGCTGTCTATCTTGCGTGCTGCACAATATCGTTTATTACTTAGTATCTACTGATATTTACTGCTAGCTAGTTTATTGTGATGGTGCCGTTTTTTTTATTATGTTGCTCTTTGTTGTTTGCTTTCTCTTCTGTTTTTTTTTCTCCATACAGGTGACCCAGGTGTTTTGTTTTTTTTGTTTGTTTGTTTTTTTCTTTCTTCCACCCCTTCTCACCGTCTCTTCTCCCCTTTGGTTTTCTTTCTCTCCCTCTCTTTCTTTCATTCTTTCTCCCTGTCCTATCCCCCAGTCATGTCTGTCCCGTTTGTAGGAACTGAAAATAAAATAAATTCATAATTATAATAAAGGTCAATCAAATGGACCAATATGGCAAGGCCATGATCATCCACTTGGTAAAATAAATCCGCTTGGCATCTTTCTTGGCCTTAAGACAACAATTCTGATGGCTAAAGATCCAAACGGGACACAAAAAAAAAAAAAAAAAATGAAGGACTTTAACAAAGATCTAAAAGATGGACCTTTCCTTCTTCTGTATCCGGATGGCACTGAGGTCATTACTGTCCCTGGAACACAAAGACCATTTGCACTTGAGGCTTATAAGGCTGAAGTTGGCAAGCCTTATCAAAGAATCACTGTTTTCATCTGCTTGAAGAGTGACTTTGAAGATGGTAAGCTGCTAATGTTTGTTTGGATTTTGACACAGATTCCCTTAGTTTCAACAACTGCTAATTTTGAAATTGTGAAATGTTAACATTATGCATAAAGCACCCAAGTCAATAGCATACCTACATTAAAATGGTGAATGGCCTGTATTTGATATAGCACCTTCTAGGGTTCTACAACCCCCAAGGACACTTCACAACAAAAGCAGTCATTCACCCACACACATTCACACACTGCTGGTGATTAGCTACAATGTGGACACAACTGTCCTGGGACTCACTGACTGAAGCAAGGCTGCTGTACACAGATGCCACCTATCCCTCCCACTACCACCACCTGGCATGGAGGGTGAAGTGTCTTGCCCAAGGACACAACAACTGCGACAGACTGAGCAGGGCTCAAACCTTCAACCTTTTGATTACAGGGCGGGCTTTTAACTCCTCTGCCACCATTGCTCCCTAAATTAGCTTGTATATGTTATGTTTCTTCCTGGAAACATGAAATTCAGCCATTTTTGGATCTACTGAGTCATGAGTTTTCAATGCTAACTTTATGCCTTTCGTATTAATCTATTATTGATGATCAAATAAAGTTTCATACATTAGTATGAATTTAGTTAGCTTAGCTTGATTTGTTTTCATGTTTTGTAGTTGGAGAAAACTCAGAGTTGTCTGACTCTGACCCAGAGATTGTTATTAAAAGGCCCTCTGAGTTTAATCTTGCTGATACACTGGTAAGTACAATTTAACATTTTTTATAGAGTTTTCTTGTTGTTTAGCCACCACCATTTGCCTCAGTTCAGTAAAACAGTTAATAGTTATATGTGAAATACATTTTGTGTGTGTGTGTGTGTGTGTGCGTGCTTGCGTGCGTTTGTTTGTTTGTTTGTTTGTTTGTTTGTTTGTTTGTTTGTTTGTTTGTTTGTTTGTTTGTTTCAGCCATGGGAACTTCAACATGAAAGCAGTCCTTTACAGAAAGCGGCAGAATATGAGTAAGTGATATTTTAAGAACATGTAATCTTTTACTGTTTTTTGCCAACACTTTGTATTAATGAGATATACTCTTTTGTCAAGGTTCAAGGTTCTTTATTTGTCACATGCATAGTTATACAAGTATAACACACAGTCATTCAGTCTGTATATGGTTTTTGGAACATGGACTACATAATACTTGTATTGCTTGTTTGTTAATCAAGATGCTTAAATATTTTCAAAGTGTCAATTAATATTTTCACAGTACACAACAATAATGCTTTTCTTTGTTCTCTAAGGAAGGGTGCTGGGGATCTTGTGCTTGCTAATGAAGTACAACAGGTAAAAAACTATTTTATTAGTAAAAGAGTGCAGCAGACAATCTCCACCGCCTTTACTTTGCAATTAGATAACGATTCACTGTTTGCTTATTACATTCATTGTTATTATACAATGCATTTCACATCATCAATTTTCATACTATCAATAGTTTATAACATTCACCCCTTAAAGGTACAATAAGTCATACCGGTACATGAAATAATCACAAAGCAGTCTAATGTCTCAATCATGTTGGAAGGAAGGTTACATTGAAACTAACTGTGTATGACTCGTCTTTGTCATCTAGAATCTTCTGGCGCTGATCCGTAGCCATGAAACTCATGGAACGGGAGGAGGGAGAGTCACTCGTTTGTTTATAAAGATAGACTGCAGTACACAGATTTGACCACAGGATGTTCTTCTTATTTCATTCTTACTTACTTATTGTACCTTTAGATAATCTATTGGGATAGGGAACCTAAGGTACATCCATCTACTTCCGGACCATGGGTCCCCTACTGCTAAAAAAATAGGAGTCTATGAGCCAATAAAAATTATTTTCTGATCCCGTTTGATGTGTGCCATGGATTTAAAATATGATGTCCGTGAAGTATATAAACACATTTTGATGCCAAAAAGTGCTTAAGCGACAGGTGGCAAAGGTTATTTTAGGTTTTGTTTGAAAAGACGTGGCGAAATGTAAATGTTCGTCTCACAAAATTGACATCATTGAACCAGACACAGAGAAGAGGACAAGCTTAGTTTTGTTTAGCGAGCTTCGAATCCTTCTTCCAGGATGATGTGGAGAAAACCACTATAAATCTGGTCATGTGATAATTTGCAGTTATGCTGGGGGAGAAAAGCTTCTGAGGCGACGTCATATTTGCGACATCTGACTTGTAGTCATTTTAATGACGAATTTTTACAAGCTAACAAATCTCAAATTACATTACAGACATAGTCGAAACACAATTATTTATTATTTAAATTGAAGTACAACATATGTGTGATTCAGAGAGTAAGGCAAAGCAGACCAGAAAATAACTTTTATAGCTCCATTCACTTCCATTCATTTTTCTTTTGTTCAGGGACCCACGAGCAGACCAGAAGGGGAGGAGACTTAGGCTCCCTATATTAAAATAATTATCAATTGGTCAAATATGAATTTTCATTCATCCTCATTTCTGTATTTCCAGGTCATAGATTTGGAAGAAGAAAACGATACAGGCACTACTGAATGCCTCACTGTCGAGAGCTCCTGTTACAGGTGCGTTGTATCTTGAGTAATTATTCCAGAGGGTTGCACAAAATATATACACACAATTATTATAAATGTATGTAGTTTGACTCTTTTACATTTGATTCTTCAGAAAAAAAAAATAGTAGAATCGTTCTATAAAACTGGAACTGCATGTTTATGCATTTGTCTTTTTGCATCTACACTTTGTGTACATGTTTTCACTCTGCAGAAACTACACACAGCTGTTTGAACCGATTGTGATTGATGATGAAGATCCTACTCCTAACGAAGCCAAAGCTGAGCCCCCAGAAGAACCTGTGTTAGTAATTTAAACATTTGAATCCAATTAACCGCCATCTTGTTCTGTACAAGACATCATGCAATCATGAGAGAAGTATATACACCCTTTTTTCTTAGAGACACCAATTTGCAGGCACATGAAATTATTGCAAATTTGGCACTGGAACTTGACCACAAGACGGTCAGCAGGTTCAATATATCAAGGTCAGCTGTATGGGATGGAGCTGTTAGAGGATTTCGACGCAGCACATACTCTGACAACTACGACATGTTCATCAAGTTTAATGATGATGCTGGCAGCTTTGAAGAAGGTTTGGATACAGGTGGCCTGGGGTGTGAATTCCTCACACTTCTTATGGGCAGTCTGACAAATCGCCCCATCTTTGATGGACCTCCAGAGAGCCGTTATCTTGTATATAATTCAAGAGGTGGATGTTTTCTCCGTAATTATTACAATGGAAATTTTAATAAAAATTGGCTTATTTTTTTCATTAGCATATTTTTTTTTTTTTTTTCTAAATGACATCAGAAACAGCAGTATGCGACATTACGTGATGGCAGAGCTTCAGTTCATCCTTTGTCTTTTTTTTTTTTTTTTTTTTTAATAAATAGGACAGGGGGAATGAATGAGAGAAAGAGGGGGAGAGAAAGAAAGAAAACCAAAGGGGAGAAGAGACGGTGAGAAGGGGGGGAAGAGAGAGAGAGAAAAAAAAAAGAACTCCTGGGTCACCTGTATGGAGAAAAAAAAAAAAACAAACAAAAAAAACAAACAGAGGAGACAGCAAACAACAAAGAGCAACATAATAATAGAGAAAACAGAGCACCATCACAATAAACTAGCTAGTCATAGATATCAATATTTACTAAATAATAAACGATATTGTGCAGCACGCAAGATAGACAGCGCACAGTGTGCTTTGAGGCAGCAGCCAAGAAAGCTTTAGTCCGCGTCTGTGAATACCCATGTGTGCATACCTGTGTGGATCAGCATGCTTGCATTCCAAAGGTTTCTCCATGTAATGATCTGCTAGGGAGTGTGGGGGGGCCACAGCCCCGTCCTCCAGGGTGTGAAGCGGGTATGGAGGAGATCAAAACTCCAGACATCCAGAGGCCCCCAGAACACAAGAGACCATGGAAGACCAACAGAGGGGCAGCCGCGCCACTGTTCCAGTAAGAGCTGAGGAGAGTCCCAGATGAGGGCTCGCCCAGCAGCCGCGGAGCAGAAGTCAGGGGGAGTTGCAGTGACGCGCCCGTGAGCTCCGCCGGCCCCCAGCTGTGCCTGAGTGACCGAGCCCCAGGCCGAGAGGCCGGGGGCACCCCACCTCCAAAGGGGCCCGAGCGAGCCCCAGGCCCCAGGCCCCGACAAGCGGCCGCCAAGGAGTGAGCCGGTGTGTACCCGGACGCCCACCCCCAGACACAAAGAACCACCAACACACCGACACCTGAGGGAGTCCGCCACCGGCAGGGGAAGTGGTGGTGGGTGGAGATAGGCCTCCAAACCTTGGAGGGCCTGAGGTGTCCCCAGAGAGGTGGCGTCTGATACCCACCCTGACATATAGACACAGACATACAGGCACACACAGACACAAACATCCATTCCCACCCTCATGCTCTCATATGCACTCACTCCACACTCAACCAACGTGGAGACAGACATAAAGAGACGCTGTACACACATTAGCATATTTAATAGCAATTAACCATGATAATTATGTGCCCTGTATAACAGCTGCCAGGCAAGATGAGTACTTTTTAGCAGGAAAGATGATCGCTGTATCCATTGTGCATGGGGGACCAGCACCACATTTCCTCTCCAAGAACCTGGTCAACCACATCACAGGGAATCAGAGTTTCAGCGCCACTGTAGAAGATGTGCAAGATGAGGAGATCACAAAAGTTCTACATCAGGTAGAAAATTACCTAGGCTCAGGGAATGGGTTTACTTAGAAGACACTTGGGGCCAGTTTAAAAGATTTAATCAGGATAAAAGTTATCCGGGTTGGATCATATCTTGAAAGTAGGTTCAAGGCAGATTCTGTAATCTGAAAGGACAGATTTCCACCTCCCAACAACACAAGTGAAATAACAAATTGATTATTTTTTTAATCCAATGTTTGAATGAATCGTAAAAGTAGTGAAAATTATTTTTGCTTTTCTTACAGTAAATCTTTTTTTTTTTTTTTTTTTTTATAGGTCCTGAAAGCTGAATCAGAGGAGTCTTTGCATAATCTTATTTTGCAAAACAGCACAATCTTCCAAACTGCTGGATGCCTCAGAAACGTCAAGCCTTGTGAGAAACAAGCATTTGTGGAGGAGTACCTCAGATGGTACATCCTTGAAAGAAACCAAAGTGTCATTCATTGGTAAACTCATTACTCCTTTTAAATTCAGGATGGCCAGATGCTCATCACAGCAGCCACTGACATTTTCAGACCTTCAGATGTATATGAAAAAACTGATTCGGTAGCATCTGTGTGATCTGATGAACAACAAGTTAATTCCTGAGCCACTGTCGCACGCTATTAACCTTTTGACACTAGAACTCTAATTTAGTATACATTTATTGTTCACAATGACCCATAATAATCATAGTCATGCAACATGATTAATTTTTAGTTATTTATAAAAAGAGGTGATCCCTTGTTTGACACACTTGTTTATTCCAGTGTGAAAGCACTGATTTTTTTTTAAAAGCTGAAATCCCAATGAGCTCTTCTTTTTTTGCTGTCACAGTTAATTTCTGAGCACTATGAATTGTTTTTGTGTATGCATTTGAAATCTGTCCAAATTTATAATGAAAGATCTAGTAGGTAAAGACATTTAAACACAATTTAGAAGACTGCAATAGTTATAGCTATAAACCAATTATTAGTTATTTGTCTATCCTTTGCAGATTTAAAGATGGACTGGAAAGTCTGAATTTTTTAAGTGCACTGCAAAAACATTCCAGTGTGCTGGCCCCACTCCTATGCTTCTCTGCCAAGGCCCTGACTGCTTCAGAACTGGAGAGCATGTTCAGACCAGATCTCAGCCCAGCAGGAAGCAACAAGCGGCATAAGGAGGTCCTAACACTTGGCTTTTGGGCAGATTATCTCCTTGATTGTGAAGGTTTGAATGGCCGTTTTTAATTGTTTATAGTTTTATGAAAGGAGAGGTAAGGAAATTAATTTTCTGTAATGTACTACAGTGTTTACTTTCTTCTTTCAGAGAAGGCAACAGCAGTGTGTCTGGAAGATTTGATGATGTTTGCCACAGGGCTGATGGCAGTTCCACCGGCAGGAATGACACCACCACCATGCATCCAGTTTTTAAGTGATTCGCCTTTTCCAGTTGCAAACACCTGTGCAAATACTCTGAAGCTACCCATCTGTGACTCATATGGCATCTTTAAGGCCAACATGGACTTTGGAATTCAAAATGCTCCAGGATTTGGATGTTCTTAAATCAGCAAGGTCATCAAGTTACAGTTACTGAGTTACCCTGTTAGGTTCAGCTGCCGTTGGCACACTACTTAACACATTCATGTGACAAGCAACTTCCATATTGTTAAACATTTAGTTGTTTTTTCTGAATATTGTGTATGTTGGAAAAGTGACAGAAATGCTGGACACTATTTGTAAATGGTTTTATTAAAGAAAATTTTAAATGTTTCCTTGTGGTTAAATGTTAATATTTAAATCCATGCCAGTTCCTGTATATTATGAACAATATTATATTCAATTTAGCAAGAGGGAAAGGAAACACTACTAACATTAAAAAATGAAGGAAAAACAGAAGGGCTGGAGCACTCAAGTAAGTCCAAAGGTTTTATTAGGTGCAAAAAAAGGAAAGAAACTAACGTTTCGACACCGTGTGTGTCTTCGTCAGAGTAACTCTGACAAATGTCATTACAAACTGAAGTTCAGTTGGTATCTAAAACCCAGCTATGTCCTTCAGGGCCAAATACAGTTCTGTGGCCGATTCCCAGTCTTGTGGCTGCTGCAGTGTGTTTTGTTGTACAACCTGTTGTAAATATTCCTCAATGTTTGGATCACCACACAATCCAACCAGTAGCCCCTCCTCGGGAAACACATCCAGTTCCCTCTCCTCAACAGCAAATCCACAGTCTCTTGAACCATATCTGCAAAATGAAAATAGAACAGTGAAGGATTTTTTGCTGACAATATGGAACTATATAAATCAACGCATGCAGTGACATGTTATAAACTGCTCTATCATACTTATGTGTAAAATTATGAATATATATTAACCAACTTAAGCAATAACAACACCTTGCATTTAGTTTGATGCAAAAGGTTAATTCATTTTGTTAAGAACTCAAATACCTGTGAGGCAAGAGAGAGTTTGTTTGGAATCCCCCCTGGACACGATGCAAGTCTGCTTGGCCGGATCCTGTGTTTGTTCCAGAGGTCCTTGCATTCATCCAGGTCTTTCTGTAGAACCCCTCTGAAGCAGAATCTCAGCAAGCATTGGTGTTCGTGGCTTCCATTAAGTTTCGAGAGTCTCTTAGGTCTCCAAACAAGTCCATCCAAAACTGAGACCTGGGTATATAATTAATATTTAAGAATCAATTTAGCTTTGTTCTTGGTCATTTTATAGGGTTTGTTACATTTTGGTCCTATTTAAAACATGCCACAAATGGATGTCAAACAAAGTAATGCATATTAGTTTTCCATAAATATTGAAGCGACCCTGCAGTAATGTTCTTGTTAAAAATGCCGTATTCTTTTCACTCTGTTCTGTGTGTTGATTGTGAGGAGTGGAGAGTTTGGTCTGAGTTTTTCATTTTGTATTGGCGTCGTTAAATCTAGGCAAGCATGCTCATTTCGGCACAACAGCTGACGGTGACCATTTTGAGTTCCTGCAATAAAGTGACGGCTGTTAACGTCTATCTCATCCAACTTTTCAACACGTCCAGCAGGACGCTACTCTATTTTCTTAAATGCATGTAAAAAAAAACGATCTGATCAGCTTTCACTGTAGCTTACACCTACCAGACACAAATGTACCCACCTTCCTCTTCTGAAATAAGACCACCATGACTCGATGCGCTGATTCCCAGTAGATGATCCATAACTGTGGCTTGACGATCCAGCATAATAGTCCGTGTGCGCGTGACGGAGGGTACACTGTATGGCTGCCATAGTCCCATTCTCAGTCCCGAAGTCTGTTCGTAATCTCATTGGTATCACACCAAGACTCTTTACACAGTTTATATAATTGTGAGCTATAACAGCCGGGTTGTTGTTTGTTGCTCCACACACAAGCCACATCAGTCTTCTTGAAAAGCCATCTATACATCCTGACAGGGCCAAGCCAAAGGGTTTCAGTTTATCATAGCCATCTACATGCCATATGTAATTGGGCCCCATGGAGTGATACGTGCGTCTTGTGAACCTCCTTCGAGTTCTCAAAGCGATTCCTTGAGGATTTAGTTGTCTCAACAGCCTCATAACTACATCACGCTTGACACGCAGCTTGTGTTTTTGTTTGAGAACTTGCCACATGGTCCGATATCCAAACAATTGTCCTGGTCCTCGAAGCTCGGCCAAAATGGCACGCCTCACCTCAGGAAGTGGAGAATAGTTGCCTCGTCTGTGCAGTCCAGATTCTTTTAAATGCGTTTTCAGTGTACGCATACTAATTGAGATGTCACGATTACACTTGAGCATATCCAGTATCACCTCGTATGTATGTCCTGAATCAAAATATTCTCGCATAGCGACAGCTATGTTTGGGTCACCGGTAATGTTCATGTTTGAAAAAAAATGTGCTACAGGCAGAGTAACTTCCGGTTCCAAAGATGAACAGCGCGGACGTCCAATCAGTGATGTCTCCTGTTGCCGACTGGTACCTACCCTTTCCGTTTTTTTTAATGTAATTGTGCTTCTCAATTTGTTTTTGTGATTCTTCTTTTGTTTTTGTGCTTCTCAATTTTGTTTTTGTGTTTCTTAATTTGATTTTGTGATTCTCAGTTTTGTTTTTGTGCTTCTCAGTTTTGTTTTTGTGCTTCTCAATTTTGTTTTTGTGTTTCTCAATTTTGTTGTTGTGTTTCTCAATTTTGTTGTTGTGTTTAGCAATTTGTTGGTGTGATTTGCACTTCAGGGCCACCGTACTAGGGGCCTCTGTAAATACATTTTTATTTATTCACCCCGCATAAAATGTAATAAATAAATTATAAAATACAAAAAACAACTATTTACATTTCAGCTTTTAACTATTTACATTTTCAGCTTTTTTCTTTTAAACAAATTTAAAGTGAAACAACACAAAACGCTGCAAACCACAACACAATTAAATATAAATTAAAATATGCAAAACAAAAAGAACATGCACATTCTCTGTCATATGGGCCGGGGATGATTTTTTGGGAGAGTGTTTTCCTGCTTTGAATTGCACTTTGAATTCACTGCATGAATAAACTTTCTGAATCCTTTATCATCTGCAACTTAAAATAGTTGTTGATGATTATTATACCTTTCTAATGTGACGTTGTTGTCCCTGGCTCTCTTTCTCTCTCTTTCCCTCCGGCTCTGTTCCTGTGCTACTGAGAGTGTAACTACTGCCCCTCCCCCCACTGCTCAGCACAAAGCACAAGGCTCGCGTGCTGAGTGAAGCGGAAAGAAAGTGCGAGAGAGAGGGCGAGAGAAAGAAAAAAAACCCGATGCCTCCCAATAAGGAGTCGGTTCGCGTCATTCACTTCAAAGAGCCGGCTCTGATGGACTTCCGGTGTCATGGTGGCGAGAGTAGCAGCATAAACAGGAGCTCCTGCATCGATAGCTAAAATAATCCGCAATTCAAGAATATAATTCATTAAAAGCGACTTTCCCTTTAAGAATAATGAGTGGAGATAAAAATAAGAAGGGACGAGCCCCAGGCCGAAGCTTAGAAACGCGACTTGAGAGTAAGACATATGAAACACGCTCCGAGCAAGAGGGCGAGAAGATGGCAGCGGAGGCCGCAACATCAGCGCTAGGCCCCCTCAGACAAGTGGTGAGTGAAGTAGTGGCGGAGGGCATGCAAGACCTTAAGGCAGAGATGAAGAAGGAGCTATCGCTCGTGAGAACAAGTTTGAAAGAGGACATGAAAGCCCAAATGAGCGAGTTAACACACGAGATAAATCAACAGGTTACCGCCGCCACAAGCAGGATCGAGGAGGCGGGGAAATGTCTGGAAGAAATGGAAAGAAACATGGTAGGGAAGGAGAAATGGGACATTGGAGTGAGGGATGCCATTGTTCAGCTGCTGGATAACCAGAGGCAGCTCCAAGAGAAGGTTACGGATTTGGAGGGGCGCTCACGCCGTAATAACATACGGATATATGGCATCCCTGAGAACATAGAAGGCACCTCCATGCTAAGGTATGTGGAAAGCATGATGATATCGGAGTTGGGGGACGATGTGGACTTGGGCAGCGAGAAGAACCTAGGGATAGAGAGAGCTCACCGGGCGCTGGGAGTGCAGCCGCCGCCGGGGGCGCCCCCTCGATCAACGGTGGTGCGCTTCTTAAAGTTCAATATTAAAGAACAAATCCTATGCGCTGCATGGAAGAAGCCTGTATATATAAAGGAGAAACGGATTTTCTTTGATCACGACTATGCCGAAAACATACAAATGAAGAGAAAAGAGTATGGCCCGGTTAAAAAAGTACTTAAAGAAAACGCCATCCGGTTCCAGACCCTGCTTGCTAAAATGCGGGTTCATTTTGACTCGGGAATGGTCCTATACAATAACGCGGAGGAAGCTGCGGCGGATCTAAGAAGACGCGGATACACGGTGGGACCGGTGGCCACAAGAAAGCCCAAAGGCATTACGGCGGAGATGATCAGCAGTATCCTACCGACGAGCGTGGGTGGGCCGCGACGCGCCGGGAATACAGCTGATCTACGCGGGAGCGCACGGGAAAAGCTGAAGGTTTTCCAGCGCACGGAGGACGTCGGTACGGAGGAGTAACACCTGCGCCCCACCCGCCCCGTTTCGCTGTTAAGATGAACATAAGACCAACGGAACAACAGGTGCGCTGGGCTGCTGATCAATACAGGGGGATATATGGTTGGATGGCCTCCTCCCCTGGCCGTGATGGAATATGGCACGTCGATACCCCTTTGAGCATAGAGTGGTGAGGGTCCGATGCAGGTGACTCACATGTTTTTTGTTTTTGTTTTTTAGTTTCCCTTTTTCTTTTAAAATAGGAAACGAGAGGGGCCCCACACTGTGGCATTTCCCCCAGACTGAGAGGAGAGAAAAAAAACCTCTCTTATGGAAGACCTGGTTTATTTGGTTAAGACAAGTTCTGTCTTTGTTCATGTGTGTTTATTATGTGTTCTGAGGGCTGGGAGTATTGTTATGTTGGTGCAGGAAAATAAGTTGGAAATATATAGAACATATGCGGTATTATAAGGTATTGTCTTTGAATGTAAATGGTATAAAGAATCCCATTAAGAGGAGTAAGATAGTTTCAAAGCTAAAAAGGGAAAAAATTGATATTGCATTTCTACAAGAAACGCATCTCTCAAAGGAAGAACATGAGAAGTGGAAGAGAATGGGATTCAAAAATATCTATTATGCCTCACATAGATCTGGCAAAAAAAGAGGAGTGGCCATCCTGATACCGAACAAGGTTGGTTTTGAGTTTACTGGAGAACATAAAGATAAAGAGGGAAGATTTGTGTTGGTGAAAGGGAAAATGGAACAGGAGGACGTCACGCTGTGTAATATATATGCACCCCCTGGTAGTAGTACAGGGTTCTATAAGGAGATATTCAGTCTTATTGCTGCAGAAAGTGTTGGTACATGTATATGTGCAGGAGATTTTAATTTACTTCTCCATCCAAAATGGGATACAACTAGCCGAGACCGGAGGGGAACTAAATTAGAGAAACAAGTAAAAACAATGTTGTCTGAGTTGGGGCTTATAGATATATGGAGATATTTACACAAACATGAACACAAATTTACATTTTATTCAGCGAGACATGATATGTACTCGAGGATTGATTATTTCTTTACTTTTAGTAAAGATCTCCACAGAGTGAAGGATTGTATAATAGGACAAAGAGATTTATCTGATCATTCGGGACTAACTATGAAGATTGGGTTTAAAGCTAGCCCCAAAAACACCTTATGGAGGCTTAACACAGGTCTGTTAAATAATGACTTGTTTAAAAGAGAAATGGGACAGGAGTTAAAAACATATTTAGAACTCAATGACAATGGAACAGTTAATCCTACGATTTTATGGGATGCGGCTAAGGCATACCTTAGGGGTAAAATTATTGCAAAATGTGCAGTCCTAAAGAAGGTCAGAGCAAAAAAGCTGTCAGATTTGCAGGAAAATTTGGGAAAATTGGAACAATTGCACACCGTTACAAGGTGCCCCCAGGTATTGGAGCAGATGAGGCCGGTTAAACAGGAGATCCACAAAATTTTAAGTGAGGAAATTGAAAAAAAATTAAAATATCATAGACAACGGTGGTATGAGGCAGGACCCAAAGCTGCTAGGCTATTATCATGGAGACTCAGGAGGCAACAACAGGAGAACACTATTCATAAAGTTCGAAATTTAAAAACAAATAAGATAACTAATAAACTTGAAGAAATTCAGAGAGCATTTGAAGAATATTACACTGAGCTATACACACAACCGGACAAAGCAGATGAGCATAAGATTCAGAATTTCTTATCCAGCCTAGATCTACCATTTATAGGTAAGCAGCAGAATGAAAAACTCATCAGAGAAATATCAGCAGAAGAGATTAACATTGGGATCTCAAAACTCCAGACTTTTAAAGCCCCAGGATATGATGGATTTCCACCAGAGTGGTATAGGCAGATGAGGGAACCCTTAATCCCACTACTAAAGGCCTCTTTTAATTACTCTCTGAGTGGGGGGGCACTCCCACCATCGTGGCGGGAGGCGTATATCTCTGTCATACCAAAAGCAGGGAAGGATAAAACTGACCCCAGAGGTTATAGACCTATTAGCGTGTTAAATATAGACTATAAACTATTTGCCGCGATTTTGGCTAGGAGGTTGAGTACATTGATGCCCACGCTGATAGAGGAGGATCAAACAGGCTTCATTGGTAACAGACAAACACACGATAATATCAGAAGGGCCATTCATATTATTGACCGGATACTTAAAGGGAAAACTGGAACAGTTCTCATTGGGCTTGATGCGGAAAAGGCATACGATACAGTTGGGTGGGAATTTCTGTTTCATGTGTTGAAGAGATTTGGGCTATGTGACAGGTTTATTCAGTGTATAAGAATGATTTATATGTCTCCAACAGCGAGGATCAAAGTTAATGGAAGCCTCTCAAATCGGATAACGCTACAACGTGGCTGCAGGCAGGGCTGCCCGTTGAGCCCACGGCTCTTTAACCTTTTCATTGAGCCGTTGGCTCAATGTATCAGGGAAGATACTCGATTGGAGGGGGTTACAACGGGGAATGTGGAAAATAAAATTTGCTTGTATGCAGACGATGTGCTGGTAGCGCTAGGAAACCCGGAAGAGGGAATTCCTCTGCTTATGGAAATACTGGAAGAATATGGCAGACTGTCTGGTTATAGACTGAACATTCAAAAAACTCAAATCTTGACATTCTTCTTTAACCCCTCAAGACAATTGGTAGCAAGATATAGATTCGGATGGCATCAATCTCAAATGGAGTATTTTGGGATCCTGCTGACAAAAGACCCTGCATTGTTATATGAAGTTAATTATAATCGGGTGAACAAGAAGATATATGAAGATCTGGAGAGGTGGGGTCTGCTCCCCCTCGATCTGGGCAGCAGAGTTAGAGCGATAAAGATAAATATCCTCCCAAAGCTGCTATATTTGTTTGCAGCACTTCCAGTTGAGGTTCCAGCAAAACAATTTAGGGAGTGGGATATGCATTGCTCAAGATTCATATGGGGAAATAAAAGGCCGAGAGTGAAATATGCAACAATGCAGCTGCCTGGTGAGTGGGGGGGGCATGGCTCTACCGTGCTTTGAGGCTTACTATCTGGCAGCCCAGATCAGACCTGTAGTGTGCTGGTGTAACTCTAAGTTTGAGGCAAAATGGAAGGACATTGAGCTTTCTTTGATGAATTTCCCAATGCAGTCTGTTCTGGGGTCTCTTGAGAGTTTGCCACAGGCATATCAGATGCAAAATTTATGTGTAAGTTTTTCCCTGAAAAAATGGGCAGATGTGATTAAAATTTTTGGTCTTAATAGGGAAATAGGGTTGCTGGGATGGCCAGCGTATCTCCCACGCTTCCTTCCAGCATTGTTAGACCATAAATTCAGGGAGTGGTCCAGGCATGGAATCACTGCGATCTGTAAGATAGTTAAGCATGGGGAGCTGATCAATTTTGAGGACGTGTCAGATTTACGAGATCGGCAGGGAAGATTTTTATCGTTACCTGCAGCTTCGGAGCTTCTTCCGGAAGGAAATTAGAATGCTTGACGCAGATGCTAGTGGGGTGATCCAAATATTTATGGATGCTTATGGTGAGAACATTATAAGAGGTACTATAGGCAAAATATACAGAAGTTTTACAGCCATGAAAAAGACCTCAACAAGATATGTCAGTCATCGATGGGAAAAAGAAGCAGGTATAACTATCTCAGAGGAAGATTGGTTGCGGATGTGGAAGAATGTGTTGTCTACCACAAATTCTTTAACATGGCGAGATTTTGGATGGAAGAATTTAATTAGATTCTTCATCACACCAAAGCAGAAATCCAAAATAAGTGGTTCAGGCGCTTCATGCTGGAGGGAGTGCGGGGAGGTCGCTACAGGTTGCTTCCATGTCTTCTGGTCATGCCCTAAACTGAAGACCTTTTGGGAGGAGATTAAACAAATGGTGATGGATGTGCTGTAAGTAACACTGGACTTCTCCTTTAGTACCATGTACCTTGAGAATATCCCTGAGGATATAAATAACAGAGACTCATACTTGCTGAAAATAATTATGGTTGCATGCAAAAAGGCAATTACTAAGTGTTGGTTACAGACAAGCCCCCCCACACGGAAGCTGGTCATAGACATTATTAACACAATTCATCATATGGAACTGATTACCCTCTCACTGCGGCTACAGAAGGAGAAAGGAGAGAGACTTTGGGAACGATGGGATCGTTATATGTCAAGAGACTAGAAACTGATACCTCTGTGATGCAGAGGGACAGCTGCGAATTTGTTTGAATGGAACATGCACCTGTGTAATGTGTAATATGTGTAAGTAAAACAAGGCGTTGTGTATTTTGGAATATGCGAACATATGTGACTGTGTTGGTTTCCCTTGCCCTCTTTAGTTCTGTATGTAAAATAAGATGAAAATCAATAAAGAGAAAGTATTAAAAATAAAATTAAAAAATTAAAAAAAAAGAGCCGGCTCTAAGAGCCATTTCATTTGAGACCGACACATCGCTAGTGACGTGGGCCAAAAGTGGCCCCAGGGATGCGAGTCTGAGACCCGTTTTAGACAATAACTTGGGTGGTTGAGATAAAGGAATTGTACCACAGTTGGTGGTGTTTGTAACTTGATTAAGCCTAAATTTATTTTTTACTATAGATTTAATTTATTGCTATGCTAAGAATCTGTTCTTATTGATCCCATACTCTGTAACTAATCTGTCAAATGGAATATATGTTCCAAGTATTTAATTCCTTTACAACTCCAATCTGTGAAGCTAATCATGTTATTGTTCTGTAATATGTCAGGATTGCTCCACATAGGTGTATGTTTGCATGAGATCAATAAAGACTCGGTCATTTTTAGAAACTCTCACCATGCAGTCAAAGAAGAGCTGATGTTGATGCTTTTAAAGCATTCATGTGGTTTGATGTTTGAGCTGATAAATGGTAGGTCTGAAATCTCTAGATTATTGCATAGTGCCTGTTCTATATCTAGCCAAGGTTCATCTGAGAGGGTGTGTTTTAATCATCCTGAGATAAATTGAAGCCTGTTGGCTAAGAAGTAGTGTTGAAAGTTACGCAGATCTAGTCCTCCTTTATCCTTGGTAGAGTGTTTAACTTAATAAACAGGGTTTGTCTTTCCAAAGGGAAGATTTTAGGCACCTACTTAGTTTCTATCTATACCGACAGACTAACATGCCCAAGGGTAAAGAATGCAGACGACAGACTGGATTGGCCAGGCAATAATCAGATGACCCCCTCTGCTCTGCTCTCTCTTTCTAGTTCCTGTCAGTATTCTTGCTGCAGTATTTTGGATCAACTGAAGGCTTTTCAAGAATTATTATGCTATCCTGATAGCAACAAATGACAGTAGTCCAGCCTAGAAGTAATAAATGGTTTTAAGCATCACTCTGACACAGGAAGTACATATCGTGGTTAAAAACATCAGATCTATCAGATTTATTCTGATGTGAAAGAGAGTGTAAAAACAGATCATGTTGAAATGAATATTCATGTGTGACGGAGCAAATGTTAAATCTGAGAAAATAATAAAATCATGGTAAAATAGCATAAAACTGAAAGAAATATGAAGGAAACAATATGCATTTGGGTTTTAATAGTTGCAACGGAATTCATTATTAATTCATTAATAATTAATTGTGTTAATGTATAACATAGAAAAAGTGTTCTCTGCAAATGTTAGCCCATATGGAAAAAAATAGAAAAAACTTATAAAAGACTTGCATCAGATTTGGCTTGCTTCATATAGTAAATCATATAAGGCTTATATGATTTACTCATGAAAGTAGCCATGTTCTCATTACTTTCATATATTGTTTTAGGAAGTATCCAAAACATACAAGTTTTATTTATATAGTTTTTCAAGCGATCTTATATCTGTTTTCACTCTTGTATGCTTTTCATACAAGTTTCACACAAGACAGATACAAACTTTGTGGATTTATATATATCTTTTCTATATGGGAAAGTTTAGACTGTCGACTTTGATTTTATGTTTTGTGGCTTTTTTGTGTTCACTTTTGCTGTGTTAGATTGTAAATTCCACTATTTTCCTGTGGATTGAATTTCTAAGGGATGCTGCTTTTCTGTCTCTCTCCTCTCAAGATCAGAACAAAAATCAGCATTGGCTCAGAGTAGGTTAATTAGGTGATATGTTTTAGTATCCAAGTGATTTGTGTCTGTGAATATTAACATTATTTTATTTGGCTTTTGCTTTGCTTCTGTTAAATTCTTTTAGTAAAATGCCGCGTATTCAAAAAGTTGAAATTGTGGACACATGGGCGGTGTGTACAAAGGGCAGGGACTTAATCAACGCGAGCTTATGACCCGTGCTTACTGGGAATTCCTTGTTCATGGGAAATAATTGCAATCCCCAATCCCTTTTAAACCTTTTGTGAAACAGTAAAGCCTATGTAATACCTATGTATTACAATAGCAACACTCATAAGCCCTTTTGTGGATTATTCTAGCCTTAAAAATGAAGGGATCCTTGGAACTTAGTTTTCCAGGCCACTAAATTAAACCCAGTTAGTTACCAAGTGCATGGCTTTAAATAGACCTGCTGATAATGGGTGTTGCTGAAGAGGGAGAGGACTTGGCCAGAGGGCCACCCTGGTCAAGAGTGCCTTCAGAGGACATTGCATCGACATCTGGAGGGCTGAGTAGCAGTTAGAGCTTTGCAAGTCTCGTCCCTGACTCCATCTAAGCTGTGTTTGCCTACTGGATAATACTTGCAGGATCAGATATAGAACTTTTTTAACAGAGAGGCAGTTCCAGCCTTCCTGTATTGGAGGTACCTGTTTGAACATCAATAACTATTCAGTTTAGTTTGACTTTCCAAAGCTGTATTGAGTTTGTGCTTGCTTTTCCTGGGGGAAGGCTAAAGTAATCCCTCTAAAATGACTTATTGTATTGTGCTTTACAGACAATGTCATCATTTGTTTTAATAGAGAGCAACTCCTATTAACATGCCTCTGTGAAAAGGTCTATATTGCCTCTCTGGTGTGGGCTATATGAGCAAGAGCCCAGGAGGGCTTTGGAGAAATGAAAAGGGAGAGAGGGAGAGAGTCTGCCTATTAGCATTCATGAATAATTGAATTCTGCGTATCTGGCTGAAGTCCAAGTGCATAATTCACTAATTGCAATCAGAGAGGGAAAGCCAGGGAAGCAGAGAGCTCTGTGGTATTGTGTATATGAGTGTATATGTGTGTGTGGCTTGGAGATATGAAGGTAAGGGAATTGGCTTTCTGGATTTAAAAAGGAGAACTGAACCTTCCATGCATGGTAAAACCTCTTCTCACCGGACCTGCTTTGCTATTATACAAGCAAGCAAGGGGCCTGTGTGTGTGTGTGTGTGTGTGTGTGTGTGTGTGTGTGTGTGTGTGTGTGTGTGTGTGTGTGCGTGTGTGTCACTGATCCAGTGTTTATTGTAATATTAAGTAAAATACTATCAGAAGCATCATAAATCATTTTAATCGTTTTTGCAGTTTTTAGGGAATATATGGATAAGAATCATGAGCTAACTGAATAGTTTGGTTATCTTTCCATTCAGACAGTGGTGAGGTATGGTTGGAGTGATGGGTTCAATGGGGTGGAATTGCATCAGGGTTAGCAGTCTGAGAGCAAAGTGCTTTAAGATAAGATGGGGCATAGCTGTACAAGACATTGTATGTGAGTAAAAAGACTTTACATTTTATTCTGGATTTAACAGGGAGCCAATGAAGGGAAGCCAATATACTGTAGGAGTCAATACCCTTGATGCAGCATTTTGGATTTTTCAGGGAGTAGTCCAGCCTACAAGCAATAAATTCATGAACTAGTTTTCATAAGACCCTTATGAAAAAGACACCGAGGGAACAGTTTACCCTGCCCGGGATAGGGTTACCGGGGCCCCGCCCTGGAGCCAGGCCGGGGGAGGGTGCCCGAGGGCGAGCGTCTGGTGGCCGGGCCTTAGTCCATGGGGCCCGGCCGGGAACAGCCCGAAGAGGAGACATGGGCCCATCCTCCCGCAGGCCCACCACCCGCAGGAGGCGCCATAGGGGTCGGGTGCATTGTGTGCCGGGTGGCGGCCAGGAGCGGAGGCCCTGGCGGACTGACCCCCGGCTGCCAAGACTGGCAATAGGGACATGGAATGTCACCTCTCTGGTGGGGAAGGAGCCTGAGTTAGTGCGTGAGGTTGAGAGGTACCGGCTAGATATAGTCGGGCTCACCTCTACACATGGCTCGGGCTCTGGAACCAGTCTCCTGGAGAGGGGCTGGACTCTGTCTCAGTCTGGAGTTGCCCCTGGTGAGAGGCGGCGGGCTGGGGTGGGTATCCTAGTATCCCCTCGGCTTGCTGCCGGTACGTTGGGGTTTTTCCCGGTGGACGAGAGGGTTTGTTCCCTGCGCCTTAGGGTCGGGGAACGGGTCCTGACTGTCATCTGCGCGTATGCGCCGAGTGGCAGTTCAGAGTACCCAGCCTTCTTAGAGTCCCTGGGCGGGGTGCTGGAGGGTGCTCCACCTGGAGACTCTGTTGTCCTGCTGGGAGACTTCAATGCTCACGTGGGTAACGACAGCGAGACCTGGAGGGGCGTGATTGGGAGGAACGGCCTCCCTGATCTGAACCCGAGCGGTGCTCTGTTATTGGACTTCTGTGCTAATCACAGTTTGGCCATAACGAACACCCTGTTCGAACATAAGAGTGTCCATAAGTGCACGTGGCACCAGGATGCTCTAGGCCGTAGGTCGATGATCGATTTTGTAATCGTATCAGCAGACCTGCGACCATATGTTCTGGACACTCGGGTAAAGAGAGGGGCTGAGCTGTCAACTGATCACCACCTGGTGGTGAGTTGGATCAGGTGGCGGGGGAAGACGCTGGACAGACCTGGTGCACCTAAATGCGTAGTGAGGGTGTACTGGGAACGTCTAGCAGAGGCCCCAGTCCGCGAGATCTTCAACGCACACTTCCGGCAGAGCTTCAACAGCATTCTGAGGGAGACTGGGGACATTGAGTCCGAATGGACCATGTTCAGCGTCTCCATTGCCGAAGCTGCTGCATTGAGCTGCGGCCGCAAGGTGGTTGGTGCCTGCCGTGGTGGTAATCCCCGAACCAAATGGTGGACACCAGAGGTGAAGGGAGCCACCAGGCTGAAGAAGGAGTCCTATCGGGCTTGGTTAGCCTGTGGGACTCCGGAGGCAGCCGACAGGTATCGACATGCCAAGCGGAATGCGGCTCGGGCAGTGGCTGAAGCAAAAACTCGGGTGTGGGAGGAGTTCGGAGAGGCCATGGAAAAAGACTTTCGGACTGCCTCTAAGAGATTCTGGCAAACCGTCAGACGTCTCAGGAGGGGAAAGCGGTGCTCTACCTGCACTGTGTATAGTGCTGGCGGAGCGCTGCTGACGTCGACTGAGAAAATTGTCAGGCGGTGGAAGGAATACTTCGAGGACCTCCTTAATCCCACTGACACGTCTTCCGAGGAGGAAGCAGAGTTCTGGGGATGAGGGGAATGACCCGCCAATTTCCGGGGGCGAGGTCACTGAGGCAGTTAAACAACTCCTTGGTGGCAGAGCCCCTGGTGTTGATGAGGTCCGCCCCGAGTTCCTGAAGGCTCTGGACGTTGTAGGGCTGTCCTGGTTGACACGCCTCTGCAATGTTGCGTGGAGATCAGGGGCAGTACCTGTGGACTGGCAGACTGGGGTGGTGGTCCCCATCTTTAAGAAAGGGGACCGGAGGGTGTGTTCCAACTACAGGGGGATCACACTCCTCAGCCTCCCTGGGAAAGTCTATGCCAGGGTGCTGGAAAGGAGAGTTCGTCCGTTAGTCGAACCTCGGATACAGGAGGAACAATGCGGTTTTCGTCCTGGTCGCGGAACACTGGACCAGCTCTTTATCCTCTCCAGGATACTTGAGGATGCATGGGAGTTTGCCCAACCAGTCTACATGTGTTTTGTAAATGGCCTGCATTTGTATAGCACTTTTCTAGTCCATAGGACCCCAAAGCGCTTTACACTACATTCAGTCATTCACCCATTCACACACACATTCACACACTGGCGATAGCAAGCTACATTGTAGCCACGGCTGCCCTGGGGCACACTGACAGAGGCGAGGCTGCCGGACACAGGCGCCACCGGGCCCTCTGACCACCACCAGTAGGCAAACACGGGGTTAGTATCTTGCCCAAGGATATTTGGCATGCAGCCAGGAGGCAGCCTGGGATTGAACCACCGACCTTCTGATTAGTGGCTGACCTGCTCTGCCACCTGAGCTACAGTGGACTTGGAGAAGGCATTCGACCGTGTCCCTCGGGGTGTCCTGTGGGAGGTGTTGCGGGAATATGGGGTGTCTGGCCCATTGCTATGGGCCATTCGATCCCTATACAACCGTTGCAAGAGCTTGGTTCGCATTGCCGGCAATAAGTCGGACTCGTTCCCGGTGGGTGATGGGCTCCGCCAGGGCTGCCCTTTGCCTCCGGTTCTGTTCATAATTTTTATGGACAGGATTTCTAGGCGCAGCCAAGTGGCGGAGGGCTTTCGCTTTGGTGGCCTCAGAATCTCATCTCTGATTTTTGCAGATGATGTGGTTCTGTTGACTTCATCGGGTGAGGGCCTCCAGCTCGCACTGGAACGGTTCGCAGCCGAGTGTGAAGCAGCGGGAATGAGGATCAGCACCTCCAAATCTGAGGCCATGGTTCTCAGCCGGAAAAGGGTGGAGTGCCCACTCCGGGTCAGGGATGAGTTCCTGCCCCAAGTGGAGGAGTTCAAGTATCTCGGGGTCTTGTTCGCGAGTGATGGGAGAAGGGAGCCGGAGATCGACAGACGGATTGGGGCTGCAGCTGCAGTAATGCGGACGCTGCACCGGTCCGTCGTGGTGAAGAGGGAGCTGAGTGTAAAAGCGAAGCTCTCAATTTACCGGTCGATCTACGTCCCTACCCTCACCTATGGCCACGAGCTGTGGGTAGTGACCGAAAGAACGAGATCGCGGATACAAGCGGCAGAAATGATCTTCCTCCGAAGGGTGGCTGGCCTCTCCCTTAGAGATAGGGTGAGAAGTTCGGCCATCCGGGAGGGGCTCAGAGTAGAGCAGCTGCTGCTCCACATCGAAAGGAGCCAGCTGAGGTGGTTCGTAAATCAGGGTGGAAAATAAGTATTTGGTCAATAACAAAAATACAACTCAGTACTTTGTAACATAACCTTTGTTGGCAATAACAGAGGTCAAACGTTTACTATAGGTTCTTTCCCTGACACTGTTAGGAATCTGGGTGTGCTACTTGACAGCTCATTTAAACTTGACAAACAAGTATCTGCTGTCGTCAGATCTAGTTTCTACCAACTTCGCCTTATTTCCAGGGCCAAACATTACATCCCGCACAATGACTTGGAAAAGCTTATCCATGCCTTTGTTACGTCACGACTAGATTACTGTAATTCACTTTATTATGGTCTCCACTCTACCCTTTTACATAGATTACAGACAGTCCAGAATGCCGCTGCACGCATTCTAACTAAAACTAGGAAGTTTGCTCACATCACTCCCGTCCTTGCTGATCTGCACTGGTTGCCTGTGAAATTTCGTATTCAATTTAAAATTCTGTTGTTTACTTTTAAAATTACTAATAACACAGGGCCAAGTTATCTTAAGGAACTCTTAAATTCATATCTTCCTACGAGGGCCTTAAGATCTTCCTCACAGTCATTGTTGGTTCAGCCCAGATCTCGCTTGAAGTCTAGAGGTGATCGAGCGTTCGCTCTAGCTGCACCTGAGCTGTGGAACAGTCTCCCGATTGGCATCCGGGCGTCTGATTCTATTCAATCTTTTAAATCACGGCTAAAAACATATCTGTTTGAACTTGCTTTTTCTACCAGTTAAATTCTCGCCTTGCTTCTAGTGTGTTGTTCTAATGTTCTAATGTGTCTGGTTGTTTTGCGTTGTCCTGTGCTGTCAATGTTTTCCATCACTGTGTTTGATGGTTCAGCTTTACAGCTTTACTCTGCTATAGCTCTGTGCTATAGTTTATTCTTATTAGTGGTTTTTACCTGTGAACATAATCTCACACTTATATGACTCTGACGTTATAGTCTTAATTATTTTATTATTTTATTGTTGCGTTGCCTATGTCCTCTATCACTGTGTATGATGGTACAGTTCTCTTTGCTACAGCTGTGTGCTATTGACTGTTCCTATTAGTGGTTTTTACCTGTGAACATAATCCCACACCTATATGATTCTGATGTTTTAGTGTAAATCATCTTATTGTTTTATTGTTTCATGTAAAGCACTTTGGCATGCCCCTGGCTTTTAATGTGCTCTATAAATAAAGATTGTTGTTGTTGTTGTTGTGTTGTCTTTACCAGGTTTGCACACACAGTAGCTGGTATTTTGGCCCATTCCTCCATGCAGATCTTCTCGAGAGCAGTGATGTTTTGGGGCTGTCGCCGAGCAACACGGACTTTCAACTCCCGCCACAGATTTCCTATGGGGTTGAGGTCTGGAGACTGGCTAGGCCACTCCAGGACTTTCAAATGCTTCTTACGGAGCCACTCCTTTGTTGCCCGGGCGGTGTGTTTTGGATCATTGTCATGTTGGAAGACCCAGCCTCGTTTCATCTTCAAAGTTCTCACTGATGGAAGGAGGTTTTGGCTCAAAATCTCACGATACATGGCCCCATTCATTCTGTCCTTAACACGGATCAGTCGTCCTGTCCCCTTGGCAGAAAAACAGCCCCATAGCATGATGTTTCCACCCCCATGCTTCACAGTAGGTATGGTGTTCTTGGGATGCAACTCAGTATTCTTCTTCCTCCAAACACGACGAGTTGAGTTTATACCAAAAAGTTCTACTTTGGTTTCATCTGACCACATGACATTCTCCCAATCCTCTGCTGTATCATCCATGTGCTCTCTGGCAAACTTCAGACGGGCCTGGACATGCACTGGCTTCAGCAGCAGAACACGTCTGGCACTGCGGGATTTGATTCCCTGCCGTTGTAGTGTGTTACTGATGGTGACCTTTGTTACTTTGGTCCCAGCTCTCTGCAGGTCATTCACCAGGTCCCCCCGTGTGGTTCTGGGATCTTTGCTCACCGTTCTCATGATCATTTTGACCCCACGGGATGAGATCTTGCGTGGAGCCCCAGATCGAGGGAGATTATCAGTGGTCTTGTATGTCTTCCATTTTCTGATGATTGCTCCCACAGTTGATTTTTTCACACCAAGCTGCTTGCCTATTGTAGATTCACTCTTCCCAGTCTGGTGCAGGTCTACAATACTTTTCCTGGTGTCCTTCGAAAGCTCTTTGGTCTTGGCCATGGCGGAGTTTGGAGTCTGACTGTTTGAGGCTGTGGACAGGTGTCTTTTATACAGATGATGAGTTCAAACAGGTGCCATTCATACAGGTAACGAGTGGGGGACAGAAAAGCTTCTTACAGAAGACGTTACAGGTCTGTGAGAGCCAGAGATTTTCCTTGTTTGAGGTGACCAAATACTTATTTTCCACCCTAATTTACGTATAAATTCTTTACAAATCCTACCATGTGAATTCATGGATTTTTTTTTTCACATTCTGTCTCTCACAGTTGAAGTGTACCTCTGGTGCAAATTACTGACCTCTGTCATCATTTTAGGTGAGGAAACTTGCACAATCGGTGGCTGACTAAATATTTTTTTGCCCCACTGTATGCAGAAAATGGGAAACAGCAGAAACTCTTGAAATCTACTACATACTAACTATTACCCCTGATAGTACCCCCTAAACCTGAAGATGGTGCTATATGTGTGAAAACTGAAAAGAGAAGATATAGGAGTGACAATTGTTCAAATTACTAAGCAAATATGACAATTAATTTCTGAAGACCACCTTAACTAATGTGACCAAATAGAAAAAGTGGCACTTGAAGAAGTGGCATTAGATTCAAGAGAAACTGCATGTTTTGTGTATGAGATTCAGGAGAGGGGAGGATGCAGTTGTTTAAAAGACAACGTGCAAAGAAATAAAGTGTTTTTTTGGCTTCTGAGTTTTACAGCTGGAGTGGACGAGGCTAAGCATCAGGCTTTCAAATGAATTAAAAGTCTGTCTGGGTCTTTGGTTGATTAATAGGCTGGTGTGAAAGATTGCTGCCACACCGCCCCCTCGGCCTGTGCTTCGAGATTTCTGGTAGTTAGAATGACTCGGGGGTGTTGATTCATTTAAACTAACATAATCATCCTGCTGCAACCAGGTTTCTGTAAGGCAGAGTAAATCGATTTGTTGATCAATTATTAAGTCATGTACTAACAGAGACTTGGAGGAGAGAGACCTAATATTTAATAATCCACATTTCATTGTTTTACTCTTTGGTTCAGATGTGGATACTGTATTGTTCTTTCTTTGTGATTTTTTATGTTTAAGTCGATTGTTGCTGGTTTTTAGTTTGTTTGTTGTCTTTTTGGGAGCTCACACAGTTACACACCGATTAAATACTGATTTTAGTGACCTCCGAATGGCGTAACTGGGTGTCATTACTGCCGACTTGAATTATGATTTTACTGAATTTACGTTTACCCTTAGCCAGCAGTTTTAAATTTCCCTCAATGTTGCCTGCTCTGGCCCCTGGAAGACAATTGACTATGGTTGCTGGTGTCTCTAGCTTCACATGTCTGAGAACAGAATTACATAGTTATGCTGTGTATTGCTTTGTATAGTTAATATATGTTTTATGAATTAACTATTTCCAGTGGCATAACCCTTTAGACATAGTAGCTATGTCATTTGTATTTCAGTTTTACTCCATGAGAAAAAACATGTACTAATTAAAAGGAGTTGGATGCTACATCCTGACTTTGCGCGGTATTTCAAGAGGAGTTTGGCTACTGCTGAATTGTGTAGCATACACACACACAAGGAGAGCAGGATAGTCTATCTAAATAAAAAAACGTTTCTGGGGGAAAGCTAGAATGACTAGGGATCCAAGAGAAGGGGAAGCAGCTAAAGGCATCTGCATTTGCATTTTCATCCAGTATGCCTCCAAAATCACAGTGTTCCAATAACTGTCTCAGCTCTGCCATGAAAGCAGCCACTGAAATGGGTGTGGAATTTGAAACTGAACAGTCATGGATGGTTTCAGGCAGTGATGATTTTGCACCAACATTACCAGTTCTTTGAAGCTGAAGTCTCTGGGTTTCCAAGACATTGTTATGTTTCAACTTGGACACTCTCGCCCCGCACGCGTTGAGAGGAACTATCCTTTTCTTGCCTTCATTATCAGTGTGGTTTGCCAAAAAAAGTGTTCCAGCCTGGAGCTAGCTGAATACAAAGTGCACCCCGACTGGAAACTCCCTAGAAAACACTCACAACTGTCTTGGTTTGGCTTTTATCATCATTGTCAAAAGGTGTTAACCTCAGGATAAAGATAGTCAACAATTAGAGCCCTTATTAGGACTTTTAATGGTCTTTTTTTAGACAGTTAAGTTGGGTTAAGATAGTTTCAGTAAATAATTCTCAGTCCCTTCTGCTGCATCATTTTACACACCTCCTGCTGTTCTTGTTTTTTCTCTCGCTCTCAGTAAAAGATTTTAAGGCAAAGTTTCTCTATGACATGTATGGAAGCCCGTTTCCGCCACTGAAAAAAAAAAGGATACTTAACTCGAAATTTCGACTTATTTTCTCAAAATTTCGACTTATTTTCTCGAAATTTCGACTTAGCAACTCGAAATTTTGACTTAATAACTCGAAATTATGAGAAAAATTACTCAAAATTTTGAGTTATTTTCTCAAAATTTCGAGTTAGCTCTGCCAATCAGTAATCTATGTGAATGACGTCATTTCCTTGTTACCCGGAAGCTGAAGCCCTCAGCTACAAATGCTACAGAAATGCTAACAGTATTACAGATACGGATCATGAATTCACAAATTGCTGAGTATTTTAAGCGTGGCTTCACAAATGAGGAGATTCTTGCATTATTAGCTGAATCACATGGCATTACTATCAGCCTCCGTACACTTGAAAGGATTTTACACAACAACCGACTTTGGCGCAGAAAGAACAAAACAGAGGTGGGAGAGGTGGCAGCTTTTATACAAGCACAATTGGCAACCTCAGGACAGTGTCATGGGTATCGTTGGATGCACCAGAAGTGTTGGATGAATGGCATTGTTACTGACAGAGAAACCGTTCGTCTTCTGCTCCGTTTATTCGATGGAGAAGGTGTGGATTTGAGGTCACGTAGACGACTGTGGAGGCGAGTGTATCATAGCAGAGGCCCCAACTATGTGTGGCATATCGACGGCTACGATAAACTGAAGCCATTTGGGATTGCAATCAGTGGATGCATTGACAGATTTTCAAGGAGTGTAATATGGCTAGACGCTTACAAGACAAATAATGACCCGAGAGTAATTGCTGGCTACTTCATGGATGCCGTGATTCAACAAGGTGGTTGCCCTGATCGAGTGAGATTAGATCTAGGAACAGAAAACGTCCATGTTGCTCACATGCAATGATTTTTGCACTTTACAGACAATGAACCAGAAAGAGAGCACGTCATATTTGGAGCAAGTACAGGAAATCAACGCATTGAAAGATGGTGGCTAATCTTACGAAGCCAGTGTATCCAGTACTGGATTGAACTATTTGACAAACTAAGAGAGGATGGCCACTTCTCAGACTCTTTCTTGGACAAATCATTGGTCCAGTTCTGTTTTCTTCACATTATACAGGTGAGTTTACATAGGTGATTGTGTAAACGACATGTATTGTAACTGTTTAATTTGTAACAACTCACACGGCCTTTGTATATTATAGAAACATCAGATATATTAAAGTACACGTGAAAAGTAGTGCTTTTTAAAAAAAAACTGTTTTGTTAAAAAAAAAAATCCACATATATATCAAGGAACACAATTATACATTATAACACATTGATTATTTATGTGTTTAGGCCTCTCTCTGTACTCGGTTAGCATTTTTGGTGGGGCAAAACTAAGTAAATAAGTATCTGTCTGTTCATGATATATATATATATATGTGTGTGTGTGTGTGTGTGTGTGTGTGTGTGTGTGTGTGTGTGTATAGGTATGTGTGTATATATATATATATACAGATAGATATCATTAATGTAGCTCAAAGCTACATTAATGGTGTGTAAGCTAAGAAAATCAATGTTGTGCTTTTGTACATTAACATTTTCATACTGTATGCCTGAAAATGTTTCTTTTGTTCATTTTGTTTTCATCTAGGAAGAATTAAATGAAGTTGCTTTGGCCTGGAATGACCACAGAATGCGCCCAGTCCACAACTCCTGAAGTCCTCATGGCCGACCATCTTTTATGTATGCCCTCCCAGACATTTATGGCGCGAGGGACTGTCTCAAACATGTCAATATGGACAAAGTTGAAGCCTGCCTTGAAGAATGCGTGTTCAAAGACTTTCCATGTGAAGAGGATGTCTTTCATCTCTGTGTAGAACTCATGTCAGAACATAACCTGGACTTCTCAGATGATGTGTTTCATACAGTGGATCTGTATGTAAAGCTAAGGCAGTTGATGCTTACTGAGTTGGAGCTTTTGCCTTAAAGGTTAGACATCGTTATGCATTTTTAATGCTGTATTTTCATATTTAAACTGTAAACTTTTATGAGTTATTAATTTTTGGATGGTTGTCGTTTTTGGGGCACACATACATGGGTTTTGAGGGCCTGAAAATGTATTTCACAAACAGGGCCAATTGAAAAAGGCTATAAAAATTGTATTTAATTTTTGGAGGGTTTTTTTTTTTTTTTTTTTTTTTTGGATGGTTTATTTCAATTAACAAACCAACTTTTTGTTTTAAAAGCCTTATTATTAAAACATATGTAAACATAATGTCTGTTAGACCTGCTATTTGGAGGATATGCAGCGCATGTCACCTTGGAATTATGATTTCAACTTTTTGTAAATATGCTTTTTCATCTTTCTTTTTATTTGAGTAATTATTGATGTTTTGAAATATCTGGTTATGTAGCAGTAAAAAAAAATTTTTTCACTGTCATTTTTTTTCACTGCTGAGACTTTTTATATATACTGACTGTTTTCCTGATTATGGGCAGTATAATTATATATTTTTTAGCATATGGATAACCTAACTAAGTGAGATTTATGGGCCTATGGTTTTTATTTTTGGATTGCGCCTCAGAATAATAAAAACCCAGAAATTACCAAAATGAAAGATGTAATTTGTCTCATTGAACACTTTATTATAAAACACAGATCTTTTGCCATCATCTTATCTTAAAACAAAATAACTGTACTGTATTTACAGTAACATAAAAAACCTTAAAGTATTCTTATAAAAAGCTAATTGCCAGCACAAGACTTGGAAAAAGTACGACAATACACTCAACAAAAATATGCAATATGTTTTGCAAAAATTCAATAATTATTAAAAATACAAAAAGAATGGGACAATAAAAAGAGATTGAGGATAATATGGCAAGATCTGATAACAATATCCTACAATTAAAGAATAAGAACGTGTGGTCTAAAACCACTATGAAGCAAATACATTAGGCTCAAACATGAAAACCAAAATATAGGAAAATATCTTTTAAATAACTACCCCATTGGCTATGCAGTTTTGAAAAAGGGGGCTATGATACACAAGGGTTTTTTTCCATTACAAAAATCAGGAAAAGCCAACCAAAAATCAACCTTCAGCTAAGCAATTGCTGATTTCACAGAAATCCAAAATAAAAGCATATAGGTGTGCCTTATGGCCATTCAATTTAGCAAAAGTCACCATAACCCAGATGGCTAAACAGAACTGTACAAACATAACTGTAATAAAATACAATGATATAGTAAAACCTGACTTGTAAACTGTAAAATGTGTGCACGATGATAAAACATGTAGGAGATATTGCATATATCTCCTACATGTACTATATACTACATATTGCAGGGGTCTCAATCTCTAATTTTCTGGTGAACCACTACAATACATGTCATCTTGTGACATTACATTAATAAAATTTGACAAATTAAAATTAACCTAATGCATTTTTTAAAGTTGATTTTGGATTCAAATAATAGAAAAAATGAATAAAAGGTGGAAAAACTGCTTTCATTGTTCACATGCACACATGCTGACTGAGGAAATGGGAATGCTTATAAATGGTCTCCAGACTCTGAGACCTCTGCAGAAATGCATTTCACAAGTGTTTAGAAAAATATTGCCTCAGTTGTAATAGGAAAACACAGAAACACAAAGAAGTACCTCAAATTGCATTACAGTGGTATTTCACCAAATACTTTTTCTTGGAACTCAGTTTTTAAACACCTGAAACCTTTGCTGTGACATTCACATGGGAACACTTTAGTCTTAGTTCACAACTCAAATATAATCTGTTGTAAAACAACAATGGCTTTTAAGCCATTGTCCGTGAATCAAACCTTTATATAATGTCCATAACCCACACATTTGATTCCAACACACTGTTCATCTCCGATCTGAAGTCAGGATAGCTGTCATAATTTATCGACAGCTCCAGTACACACCCACATGTGTGTGCCACAGGTCGTCTCTGGAAACCTTTCAGTTCGTTAAACCCAATGATGATGTTCTTTCCCAGATGTAAATCTGAACCTGTGCAAAACCTGAGGAACAAACACAAATGTTCCTTCTCAGCATTCTTCACATATGTAGTTAGATATTTCTGAATCAGCTTCTGGTGAGCCGTCATTGTTTCAGGGAAAGTGAGACACTTGAGAACTTTTCTCAGAGTTGGTTGGAGGGTTTCATAAACTGAAGATAGATCACAAAGGCTTTCCCATGCAGTGCTGAGTGTTCTTGCCCACTGTTCAATAACATAGGCAGGCTCTTGGACAAGTGTTTTGTGTGCAAGCTCCAATAGGACTTCAGTGGCATTGCAGGCTGTTGGTATCTTTCTGCAGCTGTGGTTATCAAGTATGTCTATAAGTTCTTCTTGGTCCACGGTGCTAAAGTCTGATCGCCTCGCCTCTAACACTGTACGTCAGAGTCAGGCATGAACTTAAGGAAATTCTCCACAATATCACTCTTTACATATCCAAAGGCAGCTTGTTCCAGAATGGCAGGTGCAATTTTCACAGGCAGATATTTCTCTCTAACCCATCCAAATGCAATGATTCTGCCCACACTCTCCCACTCCGGTTGCCCAAGATCATGCCTTAAGAAGGGCACTTTTTAAACGTTTCCAGTGGTGCACTGGCCATAGAATTCTTTCCAGAATTCTGAAAGACAGTCTCTCACAACTCCCCCATCGTCATGGGCCATTTCAGGTGTTCCATCAGGCAGTAAGACCTGGATTTTGATGTCGACATCTTCAAGGTCCTTATCACTAAAATGTGAAATGAGCTCTGACATTACCTGCCCTCTGTGGACCACCACTACTCTCCTCACTCTCTCACTGGATGGACCAGGTTGTGGAGAAAAAATCTGGGTGTCATCCAAATTTATTGGCTCACTGTCAGAAAAGGGGCCAACAAAAATAATGTCACTGCTGTGAGAAGTGTTAGCGCTTAGAGACTGCGTGGAAGATTGTGGAAGGTTATCGTTTGGAGTGTCTTCAATGTATGTCACATCATGGCTGATTGTTTCAAATGGAGCAGATGTTTGGACTGTAGTGACAGTAAAAGAAGAGGTTTGGTTTTGAGGACTCGCTTCAATTTCTAAAGATGGATGCAAACCTGGGTTGGAGCTCTGAAGGCTGTCATTTTGTTTTTTCTTTGTGGTGAGGTAGAACCTGAGGATATTAAGTTTTGTGACATGATAAAGTTCTCCTACTGTCAATGCATCATCGACTATCATCTCTTGATAATCCTTCAGATCACAGTCAAAATCTGTTAAGGGCCCCTGAATGTTTCCTCCATCTGGAAAGAACAGGCCTGTTGCAGCCGTTCAAAAAGCGCTGACTTGCGGCTGCTGCCCCTCCGTCTGCAAAATCCAAATACTGCTAGACGATCACCGTATGATGGCAAATAAGTCTTCAGCTCCTCATCTGTCATTAGACTTATGACACTGGCATCAATCTAAAGATGGAAAAATAATTTAATTTATTGATACAACCAGCCTTGAAAATACAATCCTATTTTTAACTTAAGAACAATGAGGAAAAGTTGCATTTCAACCAGTATCTTGTTGGAATTAAGTACCTTCTCATTCTCCAAGGTCTGTATAAAGTCTCCCATGCTGTAAGGAAGGATGTAAATTAAAATTACAAAATTAAAATAAAGCCACCATATTATCATCAAAGTATCTGTGCCTACCTACATTATGAGCTCTGACTATGGTGGAGAAGTGGGAACTGCATTTTTAAGTGTCCATTTGCATTGTAACTACAATCAGCATCACAATACAGTCAATCCCACATTTTCTCAGTTGTCTGGTTACAGTTTCATTGGTTTTGTTCCTTTTTTATATAGTTGTCAGTCATATTCCCTGTTTTGGGTGATTTGTGATTTTGTTTTATACAGTGCTGTACACTTATTACGCATGTTTTCAGCAAAACGTCTGTTTCATCAGACATAACAGGTGTCATTAGCGTGTAACAGAAACCTTATAGGTACCTTTGGTTAACCCTGACGTTGCATGCTATTCAACTTTGTACGTAACAATCGCGGTCACACTGTTTTTGTATACCTTTTATCCAGTTATCATTTGTAGGAAGGCATTCAAAACTGAAGAACCTGGCGCCATTTGTTGTTAATACAGTAGCTCATGACACGATCCAGTTTTGAGTGCGCACCCCTTTGCGCCATATCCTTCCGGGTAACAAGGAAATGACATCAGCCACGTAGATTTCTTATTGGCAGCGCTAACTCAAAATTTCGAGTTATTTTTTCAAAATTTCGAGTTAATAACTCGAAATTTCAAGTTAATAAGTCCGAATTTCGAGAAAGTAACTCGAAATTTCGAGAAAATAACTCGAAATTCCGAGTTATGGATCTTTTTTTTTTTTTTATGGCGGAAACGGGCTTCCATAGACATGACATAGAGACACTGAAGTCAGTCTGAGTCTTTGAGATTCAGTTACTGTAAATATCACTTTTCCGAATGTATAATGAACTTCGGTAACATGTTAAGATTGAGCAAGGGTTGACGTTATCATAACACGTTCATATCCTAAAGGCTAGCCAATGTATCCTCTGCTAAAGAAGGCTATTAAGGAAACACTGGAGAATTTTCCTTTGTAAATTTCTCAATAGAGAAATTGATAGCGGTCGTAGGGAAAACTGATACAAAGTCAATATAATATGAGGGGACATCAATGTCAAAAATATACATTTAATGTTGTGTAATATACTGGGATATCTATAATTAGACCTATTTTTTATTACAGGCATTTTGCAAAACATTGTATCCTTGTTGTGTTAATATAGTTTAGTTGGTTACTGTTCTTACTATTTTGGAGCAACTGTGAACACATAAAATAAATAAAATAAAAGTAAACTAGCTAATTCTAATAAACAATGAAGACATAATTCAAACCACAGCATTCCTACAACTTCTAATCTGTTAGAATAATAAAGGCATTAGAAAAAGAATCCTACATCTCAACTTACAAAAGCATTAGAACAAAAGCTCCAAGCAACTCCAAGGATTCCAAGCTCAAAAACAACCCAAAGCCATAGGATCATGTGATAAAACTAAATAAAATAACATAAAAGCAGCACATTGGTGTCATGGTCCTGGGTTGTGTGACCCAGTGTTGAGTTTTATGTATCTTTTGTATTCATTTATGCTTTAGCTTAGTTTGTCTAGTTAATTTCTAGGGTGCTGTTTAGCCCTTTGTTTCTTAGTTGTTTATGTCATCTCCCCCTGTACTCAGTCTCCCTGGTTCGTGCGTCTACCTGTCATGCGTTATATCTGCGTGGTTATGTTAAGTTCATGTCATGTCTCCATGTTTCCTGTTTTACTTTGAAAGTCTGTATTCACTGTCAGTGTATTCAGTTTCACTTCTCCTGTCCTGTCGTTAGGTTCATGTGTGTCAGCTGTGCTCCCATGTGTGGCCACTTCCCCTGATCATCCCTCATGTGTATTTAGTCTCTGTGTTTCATGCAGTCTGTGTTTCCCACCCTCCATGTTTTCATGCCCAGTCTTTTGTATTCTTAGCCATAGCTTTCTGAGTCTTCATAGTTTAACAGTAGTGATGGGCAGATGAAGCCTCATGAAGCACTGAAGCTTTTCATCCAATTGGTTCACCCCAACGCGAAGCTTCTTGAAGCTTCATTTGCTCTAGCAGAACACCTACTGGACGTAAAAATATTAGTTGGCATGAATTTGAAGAGTGTGGCATTTTGCACACAGCCTGTAAATGTCAACAACAATGGGAGTGTGTAAAACATCTATATTGTAGTGATGGCAGTATACTGTGTATATTTATGCTGGCAGTACGGAAAGACAATAAAAACAAAGCACAAATATAAATATCACACACGTCACTTATTGCATTGTATGATATTGTTATATCATTTAGTAACATTACAGCATGCTATATTATCATGGCATTTGATGGCTCACCTGGTCTTGCTCTACAATCGGTGTCCCCCTTATTCTCATGCAAAGCTCTGTAGTGCCTAAGCATGGATGAGGTGTTGTTGTTATATCCCAGCTCCCTGGCACATAGCAAACACTTCACCTTGTACAAAAGTAAGGACAGCTTAACATAAATTGTATTGCACCATCAGTATTATGAAAATACATCTTCTGTAGAAATTTACACACCTTGTTGGGAGATATAAGCTCAAAATGTTCCCACACAGGGGAGGATATCCTTCTCTTCTTAGCTGGCTCCATTCTCTCCTGACTTTCTCTCCTGACTCTCCTAAACCTCCAAACTCTCTCCAATCTGTCTCTAACTCTCACTAACCGCAACTCTCCATCAAACACCCACATTTTGAATGGGGTCTGAGGGGTTTATATCGCTGTCATAGCTCGCGGCAAAGTTCGAACCGCTTCCTGAACCAGTCACGTGGTACAGCCGGGCAGCGAGGCTTCGGACGTCATCATTTTCAGCTCCTCCCATAAATGAAGCAAGCCTCGATACGCGCTTCGCGGAAACGCCCCCTCCATTACTCGACACACACTTCGAAGCCTCGATACAGAACGTCACATCACTATTTAACAGTATCCGTTTCCCAGTTTAATTTAGTTCAGTTTTGTCACGGTCTTTCTGCTTTGTGTGAGACCTGTCTTCAGCCATAATAAAGGCTCACTTTCAGTTTAAGGTCTACTCTCTTGTGTTTGCACCTGGGTCCACCACACGCACCACCGCACGGTCTGTCTCCTCAGATCGTGACACATTGGTATGTAAGAAGCATAGTAACCTGTCAGTAACCTGAGCAGAAATTGTGCTTCCTTTCTTAAACACTGCCAGTTAAAAATCACGCTCATGCATTTCTTTGCTTGTTTTGGTATTATACTCGTAACCTTACATTAAATAATTGCAAAACATCATAGCCTAACATAAATTTGCTGAACACTCAGTTCAGTTGTTTGTTAGATTTAGTGAACTGAGATACGTTACACAAATAAAGATGTGTTGCTATAGCAACAGCGGAGAAACAGAAGGAATGGTCCACAAAATGAAATTCAGTCACCGCTGGAAATAACTTCAAGTAACAGAATCTTTCTTTCTCTTCACCCCTAACGCCCACCATCACTGAGTCCACAACAAAACGTCTGTCCTTGCATCACCTCTCACATGTAGCTTTGTTGCAACCTGCAGTACAATTTGTTGGCTGTCACTTCTACAAGCTTTTTCTTCAAAGAAGGAAACAAAGGAAACCATGACAACAACATTCAATGATGTGCTCTTTTCAAAAGAGGTGGTGGAGCTGTGGACCAATCTCTCTAGTAGTGAGAGCTTACTCTTCCCTATTCAATATTTCTGCACAATTCCTATCTCTGATTTGTTTAGTTAAAAATTTATGACACCAATTGTGTGGAATGGGTGACATATGCAGTTTTTTGGGCCAAAAATGTTTTGTCTTAGGACAAGGATCATTGCTGCAAATCAGCTGCAGTTTATCAGTACATGGATCATATGTGAAGTGTATGGCATTTGTGATGTATGTGCCTACACATGCCATGGCATTGTAAAGCGCTTTGGGTGCCTTGAAAAGCGCTATATAAATCCAATCCATTATTATTATTATTATTATTATTATTATTATTATTATTATTATTATTATTATTATAACCCATGCCAAATCCAACCTCATGGCTTTTGGGCCACGTCTGACGAACACATTTGTCAATGCCATAATTTAGCCATAAGAGCCAAACTAGCTAAGATTAGGAAGCTAAAGAGAATTCTCAGGTACTTTTAAAGGAAGCATACTAGTATATAATTATTTTTTTTTAAATATGTGGCCCCACCTTGTAGCAAGAGGAGGGGTTTGTGTATACGTGGTCCTCCAGTGAATGTGAATAGAGAACAGTGAGATCCCTATGGCATAACAAAGAAGAGCCAACTCCACAGGACAAGACTCAGCCATACATCTGCACCTAAAGGATAAAGGTCACTCTTTCGAGGATGCCAGTGCTCACCTTTGGACAGAAAAGACAGTGGGTTTGAAAGAGGATTAAAAAAAGTAATCTATGTCAACTGTTAAAAACTATCTTTGAACAGAAGGGGTGGCTTACGACACCAATCGCCTGTCTTCTACAATCTGAGTTCTTTGGTTGAAACACCCTGTCTTTGTGTGATGCAGAAAAGGTGAACGGTTGGTCTCTACATGCATGGAGGAGGAGGTGTGATGTTTTGCTGGTGAAACTGGCACACTGAACCAGCATGACTAATACAGCATCTTGTAGCAACATGCCATTCCATCTGGTTTGTCTTTAGCTGACCCATCATTTATTTTTCAACAGGACAATGACCTCAAACACACCTTCAGGCTGTGTAAGGGCTATTTGACCATAAAAGAAAGTGATGGAGTGCTGCACCAGATCACCTGCCCTCTACAGTCACCTGACCTAAACCCAATGGAGATGGTTTGGGATTAGATGGACCGCAGAGTTAAGGCAAAAGGGCCAACACGTGCTCAGCATCTCTGGGAACTCCTTCCAGACTGTTGGAAAACCATTTCAAGTGACGACCTCACGAAGCTCATCCAGAGAATGGCAAGAGTGTGCAAAACAGTAATCAAGCAAAGGGTGGCTATTTTGAATAATCTAAAGTTAGTTAGTTATTTCACCCTTTTTGTTTACTACATAATTCAGTCTGTGTTCATTCATAGTTTTGATGCTTTCAGTGAGAATCTACAATAATAAAGAAAAACTATTAAATGAGAAGCTGTGTTCAAATTTTCGACTTGTACGGTATATATACCGGTTGTACTTGGGTTGTACTAGAAATGATGATATCTCCACCAAGAGACCTGATGTCTTGTCTCCCCCTTGCCATACCATTTGTTGTATCGCATCAATCTCCAGTTGTGATAGCAGTGGAAAACATCAGGAGTTTCACAGAAGGTTCAGTCATTACTGTAGAGAAGGAAGAGAGGGGGGAAACACACCCTCTGGGGGAGGCTGGCGTTGATTGTCTGTTTGTGGGATGTGGTGCTCCTCAGCCTCACCTGCTGCTTCCTGTCCATCATGTGATGGCCACAGTAAGCTTGGTGAGCTTCTGGTGGAGGATGTCTGGGTGACGGTGTTGAAGCCCAAGCTGAAGTCCATGAACAGGATGGCATATGTCCCTGGTTGGTCAATGTGTAGGATGTAGTGCAGACTAATACTGACTGCATCCTGCAACTTCTACCAGGTGGGTCAGCACCAGTCTTTCGTAGGACTTCATGATCACAGACGTCAGGGTGACAGGCCTGTAGTCATTTAATCATGTGATGGTGGACTTTGAGACTGGGATGATAGTGGAGTGTTTAAGCAGGAGGGCACGTCACATAGCTTCAGAGATCTGCTAAAGATCTTGGTGAAGATGGGGCAAGTTGGCTGGCAAAGAATCAGGTCCTGGAGCCTTCTGGCTTTTCTCTTTCTGGATGAGCAGACACACATCCTCACAGATCCAGACCCCTGTAGCTGGTGATGTGCTGCAGGCCTCTCTAAACTGATGTCGAGTCAGAGTTAGCTGAAAAGGCTGTTTTGTAGGTTCTCACTGTAGCTCTTCTTTAAGTTAGATTATCCGGGTTGATGAGAACTAGGGAAAAAATACCTAGAGAGGATTGTCCAATGTTTAAGAGGTCCTCTCTATTGAAAGTAATAAGAGGATAACGAGAAAGAGAGATCCCCATGCTTGATTTCTTGTATCGCTCATCCCTAATTTTATATACTCTGATACAGTGAGCCCTCCAGCAGTGGCTTATGGTCATTGCATATTTTATAAGCTGTCCTTTTAACGTGAACAGTTCTGTATCTAAGAGACACAGAATCTATCTATCTATCTATCTATCTATCTATCTATCTATCTATCTATCTATCTATCTATCTATCTATCTATATAGAGATGTAGATAGAGAAATGTAGATAGAGAGATGTAGATAGAGAGATGTAGATCTATAGATATTTTTTAACAAAACTGTACTATCATAAATGTGTGTTCTGTTGTTAACTGTGGCCAGGGGGCCGCACAGAGTCTAACAAGCTTTGCTCAAATTCACCAGCTTCATTCTGCAGTCAATATCTGGGATCGATATGTTTTATATTCAGTATGTGTATTGGGCTTATTGCATCACCATTTTTGTCTAGACTTTTCTTAAATAGTGAGAAAAGACCATTAGATGCCCTTTTTTCTTGGGTGTATCAAGAAAGTGAAGTGAGTGAAGAAGTAAAATAAAAGATATAAGGGATAAGCATCAAATCATATACAGGCCCTGTTCCCATTTTGATTGTCTGTACGTGACTGGCCCACTGTCAATTAATAAATCTCAGATAAAAAAACAAAACAACCCATTGTGTAAAGACTTTTAGCACTGAAAGCACTGACAGACATTTGGCACTTTGTTATAACTAGCCCATTAATGTGACCTTGTGGATTTGTCTGCATAGGTTCAGTCAACAGATATTGCTTTTCAGAGGCCAGCTGCATATTAGCTGAAAACACCAGTTTCACCTCATTTGGGATTGCTGATACTCCCCTGATGCAGACACCACTGCTGATGAGTGTGTGTTTGGCCCAGAGCTCATGGCCAGAACCCCTAGATTCATGCCATCCTTATATTTAATGATGTATTGCCGAACAAAAGCTAACATCCACTCTGGCCAACCCTGCTACAAACTGTTGGCTGTTTTAAATGTCATTCTAATTATCCATGTCTTTGGCACTGAATGCAAAAGTAAATATATGTGGCCTCTCCAGTCACTCTCCGTATCTTCATCACTCCTACTGTGATTAAATATCACACATTTTCAATAAGGTGGACTACCCCAGGTGCCTAGGATTATTGCAGCATAACTAAGGTGGGGGAGCTAACTATAAGCTTTATTAAAGAGGAAACTCTAATCCTAAAAGTAGGATGTCTGTCTCCCAAATCCAAACTGGTATCTGGCTTCACAGAAGAGAGGCCTGAGAACTGAAGGCTCTGCCTCCCATTCAATGTTTAAATACCCAGGGAACCCAGGGAAGTAGGCCTGCAGGCTAAGGGTGAAGTGTTGGAGTGATATGGTAGGTATTTAAGATGAGGTATTTATTTAAGCCTGTTATTCAAAGCCTTGTACAGTGGGGCAAAAAAGTATTTTGTCAGCCACCGATTGTGCAAGTTCCCCCACTTAAAATGATGACAGAGGTCAGTAATTTGCACCAGAGGTACACTTCAACTGTGAGAGACAGAATGTGAAAAAAAATCCATGAATTCACATGGTAGGATTTGTAAAGAATTTATTCGTAAATTAGGGTGGAAAATAAGTATTTGGTCACCTCAAACAAGGAAAATCTCTGGCTCTCACAGACCTGTAACGTCTTCTGTAAGAAGCTTTTCTGTCCCTCACTCGTTACCTGTATGAATGGCACCTGTTTGAAGTCATCATCTGTATAAAAGACACCTGTCCACAGCCTCAAACAGTCAGACTCCAAACTCCGCCATGGCCAAGACCAAAGAGCTTTCGAAGGACACCAGGAAAAGTATTGTAGACCTGCACCAGACTGGGAAGAGTGAATCTACAATAGGCAAGCAGCTTGGTGTGAAAAAAATCAACTGTGGGAGCAATCATCAGAAAATGGAAGACATACAAGACCACTGATAATCTCCTTCGATCTGGGGCTCCACGCAAGATCTCATCCTGTAGGGTCAAAATGATCATGAGAACGGTGAGCAAAGATCCCAGAACCACACGGGGGGACCTGGTGAATGACCTGCAGAGAGCTGGGACCAAAGTAACAAAGGTCACCATCAGTAACACACTACAACGGCAGGGAATCAAATCCCGCAGTGCCAGACGTGTTCCGCTGCTGAAGGCAGTGCATGTCCAGGCCCGTCTGAAGTTTGCCAGAGAGCACATGGATGATACAGCAGAGGATTGGGAGAATGTCATGTGGTCAGATGAAACCAAAGTAGAACCTTTTGGTATAAACTCAACTCGTCGTGTTTGGAGGAAGAAGAATACTGAGTTGCATCCCAAGAACACCATACCTACTGTGAAGCATGGGGGTGGAAACATCATGCTATGGGGCTGTTTTTCTGCCAAGGGGACAGGACGACTGATCCGTGTTAAGGACAGAATGAATGGGGCCATGTATCGTGAGATTTTGAGCCAAAACCTCCTTCCATCAGTGAGAACTTTGAAGATGAAACGAGGCTGGGTCTTCCAACATGACAATGATCCAAAACACACCGCCCGGGCAACAAAGGAGTGGCTCCGTAAGAAGCATTTGAAAGTCCTGGAGTGGCCTAGCCAGTCTCCAGACCTCAACCCCATAGGAAATCTGTGGCGGGAGTTGAAAGTCCGTGTTGCTCGGCGACAGCCCCAAAACATCACTGCTCTCGAGAAGATCTGCATGGAGGAATGGGCCAAAATACCAGCTACTGTGTGTGCAAACCTGGTAAAGACCTATAGTAAACGTTTGACCTCTGTTATTGCCAACAAAGGTTATGTTACAAAGTATTGAGTTGTATTTTTGTTATTGACCAAATACTTATTTTCCACCCTGATTTACGAATAAATTCTTTACAAATCCTACCATGTGGATTCATGGATTTTTTTTTCACATTCTGTCTCTCACAGTTGAAGTGTACCTCTGGTGCAAATTACTGACCTCTGTCATCATTTTAAGTGGGGGAACTTGCACAATCGGTGGCTGACTAAATACTTTTTTGCCCCACTGTATATAATGGCTGATCCGACCACTATGACACACAAGGGGTAACTAAACAAAAACACAATTGAAAATAACAAACAATGCAGTATAGTCTAGTTTGTTAATAAATTAAACACCAAAAAAGGAAATCAAAACTACTAAACCCTAAATTCAAATATTTAATTAAGTACAACTACTTTGTTTTTAAATGAAAAAAAAAAACACACATTCTCCCCTTCAGCAGGAAGTGGTAGTGCGGTCCAATTATCCCTTTTTGCATTTAGTGGTTTCAAACCCTGGCTACCATCTGTTGTCCAGCAACTCCCAGGGATGATGGCAGGTAAGAAATAAAAGACAAAGGTTTGTCAAAAATCAAAGAAATGAACTGGTATGAATACGTAAGTAAACTAAATGTGTACGCTTACAAATAGGACAAATGTATCCAAACCAATCAATAATGTTATTGGAAACTAAAGTGTGTTACTGGGTTCAAATAAAGAAATGACAATAAAAGAGTTACCGCCTTTAGAGTTTTGCCATGGGTTTGGCCATCATACACCCCCCGACTTCTGGATCTTCCGTCAGGCAGCGAGAGAGGTAATCAGCAGTAGTGTTGGATGTAGTGAACCTTAAACCGGTATGGCTGCATAGCCAGATACCACCTGTCTTTCATTCTTTACAGCCACTGCAGGGCTTTGTGATCAGTCTGAAGGATGAATTCTCTTCCCAGCAAATAAAATTTGAAAGAGTCAAGTGCTCATTTAATGGCCAAAGCTTCCTTCAAACCCGTTGCGTAGCGGTTCTCCCTTGGTAGCAGCTTTCGCTTGATGTAGGCGACAGGATGACAATCCTCTGGTGGTCCCTGCAGAAGCACTGCTCCCAGACCCCTTTCAGAAGTATCGTCCTGCAACGTAAAGTCTTTTGTAAAATCTGGTGAGTGTAAAACTGGGTCCTTATTCAGGGACTGGCGAATGTCTTTGAAAGCTCCAATAGCTTCAGCTCTCCACCGAATCTTATTGGGACATCTTCAGCCAGTCCTGTCCGTCAATGGGGCTGCTCTTGCTGAGAAGTTGGGAATTAAGCCGTTTCCTGGTTTGTGGAAGAGGACATGATGTAATTGCATTAATTTTGTCGACCTGTGGTTTAATTGTCCCACCTCCAACTGTAAACCCGAGGTACTGGACTTCAGTCCTAGCAAGAGCACACTTTGCTGGATTGATGGTAAGGCCTGCGGAATGCAGTCAATCCAGCATGGCTCAACAGCCAATAAACAATATAAAGAAGAAGAAGAAGAAGAATTCGGAAGTTGGGAGACAGTAATCTGAGAATTTGAAAATGCTCACCGAAGAGAATCGCGCTGCCTTAGTGTGACCAAGTGGTCGGCGGGGTTAGAGAAAAGGAAATAAAAGGACAACGCCACCTAGGGGAATTTCACCCCCAGGAAATATATTTAAGAAAAATAGATAAAAGGAATAAAAGGAGGCCGCACAAATTCAAGGATGCACACTGAGGCAGGTTGGCTCCAATATTAAAACAGTTTTATTTATAGTAAAAATAAAAAAATATTAAAAACAAAGATGTAGCGTCATTGTTGACAGTGTCCTAAAGTGAAAATAAAACAACCATGGAACTTGGACTTACCAGCAGCTGTGGAGCCAAAAGAAAATCACACAAAAAGAATCACTGCAGCCCACCCGGTGCTTTACAAAAGAAAGTGTGAAAACGACCCACCACCTGAGGTCCCAGGGCCACTGGCACGTCCTCCGTTCACTGAAATAAAACACAGAAAAATATGTTAAACGAATAAAAGGACACTGAGCGTCAGGCTCACTACAGATCATAAAAAACTAAAACACACTTTAATAACTTTAATAAAAGAAATCACACACACGCACACACGCACACAGGAAGGCTTATACCCCACAGGTCAAACTACCACTCGTGCTGGTAGTAATTATTCTCAATCACAAGCCGGTCTGGCTCCCCACCGGCTGAGACCGGCAACCAAGGCGATTTAAAATCCCAGCACGACACTCGGGCAGAGGGTCGCTTCAGCCCGATCACAGAAGCGTGAGTCCGAGCACCAGTCCATAATAAAATGGAATAAAACCAGGCGAACCAGAAAAAGGTAAGCCTACTTAATAAAAGATAAGACAAAGCGAGACAAGACAAGACAGCAGGCTCCACCTAGGAGGAGTCCTCACAACAGCGGCTGGGAAGGCGTTTCACTCTTCCAATTTAGGTTGGGCGATTTGCCACGGAGAGGTGAATACAGCAGTCAAACCCTAAAACAACAGATAAATGTAACCTTAAACTCTTATAGCTATAAATGCTAATAAAAGTAGTTTTAACGGCTAACTCCAGGACCGGAGGCGCTATACTCTCAGCTGGTGGGGATAACACGAGCACCTCTCTCCACAACGTCGGAATAAAACAAACTGCCGCGCTACAACAGGCCGCAAAAACTAAATTAACACAAATTCCAGTACTCTGAGGGAATCTAAGGTTAAGCGAGCGCATACCTGTAGCTGTCATATAATCTGCTCTTGCTGATCAGTCCGTCGCAGTGTGCCAGCATTTACTGCTGCTTTGCGCTGAATGCACGGGAGGAATGAGCCAACAAAACACCGGCTTAGCTTTATACGGGCTAACACCACCTTGCAATCAATATGCAGGTGGGTTCCCAATTAACCTAGTTGCGTGGCGAAAAGAATGAGCGCAGGAGAGGGAGAGAGAGAGAGAGAGAAAAAGAAAGGCGAGTAGCCCATCTGGCTACATCAGCAATGTGTGCTACTCTGTGTGCAGAAAGATCGAAAAAGAAAAGGTGACTGCGTGTATAGACAAGGAAATGGCTGGGCAGACGTCTGCGGTCTGTCAATTCTACAACGAGAACTGGAGGTAAGCAGCAACAGCTAAATTGCACTTACCTACACAGGTACTTTATCTGCACGTATCTTACCCATGTTGATGTAGGCTTTATCTAATGATGGGTACATTTTTGAAGACATCTGATGCTTCTACGTTAAACATTTAACATTAGCAACATTTAATTTTAGCCTATTAGTGTTTTATTTAATTGGATTACTGGCCATTAACTACAGTACTTTTACACTTTTACTTGAGTAGTATTCTAGGGAATGACATCTACCAAAGTGATTTTTGGGACATCTTTCTGCTTTATACAACATTGGTTAAATATCGGTCCGACTCTTAAATTACCAATAACATCCAACATCTATTATGTTGCTGTGTTATTGGTGTGTTCTTGAATTTGTTCTGTGTAAACAGGGAGATGATATGAGGGGTTTTCGGGACCTTATCCGAATGTCTGTGGAGGACTTTCACTATCTCCTGGAGAGGGTTAGTCCTGCTATCATCAAGAAGGATACACACCTCAGGAAGGCCATCAGCCCCAGGGAAAGGCTTTCAGTTACCCTACGATGTTTAGCAACAGGCAAGTGTGTGGACATGAAAATTCTGTAAGGCTCCCTATAAAATCCCTTAAACTATAGAATGCTGCGCACGAGGCAAGGTCATCTATCTATATCACATTAAGAAATCAGTTCACCCATGCAAGTACATACATATTTTTGCTTTTCTACATCAGTTACACTGGCCCTATAACTGCAAGTCTATCTATCCACCTACATACTATGACTATGTTCAAGCTACTAATACATTCTATTCTACATCGATCATCTAAAATCTGTCACTCTATGAAGATCCATCCATGTCCACTATCCCTTACATTAACCATCAAAATCCACCTGACACTATTTAAGACGCTTTGTTCTCTTTGACAGGTGAAACCTTCAACTCATTAAGTTTCTAGTATAGGATTGGAAGCACCACACTGAGTAGGATTGTCATGAAAACATGCACAGCTCTTACCTGTGTACTGCATGAAGATTACTTGAAGGTAATTTTGATTAGAAATACATTACCCATGCTCATACTATTGAAAGACTGATTTGCACATTGTCAAAAACGTCCCATCAGTTAATACAGCGAGTTTTCACCAAAAACAATTGTGAGTCACAGATGTATTTGTTCAGTCTTTGTTAAGTGTGTATTTAAAAAAGTAAAGTGAACTCCTAGTCTGACAGTGATTTGAATGTGTGGTTAAGAAAAGAAATCATTAATTCACCAGAGATTATTTTGATGCATCACTTTCTACTTGTGTTTCACAGACACCATCAACTGACTCTGAGTGGAAGGCCATTGCCAGAGACCTTGCAAACAAGTGGCAGTTTCTACACTGCCTGGGGGCTATAGATGGGAAACACATCTTCATCCAACCCCCTGCCAAGAGTGACAGCATGTATTTTAACCAAATGTCCAGGTTTTCCATCATCCTTATGGCTGTAGTTGGTGCCAATTACAAGTTTGTGTATGCAAGCGCAGGGACACAGGGTAGGGTGTCTGATGCGGGAGTGTTTGCCCATTCATACCCTGCCAGGCACTGATGCTATGATGCCACACATGCTAACTGGAGATGATGCTTATCCCCTCCGACCAGGTCTCATGAAACCATATTCATTTCGAAGCCTCAACACCAATCAGAGAATGTACAACTACTGTCTGTCCAGAGCATACCGCGTTGTGGAGAACGCTTTCGGAATTTTGGCAAATCGCTTCAGAGTTTTCAGAACAACAACTTGCCTGGACCCAGACAAGGTTGTCACCATTATCTTTGCTTGTCTTTTTCTGCACTACTATCTTCCGGACCACAGATCTGACGCCTGTGTACCACCTGGCTATGTGGATTCTGAGGATGCCAACCATCACCTAGTCGACGGTGCATGGAGAAGGGTGGGAGAGCTTCAGTCCATTTCAATGGGCCGTGCACGGAACCCCTCAGTGGAAGCAAATAAACTACGAAATGTCCTTTGCGAGTACTTTGTCTCACCTGCAGGGAGTGTTTCATGGCAAGAAGACATGGTGTAGGTAGACCAAAGGTTTCTTTTTTGGTTTTTGGTTTTAATTTCCTTGTTTACTTTTTAAATTTTATTTAAATAACAAATTCCCTTTGTAAATACTGACAAAAATAAATCTACCTCTGGGAAATTGCAAACCTTTTTTGCTTTATTATATAAATACAAAAATATCTTGCATCAAATTGTGCAAACAGTTCTGCAAGACACCACGAAATTGAGGTAGGGAAGACACGTAGCCATAGTGTCACAAAGAACATCGAAATAAACATTTTGAATTAAGTTTCACAAGGAACATTTAAAACATTTGAATGAAGCTGTAGTTTCAATGCACTGTTTACAGCAGCGACTAGTAAACTCCAAAATATTCTTAGATATATAAGTGTTGTAAATTTATTATTTAACTTACTCAGAGTTTAGCATTTTCAGAAAGGACATTGACTGGGTTGATGGGGCCTGGCAGTCTTAGGGGGTGGGGGGTGGCTGTACCTGATGATGAGGGTGGATAGGATACCAAGGTGGACTATCCTGCGAACCTGCAAATTGCTCTGCCTCCTGTGTGTCATAAATCATGTTCACTATGTTTCTTTTGAGCTGCAGCTGTAGAGCTCTGTCCTTGATGTTTCTCAACTCTGAGGCCACTTGTTGGCCAAACAGCTCCTCAGAATGTGCATTAGATCCTGATAGTGTTTTCTGGACCTCCTGAAGCAGGGGAAGTTTGGCCATCTCAATGCTGTGCTCTGCTGATTTTGGTGTAGGTTTTTGCACTCTAGGTCTTTTAACAAGCTGACCTGTCGACCGACTCTGTGACCGGTGGACTGTTTGAGGTGTTTTCCTCTTCCTGGCTCACTGAAATTGGGCTAGTGGTGTTCGAAGAAATAAGGACATCTGCTTCAATTCCCACAGTGGACTGATCCTCATCTCCCTCCTCTCTTGCGCCTATGTCGTCTGACTCTGTGTCAAGCTGTTGGAAACAGTACAGAAAGCAGACAGAGGGAAAGTGATTTACACAGATATAAAGATCTAAACAGTATTAGTTAGGTCAGATACTAATTTTACACTGTATACTTTGTGGCATTTATTTTACTGAAAACATTTCAACTGAGAATTACCTTTGACATCATTCCCCACAAATATCCCTTCATAAGGTGTGTGTATGTGCATATGCTTTTAAACAACTTGGTTATGAACTCACTCTCAGAGTGGACTCTGTATTTCTATTGACAACATGTGCGTTCAAGAAATCCAAATGTTTTAATATCCAGACCTGTTTGGGAATTGGTGGTTTCTGGCCATTGCCACTGGGTTTCAGTTTGAGCAGTTTGCCAGACTGTGTCGAAATGATGCAACCCGGGTTTTCACTTCATTCACTGAAAAATTAACATTACCATGTACGTTAGGATTTTTATTTAAATAGTTGAGATTCAAAACGCTACTGATATTAATGTTCAAACTGTAGTTGGAAAGAGTTTACTTGGAAATTAATTATAAAATTTAATATTTCTGAAAGTCGATTTAGAGGTTTTTACATCTGAACTCTTCATTTCATGTTTTCATAAAAGAAAGTTCACTTACTCACAGAGATGGGCAGTAACGTGTTACAAGTAACGCGTTACTGAAATCCGATTACTTTTTTCAATTAACGAGTAAAGTAAGGGATCACTATTGGGAAAAAAAGGTAATTAGATTACTGTTACTTTCCCGTAAGCATGCTGCGTTACTGCGTTACTAAAACTGTGATTTTCTTGCGAGAATGTCTCATGACAATGACGTAAGCGAGTGCGACGTTCGTGGCAACAGCTGTGTGCAGATCAAGAATGGATAATATATCGAGTGCGGGAGAGAGTATGAGCGTGCAGCTTTTAAAGCGTGGAAGTACTGACCTTACTTTGAGTTTGATTCTGTAAAAAGTGAGAAAAACATTAGCGCCCGCTGTTCACTGCGTGGGAAGAAAACTTCTTTTTACAGCGCAAAACCCCTTAACTTCCGAGCAAGCACCGAATACGCTGCCACGGAATTGGAAATTCACAGAAAAACTCGCGGATTCTTCCAATGACCGCTGCGGCACACCTTCATCAGGGCAAACATCCACCTGCTATACAGGTGAAAATAGAGCAACAGGACCGCTGAGTCTTTGACTTTATTTATTTTCTGCCATGTTTCACTTGCATTTATTTGAAAGACTGAGTGTAAACACAAAAAAATATTTTATTTTATGTGATGGAATGTGCAGAAAATAGGTTTAAATGTTAAACAAATTTCTTCCAGTCAGAGAATGTTGCATATAATTAAATTTTTGCTTGATGCAACAAGTTTTAAAAAGAGACTTTTCCATTTGATTACATGTTGTATGATGGATTATGCAGAAAAAGTAGAACTGGGCTGAAAGATCTATCACTTTATCACCTCTTCAGGTTTTAAATCGTGTTTTTAAAAAGTAACTAAGTAACTAAGTAATTACTTTTGAAAATAAGTAATAAGTAAAGCAACAGGATTACTTTTGGGGGAAAGTAATCAGTAATTAGTCACTCACAGGCACTTCACAATCAAATTTTATCTTGATAACATTAATTGTGACAAGAAGCTTATAACAGTAAGCTTATATACAAAATCTGTCTCTTTCTCTGCCTCTCTTTCACGCACACAGACACAAACACAACTACCACCATCAAATTTGCTATACTGCTAATGAAAAAAAAAAGACTTACCAGGCAGCTGCAATTGAGCAGCTATCTCCTGTCACGTTTGGTGCGGTCATGATAATTTTGTGAAGCCATATCAAAAAGGCACAGATGAGCTTGCCAAAGTTCAACGAGTTGGGCCTCCATCGCTTGTGTCCAGATAACACGTTGCATTGCCATGCTGCTCTGTCTTTTTCACCTACATTTCTGTATTTGCATGTGCGGAGTGTGAGAAGCTGCAGTGACACCCTCACGACGGACGACAGGATTTCAAACACGTTTGTTTTTCTAACGACCAAACGATTGATGATCGGGAGCTGGTCGTGAGGTGTTAATCTAGGGTGACCATATTTTGAATTAAAAAAGAGGACACTTGGCCCAGTCATAAAGAATTTTAATAATAGAAAATAGAAATTTTAAAAATATTTAAAAGTTGCCTTCTCTGTGCGGTTAATGAATGGTGAAATAAAAAATGTCATATAGGCTTGCAAGTCAACAAGTGCAAAAAAACAACTTTAAATTAAATAATGTTACAGAAATAATGCCTCATCTGTATAAGAAAAATTACCAGTGAGGTACCAGTGAGGTATTGTGCAATGGTTTCTGCTGTTTCATTTGGCGTTTCTAACCTCAATTAATTTTGTTTGCGCGCCACCATTCTTCCAGTCAAAGGATGATTGGGAATATTTTCTCTGTTCCATGGTTACTGAAGTCTGAGAAATGCCACAGTACTGGATTTCATTAACTTCAAAAGTGACAATAGCTTCAGTCTTGGTGCGGGCACCGCTGAACTTTTTAGCTGTGTTAAAGTCTGGAAAGCAACACACTAGAGCAATCCATGGATCTGTAGCATTGTGATGCTTCATAGTATGAAATGCCAGTGCCGTTTCTGCTCCAGATACAACAGCATCCTCATTTTTACCATGTGTAACAAAGAACTCAGTCAACTTACTAGATGAATTTTTGCCTCGCGCAGCCTTTTTATGTTTTTCTGTGTCCATGTAAGCAACAATATCTCCGGCACCTTTGTTAGACACACAAACGTATGTGCCAGTGTTACATCCTCCCAATTCTTTTGATCTTTGGGCTGAAGGAAGGACAATACTCGGTGTATAAATGCTCAATAAACAATCATTTTATTCCATACAATTCAACACTTTATGAGCACATCCGGAAGGGAGATGAGCGCGGGAGTGTGTCCGCCTGATCTCGAAGTGTCTGAGCGTTTCTCACATTCTTATAGCTTCAGCCCCCCTCCACCTAGTCATAAAGCCTAAACATTCACATTCTTTCTCTCTTACGGCGCCTAAGTGACGGCCTTGGCTCCCTGTTTTATCTCCTCCTGATGAGATGGGGCAGAAAACCTCTCCGGTATGCTCTGTTCTCTTCTAATCAGACAAATAAGGACAAGACTCTCTGAAAACAGTACTTCTTATAACTCAGCAGTATAATGCATCATAAAACAATATCATTTATTCACAATAAATTAGCAGTCTAACGTAATACAAATCAGTTTAATAAATCTAATAGTTATCAACTCTTCAGGGGAATAATGCAAACTAAAACTATATAATAATTTCACAATATGGGTCCTCTGTAGGCTTGTAGGAAAACCCGGACATTTTCATCCATCTCGAAAATCCCTGTGATTGTCATTTATGCTTAGAAATATTTAACCATATATGCTTAGAAGTATATAATCATTTGTAGATTGAAAGAATGTCTCATCCTAGGAGGTCTGTAACAACTCTGTTTAGCATGAAGAGGGGGGTGCGTTCACTCCTCTAGTGTTCTGGCATAGATCACACACCTCCTAGGAGAGGTCGTATCTTCTCTTGTTGATATATGGCATAGCAAACACACGTATATCTGTTTAAGTATAAGAGCCTTTTGTTCAGATGGACCCGCTAGACTCCTGGCACCAGCTTTGGGGAGTTTTCACAGGGTCACATCTTGACCTCACACACACACACACACACACACACACACACACACACACACAAATCACACACACACACACAAATCACTCACACACACACACACACACACACACACACACACACACACACACACACACACACACAAATCACACACACACACACACACACACACACACACACACACACACACAAAGCCAAGGTACTCTTTGTGTGTATGTAAACGTCATATGTTAATGAACCTATGCATATTCATGTAACCTCAATAAAAGAGCAGTGTTACGGGAGAACGGACAAGAGCAACTGGGGTCAAGCGAAGGAACGGCGTTTGTCCGGTTCTCTCCCGTGCACGAGAAACATGAAGAACTTTGCCTACTTCGTGTCTTGCTTGCTGTGTAATTATATTGCCTTCAAGGTTCCAGCGAATAGGTTCAAGCTACGAACCTATCATTAATTGGTCCTTCGAGAGCCGGAGCCCTGGAATCGACATTCACCGAGGGGAGAAGAGACACGCTGAAAGACTGACGTCAGCCAGGAAGTTCCTGTGGATTAACTGTCTGTCTTTTCTCCTCAATGAGTGACGATCGGCGGGATTCGAGGCTATATTACACGCTAAGCAACTCCGAGTAAGTTGAGAGAGCGACTCTATAACCGCAGAACTGGGTTAGTGTCCCGAAAAAGAGGTTTTGGTAAAATCGCCCAAAGGCCCAAGCGTCCGGTGAGTGTCCGGTTTTGAAATCGCCCTGGGTTTGTGTCCCGAGCGTCCCTTCATTGGGTTTTGTCGCGTGACTAGGTTAGTGTCCCACAACTGGGTGAGGGTCCCAGAACTGGGTGAGGGTCCCGAAAGATTGGGTTAGTGTCCCGAGCGGTCCGGTGCGAGTCCGGATTAGGCCTATTTTGTGTTGTTGTTGTTGTTGTTGTGTTTGAGTGTGTTTGTGTGAGTGTGTGCGGGGCAGAACACGTGGTCTGTGACGTCAGCAGCTGTTGTTGTTATCATGGGTTCCTAAGCAACCAAGAGTGAGTCAGAGGGTGACAGACGTTTATGCTGGACTTTGCTCCTGGTAGCACAAAGTATTTAAATAAAAAAAAAAAAAAGAGCGACGGCTCCTTAGCTGCACGGGTTCATGCGAGCACGGTCGCGCGGGTTTCATGTGGACCTGAGCCGTGCGGTTAATCGCAGGCTTATAAATAGAAGAGATTCAAATGTCAGAAGTTTTCAGAAAACACACCAGCCTTGAAGAGCGTGTGGAGAAGGCCAGTCCACATCAGCAGCACTTAAGATATGCTCTGGTGAATGGCTTTCCCCCACCCCTTGCTGACACAAAATGTTTATTCTTTAGCTTGCCCTGATCGACAACAGCCTGTGTGCCAGACCATAGATTTAATTGAGGTGGATAGTTGTTAAAAGTAATCTACATTAAGCTTGTGGTTGCTCAAGTTCAGTACAATGACATATGAGGTGAAGTGATATAATGAAGTGCATAGAGGCACTTGATCTGTGTGAAAGACTGTCGTCTTATTATGAGCCATTGTTGAGATATAGAGCACACCTGTGAAAACAACTAATATGTTGAACCCTGTATGAAACATCTAAAGGTACATGATGGAGAAGCTGAATTGAACATGAAAGTGCAAGACTTTGCCACTGTGTGGGGCAAAGCACGCGACCACTGTGAAGTTGCGTTGCAGTCTCTTCTGAGCTGATGAGCAAGCTACACATCATCAGATCAAGAGCTGTCTGAGAACTCCTCAAAGAGAGGGAAACAGAACTGTGATAACTAGAGTGTGCAGCGTTTCCGTGAGCAGTTTTTCTGCATCTTGACTCATGTGTAGAGTGTTCATAGCATCAGCATTATGTTTTTGTTCATTTGTTTTGTTGGGTGGAAAAATAGTTTAATAAACTGGTGATCATATTTATGGATCACCATGACACATATCATCAGCCATGTGATTTATTTATGCAGATGAAAAAGTGAGTGTGAATGTGTCTGATGTCACAGTGCTTCTGTGCGCTGTGTAAAAGTAATTGCCTTTGATTGTGAGAGCGGTGATTCTGCAGGTCACCAGTTATTTAAAAAAAAAAGAGTGAAGAAGAGACAAAATTTACATTGTAGATGAAAAATAATCATAGGAAAAAGGTTTTGTGTTGATCAGCCAAGAACAACTACAATCTTATTTTCTGCTTTTAAGAAAGGACTGTTCACAAAAACAGAGAGAGAGAGATGTGTGTTGATTAAGCAGTGATGATAATGATGAACATGTCTTAGTTTGTTACTTTCAGGTGAAAAGCAGACCTGAATCAATTTTCCACATGCAGCGGTCGGAAGAAAGTTATAGTTTAACATCATCGGAAACATTCAGGCCAAGTTTCTGGCTAACTTATTTACAGCGCCATGTGTCTCTCAAACTCACAAGCAAGCTCTCACTCCTCCCTGAAGACAAGGAATGCAGCTCCAAAGAGCAATAACATGGCAGATAAAGAGACAGCAGCAAAGTCCTGAGCAAAGAGTCCCAGCAAGCAGCAGCAGTGTGGACAAACAGCATCAGAGAAGAAGAGCAAACCCATCATCCTGACTGATCGGATGAATGGCACTGTGTCTACAACAAGCTGAAACTTCACTATGCATGTGAAGAAAACTTTTGAGAAGAACTGAGGGGACTGTTGGAGTTTGACATTTGCCACCTTTGGAGAAGATGGAAAGAAGAGACAGTGGAACACAGGACAAAGCTGAAGGAGAACTGCCGGCTGATGGACTGTTGAAGTGGGAGAGGACAACAGAGTGAGAGAACAACAGAGTGAGAAGACTAGGTGAGAACACATAGGAATTATTTAATGTGGGAAATCAAAATTTGGGTTAGCAAACCTGGGAAAACAAAACTGACTGCTTAAGTTGGAAAATTGTGAAGGAGTCTGAAACACTGCAAAAAAGAAACATACAAAATCACACACACAAGCAGAACATGCATTAACCCTACTAACACTTCCGAACACAAGAGAGCCTATGAAGATTAGACAACATCTTAAGCATGTGAGTCTGTTTATCATCTTGTCCAAGTCACTTAGTGTAATGCAAAGACCAGTGGACTCATAGCACATTAGTTAAGAAATGATCAAATAATAGTAGAGAAGTGTGTAGGAAAGGCAGCTTAAGAACATGCTCTGCTGGATATGCAGCTCCACAGACATGCATTAAACCTGCCTAATAACACAAACACACATGCAATGAAAATTAGCTTGTTATCTTTCATCAGTGTTAAAATAGTGTAAATTTAGCAGACACTTGTTATCAAATGCTGAATTTATCCAATGCAAAACATTGACTCTCTAGGTTGCAGGACAAGAGTTTAACTTTTGTGGAAAAAAAAAGATTCTGGTTTGACCAACCAGTGATCAGACAATAAATTTAGTTGTTAATATAGTAAATTGGGAGAAGCTTCCTGCTTGATTGATGCAGCACAAGTAATTTACTGTATGAGGGAAATTCTATTTTTGTGATACTATTTTGAACATGCTTTTCTGTTGTCCTGTCATCTTAGTGGGTTAATAGCTGATATGCAAATTAGTTGATCGTTCTTAGATTAAGGAAAGGTGACTGAATTCTAGCACGAGTGAATGGGATGTGTTGGAATTTGTTGTGTGTTGGGTGGAGACTCTAAAACACTATGTTTCCTGTTTTGATGTGCAAGTGAATCCTGTACCCAAATAAACAACTCTGAATACGTCAGAACAAACTTCTTTTGTGAAGTGCATGACAACATGTCACATGTTTTATGATGAAGGGAAAAAGGAAAACTGAATAAAATGGGTGTGTGGCCTAAATGAGTGAAGAGCACAGACCTGGGGATTAAACTCATAGCTAATAAGACATTGGGGTTATGTTGTGTGTTGTGCAGCTGATGGTTGGTTTGGAGTTAATCTAGCTGATGATTTTTCTTTTGTTGTGAAGTTGAGCCTGCCAATTAGTATGATGGTATGATAAACCATGCTAATGGTATGATTTACCCTCCTGAGATGCTTGTGTCATGACTTAACGAGGCCTTTTTATTTTGATACTTTCACAGTGCACTGAAAGTTTTGTTCGATAATCTCTGTTGTTTGAGCAGATCTGCATGATTAGAACAGAAAGCGCTGTACGACACGTCGTCGAGAAATTTGTTACAAGTGAGTTTCTCCACATTAAAATGGGCTCAGGAGAAAGCCACTTATTTGGGACAATTAGAAAGTAAGTTCCTGTCCAAAAAGGATTCAGCGATATAATCCGAACTAAAGTTCTTCTTTTTCTTTTTGAAATGACGTCATTTTGCTGAGAGTGGAAACTAAATGCGGCGATGGGTTCCACTATCAGCAAAGAAAGAATGAATGCATGAATGAATGAGTGAAAGAAAAAAAACTGACTGGTAAAAGCTGACAAAAGCTGAAAAGACTTTACTGATGTAGCACGACTCAAGGTTAACCCCCACCTGACAAAGGTGCAGATGAATCATTGTGTATTTCCTTTTACAGGAGCAGAAAGATGACAGCAACATTCGGGGTTGCGAAATCATTTAACCTTTTAAGTGCCACCTTCTGTGTCGGTGCATCTACCAGGGGTGTTATTCACTACCTTGTGTTGCTCACAGAGGAAACTGTGAGAAAGTGTGTACACACCTGCGCAGCGCTAACATTTGCATTTTCTTTTCTACAGCATTAAAGTTTTTCATGTGACTTGATGATGCGATTTATACCAGGACAACTGGTTGATGTTTTTTCCTACTACATGATTTCTGGGTTTACAGGTTATGAGTGGTGATGCTGCTACACTGTGTTTTTCGGAAAATGTGAAGGTTACTTTGATGATATGAATAACATTCTTTCCACAGCAATGGATGGTTGATTTTATGGTCTTTTTTATGGCACCTCTGGAACCTGTCGACCTGCGTCTGCCCACGGTCAATGTGTATTGCTAATGTTTGTTTTTCTGAGAATGCATGTAGAGGATTCAGCAGAAGCAGACAAGTGACATGAGAAAAACAAATAAGGGATGCAGTGTTTATGGAATAGTTGAAGATGGGCTCATTAGCTGGCCACTTTGAGCCCATAGTAATATATGAGTGGAGTGACTTTGCTTAAGGGAAGTCACCGCTTACATTAATGTTAACTGAGCACATGGGATGATCCATGTCTGAGGCAAATTAGGGTAATAGTTGTAGTTTACTGATTTGAGAAAACCTGCACATGACACTTGTCTTGCTGATGTTGAATGCTTATTGCTCTTATGATACAATTGTTTACAAGTGTGAAGTTTGATTTTACTTCCAGATCTTCTTTTCCAGGCCATGATGGTGTGTATGCAGGCTCCTGGCAGAGCCAGGTGTTAAGCAAACTTAATATGCAAAACACGCTAACATTTTTTATTGCAGGGTTACGGAGCTGCTCTGGCGGAGATGCCCTGATGTTGCCTGGGACATGATTTAGCTAACCTTTTTCTTTAAGACAGGGATCCAGGTTTGATGAGTTGACTCATGGGAGCGTCCATGCGTCAAGAGGTGGGGTCCAGGATTAACATTAAACAATGTTTTCTATTAACATTAAACAATGTTTTTTATTATTGTTGCAGTGATTTGTGTGATTAACAGTTTATTTACAGGTATTAAACCTATGCAAGTGATGCATCCATGTTCAGATGAGGCTTTGATAGCCTATAAGTGAAGTTCACTGAACTAAAGAATGTTGTTTGATGATTGTTGACATGCTCTCCAAATAGAAGTTTTTCCTCCTAGCAAGGAAATACAGGTGCAGCAGTAATCTCCTGAGAAATCTTAAGAGGCCCAGTGAAGAAGCGAGAACCATTCCAGGCACAGCTGACAGCCCAGGCAGTGGTTGAGGTCAAAGGTCAAGCTGGTTGGGGCCCATCATGAGATCAGACTTTGGAGCCACAGCAAGGACCATGAAACGGCGTTGGAATGAGAGCTGTGCCAAGGGGGATTTCCAGAGGCCAACAGAGGAGATTGTGGACAACAGACGGGCACCTGAAGGATGAGGGGAGCGTGCCAAGCTCCATCGACAGCGCAGAGGGAGTCTAAGGATGGCATCATGATTCTGTGAAAAGCACAGGAACCAGAAGCTATGGTGGTGATGACAGCAGTTTCCTATGAACATCACCTAATGCTGTGTCACTGCACTGTGCATACGATGACACTCTGAAGGCTGCTGGGATCATAACAGCAGTAAGATAATTGAACCCAGCACCCTTTTCACAGAGGGGTTTTTCTGCAGAGCGTGGACAGTGGAGGAGTCATGAGTATCCCCCTCGCAGGACGAAGGCCTGAAGTGAGGTAATGGGGGTTGGTAGAGGCCATAAAACTAGAGTGCTGAGAGGTCTGCAGCTTTGGAGATAGCTGAGACCCATGTTGACAAACAACAAAACTAACTGGTATGTTTTAATGTTTATTCTACATACATTTGGACTCTGGTCCTATGGACAGTGATGGAAACAACTGGAAGAGACATTTATGACGCCCTGCAGAACTTAAAACACTCTGCAGAGAGACATGTGATTTGCACACCCGGAGGAAGCACCACCGAGCTGAGCTGTTTTTGAAAATGTTACTTTCTTATTTCAACTATTAAATTAACAATTCATTTGTTTGCTCGTAGGATGCAGGTTGCCATTGGATGAGATCAATGAGGAATGGGATAACTGCTGATACATTTGTTAAACTGTGTACTTTTACAGTAATTTAGGGTGATTTGACATATGCTGTGTATAAAAATGTTTGCATTGAAACTGTCAGACATGAGGTATTCATAACTGGGAGCTTTTCTAGCATAAAGGTCAAAAGGGGGGAATGTTAGGTTTTGTATTGTTGATTGTCATTTATGCTTAGAAATATTTAACCATATATGCTTAGAAGTGTATAATCATTTGTAGATTGAAAGAATGTCTCATCCTAGGAGGTCTGTAACAACTCTGTTTAGCATGAAGAGGGGGGTGCGTTCACTCCTCTAGTGTTCTGGCATAGATCACACACCTCCTAGGAGAGGTCATATCTTCTCTTGTTGATATATGGCATAGCAAACACACGTATATCTGTTTAAGTATAAGAGCCTTTTGTTCAGATGGACCCGCTAGACTCCTAGCACCAGCTTTGGGGAGTCTTCACAGGGTCACATCTTGACCTCACACACACACACACACACACACACACAAATCACTCACACACACACACACACACACACGCACGCACGCACGCACGCACGCACACACACACACACACACACACACACACAAAGCCGAGGTACTCTTTGTGTGTATGTACACGTCATATGTTAATGAACCTATGCATATTCATGTAACCTCAATAAAAGAGCAGTGTTACGGGAGAACGGACGAGAGCAACTGAGGTCAAGTGAAGGAACGGTGTTTGTCCGGTTCTCTCCCGTGCACGAGAAACATGAAGAACTTTGCCTACTTCGTGTCTTGCTTGCTGTGTAATTATATTGCCTTCAACGTTCCAGCGAATAGGTTCAAGCTACGAACCTATCATAATGTTTCTTAGCTTCAAAACTTCAAAACTATTTGCTGTAAATTTCAAGTTGGTTTCCCATCTTTCCTAATTTTCCATTTTTATGAAAAAGACTCACTTAGCTTGCTTCGTTTTAACAAATACTTTTTCCCGTTGTAAACGTTAGATGATTCATTTTGTTCTAAAATTGAAAGAAAAATATTTTCATTTACATTTCCATAGCTTTCATGACACAATAACTCATTTTCTAGATATTTACAAGTTCTAGACTCATTTTGTAGTGGCAGGGGACAAGGGGCCCCTTGGAACTGAAAAGGATGCTGACCCCTGATCTAAGCCATGAGGTCAACACAAAACAAATACAGATAAATTATACACAAAAAAATTGAACGTTTACTTTCAAGAGGCTATAGGTGAAGGTGAATGGCTGTGTAAAAGCAAATATACATCAGACTGACAAAGAAAAGCGTGTTAAAAGATTTTTAATTTTGAAAATTAACTTTTTATGAAAAACTGAACTTACTGATAACACAAACTAGCCATATTGAACACATGTAAGTATAATGAACCAAATAAAACAGAAAAAGGCAGGCAACACTCTATATACTGTGTATAACACAGCATTGGGTTGTAGTTTTTTTCTTTTCAGATGCTCCTGTCACTCCACACACTCATCATAGAACTCCCACACACACGGAGCTCTCATTCTGTATGCAGTGTAATGGGGCGATCGTGGTTCAAGAGTTGGGAGTTCGGCTTGTAATCGGAAGGTTGCCGGTTCGAGCCCTGGCTTGGACAGTCTCGGTCGTTGTGTCTTTGGGCAAGACACTTCACCCGTTGCCTACTGGTGGTGGTCAGAGGGCCCGGTGGCACCAGTGTCCGGCAGCCTCGCCTCTGTCAGTGCGCCCCAGGGTGGCTGTGGCTACAATGTAGCTTGCCATCACCAGTGTGTGAATGTGTGTGTGAATGGGTGGATGACTGGATATGTAAAGCGCTTTGGGTCCTTAGGGACTAGTAAAGCGCTATATAAATACAGGCCGTTTACCATTTTAATGCCCCAAACCATCACTGGTCATCTTTCCATGGAAAGCCATTAACGCACTGCTAATGTGAACGACTTTCCTTGAAGAACCAGGTTGGAGGGAAATTCACTCAATGGAAATTCCTTTTAGTTTGCAAGGTCAGTGTCAATCCACACGATATCTCCAATGTTGTAGCTGTGAGTAACTGTCCCTGCATAGAGCTCAGTTGCAAGACTGGGTTTCAGTGTCTTTCAGAACAGCATTTTGAAATGTGGAGTTGTCACAGAAGGCACAACATAAGCACTGAAAAAATGCATCAAATGCACAGGTAATGAGCACAGAGATTGTCGCCTAATCTAATAGGCTGATGAAGGTTTCCATTTTATTAATAATTCCACTTCACTCTTTTGGCCCCAAAAGATTCATCTGCATGGAGCCATTTGGGACATGAAGAGAGGTAGGAAGTCCTCTTCCTTTTTCTGGGTGGAACAGCTAGGCCCCTCCAGTTCTCAACTGCATCTTCATCAGCCAGAGGAACGTTTGTTGCAGCATCAGATCCCACAAACGGGTGAGCATCCATTTTTGTTGTGTCTTCTGCACTGTGAAATGCAGAAGACACAACTGCACAGTTGTGGTATGATCTACCCTTGCATGTTAGGCAGGCCTCTTCTCTCTCTGAATTTAAAAGTCTTCTTAAAACATATTTATTCACTGAAGCCTTTGGCATTGATTAGAGGGGTTGACTCAATTTGTTAGTTGTTAGTTATTAATAATTTGTTAGTTATTTATTTTATCTTATCTCATTTAAATTTTCTTTACTTATGCTATTAGCATGTACAGCACTTTGTGAACTCTGGTTTTATGTTAAAGTGCTTTATAAATAAAGGTGGTATGGTATGGTAAATCGTCATGGTTCCAGAATTGGCATCTGTGACTTTCTGTGATCCCACTGTTGCCTCATCTTTGGTCTTTTCTTTTGCAGAACATATCCGCATATTTCCCTCGATGAAGGAAAGATGACAAGCAATAAAGCAATTGACACAAACAGGCAAGTTTTCATGTTTAAAAAGGCCATGTTTTATCTTTTTGAACTCAGCTTCAACAGTGACTGAACTTGCTGTGATGCTGGTGCTTTGGAAGAGAGGGACCATTATTCCTGTCCAGAGTGGCAAGTAACTTGCCAGTCTTATTATATGGGGAATAATGTCAAGGAGAAAGTGAATATTATATCTATCCCAGTTTGCTGCAGCAGGTGACCTGCTCTCCTCACATATTTCTGTTACCCACTGTCATAGGTCAGTCTGGATCTTATCAACTCTGAGTCCGCTCTCTCACTTTCCTCTATCTGTTCGTCTGGAATGATGATGAGTCTTGAACAATTTGGGCTTTCAGGTATTTCTTGCATCTTTCTGAAGGAAGAGGTGCTCCAGAACTGTCATCACCTTCTGCATTACTGAGGGCCACAACAGTGATAGCACATAGGAGCTGTTTTGCATGGTCCAGGCATTGAGACTGAAGAAGTTTTGCTAATGACCTGACAAAGAAATCTTTAACACGATGTGTTTTCTTCTTCAGGAAGTCCCACTGGCATATCATCTTAATGCAGCGCGCAACATCAACCCTGATAAAACAAGGGGGAGTTTGGCAGACTGGGTTTCAAGAAGGACATGAAAGCATTCATTAAGGTAGGACTTCAGATCAGGATGAGGAGTGAAAACCTTGACCAGAGCTCCCAGAGTTGTCAGAGAAAAGTCCCTCACAGCTTCCTTTGGCATAGGTGCACCTGCACAAATCCATTATGTCAACCAGTTTGCGATGGCATTAACATCATGCTTTTTTGATAGCATTTGCACCACTGGGACACTGAGGCAATTGTTTTCTCTCAGAATACCTTGATAAAGGAAGATATGGCCAGATTTACCATTTGGTCTCAGCAGTTTTCACACAACTGAACCAGTTGCATCAAAACATACAGTTGGGAGATTTTTTTTCCCACAATGTCTTGTAAACATGCAGCTGAGTTTGACTCTAGTCCAATATCTCGTATGCTACGACTGTGAGGAACACTATATTTTAATAACTGCAGAGATGCAATGAGGTCCATGTCCCCTAATTCCAAGTCCTTTCTCTCTTGTTTGGCATTTCACAGAGTGGCTTGGCTCAGGATCGCCAACATCCATCAGATCTGCTGCCTTCGCTGACCTCCATACAGCTAGTTTCATTCTGCTCGCACACAGCTCTTTAGCGATCTCTTCATGCAGGTTTCCAGACATGAACAGCTTAGAGTGGCCAGTGTGCAAAGAGAGATCTGTATTTCTCATGAAACACTGGAGCACCATTGGACTATTAATTGCTGTCTGTCTGTCACATGACATTTCTAACTGACCATGACACTCCTGACAGTCGCCTCTAATGTCCCGGGTAATTATTGGTGACAGTTGGATGGACCTTTGCTCTGTCTGGATGAAAGTGAATGATGTTAAATATTTTCAAAAGTACAGCAATTACAAATTTGAAAGACAATTAAAAACATCCAGTACACTGGACCAAAGTGCTGTACAGTGTATGTAAATGGGCTAAACACTCAGACTCAAGTCAATAAAATTCACAAATTAAATAGCTCCATCTTAAAAACAAGAAATCCACAAAATATGAATGTGTTGATTGGTGGAGAACATGGAGGGGGGTTGCCCCTGACTGAATATATAGGTGAGAAGTCATCTTTTTTTCTATCCTAATCATAGTGTATCTTTTTATTTAGATACCCCAAAAGCCATTTGTAGACAGGTTTTCTCCTCAAAAAAGGGAATACACAATTTTGAAGCCTGGCACTTGGACTCATATCATTAATGACCTCATATGGAAGAAGATCAAAAATACACGGACACCTGTATATTAACTCAGTAACTAAAACCTCAGTATTTTAAATCTACACTTACCTTGTCCAGAAATCAGATTTTACACACTATTGTAAAAATCCTTCAGACATAGTCATGCCAAATAATACTTTTTTCTGCCAAAATAAATGTGTATTTGATGGAAAAGACTGCTAGCTTGTTCATTTTTCAAAGTGTTCATGGGAGTGTAAAATGTTCAAATGTAGTTTTCAGTAAAAGGATGTTGTATATGAAACCAAGTGGTCAGCGGGGTAATAAAATTTATAAAATGACAACACCACTTAGGGGAATTTCACCCTCAGGAAATAAAATCTTTTGAGAATACAATAGAATAATAAAAAAAGAGGTTTGCACAGTTTCAGGGACGTACACCGAGGCAGGCTGGCTCAAATATTAATAGAATTTCCTTATGGTACGACAATAAGATAATACAACAATTAATAAAAGAGTGCTGAACGTAGGGTCGTCTGTAACAGTGTCCTAAATTACAATAAAATGATGATCTAACTTACTGGGACTTACCAGTAACCACGGGGCCAAAAGAAAAGCACACAACTAACCAATACAACCTACACACCCAGTGCTGCACAAAAAGAAGTGTGGAAAACGACCCCCCACCTGAGGTCCCAGGGCTGCTGGCAAGTCCTCTGCTCTAGAACATAAAAGCATAAAAAAAACACGTTACAAAGAATAAACAGGGACATCGAATATCAGGCTCTATATATATAATAAAAAAAATAAAAGAAAACAACTGAGAACTTTAATAAAACACACATACACACACAAAGCGCAGACTGGAAATACTCGCACTCCTTGAGACACTGAGGAGTCCTGATGGAGGTGAGTTTGAAGTGTTCAACACAGGGCATGCCGCTACATTCTCCCCGACCTCCTGAGAGGGAGATGGCCACCAAAACAACCGTTGTAAAAAGGTGATTGTTCGATTCTTACCCGGATGGCAGGCGAACCTTGCAGTGTGTCCCCAGTGGATAACCTTTCTCCTGGCTGCCAAGGGAACATACATTCTGCCTCTGTTCCGGGGTCGGGCTCTTGTTGCTGGGCAACCTGGACCACTTTTTTAATCTCCCAGGTGAGGGTCCCCATAATGCAGGAGGCAGGCAGAATGGGCCTCTCTTTCTCCTCAGGGTCAGTGTCTGGCGCGGACTGGCGTGACAAGGCGTCCGGTTTCTGTTCCGGGACCCGGGTCTGTAGGGTTATGGTAAGGTTAAACCGTGCAAAAAACAATGCCCATCTGGCTTGTCAGGCATTCAGGAGGTAGGCAAGGTTCTTGTGGTCTGTCCAAACAACAACAGGATGTTCGCTCCCCTCCAGCCAGTGCCATCACTCCACCAGCACCAGCTTGATGGAAAGAAGCTCCCGGTCGCCCACATTGTAATTCCTTTCGGCCTTAGAAAGACGACGGGAGAAAAAGGCAAAGGGGTATAATTTACCTTCTATGCACTGAGAGAGGACTGCCCCAACTCCCAAATTAGAAGTATCCACTTCCACCACGAATGGTAGGGCGAGGTGACAATGGGGGCCGAAGTGAAAAGGTGTTTGAGAAAGTCAAATGCTTGTTGAGCTACTGGAGACCACAGGAAAGGCTGTTTGGGTGATGTGAGTTGTGTGAGAGGCAATGCAACCTTACTGAAGTCCCGGATGAATCGTCTGTAAAAGTTGGCAACATGTTGACCTTGGTCAACATGTTTTTTCCCTACAAATTAATACACTGTCACAGACCAGTAATTCATATTCATCATTTATTACAATTCTGCAAACTTTTATGATTTTACCAGGTTTCCTAATATGGACCTCACATTCTTGTTAACACTCCATGGCACAAATACTCTTCCCTTTAGGCTCTGTGTGTATGTGTGTCTGTGTATCAATATTTCTCCTATGTTTAAGTATTACTCCTCAATCATAGTATTGAAATCAAGCCATTTCTTCTCTCGTCATATCTCCGCGACGGATATACAAAGAGCTATGTAAATCGCAGTCAAAGTACACCAAAGTCAGCTGATTCACCCAGTGCAAGAATTATGCTTCTAACCCACCTAGTTTTTGAGTTACACGACGTTTTGTAACTCCAAACGGCGTTTTTCGCCTCTCACCGCGATCTAATTCTGACTCCTCATCAGCCTTTTTTTCAAAGTGCCCGCCCCCTTAGAGGTGGCGCGATTGGTAATGACACGGCTCTTCAGACCAAAGGTCGTGGGTTCGATTCCACCTTGGCCCACATGTTTTTTTTTAACTACAAATTTATACACTATCACAGACCGGTAATTCATATTGATAATTTATTACAATTCTGCAAACTTTTATGATTTTACCAGCTTTTCTAATATGGACCTCACATTCTTGTTAACACTCCAATGCACAAATACTCTTCCCTTTAGGCTCTGTGTATGTGTGTGTGTGTATCAATATTTCTCCCATTTTAAAGTATTACTCCTCCATAATTGTATTTCTGTTAAATCAAAGTACTTTTACTACATCTTAGTACTTCTGCTCAATCATAGTATTTTTGACAAATCATGATTTTTGTGCCAAATCATAACATTTGTGTTATGTTAAAGTATTACTACTAATTGGAGGAATTTCTGTCATGTTACAGTATATGTGCTAAATATAGTATTTCAGCCAAATCATACTATTTCTACTATATTATATTTTTCTTTCTAAATACAGCATTTCTGCTATGTTGTACTATTTTTCTAAATCATAGTGTTTATGTAATGTTTAAGTATTTTTGGCTAAATATATTCTTTCTGCTATCTTATACTATTTCTCCGAAATTCTTGTATTTTTGAGAAGTTATCAAGTTTCTGGTAAGTTACAATATTTCTGCTAAGTTCTGCTATGCTATTGTATTTCTGCCAAGTATTATGTTTCCTCTAAGATATTGCAGTTCTGCTAAGTTATTCCATTTTAGCAAAGTTCCTTTGCTTCTGCAAAGTTTTTACAATTTCTGCAACTTTTCAGCTTTTTCAGCTACTTTTTGCATGCAGCTTCAGCTTTAAGCATCCACACTGCATTTTCGCAGGAAATGCAATTTTTCTAGTTATTATTGTGTGGATGCTTTAAGCATCCACACTATTGAGTTCCTGTTTCTCTTTATTCTTTATTGTGTGGATGCTTAAGCATCCACACTATTGAGTTCCTGTTTCTCTTTATTCTTCAGTCGATTTTCACCATTCAAATTTTAAACTATTCTGCTATTTCTGCTAATTTACGCTATATCTTTTGGTATTTTTCACTATTATACTTTTTAAAATATTAAGCTTTTTTCCTTTAATTTCTCCCATTGAAATGAATGGGAAACTTCAGCAATTCTGCTAAAATTTGCTTGTTTTTGAAACTTAACTACTTCCTCATATTTTCACCTAGAACAACCATTCAAACTTTAAAATGTTCTCAAATTATTGGGCTATTCAGGTATAAATCAGCTTTTTCAAATCTTTTACCTTTTTACTTTTATGCCTCTTAAAGTTTTGAGTTGCAAAATTGTGATTTTTCACAAAATACATGCGTTGTTATGGTTGCTATGCTCTTGGCTTCCAGTGTGACACTGAAGCTTTTGCAGTCTTCTCTTCATGTCCGAACAACATTTTGCTACTTGCTCAATTTTCACTCAACTTCCACAAATTATACATCAAAACGTAGGTATTTTTGCTGGCTTTCAGGAAATGTCACTATCATTGTTGTGGGATTTATAGAATTTTCGCAAATCTCCTCAGACCAACACAATATCAGAAAACTCTCCATATAAAGTGAATGGAGAGTTTGTTCAAAATCACCGCTGGATTTCTGTAATGAGAGGCATATTCGAATCGTCATATCTCCTTAACGAAGCAAAGTTAAGACATGAGGCTTGTCCCGGCATATCTTCAGACACCCCTGACGCTCACAATTCAAGAATTTCTTTCTCACCTATTACCGTTCTGAAATGAGTTGGACTTGTTTGAGGGTAGGAAATTTGTCCTTCGCTCAGATTTCTTCAGATTTCAAACCCTGGAAATGAACCACTTTTTTCTCTCGTCATAACTTTTTTTTGGATTTCCACAGAGACCTGAAAATTTCTATGACTGTTCACCAAAGCCTGCTGTCTCTTACGGTGAAAGAATGATATCGATACTCCAAACAGATTTCAAGTTACAAAGCGTTGTTTGAGGGCAAGTCAAGGCAGTTTTTGCTTCGCTCTACTCAGTTATGGTGCATTAGAAGTCAAATATCTTTAATAATTCATATTTTAATGATAAATTGTAAACACTGGAAGATTCCCCCATCTCTTCTGAACAAAACGGTGTAAGAATGACCGGTCTAGCCCCTACGGTTAGGAAATTATGGTCATTTGTTTGAGGGGAGTCGTCACTATGAGAAATAGACTGCAATAATCCTGTGCCTCTCTGTGCTGCGTGTGTAAACAGAGGCACCTATTTTGGCGGGAAAACGTAAACAGCCACTCTGATTGGTGGATTCAAATTCAGCACCTCTCTCCCTCTGTGTGTGTGTGTGTGTGTGTGTTTAGTGGGAGAGAGAGAACCCTACCCATATTTGGCAGCATGTCATTGTAGGATTTAAATTGAACATAGTTAGACTGGTTGACTGGATTAGAGCCTGTGTTTGTGTGTCCCTCTCTGCATTTCTGTTTCAATAAGTTATTACTATTCTGCTAAATCATACTATTTCTGGTACTTTTCGGTACTTGTGCTAAATACAGTATTTCTGCTAAATTATAGTATTTCTGCTTTATTATACTATTTGTGCTAAAAGATAGTATTTCTACTAAATGTAGTATTTCTGCTTTTTATACTATATGTGCTAAATTATAATATTTCTGCTTTTTATACTATTTGTGCTAAATTATAATATTTCTGCTTTTTATACTATTTGTGCTAAAACATAGTATTTCTACTAAATGTAGTATTTATGCTTAATCATACTATTTCTATATATTTCTGCCAGGTACCCAGGCAGCCAATCCTCTGTGAGGACTGAGACATTCAAATTTTCAAATCAGGGCCTGCACGGCTTCCCAGCCAATCATATATGTGTCCTGAGGCATTCAAATTTGCATATTGGGGCCTTCATGGCTTCTAAGCCAGCCAATCATATCTGAGGGCTGAGGAATTCAAATCCACAAATCAGGGCCTGCACGGCTTCCCAGCCAGCCAATCATATATGTGGTCTCAGGCATTCAAATTTGCATATTGGGGAATTCGTGGCTTCTAAGTCAACAATTCATCCATGTCATATATCTCTAAAAATTCACATTTTAATGATAAATTGTTAACACTGGAAGATTCCCCCATCTCTTCTGAACAAAACGGTGTAAGAATGACCGCTCTAGCCCCTACGGTTAGGAAATTATGGTCATTTGTTTGAGGGGAGTCGTCACTATGAGAAATAGACTGCAATAATCCTGTGCCTCTCTGTGCTGCGTGTGTAAACAGAGGCACCTATTTTGGCGGGAAAACGTAAACAGCCACTCTGATTGGTGGATTCAAATTCAGCACCTCTCTCCCTCTGTGTGTGTGTGTGTGTGTGTGTGTGTGTGTGTGTGTGTGTGTGTGTGTGTTTAGTGGGAGAGAGAGAACCCTACCCATATTTGGCAGCATGTCATTGTAGGATTTAAATTGAACATAGACTGGTTGACTGGATTAGAGCCTGTGTTTGTGTGTCCCTCTCTGCATTTCTGTTTCAATAAGTTATTACTATTCTGCTAAATCATACTATTTCTGGTACTTTTCGGTACTTGTGCTAAATACAGTATTTCTGCTAAATCATACTATTTCTGCTTTTCATAGGATTTATGCCTAATATAGTATTTCTGCTAAATTATAGTATTTCTGCTTTTTATAGGATTTGTGCCTAACATAGTATTTCTGCTAAATTATAGTATTTCTGCTTTTTATAGGATTTGTGCCTAACATAGTATTTCTGCTAAATTATAGTATTTCTGCTTTTTATAAGATTTGTGCCTAACATAGTATTTCTGCTAAATTATAGTATTTCTGCTTTTTATACAAATTGTTCTAAATTATAGTATTTCTGCTTTTTATAGGATTTGTGCCTACTATAGTATTTCTGCTTTTCATAGGATTTGTGCTTAATATAGTATTTCTGCTAAATTATAGTTTTTCTTCTTTTTATAGTATTTGTGCTAAAACATAGTATTTCTACTAAATGTAGTATTTATGCTTAATCATACTATTTCTATAGATTTCTGCCAGGTCCCCAGGCAGCCAATCCTCTGTGAGGACTTAGACATTCAAATTTTCAAATCAGGGCCTGCACGGTTTCCCAGCCAATCATATATGTGTCCTGAGGCATTCAAATTTGCATATTGGGGCCTTCATGGCTTCTAAGCCAGCCAATCATATCTGAGGGCTGAGGAATTCAAATCCACAAATCAGGGCCTGCACAGCTTCCCAGCCAGCCAATCATATATGTGGCCTCAGCCATTCAAATTTGCATATTGGGGAATTCGTGGCTTCTAAGTCAACAAGTCATCCATGTCGTATATCTCTAAAAATTCACATTTTAATGATAAATTGTCAACACTTGAAGATTCCCCCATCTCTTCTGAACAAAACGGTGTAAGAATGACCATTCTAGTCCCTACGGTTAGGAAATTATGGTCATTTGTTTGTGGGGAGTCCTCACTATGAGAAATAGACTGCAATAATCCTGTGCCTCTCTGTGCTGCGTGTGTAAAAAGATGCACCTGTTTTGGCGGGAAAACGTAAACAGCCACTCTGATTGGTGGATTTAAATTCGGCAGCTCTCTCCCTCTGTGTCTGTCTGTGTGTGTGTGTGTGTGTGTTTAGTGGGAGAGAGAGGACCCTGCCCTTATTTGGCAGCATGTCATTGTAGGATTTAAATTGAATATAGTTAGACTGGTTGACTGGATTAGAGCCTGTGTTTGTGTGTCCCTCTGTGCATTTCTGTTTCAATATGCCTCCATATTTGTCATTTTGTAAGTTATTACTATTCTGCTAAATCATAGTATTTCTGGTACTTTTCGGTACTTGTGCTAAATACAGTATTTCTGCTAAATCATACTATTTCTGCTTTTCATAAGATTTGTGCCTAATATAGTATTTCTGCTAAATTATAGTATTTATTCTTTTTATAGGATTTGTGCCTAACATAGTATTTCTGCTAAATTATAGTATTTCTGCTTTTTATACTATTTGTGCCTAATATAGTATTTCTGCTTTTTATAGGATTTGTGCCTAATATAGTATTTCTGCTTTTTATAGGATTTGTGCTTAATATAGTATTTCTGCTTTTTATAGTATTTGTGCTAAAACATAGTATTTCTACTAAATGTAGTATTTATGCTTAATCATAGTATTTCTATATATTTCTGCCAGGTCCCCAGGCAGCCAATCCTCTGTGAGGACTGAGACATTAGAATTTTCAAATCAGGGCCTGCACGGCTTCCCAGCCAATCATATATGTGTCCTGAGGCATTCAAATTTGCATATTGGGGCCTTCATGGCTTCTAAGCCAGCCAATCATATCAGGGCTGAGGAATTCAAATCCACAAATCAGGGCCTACACGGCTTCCCAGCCAGCCAATCATATATGTGGCCTCAGCCATTCAAATTTGCATATTGGGGAATTCGTGGTTTCTAAGTCAATAAGTCATCCATGTCATATATCTCTAAAAATTCATATTTTAATGATAAATTGTCAACACTTGAAGATTCCCCCATCTCTTCTGAACAAAACGGTGTAAGAATGACCGCTCTAGCCCCTACGGTTAGGAAATTATGGTCATTTGTTTGAGGGGAGTCGTCACTATGAGAAATAGACTGCAATAATCCTATGCCTCTCTGTGCTGCGTGTGTAAAAAGATGCACCTTTTTTGGCGGGAAAACGTAAACAGCCACTCGGATTGGTGGATTTAAATTCGGCAGCTCTCTCCCTCTGTGTCTGTCTGTGTGTGTTTGTGTGTGTGTGTTTGTGTGTGTGTGTGTGTGTGTGTGTGACAGAGAGAGAGAGAGAGAGAGAGAGAGAGAGAAAGCCTTTTAATGGGATGATCTCATTGTAAGATTCAAATTCAATATATTTAGACTGTTTGACTGAATTGGATCTTGTGTGTGTGTCTCTCTGTGCATGTGTGTTTCCTCATGTGTGCATATTTGTAATTGTGTGGCTGTCATAAATTTTTTTGCAGATTTTTGTCATTTAACTAGTATATTTGAGGGAACCTCAGCATGTTCAGCATTTTTTCAGCTGTCCATTTTGCTTTTCCAATTTTTCTGTTTAACTTATTACTATTGTGCTAAATCATACTATTTCTGCTATTTTATAAGATTTGTGCTTAATATACTATTTCTGCTTTTATAGGATTTGTGCTTAATATAGTATTTCTGCTTTTTATAAGATTTGTGCTTAATATAGTATTTCTGCTAAATGTAGTATTTATGCTTAATCATACTATTTCTGCTTTTCATAGGATTTGTGCTTAATATAGTATTTCTGCTAAATGTAGTATTTCTGATTAATTATAGTTTTTCTACTAAATCATAGTACAGTATTTCTGCTTTTTATGGGATTTGTGCTTAATATAGTATTTCTGCTAAATTATAGTATTTCTGCCAAATTATAATATTTGTGCTAAAACATAGTCTTAATTTAAAATTACAATATTCATAGTTCATCACAGTGTCTCTGGTAAATCACAATATTTCTGCTCTGTTGTACTATTTTTCTAAATCATAGTGTTTCTGTAATGTTTAAGTATTTTTGGCTAAATATATTCTTTCTGTTATCTTATACTATTTCTCCTAAATTCTTGTATTTTTGAGAAGTTATCATGTTTCTGGTAAGTTACAATATTTCTGCTAAATTCTGCTATGCTATTGTATTTCTGCCAAGTATTATGTTTCCTCTAAGATATTGCAGTTCTGCTAAGTTATTCCATTTTAGCAAATTTCTTTTGCTTCTGCAAAGTTTTTACAATTTCTGCAACTTTTCAGCTTTTTCAGCTACTTTTTGCATACAGCTTCAGCTTTAAGCATCCACACTGCATTTTCGCAGGAAATGCAAATTTTTCTAGTTATTATTCTAGTTATTATTATTTTCCTTTTTCAGCCTGAAATTTTCGCACGTAACTCATCCCACAGTTTTGACACAAGCTTCATATATGTTAAATAATTTTGTGCGGCTGGATCAGGAATGGTGTGCTATGACTTTTGGTGTTTATTACTTCTATAGTTTTTTAAATATGAATATTTTAATGCAAGTTTTTTCCCATTGAAATGAATGGGAAGTAAAAATAAAACTTATCCTGTTGAAACTTCATTTGTGGTGTGTTGGCTCACTCTAGTGGTATGTCGGGAGTAGTACGGCCTGTCTACCCTTATTTGGATTAACGCAATGACGACACTATCAACGGCGCGCGTCTCTCTGCCCCTCCTCCGGGTTTGAATTTGACCTTAGAAGTGACTTCCACGCGTCTCTTCGCCTCCGGTTTGAAATTGATCTTTGAACGTGATTTTCTGAAGTGTTCGGTAAGACAGCGTAAGCTTTGACAAGGTAAGTCCATATCTCTCCCTCTGTTTGAAATTTAGCTTTGAAAGTGATTTTTTTATGCCTGTCTGGGCGATTTCTTTGTCTTCTGCAGGAGAAGCGTTATACACACGATCATCTGACCATGGAGGACCTGCCCAAAGAACTTCATACTGACATAAATGTCTACAGTGTGAAAATGGATGACGTAAGTTATGGATATGTGGCAGCAGCAGAGAACAGTCCTCAAAGAACAGAGTGGTGGTTGCCTCTTGCTAGTCGCCTTGTATGTCTGTCAACAGATGTGAACTTTGCTTTGCTCATGGTCTCACCTGAGTGCTTTGCGGTTTTCCGTGACAAATCTGGGAGGTATGGATTATTTGATTCACATTCAAGAAGTGCAGCGGGTTTACGTCAGCCAAATGGAACAGCAGTCATGCTCACTTTCACTCATGTGAATGACCTGATCACCCACCTGCATAACCTTTTTCAAAATCAAGGCAAGTATGCACGATATGAGTTTGTGCCTGTTTCTTTCAAAACAGTCAGCACTCACACGGAACCCCCTGGACAGTCAACTCAGGCAACACCAGGTGCTACAGCTACATCGTCAACACAAAATGATGAACCACAAATCACGAATCCCACTGCGCAAATGCCTGAACCAGAATCAGCCAAAACCCACATGACGATGTTAGACAATACTTTAAACTCACCAGATGACAAAATGGCTAAAACCCCCCGAACAGCAAGAAATGTGAGCAAATTAAATAAACGACGACGTCGGAAAGCTATTCATCAAGCTCAAACAAGTCAGAGGGAGTATGTAAAAGCTAAAGACAAATCTTCAACTGAAGAAGTGGCAAAGAAGACAAACAAAAAAAGACACAACAGAGAACGATATGCCTCCTGTCGTGAATTTCGAATGAAAAGATTACAGGCTATGAAAACTCAATATGCTGAAAACTGTCATTACCGTAAACAAAGACTGTTATCAGCCAAAAAATATTACGCAAATCCTCATATTCAAGAAAAAGTAAAAGCCTGCAAGGTGAAGAGATACCAAAGTGATCGTCATTTTCAACAAAAAATGAGAGACTACATTATCAGAAGATATACTACGGATCCCGACTTTCAAATCAGACAGAAAAAATATGTGGTTCACAAGTACAACACGGATACCAGCTTTAAAACCAGACAGAAGCAATATCTGGTCCAAAGGTACAACACGGATACTGACTTTCAAACCAGACAGAAGCAATATCTGGTCCAAAGGTACAACACGGATACTGACTTTCAAACCAGACAGAAGCAATATCTGGTCCAAAGGTACAACACGGATACTGACTTTCAAACCAGACAGAAGCAATATCTGGTCCAAAGGTACAACACGGATACTGACTTTCGAACCAGACAGAAGCAATATCTGGTCCAAAGGTACAACACGGATACTGACTTTCGAACCAGACAGAAGCAATATCTGGTCCAAAGGTACAACACGGATACTGACTTTCGAAGCAGAATGAAAAAATACATGGGCCAGAAATACAGAGAGGATCATGTCAGAGAAAGGAAGAGTGCATACATAAGAACAAAATATGCATCTGATCCAAACTACAGGCACAAACAGAAAAAATCACTTTATGCCAGGTATCACAATGACTCACAATTCAGACTGCACCATATACAGCGCTGTGCCCAGTACCAGAGACACAAAATGGCTACCACTGCATCTTTTGCCATTTATAAAAAGTTGTGTGCACAGAGAATAAAGAAGAAATACAGACGACTAGTAACACAGTTCCAGCAGGGTCCACAGTCTGAAGCACAGCCCCAGCTTGTAGTGAACAGTGTGATGCAAGCAGCCACATTAGCTTTCCGTGAAGCCATTCAGTTAGGACCCACCCATGTCTGTACAGTGTGCCACAGAACTCTGTTTCCTAATCAAGTTAAACACTGCAAAAGATCAAAGTATGTTACTAATAGTAACATTGTTGCCACTTGCTTGACAGGAAAATTTGTCCATGTTTGTGACGGGGAATGCTCAGCTAATTGTACTTTCCCAAAACAAAGAATGGAAGAGTGGATTTGCTACAACTGTGACAACCACCTACAAAGAGGCAAGATGCCATCCGTCGCAGTAGCAAACAATTTAGCACTAGCAACCATTCCAATTGAACTGAGTCGATTAAATGTACTAGAACGACAACTGACTGCTAAAATTCTCCCGTTTGCAAAAATAATTGCATTACCAAAAGGACAGCAAAGAGCCGTACATGGGGCTGTTGTTTGTGTACCATCGGATGTGGAAACCACAGTAAACTGTCTTCCCAGACCTAACAGTGAAGCCCAGCTCCTGCAGGTACAACTGAAGAGACACATCAGATTCAAAGGTTACCAACACTTCTACACTGTAAACATGAAGAACGTGTTAGCGGGATTATCAAAGCTAAAAGAGATGCATTCAGAATACAAAGATGTATCTATTGATGATGAAGCTACTTTTGCTGATCCCACAAGTAATCAGATAATCGAGACGGAACATGACACTGCTGATGCAGATATTCAAGATGCACTGCCTAGAAACTTCGACCAGCAAATTGTACCAGAAAGAAGAACCACTGAGGATGCAACAGCTGGACTGCTTGAGCCATGTCATGATGTAAACCAACTAATGGAGCCTGAACAGTCAAATGAAGAGCCCTTACAAGATATGGAGAAAGAAAAGGAAGAACTTCGACCTGGTCTTGTTCTAGACACCTGTATGCAACCACCAGATATAGCACAGGACATTTTATCATATGGTGAAGGAATATTTAGCATTGCACCCGCGCAAGGAAATAGACCTGTTGGCTTCTTCTCTGTTCCTAAACTTGAAGCCATGGCCTTTCCTGTGCAGTTCCCAACTGGACAGAACACATTAGATGAAGCCAGACAAGTTAAACTTTCCCCAAGCATGTATTTTAATACACGGCTGTTCTCTGCAGACACACGGTTTGCAACTGACCAAAGCTACCTATTCTTTGCACAGTTTGTAACAGAAACACACATGGCTACAAACAGCATGTCCATCCAATTGCGCAAAGGAAAGGCAATCACCAAGGATGGGCGTAAAATTTCTAACAGAATGCTTCAAAATAAAGACGAAGTGGAGAAACTGATAAATAACAAAGACGCAACACGCTTCATGAAACCTCTGAGAGGTACTCCAGCCTATTGGGAGAAGGCACTGAAAGACCTACATGCTATGGTCAGACAGTTAGGAAAGCCAACTTTTTTCCTGACATTTTCAGCTGCTGAAATGAGATGGCCTGAGGTTGTTGAGGTCATAAAAACTCAACAAGGTGAACAGGTGGATTTTTCACAACTTGACTGGAACACAAAGTGTGAAATTCTCCGAAGCAACCCTGTCACTGTGATGCGATTGTTTGAAAAAAGAGTCGATGCACTAATGACAACACTGATCCTGTCCCCAGCACAGCCCATCGGTGAAGTAGAAGATTACTTTTATCGAGTGGAGTTTCAGGCCAGAGGTAGCCCTCATATCCATTTACTGGTTTGGGTCAAAGATGCACCTGAATTTGGAAGCGACCTTGAAGACCACGTGTACAAATTTATTGACAAGTACATAACATGTAAGATGCCTGACCAAAACGCCGATCCTGAACTTCACAAAATTGTGTCTGAGGTTCAAGTCCACAGCAGAAATCACTCCAGATCCTGTAAAAAAGGTAATGTGTCATGTAGGTTTGGATTCCCCAAACTACCCGTAGACCAAACAATGATTACTTTCCCAAGCCCAGATGATGATGATGATGATCACAATGATAAGCAGCATAGCACAAGTAAGGAGAAAGGCACAAATGAAAAGCAAAAGAACAGACGAATGGCTCTCGCAAAAAAAATGAAAGAGGCCAAAGAAAAACTCCAGCCATTGAGAGATTTGCTCTGCGACCCAAATTCCTCGTTTGAAGACTTGTCTGAGCTGCTTCACAAATGCAAATTAACTTATGAACAATACTTGGATTGTGTCTTCAATTTAAGCAATGGTCATGTCATCCTCTTACAACGTGAACCTAATGACTGCTGGGTGAATGCATACAATGCAGATCTGCTGAGGGCCTGGAATGCCAACATGGACATCCAATATGTCATTGATGACTACAGCTGCCTGATGTACATGATGTCTTATGTCTCTAAACCTGAATTTGAGATGACACAATTTCTTAATGGCGTCATCCAGGAAGTAAAAAAGTCCAATGTCAATGAAAGAGATGAAATGAAACAGATAATGCAGGCATATGCTAAACACAGAGAAGTCAGTGCCCAAGAATCCGTGGCAAGGACATGCAGCCTGCCACTAAAAAAGTGTTCACGCAGTGTGGTCTTCATACAGACTGATGATGATGCCCTGAAAATGAGTCTCCCGATGAGCAGGTTGCAGAGCATGGCACCAGATGATGAAAATGTGTGGATGTCCGGATTGCCAGAAAAATATGCAAACAGACCCAGAACACCTGACTTTGAAAGAATGTGTTTGGGTGAATTTGCTTCAGAGTACAGGATTCTCTACGGCCGTCAAACAGAGTCCAAAAATGCCATCCCTCTTTTGAATAACATGGGTTATATTCAAAAAAGAACAAGAGGGAAACCTGCAATAATCAGATATCCTCGGTTCTCAGAAAAGAAACAACCAGAAAAGTTTTATAGCAGACTACTAAAACTTTATTATCCACATCGATCAAATGATGACCTTAAAAACACAGAATACCCCACATCCGAGCAGTTCTACAAAAGTGGACGAAAACATGGTTTTGCAGTACGGCCAATTGTTACCTTTAACAAAAAGCGTTATGAAGGCCATGGCAAAACAATGGAAAGGGCACTGGAACAGATTGAACAACAAGGCCCACTTATCAATGCATGGAACACCTTTGCACCTGAGGTTGAAGTAGATCGTTTAGAGTGTGTGGCCTAACGACAATCCAGACATGACACTGACGAAAATGAAATGGACATTGTTCCTGACTACCAAGTCAGTGGTAGCAGCAGTGGAACCATGCCAGCAATCATAGCACCAAAGCTGAGCCCAGACTTTGTCAGAAAAATGTACCAAAGTCTGAATGAAACCCAAGCATCCATATTCTACGCAGTGCGTGAGTGGTGTTTCAAACTTGTGTGGGGTCACTGTCCTGAGCAGTTCTTTTATTTTGTCTCTGGAGGAGCTGGCTGTGGAAAATCACATGTTATCAAGTGCATATATGAGGAGGCAACAAAGATTTTGCACCAACTCCCCAGATTCCGAGACCAAGCAGACATGTCCTACCCTGCAGTACTGCTGACTGCATTTACTGGCACTGCAGCTTTTAACATATCTGGGAAAACACTGCACTCTCTGCTAAAGCTGCCAAGATCTTTAAAACCGCCTTATCAGGGACTGGGGAATGCACTGGATGAAGTGAGAGCTTCACTTTCAAATGCAGAGATTCTGATCATTGATGAGATATCTATGGTTTCTAAAGACCTTTTTGCCTACATCCACTGGAGACTTCAGCAGATCAAAGGAAACAAGAAACCTTTTGGTGGGATGTCTATCCTTGCAGTAGGAGACTTTTACCAGCTGCCACCCCTTGGAAAAGCCAAACCACTCTGTGTGTACGAGGACAATGTCCTTGATCTCTGGAAAGACTATTTCCACATGGTCAACCTGACAGAAATCATGCGACAGAAAGATGATCATTCTTTTGCTGAAGTTCTGAACAGGATAAGAGTGAAGCAAAAAACAGATTCTCTTGAAGCCGATGACAAAGCCTTGCTCACACAGGCTATCCATGACATAAAAGACTGTCCATCTAATGTATTACACATTTATGATACAAACAAAGAGGTCGACAAACACAATTCAGCAACTGTAACTGCTCTTCATTCTGATATCATAAATATTCAGGCAGAAGACTACAGAAAAGACCCACGAACGGGTGAGATGGTCCTCCTGGCAGAAATGATGAAAGGCAACAAAGGAGATTTACCTGATAACATACAAGCTGCACCTGGAGTGCGTGTTATGATTATCAGAAATTTGGATGTTGAAGATGGGCTTGTTAATGGGACATTTGGAACAATCACGAACATTGTGACAGCCACACAGGATGGACCAAAAACTGTGAATCTCATTGGACTCACGCTGGACAATGAAAATTCTGGGCAAAAATTTCGCAGAAAAATACAAGGATCCTCAGACAATCTTGTGTATATTGAGAAATGTGAAGAATGCACAAGTAAAAAAGGAGTGGTTCGCAGGCAATTTCCAATGAAGTTGGCCTTTGCATGTACAGCTCACAAAGTACAAGGCATGACAATGGAATCAGCAGTAGTATGCTTGAAGCGTGTTTTTGAACCTGGAATGGCCTATGTTGCACTCAGCCGCACAACCTCACTTAAAGGACTGTACATCACAGACTTTGATGAAAAGAAAATCTATGCTGATCCTGCCATCACAGATGCACTCAAAAATATGAGACATGCATCATTTGAGAATGCAAGACCACTGTTGCAATTCTTAAAATCAGTAGATCCCACAGTCCCCACGTTGACAATTATCCATCATAATGCACAAGGTCTCCCAACTCACATGGAGGACATGAGATGCCACCATGAACTCAGCCTTGCTGATGTTTTATGTATAACAGAAACACACTTGTCTGGATCATCGGTTTCTCCCCGCTTCCAGCTGGAACAATACAACATGGCCACACGCAACAGACACGTCTCTTACACAAATCATACAGACATGGCAAAGGTAAATGGCGGTGGAGTTGCAATTTACTACAACACAATTCTTACAGCAGAGTCCCGAAAATACCTGCAAAATGTGACTGACCTTGAATTTGTTGTTGTCAAGGTTGAATCGCCAGTTACAGCTTTGATAGCAACTGTATACAGGCCACCAAATTACAGCCATGTGAGGTTTTTACCACAAATGCAATGTCTTTTGGACTCGTTGGAAATGATGAATCACCAACCAATTATTGTTTGTGGAGACTTCAATGAGGACCTTATGAGCAGAGGAAAAAAACCCATCCAAGAACTGTTGCAGTCAAGAGGATATGCACAACTGATTACTGCTGCAACTACCGAAAAACACACATTGATTGATCACATTTACATATCACAGCCATACGCCTGCCTCCAATCAGGTGTTCTGAATACATATCACAGTTATCATAACCCCATTTATTGTGTTATTCACTAACACAAAATGACTGCAAGGGTATGAGGGATATGGACTTGCCAAGTGTCACTCCCTATTGGCCTACTCTCGGCTAGAAGTCATACAGATGGACCTAAATATGGATATCAGCATCTACAACAAGAAGTACAGGTGAGTCCTCTTGTAACATTCTTTAATGTACTTCTATTTTATTAATTCCTATACACTCTGAACCGAATTTGTTGAAAAATAAAGTCAATCATGTTCTCTTATACGCAGACACAACAGAACACCAGCCTCTATGTGGTGCGAAGCCTACTGCAACCAAAACGTGATCTTCATGTCTTTGCGACTGAGCACATTGAAGAGCTGACCAGAAACGTGAACAGAAAAACTGCAACTGCACCTGATGGGATCCCTGCCATAACAGGTAATTGTATTTTTGTTTCTTTCTTTATATTGTAACATTTGATATTGATAGTGTTTGAAACAAACTATAATCTCATCCATTCATTAAGTCATCCATTCATTCATAACTCCTCAGATGTGTTCTGTCCAGTGAAGGCAGTGGAGAAGCCCTACACTGATGTTGAAACTGTGCCACTCTTCTAGAAACCAGCTACAAGGATGGGCAGGTATAGTGAAATTAAAATGCATCTTTTGTTCAACAGGTTTATATACAGTCAAGTGATCAAAAGACACCAGTATTAAACCCATTTAAGCCAACTATACGCTTTGATTGGAACTATATACAGGCCACCAAATTACAGCCACATGTGGTTTTACCTCACATGGCAACTTACTTAATCAAAAGACACCAGTATTAAACAAATTTCTCTTTTTTACTTCCTTTTTAATTTAGTTTTGGGTTATTTAGTTCTAAAGTTACATTTGTTTTTGCAATTATTTATTAGAACATCATGACTTGCCAGTTCGCTAACTGAAGACCTGCACTTTGTGATGTCTCTTGTTTTGTTTTAAATTGTGTTTTGCTTTTATCTGTTTTCTAGCTGTTTTTGCAAAGTCAGCCAACCTCTTGCTTCCAAATGACCCTTATCCAGAAGTATCCGTGAATGCCTCATGAGAAGAAACTAAAGTGGAGACCTACCTCTCAGAGAAAAACGCACACATAAGAAAAGCGACCCACTTCAGTACTGGAAAGAACATCCTAATCTGTCTCCCTCTATGGCTGCTGTTGCGATCCCAGTGTGCCCCCTGTAGCTCTGTGGACAGTTTTTGATTTGATTACATCTCACCCCAACCGGTCGCGGCAGATGGCTGCCCCTCCCTGAGCCTGGTTCTGCCGGAGGTTTCTTCCTGTCAAAAGGGAGTTTTTCCTTCCCACTGTCGCCAAAGTGCTTGCTCATAGGGGGTCATATGATTGTTGGGTTTATCTATATACATTAATGCTTGTATGCTTTTCATTTATACTTTTGCCTTACTCTTCGGTTCATAATATAAAGTTACTGGAATGGTTTCCTTTTTCCTTTTTATATTGCTTTGCTGTTTACCACAATCTAAATATCATGTTTAAATGGAATACATTATTGTAAATGGTATTTGTACAAAATATAGTTTGAATACGATAAGATACCTTTATTAGTCCCACAAGGGGAAATTTCATAATTTGCATAATTTTCCCTTTTCACATTAAAATACCTTTGAAATACAAATTGAACACCGCTTAATGGACTTTTTTTTTCTACTAAGAAAACTTACTTTGGTTTACAATCTGTTAAACTGTTCACTTTAAACGACTCAAAACTGTAAAATCTAAATTGTAACTTCTCTTGAACACCTCAGACTTAAACATAATTTCTTTTATATCTATTAACTTCTTTTGTAATGGTGTAACTGGAGCATCTTTCTCTCATCTATGTATGCTGCACTGCATATAGCAGAGATCACAATACAGCTTACTTTTCTTTAACTTGAAAATCAGCTGTATTCAATTTCCCTCCCTCTTGTGGTATAAATAGCAAACTATGCTCATGTTGCATATTGCTCCCCCTAGTATTATAAATGGCAACCTGCACTAATTGCACGACATTAAAGGCAAACTACACTCATTGGCAGTAGCATAGGCACACTTAAAATTTCTTCAGAAATTTTCGCTTTCTAGTTTTATCTACTGTTCTGATTTTATCTGTTTTGATTTTTTTTTACATACTGTTTTGTTTGTTTGTTTGTTATTTAGTTAGTTAGTTTGTTTGCTTGTGTTAATCAATTTTAAATCATGCTTTTTATTTGTTTTTGCTTCTAATGTCTCTGTAAAGCACTTTGAACCACCTTGTTGTTGAATTGTGCTATACAAATAAACTTGCCTTGCCTTGCCTAAAGAAAACAAAAAAGGAAAAGGCTATGAATAAGATAGGAAATAAATATGAAAAATTAAAAAGGGTAAATTTAACTTGGAAGGAATAAAATATAAATTAAGGTTAAAAATGAAATAACTGTACAACACAAATTAGAATGAAGGGTAAATTTAACTGGGAAAGAATAAGATAAAATATATAAATTAAAGTTGAAAATAAAATAACTGTACAACAAAATACACAATATAGAACTATATAAGAATGTATGAAGAAATATAAATAAATATATACACAATAACAGCAGCTGTACAGTATTAACTGGAAATGAAGAATATAGTGACCAGTGTTGTGCAATCCACATTATGTCTTGTGCAGTGCAAATATGCTTAAAGTGATTAAGTGAAAACAATGTCCAGAAAGTCCAGTGTGTGTGTAAGAACCATATGTGTGGGTCAGTACTGTGTGGTGGTGTGATTGAGAGACCGTATCGCCTGCGGGAAGAAGCTCCTCCTCAGTCTCTCTGTGTTGGTCTTCAGGGAGCGGAATCGCTTTCCTGACCTCAACAGAGAGAACAGTCTGTTGTTGGGATGGCTGAGGTCCTTCACGATCTTCCTGGCCTTGGTCCAGCACCGCCTGCTGTAGATTGAGTGCAGGTCAGGGAGCTCGGAGCGGATGGTGCGCTCAGCTGACCGCACAACTCTCTGTAGAGCTTGACTGTCCTGCATGGTGCTGTTCCCGAACCAGGTTAAGATGTTTCCCGTCAGGATGCTCTCTATGGTGCACGAGTAAAAGTTCCTGAGCACCTTGGAGGGCAGTTGGAAGTCTCCCAAGCGTCTGAGGTGGTAGAGACGCTGACGGGCCTTTTTCACCACGGTGTTGATGTGACAGGACCATGACAGGTCCTGCGTGATGTGAACTCCGAGGTATTTGAAGCTGTCCACTCTCTCCACTGGGCACTCGTTGATGACGGGGGTCTGGTAGTTCCTCTCCTGCTTAGTGCTGAAGTCCACTATCAGCTCCTTTGTCTTACTGACGTTTAGAAGGAGGTTGTTCCTCTGGCACCAGTTCTCCAGATTCCTAATCTCCTTCAGGTAGGCCGTCTCGTTGTTATCAGAGATCAGGCCCACCACGACGGTGTCGTCAGCAAACTTGATGATGGTGGTGGAGCTGGTAGTGGCCACACAGTCATATGTGTACAAAGAGTACTCCAGGGGGCTCAGAACACACCCCTGGGGGGCTCCAGTGCTGAGAGTGGTGGAGGCTGAGACATGTCCGCCCATCCTTACTGCCTGTGGTCTGCCAGTTAGGAAGTTGGAGATCCACTGACACATAGATGAGCTGAGTCCCAGATGCTCCAGCTTGGTGGTGAGTGTGGAGGGAATTATGGTGTTAAATGCAGAGCTGTAGTCTATGAAGAGCATTTTAACATAATTCCCCCTTCTAGTGTCCAAGTGAGTGAGTGATGTGTGGAGGAGATGAGAGATGGCATCGTCTGTGGAACGATTTGGACGGTAAGCGAACTGTAGTGGGTCCAGTGTGTCTGGTAGTGAAGAAATGATGAAGTCTCTGACCAGGCGTTCAAAGCACTTCATCACTACTGAGGTGAGGGCTACAGGGCGATAGTCATTGAGAGAAGCAGGGTGGGGTTTCTTCAGGACAGGAACAATGATGGACTCTTTGAAGCATGTGGGGATCACCGACTGAGATAAAGAGATGTTGAATATCTCAGTGAACACAGGAGCTAGCTGGTATGCGCAGTCTCTGAGGATACGACCTGGGATGCCATCTGGTCCTGCTGCTTTCCTGGCGTTCACTCTTTTGAAGGCTCACCTTACTTCATGCTCGGAGATGACGAGCACGTTTCCGGTGCTGGCAGTATCTTCCTGTCTGCAGCCGTTAGCGCCGCTACCACTAGCATTGTTGGAGTCCTTAGCTGCCCTTAGCTACATATGCTCAAAGGTGTTATTCTGAGCATTGACTGCAGTCATAAGCGCCTCCAAGCTCTTAACCATGCTGCCTTCAGTGAGCCCTTTCTGAGAAGTCGCACCTGTCGTTCCAATCCCAGCGGGCAGCCTTGGGGGGGTTTGAACAGCCGGTTCCGCTTCCTTAATTCTCCGATAAGCCAGGGCCAAGCCAGCTCCAATCAGCAAGAACCCTGTTATCATGGTTCCGAATAGGTAGATATCTTCAGCATCCTCGATCGACAGTCCCGCCAGGGACACGATCCTCTGCCACCGTCCATCGTGTATCCGACAGGGAAAGTCCCCCCAGGGCACTTCGGTTCTCCCGAGCCCAGACTTCTTGTTAAAGGGTGTCAATAGCATTCAGAGACCAGTTGATCAAATCCATAATTCTCTTTTAGGTTTTAGACACAGACTGTGAGAGAGTGTTCCAGGGAAAGTAATACAAAAAAAGCATGAGACTAGACAAGCACATCAGAACTAGCAGGGAAGATAAGGGAGAGGAGAAAAAGTGCGTCCGCCGCCTCCGAGAGCCAAAGAAAAGTTGAACAGTTTAAGAAAAACTTCATAAAGCTGGAGGGCACAGGTCTTGAGGAGATAGGGACTCGTGTAGTTTGGTCCAGGAGACTTGCCTGAGTGGAGTCTCCTCATTTAGCTCTGGACCTGGTCATGAATGAAAGTAACAGGTGGGGAGGGGTTTGAGGACTTTCACATGTCTTCATGCCACTCCACACCTCTCTCATGCGGTTTCCACTCCAGCTTTCTACTGTAAGCCTCTTTGATCTTGCCCTTCAGTAACACCTCAACCATTCTCACCACCTCTCTATTGCCCACTCTGAAGCCCCTCTTCTTGTCACCGAGGAGGGATTTGATTTCCTTAGTCACCCACAGCTTGTTATTTGGGTAAAAATGGACAGTCCATGCTGGGACAATGGATATGTGAATGCAGAAGCTGCAGAGAGGTGTTTAAGAGTGCAACTCTGCATCCTGATCGCAACTCTGTATAGTCAGGTTTTGGGTGGTTTAATAAATTTGTCCAGATTTCTAGAAATGAGAGCTGCTCCATCCAAAGTGCAATAGATGCCATCTCTACCAACAAGACCAGGTTTTCAGACAGCCAGCAATTTAATGCGGCTAACTGGACTCCTGGTCCAGTTCGGGAGGAGACCAAACATAGTTCCAGTGTTACACTAAGAACTCATTTAATTTACTAAAACATAATCACAAGCTGCTGTCAAGGTGAACTGCAAAAACCTCCCTGTCTATTTCTAGTTTGGATAGCTCTGTGCTGTCACGTAGGATTGCATGAAAAGAGCAGCAGGGCACTAGTTGGGTCCAGCTGGATGAGTGGTGTCTTGTTTTTGAAGTGCCTGGCCTTCTATAGCATCAATGCAGTTGTATGCGTCATTTACACAAAAGAAATTAAATTTTGCCAGTGTCATTGTGACATAACTGTGAAACCAAACTAAAGAAAAAACTGAAGGTTGCTGCCACAGTGACAAAAGTATAATAAGGTATTTTATTTATTCATCTAACTTGTTTTATTCACTAGTCTCACTAATTTCACTGGTTAACATAACAATGTAAGCAGCAACTATCTCTGTCTGTCTTTTTGTCTTTTTCTTATTTCTCTTCCGCTAGATTTGCTCGCATACTGTTTTCCTTCTCACTTTGTCTGCTTCCTCTCAGACAGACAGGGCTTTTGGTCTTATTTCCTCTCATAAGAAAAAACTATTAAGAAAAGACATTGGCTTATGAATAAACAAATAGATGGCAGGAGAAGAAAAGAATGGGGGGGGCGGGGAAGCACAAGCGATGGGTGAGAAGCATAATAATTGTGTGATTCATCCTCAGTGAACCTCCACAGTCATAGCATAATTACACATGAAAAGCTAAATTTATCGTAGTGTGCTGAGCCTCCTCATTAATTTAAAGCTGAGACAGCCATAGTGAAGGCCTTTTCTAATCCACCCACTGTTTTTCTTTTCGTTTTTTTCTTCCTCTTTCTCCTCCTCTGCCATTCTCTATCTCCTCCCATTATGGAGCATTAAAATGTATATTACCCTCAGAGCTCCATTATCATAAACCACAGAGTCCCTGTGGGGTGGGGTAGCTCAGAAGAAGACCACGAGAAAAGGAGAAACAGTGAGTTAGGCTCATTATGGACAAGAAAGGCTCTCATTTACACAGCACTATCTTGGCCCCATGTCCTGCATGATAGCCACCTATTTGTTGCCTAATACCTAATAACCGCTGCAAACTTGGGAGATCCATCTCCTATAATGAGAAGTAGCACGCCTTTCCCACTCAGAAACCTGATTGTGTGGCATCATTAACAATCACACCAACATGCACTAATTGACCGCTGTGTGCTTTTTCTCTCCCTTCCCCCTCTACACCTACTCCTTTTGAATACATATTCACCCTGTAAGACACAAACTTTTCAGTAGTTTGATTTGTTTATATGTTCTATTTGTTTTTCCTTGCTTCCTTAAACTGTAAATCAGAGAAGCAGTGTAGCATGGGGAGCTAATAACCCACCTTCTACATCTGCCTTTATAAATTATGCAGCAAGCCACACTGCAGCTTGTTGTCTGGCAGGACCTATTGGTAAAAGCTGGAAAGATCATTATCAGTTCAGCTCAAACCTGGGTCATAGAGAAGGAAGAGTGGAAACTGTCATTTGTCAGTATTTAAATCTTGAAAAACAGGCAACCAAAGGAGCAACTGTGTGAATTTTGCTTCTTTGTATTAGTCATCATTTCATTTCAATCAGGTTTGGTTTTATGAATGGAAAGAAAGAAAAATGTTATTTACATTAGCTACAACAAAGCAATACTGGTATATTTTTGTCTTTTTTTTCACGTGCTGTAGCAGTAGCAGATTCTGATATAAAAGGCAACAGAAAAAGAAAGTACAAATATTAATAGGAGTTACAATGATAAGTCAGCCTCCTAACAAAGTCACCTGTTTAGGATTATGTATCAAGTTTAGCTTCTTATATAGATACTACTCCATTCTGCTGGTTCCACAGAAGAGGGGCCTGAAAACTGAAGGCTCTGCCTCCCATTCTACTTTTAAATACTCTAGGAACAACAAGTAGGCCTGCAGAGCGAGAGCAAAGTGCTCTAATGGGGTGATATGGTACTACAAGGTCATTAAGATAAGATGGGGCCTGATTATTTAAGACCTTGTATGTGAGGAGCAGGATTTTAAATTCTGGATTTAACAGGAAGCCAAAAAAGGAGAAATCTGCTCTCTCTTTCTAGTCCCTGTCAGGACTCTTGCTGCAGCATTTTGGATTAGCTGAAGGCTTTTCAGGGAATTTTTGGACATCCTGATAATAATGAATTACAGTCGTCCAGCCTGGAAGTAATAAATGCATGAACTAGTTTTTCAGCGTCACTCTGAGACAGGATATTTTCCTAATTTTAGAGATGTTGCACAAATGGAAGAAAACAGTCTTACATATTTGTTTAATATGTGCATTGAAGGACATGTCCTGGTCAAAAATGACTCCAAGGTTCCTCACAGCGTTACTGGAGGCCAAGGTAATGCCATCCAGAGTAAGAGTCTGGTTAGATATCATATTTCTAACAATTTCAGGGCCGAGTACAATAACCTCAGTTTGCTTCCTGCAGTTTAACTCATTGGGGTGTGTTATCTTTTTTCATGGACAGATAGAGCTGGGTGTCATCTGCATAGCAGTGTAAATGTATGCTATGTCTTCTGATGATGCTGCCTAAGGGGAGCATGTATAATGTAATGTACAGCATGTTCTAATCGCTCTAATAGGATATTATGGTCGATAGTATCGAACGCTGCACTGAGGTCTAGCAGGACAAGCACAGAGATGAGTCCACTGTCAGAGGCCATAAGAAGATCATTTGTAACCTTCACTAAAGCTGTTTCTGTGCTGTGATGAGCTCTGAAACCTGACTGAAACTCTTCAAATAAACCATTCCTCTGCAGATGATCTGTTAGCTGTTTGACAACTACTCTTTCAAGGATGTTTGATATGAAAGGAAGATTGGAGATTGGCCTATAATTAGCTAAGACTGCTGGGTCTAGAGATGCTTTTTGAGTAAAGGTTTACTACAGCTAGCTTGAAGGCCTGCGGTACATAGCTGATTATTAGAGATAGGTTGATCATATTTAAGATCGAAGAATTAATTAATGGCAGGACTTCTTTGAGCAGTTTTGTAGGAATGGGGTCTAAAAGACAAGTTGATGGTTTGGAGGAAGTAATTATTGAAGTTAACTCAGAAAGATCAATTGGAGAAAAAGAGTCTAACTTAACATCAATGGTACTAAGAGTAGCTGTAGATAATATTACATCTGTGGGATGATTATTAGGGCCCGAGCACCGAGAGTGCGAAGGCCCTATTGTATCTGCTCCGTTTCTTATTATTATTATTAGGGCCCGAGCACCGAGAGTGCGAAGGCCCTATTGTATCTGCTCTGTTTCTTATTATTAGGGCCCGAGCACTGATAGTGCGAAGGCCCTATTGTAATTGCTCCGTTTATTAGGGCCCGAGCACTGACAGTGCGAAGGCCCTATTGTAATTGCTCTGTTTATTAGGGCCCGAGCACTGACTGTGCGAAGGCCCTATTGTATCTGCTCTGTTTCTTATTAGGGCCCGAGCACTGACTGTGCGAAGGCCCTATTGTATCTGCTCTGTTTCTTATTATTAGGGCCCGAGCACTGATAGTGCGAAGGCCCTATTGTAATTGCTCTGTTTATTATTAGGGCCCGAGCACTGACTGTGCGAAGGCCCTATTGTATCTGCTCTGTTTCTTATTATTATTATTCAGGCAAAACAAGGGCCATTTTGAGGGCCTAAACATGCTCAAAAACTCATGAAATTTTGCACACATGCCAGGTCTGGTGAAAAATTTTGTATTTTAATGGTTTTACATATGAGCACTGGGAAATGGCTCTAGAGCGCCACCTATGCCTTCTTAAATGCAGCCCTACGACCACATCGTTTGAGCTACATGTATGAAATTTGGCACACATATGTATCATGCCAAGACGAACAAAAAAGTCTGTGGGCCCATTGACGCAAACCCAACAGGAAGTCCGCCATTTGGAAGAGAATGTGACATTTTGGCTCTAATTTTGCCATTTCCATGCCTCGAACTTTTGCGAACTCCTCCTTGGGGTTTGATTTCATAACCTTCATATTTGGTCAGTGTCTTGGGGTACAGTGAAAACTGTGACTTTTCACGAAAGGGTGTGACCTCAGCAGCATGGCGAACTTTGATATCTTGCCATGAAGAAACAAATTAGTATAACTCCATGAAATCCAGTCTGATTAGTACCAGACTTTACAGGCATGATGTCAGACCCGCCCTGACCAGATTGATGTGCCCATTGTCAGCAATACGTACAGCGCCACCTAGTGGCAACAGGAAATGTCATGGCTTTAATTTTGTTGTACTGATTTTCACAGGTTCATCGTGGCCACCTCAAAAGCGGTGAATATCACCATCAGTCCTTCATGATGGTTTAATGCAAAAATTGTGACTTTAAACTGAATGGCGCACCCTGGTGGCAGCGCAGTCCACCATGAAAGATGAAGTGGCTTTTGAGGGGCTTGGAAAGTCTATTATGGCAATGTCCTAAACCCAACAGGAAGTCCGCCATTTTGGAGTGAAGGTGACATTTTGGCTCTGATTTTACCGTTTCCATGCCTTGTACTTTTGCGAACTCCTCCTTGGGGTTTCATTTCATAACCTTCAAATTTGGACAGTGTCAACTACACCCTTGTGCCATGTTAAATTGCGGAGCTTTTGAGTTTTCACAATACTATGAGGCCGTGGCGCCATGGCGAATTTCGATGACTCGCCATGAAAATCTTATTGCCTCTCATTTTGTCATACATTTTCTGACCTTGACCAAAGTGAACACATATGATAAGGCTCCACCCCTGAACATATTTCAACTGCCATATTTGACACCAGGGACAGCGCCACCTAGTGGGAACAGGAAATGTCATGTTTTACACTTTGGGGTACAGTATAGTGATGGGTGACACCTGCAGCCTCAAATTTCTCCAGGAAAGCCTTAAGGAGTTGGTCTTGGGTTACAGTGAAAACTGTGACTTTTCGCAAAAGGGTGTGACCCCAGCAGCATGGCGAACTTTGATGTCACGCCATGAAGAAACAAATTAGTATAACTCAATGAAATCCAGTCTGATCAGTACCAGACTTTACAGGCATGATGTCAGACCCGCCCTGAACAGATTGACGTGCCCATTGTCGGAAATACGGACAGCGCCACCTAGTGGCCACAGGAAATGTCATGGCTTTAATTTTGTTGTACTGATTTTCACAGGTTCATCGTGGCCACCTCAAAAGCGGTGAATATCACCATCAGTCCCTCGTGATGCTTCAGTGCAAAAATTGTGACTTTACACTGAACGGCGCACCCTGGTGGCAACACGGTTCAACATGAAAGATGAAGTGGCTTTTGAGGGGCTTGGAAAGTTTATAGAGGCTTGAAATTTGGCACACACCCCCAAATGGATGAAGGCTTTGTTGTCATGTGATCATTTTCATTGAATAGCGCGAAATTGCTCCACAGCGCCCCCTACAAAGTTTCAAAATATCAGCCCCTGCTCTGTGTTTTATCTATGAGTCTGAAACTTGGTAAGCTCATGGAAGATATTAAGATGTACAAAAAAGTCTCTTGGAGCAATATCCCAAATCCAACAGGAAGTCAGCCATTTTAAAATTCATGTGTAATTTTGGCGACATTTTCCCCTCTTTTCAGGCTTCATACTTTGACGAACTCCTCCAAGGGATTTCATCAGATTGGACCGATCTGAAGTTTGTGGAATCTAAAGACCTTTGTGATGTTAACTTGCGAAGCTTTTTACGTTCAGGGAAACGGGGTGGTCATGGCGGCACTTAGAGTTTCAATCACTCGCCAAAAAGCAGTAATCTGCTGTCACTCAAAAACACAATATCCAATCTCTCCCAAACGTCGCAGGTGTGATGAGACTCGAGCTCGGAAATGTTTGTTATGCCATTTGTCAGTAATAGTTAGAGCGCCACCTAGTGGGACGACTATAATCATGGTTCAATGAGATGAAATGTTAGCTGGTGGTTAAATGCATGAATTCCATCAATGTGACATGACATTGGACGTGCTGGTTTTAGGTGTTGGGCGTGGCTCGACACGCCAGGGTGCGAGGGCCCTCATAACGCTGCTTGCAGCTTTAATTAGGGCCCGAGCACTGAGAGTGCGAAGGCCCTATTGTATCTGCTCCGTTTCTTATTATTAGGGCCCGAGCACTGACAGTGCGAAGGCCCTATTGTAATTGCTCTGTTTATTATTATTATTATTATTATTATTATTATTATTAGGGCCCGAGCACTGACAGTGCGAAGGCCCTATTGTAATTGCTCTGTTTATTATTATTATTATTATTATTATTATTATTATTAGGGCCCGAGCACTGAGAGTGCGAAGGCCCTATTGTATCTGCTCCGTTTCTTATTATTATTATTATTATTATTATTATTATTATTCAGGCGAAACAAGGGCCTTTTTGAGGGCCTAAACATGCTCAAAAACTCATGAAATTTTGCACACATGCCAGGTCTGGTGAAAAATTTTGTATTTTAATGGTTTTACATATGAGCACTGGGAAATGGCTCTAGAGCGCCACCTATGCCTTGTTAAATGCAGCCCTACGACCACATCGTTTGAGCTACATGTATGAAATTTGGCACACATATGTATCATGCCAAGACGAACAAAAAAGTCTGTGGGCCCATTGACGCAAACCCAACAGGAAGTCCGCCATTTGGAAGAGAAGGTGACATTTTGGCTCAAATTTTGCCATTTCCATGCCTCGAACTTTTGCGAACTCCTCCTTGGGGTTTCATTTCATAACCTTCAAATTTGGACAGTGTCAACTACACCCTTGTGCCATGTTAAATTGCGGAGCTTTTGAGTTTTCACAATACGGTGACGCCGTGGCGCCATGGCGAATTTCGATGACTCGCCATGAAAATCTTATTGCCTCTCATTTTGTCATACATTTTCTGACCTTGACCAAAGTGAACACATATGATAAGGCTCCACCCCTGAACATATTTCAACTGCCATATTTGACACCAGGTACAGCGCCACCTAGTGGGAACAGGAAATGTCATGTTTTACACTTTGGGGTACAGTATTGTGATGGGTGACATCTGCAGCCTCAAATTTCTCCAGGAAAGCCTTAAGGAGTTGGTCTTGGGTTACAGTGAAGACTGTGACTTTTCACGAAAGGGTGTGACCCCAGCAGCATGGCGAACTTTGATGTCACGCCATGAAGAAACAAATTAGTATAACTCAATGAAATCCAGTCTGATCAGTACCAGACTTTACAGGCATGATGTCAGACCCGCCCTGAACAGATTGATGTGCCCATTGTCGGAAATATGGACAGCGCCACCTAGTGGCAACAGGAAATGTCATGGCTTTAACTTTGTTGTACTGATTTTCACAGGTTCATCGTGGCCACCTCAAAAGCGGTGAATATCACCATCAGTCCCTCGTGATGCTTCAGTGCAAAAATTGTGACTTTAAAATGAACGGCGCACCCTGGTGGCAACGCGGTTCATCATGAAAGATGAAGTGGCTTTTGAGGGGCTTGGAAAGTTTATAGAGGCTTGAAATTTGGCACACACCTCCAAATGGATGAAGGCATTGTTGTTATGTAACCATTTTCCTTGAATAGCGCAAAATGGCTCCACAGCGCCCCCTACAATATTTCAAAACATCAGCCCCTGCTCTGTGTTTCATCTATGAGTCTGACACTTGGTAAGCTTGTGTAAGATATCAAGATGTACAAAAAAGTCTCTTGGAGCAATATCCCAAATCCAACAGGAAGTCAGCCATTTTAAAATTAATGTGCAATTTTGGCAACATTTTCCCCTCTTTTCAGGCCTCATACTTTGACGAACTCCTCCAAGGGATTTCATCATATTGAAGCATTCTTCAGTGTGTGGAATCCAAAGACCTTTGTGTTGTTAAATTGCGAAGCTTTTTACGTCCAGGGAAACGGGGTGGTTATGGCGGCACTTAGAGTTTGAATCACTCGCCAAAAAGCAGTAATCTGCTGTCACTCAAAAACACAATGTCCAATCTCTCCCAAACGTCTCAGGTGTGATGAGACTCGAGCTTGGAAGTGTTTGTTATGCCATTTGTACATAATGGTTAGAGCGCCACCTAGTGGAACGACTAACTAATCATGAATGAATGAGTTGAAATGTTAGCTGGTGGTTAAATGCATGAATTCCATCAATGTGACATCAGATCGGAGGTGCTGGTTTTAGGTGTTGGGCGTGGCTCGACGCGCCGGGGGTGCGAGGGCCCTCATAACGCTGCTTGCAGCTTTAATTAGGGCCCGAGCACCGAGAGTGCGAAGGCCCTATTGTATCTGCTCCGTTTCTTATTAGGGCCCGAGCACTGAGAGTGCGAAGGCCCTATTGTATCTGCTCCGTTTCTTATTATTATTATTATTATTATTATTCACCCCAAACAAGGGCCTTTTTGAGGGCCTAAACATGCTCAAAAACTCATGAAATTTTGCACACATGCCAGGTCTGGTGAAAAATTTTGTATTTTAATGGTTTTACATATGAGCACTGGGAAATGGCTCTACAGCGCCACCTATGCCTTGTTAAATGCAGCCCTACGACCACATCGTTTGAGCTACATGTATGAAATTTGGCACACATGTGTATCATGCCAAGACGAACAAAAAAGTCTGTGGGCCCATTGACGCAAACCCAACAGGAAGTCCGCCATTTGGAAGAGAAGGTGACATTTTGGCTCTAATTTTGCCATTTCCATGCCTCGAACTTTTGCGAACTCCTCCTTGGGGTTTCATTCCATAACCTTCAAATTTGGACAGTGTCAACTACACCCTTGTGCCATGTTAAATTGCGGAGCTTTTGAGTTTTCACAATACTATGAGGCCGTGGCGCCATGGCGAATTTCGATGACTCGCCATGAAAATCTTATTGCCTCTCATTTTGTCATACATTTTCTGACCTTGACCAAAGTGAACACATATGATAAGGCTCCACCCCTGAACATATTTCAACTGCCATATTTGACGTCAAGGACAGCGCCACCTAGTGGGAACAGGAAATGTCATGTTTTACACTTTGGGGTACAGTATTGTGATGGGTGACATCTGCAGCCTCAAATTTCTCAAGGAAAGCCTTAAGGAGTTGGTCTTGGGTTACAGTGAAAACTGTGAGTTTTCGCAAAAGGGTGTGACCCCAGCAGCATGGCGAACTTTGATGTCACGCCATGAAGAAACAAATTAGTATAACTCAATGAAATCCAGTCTGTTCAATACCAGACTTTACAGGCATGATGTCAGACCCGCCCTGAACAGATTGATGTTCCCATTGTCGGAAATACGGACAGCGCCACCTAGTGGCAACAGGAAATGTCATGGCTTTAATTTTGTTGTACTGATTCTCACAGGTTCATCGTGACCACCTCAAAAGCGGTGAATATCACCATCAGTCCCTCGTGATGCTTCAGTGCAAAAATTGTGACTTTAAACTGAACGGCGCACCCTGGTGGCAACGCCGTCCACCATGAAAGATGAAGTGGCTTTTGAGGGGCTTGGAAAGTATATAGAGGCTTTAAATTTAGCACACCCCTCCAAATGGATGAAGGCTTTGTTGTCATGTGATCATTTTCATTGAATAGCGCGAAATGGCTCCACAGCGCCCCCTACAAAATTTCAAAACCACAGCCCCTGCTCTGTGTTTTATGTATGAGTCTGAAACCTGGTAAGCTTATAGGAGATATCAAGATGTACAAAAAAGTCTCTTGGAGCAATATCCCAAATCCAACAGGAAGTCAGCCATTTTAAAATGAATGTGCAATTTTGGCAACATTTTCCCCTCTTTCCAGGCACCGTTCTTTGACGAACTCCTCCAAGGGATTTCATCAGATTGAACCAATCTCCAGTGTGTGGAATCTAAAGACCTTTGTGATGTTAAATTGCGAAGCTTTTTACGTTCAGGGAAACGGGGTTGTCATGGCGGCACGTGGAGTTTCAATCACTCGCCAAAAAGCAGTAATCTGCTGTCACTCAAAAACACAATGTCCAATCTCTCCCAAACGTCTCAGGTGTGATGAGACTCGAGCTTGGAAGTGTTTGTTATGCCATTTGTACATAATGGTTAGAGCGCCACCTAGTGGAACGACTAACTAATCATGAATGAATGAGTTGAAATGTTAGCTGGTGGTTAAATGCATGAATTCCATCAATGTGACATCAGATCGGAGGTGCTGGTTTTAGGTGTTGGGCGTGGCTCGACGCGCCGGGGGTGCGAGGGCCCTCATAACGCTGCTTGCAGCTTTAATTAGGGCCCGAGCACCGAGAGTGCGAAGGCCCTATTGTATCTGCTCCGTTTCTTATTAGGGCCCGAGCACTGAGAGTGCGAAGGCCCTATTGTATCTGCTCCGTTTCTTATTATTATTATTATTATTATTATTCACCCCAAACAAGGGCCTTTTTGAGGGCCTAAACATGCTCAAAAACTCATGAAATTTTGCACACATGCCAGGTCTGGTGAAAAATTTTGTATTTTAATGGTTTTACATATGAGCACTGGGAAATGGCTCTACAGCGCCACCTATGCCTTGTTAAATGCAGCCCTACGACCACATCGTTTGAGCTACATGTATGAAATTTGGCACACATGTGTATCATGCCAAGACGAACAAAAAAGTCTGTGGGCCCATTGACGCAAACCCAACAGGAAGTCCGCCATTTGGAAGAGAAGGTGACATTTTGGCTCTAATTTTGCCATTTCCATGCCTCGAACTTTTGCGAACTCCTCCTTGGGGTTTCATTCCATAACCTTCAAATTTGGACAGTGTCAACTACACCCTTGTGCCATGTTAAATTGCGGAGCTTTTGAGTTTTCACAATACTATGAGGCCGTGGCGCCATGGCGAATTTCGATGACTCGCCATCAAAATCTTATTGCCTCTCATTTTGTCATACATTTTCTGACCTTGACCAAAGTGAACACATATGATAAGGCTCCACCCCTGAACATATTTCAACTGCCATATTTGACGTCAAGGACAGCGCCACCTAGTGGGAACAGGAAATGTCATGTTTTACACTTTGGGGTACAGTATTGTGATGGGTGACATCTGCAGCCTCAAATTTCTCAAGGAAAGCCTTAAGGAGTTGGTCTTGGGTTACAGTGAAAACTGTGAGTTTTCGCAAAAGGGTGTGACCCCAGCAGCATGGCGAACTTTGATGTCACGCCATGAAGAAACAAATTAGTATAACTCAATGAAATCCAGTCTGTTCAATACCAGACTTTACAGGCATGATGTCAGACCCGCCCTGAACAGATTGATGTTCCCATTGTCGGAAATACGGACAGCGCCACCTAGTGGCAACAGGAAATGTCATGGCTTTAATTTTGTTGTACTGATTCTCACAGGTTCATCGTGACCACCTCAAAAGCGGTGAATATCACCATCAGTCCCTCGTGATGCTTCAGTGCAAAAATTGTGACTTTAAACTGAACGGCGCACCCTGGTGGCAACGCCGTCCACCATGAAAGATGAAGTGGCTTTTGAGGGGCTTGGAAAGTATATAGAGGCTTTAAATTTAGCACACCCCTCCAAATGGATGAAGGCTTTGTTGTCATGTGATCATTTTCATTGAATAGCGCGAAATGGCTCCACAGCGCCCCCTACAAAATTTCAAAACCACAGCCCCTGCTCTGTGTTTTATGTATGAGTCTGAAACCTGGTAAGCTTATAGGAGATATCAAGATGTACAAAAAAGTCTCTTGGAGCAATATCCCAAATCCAACAGGAAGTCAGCCATTTTAAAATGAATGTGCAATTTTGGCAACATTTTCCCCTCTTTCCAGGCACCGTTCTTTGACGAACTCCTCCAAGGGATTTCATCAGATTGAACCAATCTCCAGTGTGTGGAATCTAAAGACCTTTGTGATGTTAAATTGCGAAGCTTTTTACGTTCAGGGAAACGGGGTTGTCATGGCGGCACGTGGAGTTTCAATCACTCGCGAAAAAGCAGTAATCTGCTGTCACTCAAAATCAAAATGTCCAAACTCTCCCAAAGGTCTCCCAAAGGTCGCAGGCGTGATGAGACTCGAGCTCGGAAATGTTTGTTATGCCATTTGTCAGTAATGGTTAGAGCGCCACCTAGTGGGACGACTATAATGATGATTGAATGAGATGAAATGTTAGCTGGTGGTTAAATGCATGAATTCCATCAATGTGACATCAGATCGGAGGTGCTGGTTGTAGGTGTTGGGCGTGGCTCGACGCGATTGGGTGCGAGGGCCCTCATAACGCTGCTTGCAGCTTTAATTATTATTATTATTATTATTATTATTATTCACCCCAAACAAGGGCCTTTTTGAGGGCCTAAACATGCTCAAAAACTCATGAAATTTTGCACACATGCCAGGTCTGGTGAAAAATTTTGTATTTTAATGGTTTTACATATGAGCACTGGGAAATGGCTCTACAGCGCCACCTATGCCTTGTTAAATGCAGCCCTACGACCACATCGTTTGAGCTACATGTATGAAATTTGGCACACATGTGTATCATGCCAAGACGAACAAAAAAGTCTGTGGGCCCATTGACGCAAACCCAACAGGAAGTCCGCCATTTGGAAGCGAAGGTGACATTTTGGCTCTAATTTTGCCATTTCCATGCCTCGAACTTTTGCGAACTCCTCCTTGGGGTTTCATTTCATAACCTTCAAATTTGGACAGTGTCAACTACACCCTTGTGCCATGTTAAATTGCGGAGCTTTTGAGTTTTCACAATACTATGAGGCCGTGGCGCCATGGCGAATTTCGATGACTCGCCATGAAAATCTTATTGCCTCTCATTTTGTCATACATTTTCTGACCTTGACCAAAGTGAACACATATGATAAGGCTCCACCCCTGAACATATTTCAAGTGCCATATTTGACATAAGGGCCAGCGCCACCTAGTGGGAACAGGAAATGTCATGTTTTACACTTTGGGGTACAGTATTGTGATGGGTGACATCTGCAGCCTCATATTTCTCCAGGAAAGCCTTAAGGAGTTGGTCTTGGGGTACAGTGAAAACTGTGACTTTTCGCGAAAGGGTGTGACCCCAGCAGCATGGCGAACTTTGATGTCTCGCCATGAAGAAACAAATTAGTATAACTCAATGAAATCCAGTCTGATCAGTACCAGACTTTACAGGCGTGATGTCAGACCCGCCCTGAACAGATTGATGTGCCCATTGTCAGGAATATGAAGAGCGCCACCTAGTGGCAACAGGAAATGTCATGTCTTACACTTTGTTGTACTGATTTTCACAGGTTCATCGTGGCCACCTCAAAAGCGGTGAATATCACCATCAGTCCCTCGTGATGTTTCAGTTCAAAAATTGTGACTTTAAACTGAACGGCGCACCCTGGTGGCAACGCGGTCCACCATGAAAGATGAAGTGGCTTTTGAGGGGCTTGGAAAGTTTATAGAGGCCTTAAATTTAGCACACACCTCCAAACGGATGAAGGCTTTGTTGTCATGTGATCATTTTCATTGAATAGCGCGAAATGGCTCCACAGCGCCCCCTACAAAATTTCAAAACCACAGCCCCAGCTCTGTGTTTTTTGTATGAATCTGAAACCTGGTAGGCTTATAGGAGATATCAAAATGTACAAAAAAGTCTCTTGGAGCAATATCCCAAATCCAACAGGAAGTCAGCCATTTTAAAATTAATGTGCAATTTTGGCAACATTTTCCTCTCTTTTCAGGCACCGTGCTTTGACGTACTCCTCCAAGGGATTTCATCAGATTGATGCAATCTCCTGTGTGTGGAATCTAAAGACCTTTGTGATGTTAAATTGCGAAGCTTTTTACATTCAGGGAAACGGGGTGGTCATGGCGGCACGTAGAGTTTCAGTCACTCGCCAAAAAGCACTAATCTGCTGTCACTCAAAAACACAATGTCCAATCTCTCCCAAAGCTCATAGGCGTGATGAGACTCGAGCTCGGAAATGTTTGTTATGCCATTTGTACATAATGGTTAGAGCGCCACCTAGTGGAATGACTAACTAATCACGAATGAATGAGTTGAAATGTTAGCTGGTGGTTAAATGCATGAATTCCATCAATGTGACATCAGATCGGACGTGCTGGTTTTAGGTGTTGGGCGTGGCTCGACGCGCCGGGGGTGCGAGGGCCCTCATAACGCTGCTTGCAGCTTTAATTATTATTATTATTCACCCCAAACAAGGGCCTTTTTGAGGGCCTAAACATGCTCAAAAACTCATGAAATTTTGCACACATGCCAGGTCTGGTGAAAAATTTTGTATTTTAATGGTTTTACATATGAGCACTGGGAAATGGCTCTACAGCGCCACCTATGCCTTGTTAAATGCAGCCCTACGACCACATCGTTTGAGCTACATGTATGAAATTTGGCACACATGTGTATCATGCCAAGACGAACAAAAAAGTCTGTGGGCCCATTGACGCAAACCCAACAGGAAGTCCGCCATTTGGAAGAGAAGGTGACATTTTGGCTCTAATTTTGCCATTTCCATGCCTCGAACTTTTGCGAACTCCTCCTTGGGGTTTCATTCCATAACCTTCAAATTTGGACAGTGTCAACTACACCCTTGTGCCATGTTAAATTGCGGAGCTTTTGAGTTTTCACAATACTATGAGGCCGTGGCGCCATGGCGAATTTCGATGACTCGCCATCAAAATCTTATTGCCTCTCATTTTGTCATACATTTTCTGACCTTGACCAAAGTGAACACATATGATAAGGCTCCACCCCTGAACATATTTCAACTGCCATATTTGACGTCAAGGACAGCGCCACCTAGTGGGAACAGGAAATGTCATGTTTTACACTTTGGGGTACAGTATTGTGATGGGTGACATCTGCAGCCTCAAATTTCTCAAGGAAAGCCTTAAGGAGTTGGTCTTGGGTTACAGTGAAAACTGTGAGTTTTCGCAAAAGGGTGTGACCCCAGCAGCATGGCGAACTTTGATGTCACGCCATGAAGAAACAAATTAGTATAACTCAATGAAATCCAGTCTGTTCAATACCAGACTTTACAGGCATGATGTCAGACCCGCCCTGAACAGATTGATGTTCCCATTGTCGGAAATACGGACAGCGCCACCTAGTGGCAACAGGAAATGTCATGGCTTTAATTTTGTTGTACTGATTCTCACAGGTTCATCGTGACCACCTCAAAAGCGGTGAATATCACCATCAGTCCCTCGTGATGCTTCAGTGCAAAAATTGTGACTTTAAACTGAACGGCGCACCCTGGTGGCAACGCCGTCCACCATGAAAGATGAAGTGGCTTTTGAGGGGCTTGGAAAGTATATAGAGGCTTTAAATTTAGCACACCCCTCCAAATGGATGAAGGCTTTGTTGTCATGTGATCATTTTCATTGAATAGCGCGAAATGGCTCCACAGCGCCCCCTACAAAATTTCAAAACCACAGCCCCTGCTCTGTGTTTTATGTATGAGTCTGAAACCTGGTAAGCTTATAGGAGATATCAAGATGTACAAAAAAGTCTCTTGGAGCAATATCCCAAATCCAACAGGAAGTCAGCCATTTTAAAATGAATGTGCAATTTTGGCAACATTTTCCCCTCTTTCCAGGCACCGTTCTTTGACGAACTCCTCCAAGGGATTTCATCAGATTGAACCAATCTCCAGTGTGTGGAATCTAAAGACCTTTGTGATGTTAAATTGCGAAGCTTTTTACGTTCAGGGAAACGGGGTTGTCATGGCGGCACGTGGAGTTTCAATCACTCGCGAAAAAGCAGTAATCTGCTGTCACTCAAAATCAAAATGTCCAAACTCTCCCAAAGGTCTCCCAAAGGTCGCAGGCGTGATGAGACTCGAGCTCGGAAATGTTTGTTATGCCATTTGTCAGTAATGGTTAGAGCGCCACCTAGTGGGACGACTATAATGATGATTGAATGAGATGAAATGTTAGCTGGTGGTTAAATGCATGAATTCCATCAATGTGACATCAGATCGGAGGTGCTGGTTGTAGGTGTTGGGCGTGGCTCGACGCGATTGGGTGCGAGGGCCCTCATAACGCTGCTTGCAGCTTTAATTATTATTATTATTATTATTATTATTATTCACCCCAAACAAGGGCCTTTTTGAGGGCCTAAACATGCTCAAAAACTCATGAAATTTTGCACACATGCCAGGTCTGGTGAAAAATTTTGTATTTTAATGGTTTTACATATGAGCACTGGGAAATGGCTCTACAGCGCCACCTATGCCTTGTTAAATGCAGCCCTACGACCACATCGTTTGAGCTACATGTATGAAATTTGGCACACATGTGTATCATGCCAAGACGAACAAAAAAGTCTGTGGGCCCATTGACGCAAACCCAACAGGAAGTCCGCCATTTGGAAGCGAAGGTGACATTTTGGCTCTAATTTTGCCATTTCCATGCCTCGAACTTTTGCGAACTCCTCCTTGGGGTTTCATTTCATAACCTTCAAATTTGGACAGTGTCAACTACACCCTTGTGCCATGTTAAATTGCGGAGCTTTTGAGTTTTCACAATACTATGAGGCCGTGGCGCCATGGCGAATTTCGATGACTCGCCATGAAAATCTTATTGCCTCTCATTTTGTCATACATTTTCTGACCTTGACCAAAGTGAACACATATGATAAGGCTCCACCCCTGAACATATTTCAAGTGCCATATTTGACATAAGGGCCAGCGCCACCTAGTGGGAACAGGAAATGTCATGTTTTACACTTTGGGGTACAGTATTGTGATGGGTGACATCTGCAGCCTCATATTTCTCCAGGAAAGCCTTAAGGAGTTGGTCTTGGGGTACAGTGAAAACTGTGACTTTTCGCGAAAGGGTGTGACCCCAGCAGCATGGCGAACTTTGATGTCTCGCCATGAAGAAACAAATTAGTATAACTCAATGAAATCCAGTCTGATCAGTACCAGACTTTACAGGCGTGATGTCAGACCCGCCCTGAACAGATTGATGTGCCCATTGTCAGGAATATGAAGAGCGCCACCTAGTGGCAACAGGAAATGTCATGTCTTACACTTTGTTGTACTGATTTTCACAGGTTCATCGTGGCCACCTCAAAAGCGGTGAATATCACCATCAGTCCCTCGTGATGTTTCAGTTCAAAAATTGTGACTTTAAACTGAACGGCGCACCCTGGTGGCAACGCGGTCCACCATGAAAGATGAAGTGGCTTTTGAGGGGCTTGGAAAGTTTATAGAGGCCTTAAATTTAGCACACACCTCCAAACGGATGAAGGCTTTGTTGTCATGTGATCATTTTCATTGAATAGCGCGAAATGGCTCCACAGCGCCCCCTACAAAATTTCAAAACCACAGCCCCAGCTCTGTGTTTTTTGTATGAATCTGAAACCTGGTAGGCTTATAGGAGATATCAAAATGTACAAAAAAGTCTCTTGGAGCAATATCCCAAATCCAACAGGAAGTCAGCCATTTTAAAATTAATGTGCAATTTTGGCAACATTTTCCTCTCTTTTCAGGCACCGTGCTTTGACGTACTCCTCCAAGGGATTTCATCAGATTGATGCAATCTCCTGTGTGTGGAATCTAAAGACCTTTGTGATGTTAAATTGCGAAGCTTTTTACATTCAGGGAAACGGGGTGGTCATGGCGGCACGTAGAGTTTCAGTCACTCGCCAAAAAGCACTAATCTGCTGTCACTCAAAAACACAATGTCCAATCTCTCCCAAAGCTCATAGGCGTGATGAGACTCGAGCTCGGAAATGTTTGTTATGCCATTTGTACATAATGGTTAGAGCGCCACCTAGTGGAATGACTAACTAATCACGAATGAATGAGTTGAAATGTTAGCTGGTGGTTAAATGCATGAATTCCATCAATGTGACATCAGATCGGACGTGCTGGTTTTAGGTGTTGGGCGTGGCTCGACGCGCCGGGGGTGCGAGGGCCCTCATAACGCTGCTTGCAGCTTTAATTATTATTATTATTCACCCCAAACAAGGGCCTTTTTGAGGGCCTAAACATGCTCAAAAACTCATGAAATTTTGCACACATGCCAGGTCTGGTGAAAAATTTTGTATTTTAATGGTTTTACATATGAGCACTGGGAAATGGCTCTACAGCGCCACCTATGCCTTGTTAAATGCAGCCCTACGACCACATCGTTTGGGCTACATGTATGAAATTTGGCACACATGTGTATCATGCCAAGACGAACAAAAAAGTCAGTGGGCCCATTGACGCAAACCCAACAGGAAGTCCGCCATTTGGAAGAGAAGGTGACATTTTGGCTCTAATTTTGCCATTTCCATGCCTCGAACTTTTTCGAACTCCTCCTTGGGATTTGGGCGTATAAGCTTCAAATTTGGACAGTGTCAACTACACCCTTGTGCCATGTTAAATTGCGGAGCTTTTGAGTTTTCACAATACTATGAGGCCGTGGCGCCATGGCGAATTTCGATGACTCGCCATGAAAATCTTATTGCCTCTCATTTTGTCATACATTTTCTGACCTTGACCAAAGTGAACACATATGATAAGGCTCCACCCCTGAACATATTTCAACTGCCATATTTGACACCAGGGACAGCGCCACCTAGTGGGAACAGGAAATGTCATGTTTTACACTTTGGGGTACAGTATTGTGATGGGTGACATCTGCAGCCTCAAATTTCTCCAGGAAAGCCTTAAGGAGTTGGTCTTGGGTTACAGTGAAAACTGTGACTTTTCACGAAAGGGTGTGACCCCAGCAGCATGGCGAACTTTGATGTCACGCCATGAAGAAACAAATTAGTATAACTCAATGAAATCCAGTCTGATCAGTACCAGACTTTACAGGCATGATGTCAGACCCGCCCTGAACAGATTGATGTGCCCATTGTCGGAAATACGGACAGTGCCACCTAGTGGCAACAGGAAATGTCATGGCTTTAACTTTGTTGTACTGATTTTCACAGGTTCATCGTGGCCACCTCAAAAGCGGTGAATATCACCATCAGTCCCTCGTGATGCTTCAGTGCAAAAATTGTGACTTTAAACTGAACGGCGCACCCTGGTGGCAACGCGGTTCATCATGAAAGATGAAGTGGCTTTTGAGGGGCTTGGAAAGTTTATAGAGGCTTGAAATTTGGCACACACCTCCAAATGGATGAAGGCATTGTTGTTATGTAACCATTTTCCTTGAATAGCGCAAAATGGCTCCACAGCGCCCCCTACAATATTTCAAAACATCAGCCCCTGCTCTGTGTTTCATCTATGAGTCTGACACTTGGTAAGCTTGTGTAAGATATCAAGATGTACAAAAAAGTCTCTTGGAGCAATATCCCAAATCCAACAGGAAGTCAGCCATTTTAAAATTAATGTGTAATTTTGATGACATTTTCCCCCCTTTTCAGGCCTCATACTTTGACGAACTCCTCCAAGGGATTTCATCATATTGAAGCATTCTTCAGTGTGTAGAATCTAAAGACCTTTGTGATGTTAAATTGCGAAGCTTTTTCCGTTCAGGGAAACGGGGTGGTCATGGCGGCACGTAGAGTTTCATTCACTCGCAAAAAGCAGTAATCTGCTGTCACTAAAAAACACAATGTCCAATCTCTCCCAAAGGTCGCAGGTGTGATGAGACTCGAGCTTGGAAATGTTTGTTATGCTATTTGTCAATAATGGTTAGAGCGCCACCTAGTGGCATGACTATAATCCTGGTTGAATAAGATGAAATGTTAGCTGGTGATTAAAAGCATGAAATCCATCAATGTGACATCACATCGGACGTGCCGGTTTGAGGTGTTGGCAGTGGCTCGACGTGCCGGGGGTGCGAGGGCCCTCATAACGCTGCTTGCAGCTTTAATTATTATTATTATTATTATTTCGGCAAATGAATTGGCCGTTTGAGGGCCTAAACATGCTCGAAAACTCATGAAATTTTGCACACGCGTCAGGTCTGGTGAAAATTTACGTATTTTAATGTTCTCAGACATGGCCAGGGAAAATTAGCTCAGTAGCGCCACCTAGAAAAATGAAAAACGCGAGCCCCCGGTATGGGTATGACCTACACGTTTGAAAGTCGGTACACCTATATAACGTTCAGAGTCGAACAAAAAAGTCTATTATGGCAATGTCCTAAACCCAACAGGAAGTCCGCCATTTTGGATTGAAGGTGACATTTTGGCTCTGATTTTACCGTTTCCATGCCTTGTACTTTAACGAACTCCTCCTTGGGATTTGGTCCTATAAACTTCAAATTTGGACAGTGTCAACTACACCCTTGTGCCATGTTAAATTGCGGCGCTTTTGAGTTTTCACAATACTATGAGGCCGTGGCGCCATGGCGAATTTCGATGACTCGCCATCAAAATCTTATTGCCTCTCATTCTGTCATACATGTTCTGATCTGGACCAAAGAGCACACATATGATAAGGCTCCACCCCTGAACATATTTCAACTGCCATATTTGACATCAAGGACAGCGCCACCTAGTGGGAACAGGAAATGTCATGTTTTACACTTTGGGGTACAGTATAGTGATGGGTGACATCTGCAGCCTCAAATTTCTCCAGGAAAGCCTTAAGGAGTTGGTCTTGGGTTACAGTGAAAACTGTGACTTTTCGCAAAAGGGTGTGACCCCAGCAGCATGGCGAACTTTGATGTCACGCCATGAAGAAACAAATTAGTATAACTCCATGAAATCCAGTCTGATTAGTACCAGACTTTACAGGCATGATGTCAGACCCGCCCTGAACAGATTGATGTGCCCATTGTCAGGAATATGAAGAGCGCCACCTAGTGGCAACAGGAAATGTCATGGCTTTAATTTTGTTGTACTGGTTTTCACAGGTTCATCGTGGCCACCTCAAAAGCGGTGAATATCACCATCAGTCCCTCGTGATGCTTCAGTGCAAAAATTGTGACTTTAAACTGAACGGCGCACCCTGGTGGCAACGCTGTTCACCATGAAAGATGAAGTGGCTTTTGAGGGGCTTGGCAAGTTTATAGAGGCTTGAAATTTGGCACACACCTCCAAATGGATGAAGGCATTGTTGTTATGTAACCATTTTCCTTGAATAGCGCAAAATGGCTCCACAGCGCCCCCTACAATATTTCAAAACATCAGCCCCTGCTCTGTGTTTCATCTATGAGTCTGACACTTGGTAAGCTTGTGTAAGATATCAAGATGTACAAAAAAGTCTCTTGGAGCAATATCCCAAATCCAACAGGAAGTCAGCCATTTTAAAATTAATGTGTAATTTTGATGACATTTTCCCCCCTTTTCAGGCCTCATACTTTGACGAACTCCTCCAAGGGATTTCATCATATTGAAGCATTCTTCAGTGTGTAGAATCTAAAGACCTTTGTGATGTTAAATTGCGAAGCTTTTTCCGTTCAGGGAAACGGGGTGGTCATGGCGGCACGTAGAGTTTCAATCACTCGCAAAAAGCAGTAATCTGCTGTCAGTAAAAAACACAATGTCCAATCTCTCCCAAAGGTCGCAGGTGTGATGAGACTCGAGCTTGGAAATGTTTGTTATGCTATTTGTCAATAATGGTTAGAGCGCCACCTAGTGGCATGACTATAATCCTGGTTGAATAAGATGAAATGTTAGCTGGTGATTAAAAGCATGAAATCCATCAATGTGACATCACATCGGACGTGCCGGTTTGAGGTGTTGGCAGTGGCTCGACGTGCCGGGGGTGCGAGGGCCCTCATAACGCTGCTTGCAGCTTTAATTATTATTATTATTATTATTATTATTATTCCGGCAAATGAATTGGCCGTTTGAGGGCCTAAACATGCTCGAAAACTCATGAAATTTTGCACACGCGTCAGGTCTGGTGAAAATTTACGTATTTTAATGTTCTCAGACATGGCCAGGGAAAATTAGCTCAGTAGCGCCACCTAGAAAAATGAAAAACGCGAGCCCCCGGTATGGGTATGACCTACATGTTTGAAAGTCGGTACACCTATATAACGCTCAGAGTCGAACAAAAAAGTCTATAATGGCAATGTCCTAAACCCAACAGGAAGTCCGCCATTTTGGATTGAAGGTGACATTTTGGGTCTGATTTTACCGTTTCCATGCCTTGTACTTTAACGAACTCCTCCTTGGGATTTGGTCCTATAAACTTCAAATTTGGACAGTGTCAACTACACCCTTGTGCCATGTTAAATTGCGGAGCTTTTGAGTTTTCACAATACTATGAGGCCGTGGCGCCATGGCGAATTTCGATGACTCGCCATGAAAATCTTATTGCCTCTCATTCTGTCATACATGTTCCGATCTGGACCAAAGAGCAAACATATGATAAGGCTCCACCCCTGAACATATTTCAACTGCCATATTTGACATCAAGGACAGCGCCACCTAGTGGGAACAGGAAATGTCATGTTTTACACTTTGGGGTACAGTATAGTGATGGGTGACATCTGCAGCCTCAAATTTCTCCAGGAAAGCCTTAAGGAGTTGGTCTTGGGTTACAGTGAAAACTGTGATTTTTCGCAAAAGGGTGTGACCCCAGCAGCATGGCGAACTTTGATGTCACGCCATGAAGAAACAAATTAGTATAACTCAATGAAATCCAGTCTGATCAGTACCAGACTTTACAGGCATGATGTCAGACCCGCCCTGAACAGATTGATGTGCCCATTGTCGGAAATACGGACAGCGCCACCTAGTGGCAACAGGAAATGTCATGGCTTTAATTTTGTTGTACTGATTTTCACAGGTTCATCGTGGCCACCTCAAAAGCGGTGAATATCACCATCAGTCCCTCGTGATGCTTCAGTGCAAAAATTGTGAGTTTAAACTGAACGGCGCACCCTGGTGGCAACGCTGTTCAACATGAAAGATGAAGTGGCTTTTGAGGGTCTTGGAAAGTTTATAGAGGCTTGAAATTTGGCACACACCTCCAAATGGATGAAGGCTTTGTTGTTATGTAACCATTTTCCTTGAATAGCGCGAAATTGCTCCACAGCGCCCCCTACAAAATTCCAAAACCACAGCCCCTGCTCTGTGTTCTATGTATGAGTCTGAAACCTGGTAAGCTTATGGAAGATCTTAAGATGTACAAAAAAGTCTCTTGGAGCAATATCCCAAATCCAACAGGAAGTCAGCCATTTTAAAGTTAATGTGTAATTTTGGCGACATTTTCCCATCTTTTCAGGCACCGTACTTTGACGAACTCCTCCAAGGGATTTCATCAGATTGGACCGATCTGCAGTTTGTGGAATCTAAAGACCTTTGTGATGTTAAATTGCGAAGCTTTTTACGTCCAGGGAAACGGGGTGGTTATGGCGGCACTTAGAGTTTGAATCACTCGCCAAAAAGCAGTAATCTGCTGTCACTCAAAAACACAATGTCCAATCTCTCCCAAACGTCTCAGGTGTGATGAGACTCGAGCTTGGAAGTGTTTGTTATGCCATTTGTACATAATGGTTAGAGCGCCACCTAGTGGAACGACTAACTAATCATGAATGAATGAGTTGAAATGTTAGCTGGTGGTTAAATGCATGAATTCCATCAATGTGACATCAGATCGGACGTGCTGGTTTTAGGTGTTGGGCGTGGCTCGACGCGCCGGGGGTGCGAGGGCCCTCATAACGCTGCTTGCAGCTTTAATTATTATTATTATTAGGGCCCGAGCACTGACAGTGCGAAGGCCCTATTGTAATTGCTCTGTTTATTATTATTATTATTATTATTAGGGCCCGAGCACCGAGAGTGCGAAGGCCCTATTGTATCTGCTCCGTTTCTTATTATTATTATTATTATTATTATTATTATTATTATTCAGGCGAAACAAGGGCCTTTTTGAGGGCCTAAACATGCTCAAAAACTCATGAAATTTTGCACACATGCCAGGTCTGGTGAAAAATTTTGTATTTTAATGGTTTTACATATGAGCACTGGGAAATGGCTCTAGAGCGCCACCTATGCCTTGTTAAATGCAGCCCTACGACCACATCGTTTGAGCTACATGTATGAAATTTGGCACACATATGTATCATGCCAAGACGAACAAAAAAGTCTGTGGGCCCATTGACGCAAACCCAACAGGAAGTCCGCCATTTGGAAGAGAAGGTGACATTTTGGCTCAAATTTTGCCATTTCCATGCCTCGAACTTTTGCGAACTCCTCCTTGGGGTTTGATTTCATAACCTTCATATTTGGTCAGTGTCAACTACACCCTTGTGCCATGTTAAATTGCGGAGCTTTTGAGTTTTCACAATACTATGAGGCCGTGGCGCCATGGCGAATTTCGATGACTCGCCATGAAAATCTTATTGCCTCTCATTTTGTCATACATTTTCTGACCTTGACCAAAGTGAACACATATGATAAGGCTCCACCCCTGAACATATTTCAACTGCCATATTTGACACCAGGTACAGCGCCACCTAGTGGGAACAGGAAATGTCATGTTTTACACTTTGGGGTACAGTATTGTGATGGGTGACATCTGCAGCCTCAAATTTCTCCAGGAAAGCCTTAAGGAGTTGGTCTTGGGTTACAGTGAAAACTGTGACTTTTCACGAAAGGGTGTGACCCCAGCAGCATGGCGAACTTTGATGTCACGCCATGAAGAAACAAATTAGTATAACTCAATGAAATCCAGTCTGATCAGTACCAGACTTTACAGGCATGATGTCAGACCCGCCCTGAACAGATTGATGTGCCCATTGTCAGAAATACGGACAGCGCCACCTAGTGGCAACAGGAAATGTCATGGCTTTAATTTTGTTGTACTGATTTTCACAGGTTCATCGTGGCCACCTCAAAAGCGGTGAATATCAACATCAGTCCCTCGTGATGCTTCAGTGCAAAAATTGTGACTTTAAACTGAACGGCGCACCCTGGTGGTAACGCGGTTCACCATGAAAGATGAAGTGGCTTTTGAGGGGCTTGGAAAGTTTATAGAGGCTTGAAATTTGGCACACACCTCCAAATGGATGAACGCTTTGTTGGCATGTGATCATTTTCATTGAATAGCTCGAAATGGCTCCACAGCGCCCCCTACAATATTTCAAAACATCAGCCCCTGCTCTGTGTTTCATCTATGAGTCTGACTCTTGGTAAGCTTGTGTAAGATATCAAGATGTACAAAAAAGTCTCTTGGAGCAATATCCCAAATCCAACAGGAAGTCAGCCATTTTAAAATTAATGTGTAATTTTGATGACATTTTCCCCCCTTTTCAGGCTTCATACTTTGACGAACTCCTCCAAGGGATTTCATCATATTGAAGCATTCTTCAGTGTGTAGAATCTAAAGACCTTTGTGATGTTAAATTGCGAAGCTTTTTCCATTCAGGTTAACGGGATGGTCATGGCGGCACGTAGAGTTTCAATCACTCGCAAAAAGCAGTAATCTGCTGTCACTAAAAAACACAATGTCCAATCTCTCCCAAAGGTCGCAGGTGTGATGAGACTCGAGCTTGGAAATGTTTGTTATGCTATTTGTCAATAATGGTTAGAGCGCCACCTAGTGGCATGACTATAATCCTGGTTGAATAAGATGAAATGTTAGCTGGTGATTAAAAGCATGAAATCCATCAATGTGACATCACATCGGACGTGCCGGTTTGAGGTGTTGGCAGTGGCTCGACGTGCCGGGGGTGCGAGGGCCCTCATAACGCTGCTTGCAGCTTTAATTATTATTATTATTATTATTATTATTATTATTATTCAGGCGAAACAAGGGCCTTTTTGAGGGCCTAAACATGCTCAAAAACTCATGAAATTTTGCACACATGCCAGGTCTGGTGAAAAATTTTGTATTTTAATGGTTTTACATATGAGCACTGGGAAAATGCTCTAGAGCGCCACCTATGCCTTGTTAAATGCAGCCCTACGACCACATCGTTTGAGCTACATGTATGAAATTTGGCACACATGTGTATCATGCCAAGACGAACAAAAAAGTCAGTGGGCCCATTGACGCAAACCCAACAGGAAGTCCGCCATTTGGAAGAGAAGGTGACATTTTGGCTCTAATTTTGCCATTTCCATGCCTCGAACTTTTGCGAACTCCTCCTTGGGGTTTGATTTCATAACCTTCATATTTGGTCAGTGTCAACTACACCCTTGTGCCATGTTAAATTGCGGAGCTTTTGAGTTTTCACAATACTATGAGGCCGTTGGCGCCATGGCGAATTTCGATGACTCGCCATGAAAATCTTATTGCCTCTCATTTTGTCATACATTTTCTGACCTTGACCAAAGTGAACACATATGATAAGGCTCCACCCCTAAACATATTTCAACTGCCATATTTGACATCAAGGACAGCGCCACCTAGTGGGAACAGGAAATGTCATGTTTTACACTTTGGGGTACAGTATAGTGATGGGTGACATCTGCAGCCTCAAATTTCTCCAGAAAAGCCTTAAGGAGTTGGTCTTGGGTTACAGTGAAAACTGTGACTTTTCGCAAAAGGGTGTGACCCCAGCAGCATGGCGAACTTTGATGTCACGCCATGAAGAAACAAATTAGTATAACTCAATGAAATCCAGTCTGATCAGTACCAGACTTTACAGGCATGATGACAGACCCGCCCTGAACAGATTGATGTGCCCATTGTCGGGAATACGGACAGCGCCACCTAGTGGGAACAGGAAATGTCATGGCTTTAATTTTGTTGTACTGATTTTCACAGGTTCATCGTGGCCACCTCAAAAGCGGTGAATATCACCATCAGTCCCTTGTGATGCTTCAGTGCAAAAATTGTGACTTTAAACTGAACGCCGCACCCTGGTGGCAACGCGGTTCACCATGAAAGATGAAGTGGCTTTTGAGGGGCTTGGAAAGTTTATAGAGGCTTGAAATTTGGCGCACACCTCCAATGTGGTTAAGGCTTTGTTGTTATGTGATCATTTTCATTGAATATCCCAAAATGGCTCCACAGCGCCCCCTACAAAATTTCAAAATCACAGCCCCTGCTCTGTGTTTTATGTATGAGTCTGAAACCTGGTAAGCTTATAGGAGATATCAAGATGTACAAAAAAGTCTCTTGGAGCAATATCCCAAATCCAACAGGAAGTCAGCCATTTTAAAATTAATGTGCAATTTTGGCAACATTTTCCCCTCTTTTCAGGCATCGTTCTTTGACGAACTCCTCCAAGGGATTTCATCAGATTGGACCGATCTGCAGTTTGTGGAATCTAAAGACCTTTGTGATGTTAAATTGCGAAGCTTTTTACGTCCCGGGAAACGGGGTGGTTATGGCGGCACGTGGAGTTTGAATCACTCGCCAAAAAGCAGTAATCTGCTGTCACTCAAAAACACAATGTCCAATCTCTCCCAAACGTCTCAGGTGTGATGAGACTCGAGCTTGGAAGTGTTTGTTATGCCATTTGTACATAATGGTTAGAGCGCCACCTAGTGGAACGACTGACTAATCATGAATGAATGAGTTGAAATGTTAGCTGGTGGTTAAATGCATGAATTCCATCAATGTGACATCAGATCGGACGTGCTGGTTTTAGGTGTTGGGCGTGGCTCGACGCGCCGGGGGTGCGAGGGCCCTCATAACGCTGCTTGCAGCTTTAATTATTATTATTATTATTATTCAGGCGAAACAAGGGCCTTTTTGAGGGCCTAAACATGCTCAAAAACTCATGAAATTTTGCACACATGCCAGGTCTGGTGAAAAATTTTGTATTTTAATGGTTTTACTTATGAGCACTGGGAAATGGCTCTAGAGCGCCACCTATGCCTTGTTAAATGCAGCCCTACGACCACATCGTTTGAGCTACATGTATGAAATTTGGCACACATGTGTATCATGCCAAGACGAACAAAAAAGTCTATGGGCCCATTGACGCAAACCCAACAGGAAGTCCGCCATTTGGAAGAGAAGGTGACATTTTGGCTCTAATTTTGCCATTTCCATGCCTCGAACTTTTGCGAACTCCTCCTTGGGGTTTCATTTCATAACCTTCAAATTTGGACAGCGTCAATTACACCCTTGTGCCATGTTAAATTGCGGAGCTTTTGAGTTTTCACAATACTATGAGGCCGTGGCGCCATGGCGAATTTCGATGACTCGCCATGAAAATCTTATTGCCTCTCATTTTGTCATACATTTTCTGACCTTGACCAAAGTGAACACATATGATAAGGCTCCACCCCTGAACATATTTCAACTGCCATATTTGACATCAAGGACAGCGCCACCTAGTGGGAACAGGAAATGTCATGTTTTACACTTTGGGGTACAGTATAGTGATGGGTGACATCTGCAGCCTCAAATTTCTCCAGGAAAGCCTTAAGGAGTTGGTCTTGGGTTACAGTGAAAACTGTGAGTTTTCGCAAAAGGGTGTGACCCCAGCGGCATGGCGAACTTTGATGTCACGCCATGAAGAAACAAATTAGTATAACTCAATGAAATCCAGTCTGATCAGTACCAGACTTTACAGGCATGATGTCAGACCCGCCCTGAACAGATTGATGTGCCCATTGTTGGAAATACGGACAGCGCCACCTAGTGGCAACAGGAAATGTCATGGCTTTAATTTTGTTGTACTGATTTTCACAGGTTGATCGTGGCCACCTCAAAAGCGGTGAATATCACCATCAGTCCCTCGTGATGCTTCAGTGCAAAAATTGTGACTTTAAACTGAACGGCGCACCCTGGTGGCAATGCTGTTCACGATGAAAGATGAAGTGGCTTTTGAGGGGCTTGGAAAGTTTATAGAGGCTTGAAATTTGGCACACACCTCCAATGTGACGAAGTCTTTGTTGTTATGTGATCATTTTCATTGAATATCCCAAAATGGCTCCACAGCGCCCCCTACAAAATTTCAAAACCACAGCCCCAGCTCTGTGTTTTATGTATGAATCTGAAACCTGGTAGGCTTATAGGAGATATCAAGATGTACAAAAAAGTCTCTTGGAGCAATATCCCAAATCCAACAGGAAGTCAGCCATTTTAAAATTAATGTGCAATTTTGGCGACATTTTCTCCTCTTTTCAGGCTTCATACTTTGACGAACTCCTCCAAGGGATTTCATCATATCGAACCATTCTCCAGTGTGTGGAATCTAAAGACCTTTGTGATGTTAAATTGCGAAGCTTTTTACGTCCAGGGAAACGGGGTGGTTATGGCGGCACGTAGAGTTTCAATCACTCGCCAAAACGCTGTAATCTGCTGTCACTCAAAAACACAATGTCCAATCTCTCCCAAACGTCTCAGGTGTGATGAGACTCGAGCTTGGAAGTGTTTGTTATGCCATTTGTCAGTAATGGTTAGAGTGCCACCTAGTGGGACGACTATAATGATGATTGAATGAGATGAAATGTTAGCTGGTGGTTAAATGCATGAATTCCATCAATGTGACATCAGATCGGAGGTGCTGGTTGTAGGTGTTGGGCGTGGCTCGACGCGATGGGGTGCGAGGGCCCTCATAACGCTGCTTGCAGCTTTAATTATTATTATTATTATTATTATTATTATTATTATTATTATTCCGGCAAATGAATCGGCCTTTTGAGGGCCTAAACATGCTCGAAAACTCATGAAATTTTGCACACGCGTCAGGTCTGGTGAAAATTTACGTATTTTAATGTTCTCAGACATGGCCAGGGAAAATTAGCTCAGTAGCGCCACCTAGAAAAATGAAAAACGCGAGCCCCCGGTATGGGTATGACCTACATGTTTGAAAGTCGGTACACCTATATAACGTTCAGAGTCGAACAAAAAAGTCTATTATGGCAATGTCCTAAACCCAACAGGAAGTCCGCCATTTTGGATTGAAGGTGACATTTTGGCTCTGATTTTACCGTTTCCATGCCTTGTACTTTAACGAACTCCTCCTTGGGATTTGGTCCTATAAACTTCAAATTTGGACAGTGTCAACTACACCCTTGTGCCATGTTAAATTGCGGAGCTTTTGAGTTTTCACAATACTATGAGGCCGTGGCGCCATGGCGAATTTCGATGACTCGCCATGAAAATCTTATTGCCTCTCATTCTGTCATACATGTTCCGATATGGACCAAACAGCACACATATGATAAGGCTCCACCCCTGAACATATTTCAACTGCCATATTTGACATCAAGGACAGCGCCACCTAGTGGGAACAGGAAATGTCATGTTTTACACTTTGGGGTACAGTATAGTGATGGGTGACATCTGCAGCCTCAAATTTCTCCAGGAAAGCCTTAAGGAGTTGGTCTTGGGTTACAGTGAAAACTGTGACTTTTCGCAAAAGGGTGTGACCCCAGCGGCGTGGCGAACTTTGATGTCACGCCATGAAGAAACAAATTAGTATAACTCAATGAAATCCAGTCTGATCAGTACCAGACTTTACAGGCATGATGTCAGACCCGCCCTGAACAGATTGATGTGCCCATTGTTGGAAATACGGACAGCGCCACCTAGTGGCAACAGGAAATGTCATGGCTTTAATTTTGTTGTACTGATTTTCACAGGTTCATCGTGGCCACCTCAAAAGCGGTGAATATCAACATCAGTCCCTCGTGATGCTTCAGTGCAAAAATTGTGACTTTAAACTGAACGGCGCACCCTGGTGGTAACGCGGTTCACCATGAAAGATGAAGTGGCTTTTGAGGGGCTTGGAAAGTTTATAGAGGCTTGAAATTCGGCACACACCTCCAAATGGATGTAGGCTTTGTTGTCATGTGATCATTTTCATTGAATAGCGCGAAATTGCTCCACAGCGCCCCCTACAAAATTTCAAAACAACAGCCCCTGCTCTGTGTTTCATCTATGAGTCTGAAACCTGGTAAGCTTATGGAAAATATCAAGATGTACAAAAAAGTCTCTTGGAGCAATATCCCAAATCCAACAGGAAGTCAGCCATTTTAAAATTAATGTGTAATTTTGGCGACATTTTCCCCTCTTTTCAGGCTTCATACTTTGACGAACTCCTCCAAGGGATTTCATCATATTGAACCATTCTCCAGTGTGTGGAATCTAAAGACCTTTGTGATGTTAAATTGCGAAGCTTTATACGTTGAGGGAAACGGGGTGGTCATGGCGGCACGTAGAGTTTCAATCACTCGCCAAAAAGCAGTAATCTGCTGTCACTCAAAAACACAATGTCCAATCTCTCCCAAAGCTCATAGGCGGGATGAGACTCGAGCTCGGAAATGTTTGTTATGCCATTTGTACATAATGGTTAGAGCCCCACCTAGTGGAACGACTAACTAATCATGAATGAATGAGTTGAAATGTTAGCTGGTGGTTAAATGCATGAATTCCATCAATGTGACATCAGATCGGACGTGCTGGTTTTAGGTGTTGGGCGTGGCTCGACGCGCCGGGGGTGCGAGGGCCCTCATAACGCTGCTTGCAGCTTTAATTATTATTATTATTCACCCCAAACAAGGGCCTTTTTGAGGGCCTAAACATGCTCAAAAACTCATGAAATTTTGCACACATGCCAGGTCTGGTGAAAAATTTTGTATTTTAATGGTTTTACTTATGAGCACTGGGAAATGGCTCTAGAGCGCCACCTATGCCTTGTTAAATGCAGCCCTACGACCACATGGTTTGAGCTACATGTATGAAATTTGGCACACATGTGTATCATTCCAAGACGAACAAAAAAGTCTGTGGGCCCATTGACGCAAACCCAACAGGAAGTCCGCCATTTGGAAGAGAAGGTGACATTTTGGCTCTAATTTTGCCATTTCCATGCCTCGAACTTTAACGAACTCCTCCTTGGGATTTGGTCCTATAAACTTCAAATTTGGACAGTGTCAACTACACCCTTGTGCCATGTTAAATTGCGGAGCTTTTGAGTTTTCACAATACCATGAGGCCGTGGCGCCATGGCGAATTTCGATGACTCGCCAAGAAAATCTTATTGCCTCTCATTTTGTCATACATTTTCTGACCTTGACCAAAGAGCACACATATGATAAGGCTCCACCCCTGAACATATTTCAAGTGCCATATTTGACATAAGGGCTAGCGCCACCTAGTGGGAACAGGAAATGTCATGTTTTACACTTTGGGGTACAGTATTGTGATGGGTGACATCTGCAGCCTCATATTTCTCCAGGAAAGCCTTAAGAAGTTGGTCTTGGGGTACAGTGAAAACTGTGAGTTTTCGCGAAAGGGTGTGACCCCAGCAGCATGGCGAACTTTGATGTCTCGCCATGAAGAAACAAATTAGTATAACTCAATGAAATCCAGTCTGATCAGTACCAGACTTTACAGGCATGATGTCAGACCCGCCCTGAACAGATTGATGTGCCCATTGTCGGGAATACGGACAGCGCCACCTAGTGGCAACAGGACATGTCATGTCTTACACTTTGTTGTACTGATTTTCACAGGTTCATCGTGGCCACCTCAAAAGCGGTGAATATCACCATCAGTCCCTCGTGATGCTTCAGTGCCAAAATTGTGACTTTAAACTGAACGGCGCACCCTGGTGGCAACGCGGTCCACCATGAAAGATGAAGTGGCTTTTGAGGGGCTTGGAAAGTCTATAGAGGCTTGAAATTTGGCACACACCTCCAATGTGATGAAGGCTTTGTTGTCATGTGATCATTTTCATTGAATAGCGCGAAATGGCTCCACAGCGCCCCCTACAATATTTCAAAACATCAGCCCTTGCTCTGTGTTTTATCTATGAGTCTGAAACCTGGTAAGCTTATGGAAGATATTAAGATGTACAAAAAAGTCTCTTGGAGCAATATCCCAAATCCAACAGGAAGTCAGCCATTTTAAAATTAATGTGTAATTTTGGCAACATTTTCCCCTCTTTCCAGGCACCGTTCTTTGACGAACTCCTCCAAGGGATTTCATCATATTGAACCATTCTCCAGTGTGTGGAATCTAAAGACCTTTGTGATGTTAAATTGCGAAGCTTTTTACGTTCAAGGAAACGGGGTGGTCATGGCGGCACGTGGAGTTTCAATCACTCGCCAAAAAGCAGTAATATGCTGTCACTCAAAGACACAAAGTCCAATCTCTCCCAAAGGTCGCAGGCGTGATGAGACTCGAGCTCGGAAATGTTTGTTATGCCCTTTGTCTATAATGGTTAGAGCGCCACCTAGTGGGACGACTATACTCATGGTTGAACCAAATGAAATGTTAACTGGTGGTTAAATGCATGAATTCCATCAATGTGACATCAGATCGGACGTGCTGGTTTCAGGTGTTGGCAGTGGCTCGACGCGCCGGGGGTGCGAGGGCCCTCATAACGCTGCTTGCAGCTTTAATTAGGGCCCGAGCACCGAGAGTGCGAAGGCCCTATTGTATCTGCTCCGTTTCTTATTATTATTATTAGGGCCCGAGCACTGAGAGTGCGAAGGCCCTATTGTATCTGCTCCGTTTCTTATTAGGGCCCGAGCACCGAGAGTGCGAAGGCCCTATTGTATCTGCTCCGTTTCTTATTATTATTATTATTATTATTATTATTATTATTATTCAGGCGAAACAAGGGCCTTTTTGAGGGCCTAAACATGCTCAAAAACTCATGAAATTTTGCACACATGCCAGGTCTGGTGAAAAATTTTGTATTTCAATGGTTTTACATATGAGCACTGGGAAATGGCTCTAGAGCGCCACCTATGCCTTGTTAAATGCAGCCCTACGACCACATCGTTTGAGCTACATGTATGAAATTTGGCACACATATGTATCATGCCAAGACGAACAAAAAAGTCTGTGGGCCCATTGACGCAAACCCAACAGGAAGTCCGCCATTTGGAAGAGAAGGTGACATTTTGGCTCTAATTTTGCCATTTCCATGCCTCGAACTTTTGCGAACTCCTCCTTGGGGTTTGATTTCATAACCTTCATATTTGGTCAGTGTCAACTACACCCTTGTGCCATGTTAAATTGCGGAGCTTTTGAGTTTTCACAATACTATGAGGCCGTGGCGCCATGGCGAATTTCGATGACTCGCCATGAAAATCTTATTGCCTCTCATTTTGTCATACATTTTCTGACCTTGACCAAAGTGAACACATATGATAAGGCTCCACCCCTGAACATATTTCAACTGCCATATTTGACACCAGGTACAGCGCCACCTAGTGGGAACAGGAAATGTCATGTTTTACACTTTGGGGTACAGTATTGTGATGGGTGACATCTGCAGCCTCAAATTTCTCCAGGAAAGCCTTAAGGAGTTGGTCTTGGGTTACAGTGAAAACTGTGACTTTTCACGAAAGGGTGTGACCCCAGCAGCATGGCGAACTTTGATGTCACGCCATGAAGAAACAAATTAGTATAACTCAATGAAATCCAGTCTGATCAGTACCAGACTTTACAGGCATGATGTCAGACCCGCCCTGAACAGATTGATGTGCCCATTGTCGGAAATACGGACAGCGCCACCTAGTGGCAACAGGAAATGTCATGGCTTTAATTTTGTTGTACTGATTTTCACAGGTTCATCGTGGCCACCTCAAAAGCGGTGAATATCAACATCAGTCCCTCGTGATGCTTCAGTGCAAAAATTGTGACTTTAAACTGAACGGCGCACCCTGGTGGTAACGCGGTTCACCATGAAAGATGAAGTGGCTTTTGAGGGGCTTGGAAAGTTTATAGAGGCTTGAAATTTGGCACACACCTCCAAATTCATGAACGCTTTGTTGGCATGTGATCATTTTCATTGAATAGCGCGAAATGGCTCCACAGCGCCCCCTACAATATTTCAAAACATCAGCCCCTGCTCTGTGTTTCATCTATGAGTCTGACACTTGGTAAGCTTGTGTAAGATATCAAGATGTACAAAAAAGTCTCTTGGAGCAATATCCCAAATCCAACAGGAAGTCAGCCATTTTAAAATTAATGTGTAATTTTGATGACATTTTCCCCCCTTTTCAGGCCTCATACTTTGACGAACTCCTCCAAGGGATTTCATCATATTGAAGCATTCTTCAGTGTGTAGAATCTAAAGACCTTTGTGATGTTAAATTGCGAAGCTTTTTCCGTTCAGGGAAACGGGGTGGTTATGGCGGCACTTAGAGTTTGAATCACTCGCCAAAAAGCAGTAATCTGCTGTCAGTAAAAAACACAATGTCCAATCTCTCCCAAAGGTCGCAGGTGTGATGAGACTCGAGCTTGGAAATGTTTGTTATGCTATTTGTCAATAATGGTTAGAGCGCCACCTAGTGGCATGACTATAATCCTGGTTGAATAAGATGAAATGTTAGCTGGTGATTAAAAGCATGAAATCCATCAATGTGACATCACATCGGACGTGCCGGTTTGAGGTGTTGGCAGTGGCTCGACGTGCCGGGGGTGCGAGGGCCCTCATAACGCTGCTTGCAGCTTTAATTATTATTATTATTATTATTATTATTATTATTATTCAGGCAAAACAAGGGCCTTTTTGAGGGCCTAAACATGCTCAAAAACTCATGAAATTTTGCACACATGCCAGGTCTGGTGAAAAATTTTGTATTTTAATGGTTTTACATATGAGCACTGGGAAATGGCTCTAGAGCGCCACCTATGCCTTGTTAAATGCAGCCCTACGACCACATCGTTTGAGCTACATGTATGAAATTTGGCACACATGTGTATCATGCCAAGACGAACAAAAAAGTCTGTGGGCCCATTGACGCAAACCCAACAGGAAGTCCGCCATTTGGAAGAGAAGGTGACATTTTGGCTCTAATTTTGCCATTTCCATGCCTCGAACTTTTGCGAACTCCTCCTTGGGGTTTCATTTCATAACCTTCAAATTTGGACAGTGTCAACTACACCCTTGTGCCATGTTAAATTGCGGAGCTTTTGAGTTTTCACAATACTATGAGGCCGTGGCGCCATGGCGAATTTCGATGACTCGCCATGAAAATTTTATTGCCTCTCATTCTGTCATACATGTTCCGATCTGGACCAAAGAGCACACATATGATAAGGCTCCACCCCTGAACATATTTCAACTGCCATATTTGACATCAAGGACAGCGCCACCTAGTGGGAACAGGAAATGTCATGTTTTACACTTTGGGGTACAGTATAGTGATGGGTGACATCTGCAGCCTCAAATTTCTCCAGGAAAGCCTTAAGGAGTTGGTCTTGGGTTACAGTGAAAACTGTGAGTTTTCGCGAAAGGGTGTGACCCCAGCAGCATGGCGAACTTTGATGTCACGCCATGAAGAAACAAATTAGTATAACTCAATGAAATCCAGTCTGATCAGTACCAGACTTTACAGGCATGATGTCAGACCCGCCCTGAACAGATTGATGTGCCCATTGTCGGAAATACGGACAGCGCCACCTAGTGGCAACAGGAAATGTCATGGCTTTCATTTTGTTGTACTGATTTTCACAGGTTCATCGTGGCCACCTCAAAAGCGGTGAATATCACCATCAGTCCCTCGTGATGCTTCAGTGCAAAAATTGTGACTTTAAACTGAACGGCGCACCCTGGTGGCAACGCTGTTCACCATGAAAGATGAAGTGGCTTTTGAGGGTCTTGGCAAGTGTATAGAGGCTTGAAATTTGGCACACACCTCCAAATGGATGTAGGCTTTGTTGTCATGTGATAATTTTCATTGAATATCCCAAAATGGCTCCACAGCGCCCCCTACAACATTTCAAAACCACAGCCCCAGCTCTGTGTTTTATGTATGAATCTGAAACCTGGTAGGCTTATAGGAGATATCAAGATGTACAAAAAAGTCTCTTGGAGCAATATCCCAAATCCAACAGGAAGTCAGCCATTTTAAAATTAATGTGTAATTTTGGCGACATTTTCCCCTCTTTTCAGGCTTCATACTTTGACGAACTCCTCCAAGGGATTTCATCATATTGGACCGATCTGAAGTTTGTGGAATCTAAAGACCTTTGTGATGTTAAATTGCGAAGGTTTTTACATTCAGGGAAACGGGGTGGTCATGGCGGCACTTAGAGTTTCAATCACTCACCAAAAAGCAGTAATCTGCTGTCACTCAAAAACACAAAGTCCAATCTCTCCCAAAGGTCGCAGGCGTGATGAGACTCGAGCTCGGAAATGTTTGTTATGCCCTTTGTCTATAATGGTTAGAGCGCCACCTAGTGGGACGACTATACTCATGGTTGAACCAAATGAAATGTTAGCTGGTGGTTAAATGCATGAATTCCATCAATGTGACATCACATCGGACGTGCTGGTTTTAGGTGTTGGGCGTGGCTCGACACGCCAGGGTGCGAGGGCCCTCATAACGCTGCTTGCAGCTTTAATTATTATTATTATTATTCACCCCAAACAAGGGCCTTTTTGAGGGCCTAAACATGCTCAAAAACTCATGAAATTTTGCACACATGCCAGGTCTGCTGAAAAATTTTGTATTTTAATGGTTTTACATATGAGCACTGGGAAATGGCTCTACAGCGCCACCTATGCCTTGTTAAATGCAGCCCTACGACCACATCGTTTGAGCTACATGTATGAAATTTGGCACACATGTGTATCATGCCAAGACGAACAAAAAAGTCTGTGGGCCCATTGACGCAAACCCAACAGGAAGTCCGCCATTTGGAAGAGAAGGTGACATTTTGGCTCTAATTTTGCCATTTCCATGCCTCGAACTTTTGCGAACTCCTCCTTGGGGTTTCATTTCATAACCTTCAAATTTGGACAGTGTCAACTACACCCTTGTGCCATGTTAAATTGCGGAGCTTTTGAGTTTTCACAATACTATGAGGCCGTGGCGCCATGGCGAATTTCGATGACTCGCCATGAAAATCTTATTGCCTCTCATTCTGTCATACATGTTCCGATCTGGACCAAAGAGCACACATATGAAAAGGCTCCACCCCTGAACATATTTCAACTGCCATATTTGACATCAAGGACAGCGCCACCTAGTGGGAACAGGAAATGTCATGTTTTACACTTTGGGGTACAGTATAGTTATGGGTGACATCTGCAGCCTCAAATTTCTCCAGGAAAGCCTTAAGGAGTTGGTCTTGGGTTACAGTGAAAACTGTGAGTTTTCGCGAAAGGGTGTGACCCCAGCAGCATGGCGAACTTTGATGTCACGCCATGAAGAAACAAATTAGTATAACTCAATGAAATCCAGTCTGATCAGTACCAGACTTTACAGGCATGATGTCAGACCCGCCCTGAACAGATTGATGTGCCCATTGTCGGAAATACGGACAGCGCCACCTAGTGGCAACAGGAAATGTCATGGCTTTAATTTTGTTGTACTGATTTTCACAGGTTCATCTTGGCCACCTCAAAAGCGGTGAATATCACCATCAGTCCCTCGTGATGCTTCAGTGCAAAAATTGTGACTTTAAACTGAACGGCGCACCCTGGTGGCAACGCTGTTCAACATGAAAGATGAAGTGGCTTTTGGGGGTCTTGGCAAGTTTATAGAGGCTTGAAATTTGGCACACACCTCCAAATGGATGAACGCTTTGTTGGCATGTGATCATTTTCATTGAATAGTGCGAAGTGGCTCCACAGCGCCCCCTACAAAATTTCAAAACCACAGCCCCTGCTCTGTGTTCTATGTATGATTCTGAAACCTGGTAAGCTTATAGGAGATATCAAGATGTACAAAAAAGTCTCTTGGTGCAATATCCCAAATCCAACAGGAAGTCAGCCATTTTAAAATTAATGTGTAATTTTGGCAACATTTTCCCCTCTTTCCAGGCACCGTTCTTTGACGAACTCCTCCAAGGGATTTCATCATATTGAACCAATCTCCAGTGTGTGGAATCTAAAGACCTTTGTGATGTTAAATTGCGAAGCTTTTTACGTTCAGTGAAACGGGGTGGTTATGGTGGCACTTAGAGTTTGAATCACTCGCCAAAAAGCAGTAATCTGCTGTCACTCAAAAACACAATGTCCAATCTCTCCCAAACGTCTCAGGTGTGATGAGACTCGAGCTCGGAAGTGATTGTTATGCCCTTTGTACATAATGGTTAGAGCGCCACCTAGTGGAACGACTAACTAATCATGAATGAATGAGTTGAAATGTTAGCTGGTGGTTAAATGCATGAATTCCATCAATGTGACATCAGATCGGAGGTGCTGGTTTTAGGTTTTGGGCTTGGCTCGACGCGCCGGGGGTGCGAGGGCCCTCGTAACGCTGCTTGCAGCTTTAATTATTAGGGCCCGAGCACTGAGAGTGCGAAGGCCCTATTGTATCTGCTCCGTTTCTTATTATTATTATTATTATTATTCACCCCAAACAAGGGCCTTTTTGAGGGCCTAAACATGCTCAAAAACTCATGAAATTTTGCACACATGCCAGGTCTGGTGAAAAATTTTGTATTTTAATGGTTTTACATATGAGCACTGGGAAATGGCTCTACAGCGCCACCTATGCCTTGTTAAATGCAGCCCTACGACCACATCGTTTGAGCTACATGTATGAAATTTGGCACACATGTGTATCATGCCAAGACGAACAAAAAAGTCTGTGGGCCCATTGACGCAAACCCAACAGGAAGTCCGCCATTTGGAAGAGAAGGTGACATTTTGGCTCTAATTTTGCCATTTCCATGCCTCGAACTTTTTCGAACTCCTCCTTGGGATTTGGGCGTATAAGCTTCAAATTTGGACAGTGTCAACTACACCCTTGTGCCATGTTAAATTGCGGAGCTTTTGAGTTTTCACAATACTATGAGGCCGTGGCGCCATGGCGAATTTCGATGACTCGCCATGAAAATCTTATTGCCTCTCATTTTGTCATACATTTTCTGACCTTGACCAAAGTGAACACATATGATAAGGCTCCACCCCTGAACATATTTCAACTGCCATATTTGACACCAGGGACAGCGCCACCTAGTGGGAACAGGAAATGTCATGTTTTACACTTTGGGGTACAGTATTGTGATGGGTGACATCTGCAGCCTCAAATTTCTCCAGGAAAGCCTTAAGGAGTTGGTCTTGGGTTACAGTGAAAACTGTGACTTTTCACGAAAGGGTGTGACCCCAGCAGCATGGCGAACTTTGATGTCACGCCATGAAGAAACAAATTAGTATAACTCAATGAAATCCAGTCTGATCAGTACCAGACTTTACAGGCATGATGTCAGACCCGCCCTGAACAGATTGATATGCCCATTGTCGGAAATACGGACAGCGCCACCTAGTGCCAACAGGAAATGTCATGGCTTTAACTTTGTTGTACTGATTTTCACAGGTTGATCGTTGCCACCTCAAAAGCGGTGAATATCACCATCAGTCCCTCGTGATGCTTCAGTGCAAAAATTGTGACTTTAAACTGAACGGCGCACCCTGGTGGCAACGCGGTTCATCATGAAAGATGAAGTGGCTTTTGAGGGGCTTGGAAAGTTTATAGAGGCTTGAAATTTGGCACACACCTCCAAATGGATGAAGGCATTGTTGTTATGTAACCATTTTCCTTGAATAGCGCAAAATGGCTCCACAGCGCCCCCTACAATATTTCAAAACATCAGCCCCTGCTCTGTGTTTCATCTATGAGTCTGACACTTGGTAAGCTTGTGTAAGATATCAAGATGTACAAAAAAGTCTCTTGGAGCAATATCCCAAATCCAACAGGAAGTCAGCCATTTTAAAATTAATGTGTAATTTTGATGACATTTTCCCCCCTTTTCAGGCCTCATACTTTGACGAACTCCTCCAAGGGATTTCATCATATTGAAGCATTCTTCAGTGTGTAGAATCTAAAGACCTTTGTGATGTTAAATTGCGAAGCTTTTTCCGTTCAGGGAAACGGGGTGGTCATGGCGGCACGTAGAGTTTCAATCACTCGCAAAAAGCAGTAATCTGTTGTCACTAAAAAACACAATGTCCAATCTCTCCCAAAGGTCGCAGGTGTGATGAGACTCGAGCTTGGAAATGTTTGTTATGCTATTTGTCAATAATGGTTAGAGCGCCACCTAGTGGCATGACTATAATCCTGGTTGAATAAGATGAAATGTTAGCTGGTGATTAAAAGCATGAAATCCATCAATGTGACATCACATCGGACGTGCCGGTTTGAGGTGTTGGCAGTGGCTCGACGTGCCGGGGGTGCGAGGGCCCTCATAACGCTGCTTGCAGCTTTAATTATTATTATTATTATTCAGGCAAAACAAGGGCCTTTTTGAGGGCCTAAACATGCTCAAAAACTCATGAAATTTTGCACACATGCCAGGTCTGGTGAAAAATTTTGTATTTTAATGGTTTTACATATGAGCACTGGGAAATGGCTCTACAGCGCCACCTATGCCTTGTTAAATGCAGCCCTACGACCACATTGTTTGAGCTACATGTATGAAATTTGGCACACATGTGTATCATGCCCAGACGAACAAAAAAGTCTGTGGGCCCATTGACGCAAACCCAACAGGAAGTCCGCCATTTGGAAGAGAAGGTGACATTTTGGCTCTAATTTTGCCATTTCCATGCCTCGAACTTTTGCGAACTCCTCCTTGGGGTTTCATTTCATAACCTTCAAATTTGGACAGTGTCAACTACACCCTTGTGCCATGTTAAATTGCGGAGCTTTTGAGTTTTCACAATACTATGAGGCCGTGGCGCCATGGCGAATTTCGATGACTCGCCATCAAAATCTTATTGCCTCTCATTTTGTCATACATTTTCTGACCTTGACCAAAGTGAACACATATGATAAGGCTCCACCCCTGAACATATTTCAACTGCCATATTTGACATCAAGGACAGCGCCACCTAGTGGGAACAGGAAATGTCATGTTTTACACTTTGGGGTACAGTATAGTGATGGGTGACGTCTGCAGCCTCAAATTTCTCCAGGAAAGCCTTAAGGAGTTGGTCTTGGGTTACAGTGAAAACTGTGAGTTTTCGCGAAAGGGTGTGACCCCAGCAGCATGGCGAACTTTGATGTCACGCCATGAAGAAACAAATTAGTATAACTCAAATAAATCCAGTCTGATCAGTACCAGACTTTACAGGCATGATGTCAGACCCGCCCTGAACAGATTGATGTGCCCATTGTCGGAAATACGGACAGCGCCACCTAGTGGCAACAGGAAATGTCATGGCTTTAATTTTGTTGTACTGATTTTCACAGGTTCATCGTGGCCACCTCAAAAGCGGTGAATATCCCCATCAGTCCCTCGTGATGCTTCAGTGCAAAAATTGTGAGTTTAAACTGAACGGCGCACCCTGGTGGCAACGCTGTTCAACATGAAAGATGAAGTGGCTTTTGAGGGTCTTGGAAAGTTTATAGAGGCTTGAAATTTGGCACACACCTCCAAATGGATGAAGGCTTTGTTGGCATGTGATCATTTTCATTGAATAGTGCGAAATGGCTCCACAGCGCCCCCTACAAACATTCAAAACCACAGCCCCCGCTCTGTGTTTTATGTATGAGTCTGAAACCTGGTAAGCTTATAGGAGATATCAAGAAGTACAAAAAAGTCTCTTAGAGCAATATCCCAAATCCAACAGGAAGTCAGCCATTTTAAAATTAATGTGTAATTTTGGCAACATTTTCCCATCTTTTCAGGCACCGTACTTTGACGAACTCCTCCAAGGGATTTCATCAGATTGACGCGATCTCCAGTGCGTGGCATCTAACGACCTTTGTGATGTTAAATTGCGAAGCTTTTTACGTTCAGGGAAACGAGGTGGTCATGGCGGCACGTTGAGTTTCAATCACTCGCCAAAAAGCAGTAATCTGCTGTCACTCAAAAACACCATGTCCAATCTCTCCCAAAGTTCGCAGGTGTGATGAGACTCGAGCTTGGAAATGTTTGTTATGCCATTTGTCAGTAATGGTTAGAGCGCCACCTAGTGGTACGACTAACTAATCATGATTGAATGAGATGAAATGTTAGCTGGTGGTTAAATGCATGAATTCCATCAATGTGACATCAGATCGGACGTGCTGGTTTTAGGTGTTGGGTGTGGCTCGACGTGCAGGGGATGCGAGGGCCCTCAGAACGCTGCTTGCAGCTTTAATTGGTAATTTTTTCTCTAATGATAAAAATTTTATTTGTGAAGAAGTTCATGAAGTCATTACTAGTTAACGTTAAAGGGATGGTTGGCTCAACAGAGCTCTGACTGTTTGTCAGCCTGGCTACAGAGCTGAAGAGAAACCTGGGGTTGTTCTTATTTTCTTCAATCAGTGATGAATAGTAAGATGTTCTGGCTTTGCGAAGGGCTTTCTTATAAAGCAGCAAACTATTTCTCCAGGCTAAATGATGATCCTCTAAATTTGTGACACGCCATTTCCTCTCCAGCTTACGAATCATCTGCTTTAGGCTACGTGTTTGAGAATTATACCACGGAGTCAGGTACTTCTGATTTGAGATCTTAGTTTTCACAGGAGCTACAGTATCCAGAGTTGTACGTAGTGATGAGGTGAAATTATTAACAAGATAATCGACCTCTGTTGGAGTAGCGTTCAGATAACTGCTCTGCTCTGTGTTGGTACAGGGCATTGAAGATGATAACAGTGGGTGGATTATATTCTTAAACTTAGTTACAGCGCTTTCAGAAAGACATCTACTGTGATAAAGTCTACTCTCCACCGCTGTGTAATCAATTATTGTAAATGTAAATGTTATCAGGAAATGATCAGACAGGAGAGGGCTTTCAGGAAACACTGTTAAATGTTCAGTTTCTATGCCATATGTTAAAACAAGATCTAGAGTGTGATTAAAGTGGTGGGTGGGTTCTTTTACATTTTGAGAGAAGCCAGTTGAGTCTAATAACAGATTAAATGCCATGTTGAGGCGGTCATTTTTAGCATCTACATGGATGTTAAAATCACCCACAATAATTATTTTATCTGAGCTCAGAACTAAATTAGATATAAAGTCTGAGCAATCAGACAGAAACTCTGTGTAAGGCCCAGTTGGATGATAGATGATAACAATAACATAATAGACTTCAGAAGGAAAAAGGCAGAGATCCAACCACTATTCATTAATGGGGACTGTGTAGAAAGGGTGGCAAGCTTCCGCTTCCTCGGAGTCAACATAGAGGAGAACCTTTCCTGGAGTGTGAACACCTCCGAGCTGCTGAAAAAGGCCCAACAGAGACTGTACCCCCTGAGAATTCTCAGGAGGAATAACATCACACAGAGACTGTCCTTCTACAGAGCCACCATTGAGAGTGTTCTAACCTACTGCATATGTATTTGGTACACTAGCTGCACAGGGGCTCAGAGTAAAGCACTCCAAGGGATCATTAACACCGCCCAAAAGATCACTGGCTGCCCTCTCCCCACACTGGAAGTTCTACACAACATCCACTGTTGTAAAAAGGCCCAAAACATCATAAAAGACACCTCACATCCTGGCCACTCCCTGTTTGAACTGTTGTCCTCAGGCAGACGGTTCAGGGCAATCAGCGCAAGGACTAATAGACTCAAATACAGCTGTTATCCAACTGCAATAACACATCTGAATACTACAAAAAAAAATGTCCATCACGCCACTCTTGTGTTAATCTATGCACGGTCTGAAGCATGTATGGGGGAATGTATGTGAATGTTTTACTGTTACGTCTTATTAGTATTTTAAGTACCGAATTTCCCGGACTACAGAGTGCACCTGAATATTAGCCGCACAAGCTAAAATCAGGGGAAATCCTGTTTTGTACATACATTAGCCGCACCTGACTAAAAGCCGCAGGTGTTTCAATGTTGACTTATCATATGTAAGAGAATATGCACAAAGCGAATTGTCAGGAAAGAGATGGCTGTTTGGAGACACACCCCTTTTTTTAATATTTTGAAAAACAAGTTATGGGTACATATTTGCATAACTTTTTAGGTATATGTACAAGTAGCGGTAATTACAAGTACGAAACATGTACTGTGCTTCATAAATGAGTCGAACACCCTCAGAAGGGCCGTGGCGGTGTCCTCCTCTCCATCATGCAGCAGTCCAGCCCTTCGAAATCCGTTGGTGATCGTGGATGTTTTCAAACTTTTCCACGCTGTCAGAATCCACTGGTGGAGTTGGGCATAACTTGCTTTTCGCAAGTTTATCGCCGCTCATCATCCACGCCTCCCACTGAACGTGTAGCGCTACTTTGAAGTTTGTTTTTCACACTACTAGTACGGCACTACGTTGCCTGGTGGACGGAAATGTGACCAACATACCACTCTTGAACCCCGATCCTTCCGCCAGGCAACGTAGTGCCGTACAACAGCGGAACAAGCAAAACAAATCCTCTTACGATATCACAAAAATCATGGACAATCCATAAAAAAGCCGCACCTGACTAAAAGCCGCAGGGTTCAAAGCTTGTGCAAAAAGTAGCGGCTTATAGCCCGACAATTACGGTATTCTATCTATTTTATATATTGAATTTTATTGTTTTAATTATATTTTGATATTGCTAGGGATGATGCAATGATCGGGGACCATTCTTAATTTTGTTGTACCTGTGACAATGACAATAAAGTTTCTGATTCTGATTCTGATTCTGAAGTAAGACTGGTTTCCGAGTTTTACAGCTGGGGTGGACAAGGCTAAGCATCAGGCTTTCAAATGAATTAAAAGTCTGTCTTGGTCTTTCATTAATTAATAGGCTGGTGTGCCGCCATGGTCACCACCCATCTTGAGGAGTTTGCCCCCTCACATATACTAATGTGCCACAAACAGGACTTTAATACCACCAACCATTCCCATTTTATTACAGTGTATCCATATAAATGGCCCACCCCGTAGAAAGCAGGAGCACTAGATGCAAGACAAGGAACACAAAGGAGGCCCAATGACAAAACGGGCCTGAAACATGCTGTTGGGGAATTATATAATATTCTTAACCACTTTATGAAAGAAGTTTCCAAAACCAAATTTGTTTTAAGTTGCAAATAAAAATTTCCAGTTAACTCACTCAAATACTTTTTCTGCATCTAGAGACAGTACAACGGAGTTCATTTCCACCACTGAGCATCTTAAAAACGTATATATAGTTTAGATAATAAAGTATAATGTAAGTGTTGGGGTGGCTGTAGAGCAGGTCATCTACTGATCGGAAGGTTGGTGGTTCGATTCCTGGCTTCCCCTAGTCTGCATGCCAAATATCCTTGGGCAAGATACTAACCCCAAATTGCTCTCCGATGCATCCATCGGAATATGAATGTGTGTGAATGTTAGCTATGAAGCACTTAGAAAAATGTGCTTGTGCGAATGGGTGTGAATGTTGTGTAAAGCGCTTTGAGTGCTCAGATGAGTAGAAAAACACTATATAAGAACCAGTCCATTTACCATGAAGTGAAATGACACTAGTCAATTGAGCAACATTTGCAAATTAGTTTACTAGCTAAAGTTAGCATTACTAGCGGCCAATAGCTGTGTATTTATCACACACAGATGAAATATCTCAATTTTCTCCAATAAAAGTCAAACAAATGACATAAAATAAAGATTTTCTCTATTTCAGTCACTTAGCTGCTACTGTCATGGTTACCGTATTTTCACGACCATAAGGCGCACTTAAAAGTCTTAGATTTTCTTCAAAAAGTATGGCGCGCCCTATAGCGCAGTGCGCCCTGTGTGTTGTAAGGAGGACGTAGTAGAGAACACCATGAGAATGCTAAAGGGTGAAGTGTGGGCGTTGATCGTATATACCGGACAATCGCACATACCTGTATAAAAGGAAAGGTATGTGCATTATGTGGAACATCGTTGTTTTAACAACCCTGAAAATGGCAAAGAGACACGCTTATGAAGCACAGTTTAAACTGAAGGCCATCAGCTATGCGGAGGAACATTGAAATCGAGCAGCGGCGAGAGAATTTAGAAGTAACGAATCGATGGTTCGCAAATGGAGGAAGCTAGAAAACAAGCTCCGGCAGGTCAAGAAAACGCAGCTGAGTTTCCGCGGACATAAGGCGAGGTGGCCCGAGTTGGAGGAAAGACTCGAGCGGTGGATCATCGAGCAAAGAACGAGCGGGAGAAGCGTTTCGACGGTCACCATTCGGCTAAAAGCAGTTTCGCTAGCTGAAGAGATGAACATTGAACATTTCCAAGGAGGTCCGTCTTGGTGCTTTCGTTTTATGAAACGGTGCCATTTTCCATCCGGACCAGGACTACGGTAGCGCAGCAACTTCCAGCGGATTATAAGGAAAAGCTGGCCATCTTCCGCTCCTACTGCAGCAAACACATCGGCGACAAAAACATCCAGCCCAGCCACATCACAAACATGGACGAGGTCCCGCTCACTTTTGACATCCCGGTGAGTCACACTGTGGAGAAGAAGGGGACCAGCACGGTAGCGATACGCACAACGGGGTATGAAAAGTCTTCTTCTACTGTTGTGCTTGGCTGCCATGCTAATGGACAGAAACTGCCGCCTATGGTGATTTCTAAGCGAAAGACTTTGCCTAAAGAGAAGTTTCCAGCAGGAATCATCATTAAGGCAAATGAAAAGGGCTGGATGGATGAGGAAATGATGAAAGAGTGGCTGAGGGAGGTGTATGTAAGGAGACCAGGTGGTTTTTTCCACGCATCACCATCGCTCTTAATCTGTGACTCTATGCGTGCCCATCTCACAGCCGATGTGAAAAAACTAGTGAAACAAATGAACTGTGAGCTTGCTGTCATTCCGGGAGGCCTGACAAAGGAACTCCAGCCGCTGGACATCGGTGTGAACCGGCCGTTCAAAGTAAGGCTGCGAGCGGCCTGGGAGTGATGGATGACCGATGGAGACCACAGTTTCACCAAGAGTGGAAGGCAGCGGCGGGCGAGTTACGCCACAATTTGCCAATGGATTGTAGATGCTTGGGCTAACATGTCTGCTGGCACTGTTGTTCGAGCTTTCGCAAAAGCCGGCATCATTTCCGAGGAGCCGCACGGCACGGAAAGTGACTCTGACAGTGAAGAAAGTGAACTTGGCATGTTTGATGGAGATTTAGCGCAGCTGTTCAATTCAGACACAGAGGATGAGGACTTCGATGGGTTTGATGATAAAAATGTGAGTACCAAACTTTGTTTTGCTCCTGCTTTATTTTTAAATACGCACACTTGTATGCTTGTGTGTTGTTGATGATGACGATTACTGGTAATAAAAATGTGAGTACCAAACTTTGTTTTGCTCCTGCTTTATTTTTAAATATGCACACTTGTATGCTTGTGTGTTGTTGATGATGACGATTACCGGTAATAGGAATGTGAGTAAGGTACCGAACTCAGGTTTGCTCCTGGTTCTTTTTAAATACGCATACGGTACTTGTATGCGCCCTATAATCTAGTGCGCCTTATGTGTGTGTTAAATACAGTAATGGCACACATAACTGAGACTGCGCCTTTTAGTACAGTGCGTCTTATGGTCGTGAAAATACGGTACTAGGCAGCAGCAGCAGCAGCAGCAGTGTTTTGTAGGCTTGATCGTTCAATCTAACAGCGCCTCACTTAGGGTCTTAGCGGCCTTCATGGTAGACTGTGTCCTTCAAAGGATGCAGCCCCATTTAGACACAGTCTACGTATCATTGATTAACAAGCACATTACCTTGAATCCTTTTTTCACAACACAGATTAATCCTTTGCTTGTTTTCCACAGGTCTCGGTACAATCCTTTACCTGTTTTGGTTTTTGTCACTTCTGCAGTGATTCCATTTTTTTCTGTTTCCATTTTGTTTGAGTCCACTTCCTTTGTGTTTCATGTGTCTTGTAGTGTTTTTATATTTTCTGGTGCTTTTTTGAGTTACTGTGCAGTTGGCCACTGAGGGCCAACATACTTTCACAAATCATAGTGATTATTTATAAAACATTATAAAACATAAAATTATCAAATGTGTAATATTATCAGCCTAGAAATAAAAACATTTTAAAAGAGTTGTGTTTCGTAAGACATTTATTTTCTAATCTTGGCTTATGACCACGAAATCATCCTGGTTATCAACTGTGGAGCATTTTGTTTTGATGGCAGTTTTCTGTTGCACGTCACATTTGATCCCAAAGTCTGTACTGTTTGATGGTTCTCAGAGGCGTTAGTGTTTCATATTAGCCTTATAATTACATATTTTGGTCATTTATGTGAAAAATGTTTATTTACTAATACATAACAATATAACATTTCATATATTTCTACAAGCTCTGATACTTGTGTTTCTGTGTTTAAATGTATATGATATGTATGAACCTAATATGGTGGATGAACATGTCGACAGCTTTGCTTTTAAATGGAATGATTTGTGTATCTGGGTCTGCAGAGTTCTGAAATCATATGGATGTTATTTACAGTGGGGCAAAAAAGTATTTAGTCAGCCACCGATTGTGCAAGTTCCCCCACTTAAAATGATGACAGAGGTCAGTAATTTGCACCAGAGGTACACTTCAACTGTGAGAGACAGAATGTGAAAAAAAATCCATGAATCCACATGGTAGGATTTGTAAAGAATTTATTCGTAAATTAGGGTGGAAAATAAGTATTTGGTCACCTCAAACAAGGAAAATCTCTGGCTCTCACAGACCTGTAACGTCTTCTGTAAGAAGCTTTTCTGTCCCCCACTCGTTACCTGTATGAATGGCACCTGTTTGAACTCATCATCTGTATAAAAGACACCTGTCCACAGCCTCAAACAGTCAGACTCCAAACTCCGCCATGGCCAAGACCAAAGAGCTTTCGAAGGACACCAGGAAAAGTATTGTAGACCTGCACCAGACTGGGAAGAGTGAATCTACAATAGGCAAGCAGCTTGGTGTGAAAAAATCAACTGTGGGAGCAATCATCAGAAAATGGAAGACATACAAGACCACTGATAATCTCCCTCGATCTGGGGCTCCACGCAAGATCTCATCCCGTGGGGTCAAAATGATCATGAGAACGGTGAGCAAAGATCCCAGGACCACACGGGGGGACCTGGTGAATGACCTGCAGAGAGCTTTGACCAAAGTAACAAAGGTCACCATCAGTAACACACTACAACGGCAGGGAATCAAATCCCGCAGTGCCAGACGTGTTCCGCTGCTGAAGCCAGTGCATGTCCAGGCCCGTCTGAAGTTTGCCAGAGAGCACATGGATGATACAGCAGAGGATTGGGAGAATGTCATGTGGTCAGATGAAACCAAAGTAGAACTTTTTGGTATAAACTCAACTCGGCGTGTTTGGAGGAAGAAGAATACTGAGTTGCATCCCAAGAACACCATACCTACTGTGAAGCATGGGGGTGGAAACATCATGCTATGGGGCTGTTTTTCTGCCAAGGGGACAGGACGACTGATCCGTGTTAAGGACAGAATGAATGGGGCCATGTATCGTGAGATTTTGAGCCAAAACCTCCTTCCATCAGTGAGAACTTTGAAGATGAAATGAGGCTGGGTCTTCCAACATGACAATGATCCAAAACACACCGCCCGGGCAACAAAGGAGTGGCTCCGTAAGAAGCATTTGAAAGTCCTGGAGTGGCCTAGCCAGTCTCCAGACCTCAACCCCATAGAAAATCTGTGGCGGGAGTTGAAAGTCCGTGTTGCTCGGCAACAGCCCCAAAACATCACTGCTCTCGAGAAGATCTGCATGGAGGAATGGGCCAAAATACCAGCTACTGTGTGTGCAAACCTGGTAAAGACCTATAGTAAACGTTTGACCTCTGTTATTGCCAACAAAGGTTATGTTACAAAGTATTGAGTTGTATTTTTGTTATTGACCAAATACTTATTTTCCACCCTGATTTACGAATAAATTCTTTACAAATACTACCATGTGGATTCATGGATTTTTTTTTTCACATTCTGTCTCTCACAGTTGAAGTGTACCTCTGGTGCAAATTACTGACCTCTGTCATCATTTTAGGTGGGGGAACTTGCACAATCGGTGGCTGACTAAATACTTTTTTGCCCCACTGTAAGATGAATGTTCTGATCCCAATAGTCCTCTGCTTTGGCGTTGGGATAATTGAGGCAGATCACAAGAATGTGGCAATGCAATTAGACCGACATGTTGACATTTAATGTCAATTTAATTCCAAGAATAATCAAAATAGTCTGATGGAATTTAATTTTAATGTGTAAATTTATGTGCTTGTAAAGTAGTCCATTATTTTAAAAGAAGGATGAATGTTCTATTTCTTTGAACACCACTTGCTATATTATTATATTATATGAAGGGTTACTGTATTGCGTTATATTTCAAGTCTTCACACAAGAACCATAGTGCAAAGGAAATTAACAGGGTTCATGTACAGCTAGACACTAACTGAGCATTCAGGCAGTTAGCTTCACTGTAAAACTGCCACCTCTTTGTTATTCGATGTAGTTCTCTCTGTCTCTGGTCTCCCACAGTGTTGGACAGTCTGTCTGCCCTGAAGTCTTTATTAGTGCTGCTGGCTTGCCAAGCAACAGCAGGGGTAAGCAGAATCCTGCACTGCTCCTATTCTTTTCTCCCTACCATCTGAAATCCTCTTTTCTGCAAACTCCTCCATCTTCCTCGACCTGCCCTCAGTTAGCCAGTTCCTTCTGCTGTCCATCATTTGTTCTGCCCTCCATGCATCTCTATTGACTACCTGCAGGTACATGCTCAGCAGGAAAACATGTTGCTCTCACCTCTTCAGACACCAGAAACACCTGTGGGTCTGTGTGGGTCGCTACAGTGCCTCACAGCAGGGCCTCCTGGATAAAATACTTGTGTTTGGTTCATGTGCATCACACTGTGAGATATAGACAGAAACATGGCTACTCTCACCCTATCTTTGAGCTTCATCCACTGACAATAATCATCTCTTGGAGCCCCTGATATATAAACAATATCACTGGTTTATGAATACCTTTTTTTTGTTTAGAAATAAAAAACATAAAAAAATGTTTGGCCTTAAATGTCGGCATATGATGCACACCTAATACATATAATTTGTACTGTAGAGTTAGTCTGAATGTGCATTTTTGTTTGCATGTGTGTGTGTGTGTGTGCATATTTGTAAATGCTATTAATAAATGAAAAAAGAAAACAGATCTTGCTCCTCCATTTGGTGTGAGGAATGTAAAGAAGCTTTACAGTTTGTGAGTCAGTATTCAGATACATAGACCTACACAGATTTCAGTTCAATTCAATTCAATTCAATTCAATTTTATTTATATAGCGCCAAATCACAAAAAAAGTCGCCTCAAGGCACTTCAGTTCAGGGCAGAATTTTCGAAGGATGAAGGTGAGGGTGTCCCCACAGCAATCACCCAACATTTAGCAATGAGATGAGACTGCAAGAAAATATTTTGCTTTCTAATGTCAATTTATCCATCCATCTAAAAGTAAATCAGCTGACTGGTGAACATTGGTGGACATTGTTCTAATTGTGCTATTAATTTATGCAAATTATCACTGTCCTGCTATCCTACCAGTCCATTGGCCAGTCCATGCTTGTAAAACTTTGTGGACAATTTTTTTAAAGCCGTATCTGTGCCAGTAAATTGACAACTTTTAATCAACTCTACCAATTCTGTAAGGAGAGTGGTCAAATATCCAGCAACAATGATGCTATAAGCTGATAGCTAATAAAAGCATCTGGCTGAGACTGTATGCATACTTTGTGGGGGATTCATTTAATGGTTAAAAAAACTGAATTAGGTGCAAAAGTTTTTAAAATGTATGCTATATAACAATTCCATCCTGGAAAAAGAACAGCCCAAAATTCCCATGATATTAATGCCCATTCTGACCACTACTATATGATTAGATTTTGTTCAAATAAAAAATAAAACAAGATTATCTCTTCACAGTGACAAACCCAGGAGTTTTTATGGACTGTAAACCTTCCTTTGAAATACATAAAATTTCAGTTTTCCTTGATATCCTCCCTCTCAGCAGAGACATGTGTCTGGTCATCTAAGCAGGCCTACTCTGTGTCAGCTGGCAACTACCCTTCCCCAAACCTAGCCTTCCATTCTTTTTCATCAAAGGCAATACACACTGTTCCCGCTAACCCCCACTGTGTTTGTCTACATGGGTGAGTCATACTGGGTTTGTGTCATCGCCACCCCATTCCCTTTCCCTCCCTCCTCCCTTAGTCTGACTACAGGCCAGCAGTACCCTTTACACTGCAGGTGAGCTGTCACTGCCTATCTGAGCTGACAAACTGACCTGCCACGAATAGACTGAACTCCACTGTTTGTGCGGGCAGGTGTGAATGTCCACCTGAGTGTATGTATCATTAAATAAAATCCATATAGACTCAGTATTTAAGCTCTCCAAATTTTGCATTAATATTCCAAAAGACAGAAAACAACAACAAACCTATTATTATTACTTGTTGTTATTAAAAACTTCTTACTACAACAACTCTCATTCACCCAATCAAATCTCTCTCTCTCTCTCTCTCTCTCTCTCTCTCTCTCTCTCTCTCTCTCTCTCTCTCTCCCCACACAGGACCCCCAGAGGGACACGGTCGAATGCCTTCTCCAAGTCCACAAAACACATGTAGACTGGTTGGGCAAACCCCCATGCACCCTGAAGTATCCTCGAGAGGATAAAGAGCTGATCCAGTGTTCCACGACTAGGATGAAAACCACATTGTTCCTCCTGGATCTGAGGTTCGACTAACGGACAAAAGCTCCTTTCCAGCACCCTGGCATAGACTTTCCCAGGTAGGCTGAGGAGTGTGATTCCCCTGTAGTTGGAACACACCCTCCGGTCCCCTTTCTTAAAAATGGGGACCACCACCCCGGTCTGCAAGTCCAGGGGTACTGCCCCTGATCTCCACGCAACTTTGTAAAGACGTGTTAACCAAGCCCTACAACATCAGTCTTCAAGAAGCCTTCAGGAACTCGGGTGGATCTCGTCCACCCCAGGGCCTCTGCCACCAAGGAGTTGTTTAACTGCCTCAGTGACCTCGCCCCAGGAGATTGGCGGGTCATCCCCTTCGTCCCCAGACTCTGCTTCCACCACGGAAGGCATTCCAGTGGGATTGAGGAGGTCCTTGAAGTATTCCTTTCACTGCCCGACAATTTTCTCCATCGAAGTCAGCTGCACTCTCCCCGCACTATACACAGTGCAGGTAGAACACCGCTTCCCCCTCCTGAGTCACCTGACGGTTTGCCAGAATGTCTTCCAGGCAGTCCAAAAGTCCTTTTCCATGCCCTCCCATACCCGAGTTTTTGCTTCAGCCACCACCCGCACCGCGTTCCGCTTGGGCTGTCGGTACCTATCAGCTGCCTCTGGAGTCCCACAGGCTAACTATGCCCAGTAGGACTCCTTCTTTAGCTTGTTGGCTCCCCTCACCTCTGGTGTCCACCATTTGGTTTAGGGATTACCTCCACGACAAGCCCAACTACCTTGCGGCTGCATCTCAGTGCAGCAGCTTAGGCAATGGAGGTGCTGAACATGGACCATTTGGACACAATGTCCCCAGTGTCTTTCGGAATGCTGTTGAAGCTCTGCTAGGGGTGTGAGTTGAAGATCTCACGGACTGGGGCCTCTGCTAGACATTCCCAGCACACCCTCACTGTACGTTTGGGCGTGCCAGGTCTGTCCAGCGTCCTCCCCGGCCACCTGATCCAACTCACCACTGGATGTTATCAGTTGAAAGTTCAGTCCCTCTCTTTACCTGAGTGTCCAAAACATATAGCCTCAAGTTTGGTGATATGATTACAAAATCGATCATCGACCTGTGGCCTAGAGTGTCCTGGTGCCACGTGCACTTATGGACACTCTTATGTTTGAACAGTCCAATAACAAAACACTGCTCGGATTCAGGCCGTTCCTCCCAATCACGCCCCTCCAGGTCTCGCTGTCATTGCCCATGTGAGCATTGAAGTCTCCCAGTAGGACAACAGAGTCCCCAGTTCTTTTTATTCTTTTACTGGACAGAGAAAACGCAACTCAGTTGGTAAAAATATTTATAATTATTTTATTCAATCATTACTTTCTGGAAAGGGATGTGCACGAGGCTAAACCCTCTGCAGATCTGAAGCAAACAAATTTCCCACGTGTGGGACTAATAAAGGTTATCTTATCTTATTTAGCCGGATGTTATTTCGGCACTCTTACGTCACACACAGTTTCGATCAAATAAAACTTCTTTACCTCTGCCCTTACGTGATGTGTGTGTTTGTGTGTTGCTTAGTTTTTTCTTCCGGGCCGTTTTTTCTTCTGGCTTGAGTGAACGCTGGTGCGCCAGGCTGCCACGCCTGGCTGCCGCTACTCATCGGTACATTTTCTATTATTTGGATTATTTGGATTCAGATTTGAATGAACAGGGACATTGACACTCAGGACCAGATGGATCTCTGATCGACGTCAGAGCTGAATGTGTTCTCACGTCTTCTTCTCAGTGAGCTGTACTAGCTTAACTGTTTGAGCTATTTTAGCCTACCTGTTCGTCGCTCCGGCCGGCTCGGCTCCTTTTCCTCCACATAATCGAAGATGTGGGCCAAGATATTCCTGAACTGGTCGGCACTATTTTGGATTCTCCTGACGCTCATCTACCATCCTACGGCTGGAGTGCTCCGCTATACAGCCACTGAGCTCCTGCGCCTTCGCGGGTAGCTGTCGCTCCTGTCACCGGCGGAGCTCCACTACCACCCAGACATCACTTTCCAGCCTCGCCAGAAATACATCCATCGCGGGTCCCGCAGGATTTTCCATAACTCCATTGGAACGAAATCGTTTTGGTCTGCTACTCGACGCCCTTGCAGGAACACTGATCAGGCTGTCAACCACCGATCTCTAGCCCACCTGCCCAGGGCACCCACCACGATTAGCAAAAAAAAAAATACTCCACTCAACTTCGGTCTTCTAAACATCCGTTCATTGACAAATAAGGGACCTCTCATCCAAGACCTCCTATCTGACCGTAAGTTTGACTTTTTCTGCTTAACTGAAACCTGGCAACAACCTGATGACTTTTCTCAGCTAAATGAATCTACTCCTCTGGGGTTTGTTTACTTTTCAACACCCCGCTGCTCAGGTCGTGGGGGTGGTCTCGCGATCTTCTTTCGCCAGCACTTGAAAGTCCATCCATCCATCCATCCATCTTCATCCGCTTTGTCCGGGGCCGGGTCGCGGGGGCAGCAGCCTAAGCAAAGAGGCCCAGACCTCCCTCTCCCCAGCCACCTCCTCCAGCTTATCCGGGGGAATACCAAGGCGTTCCCAGGCCAGCCGAGAGATATAATCTCTCCAGCGTGTCCTGGGTCTGCCCCGGGGCCTCCTCCCGGTGGGACATGCCTGGAACACCTCACCCAGGAGGCGCCCAGGGGGCATCCTTGTCAGATGCCCGAACCACCTCAGCTGGCTCCTTTCGATGTGGAGCAGCAGCTGCTCTACTCTGAGCCCCTCCCGGATGGCCGAACTTCTCACCCTATCTCTAAGGGAGAGGCCAGCCACCCTTCGGAGGAAGATCATTTCTGCCGCTTGTATCCGCGATCTCGTTCTTTCGGTCACTACCCACAGCTCGTGGCCATAGGTGAGGGTAGGGACGTAGATCGACCGGTAAATTGAGAGCTTCGCTTTTACACTCAGCTCCCTCTTCACCACGACGGACCGGTGCAGCGTCCGCATTACTGCAGCTGCAGCCCCAATCCGTCTGTCGATCTCCGGCTCCCTTCTCCCATCACTCGCGAACAAGACCCCGAGAAACTTGAACTCCTCCACTTGGGGCAGGAACTCATCCCCGACCCGGAGTGGGCACTCCACCCTTTTCCGGCTGAGAACCATGGCCTCAGATTTGGAGGTGCTGATCCTCATTCCCGCTGCTTCACACTCGGCTGCGAACCGTTCCAGTGCGAGCTGGAGGCCCTCACCCGATGAAGCCAACAGAACCACATCATCTGCAAAAATCAGAGATGAGATTCTGAGGCCACCAAAGCGAAAGCCCTCCGCCACTTGGCTGCGCCTAGAAATCCTGTCCATAAAAATTATGAACAGAACCGGAGACAAAGGGCAGCCCTGGCGGAGCCCATCACCCACCAGGAACGAGTCCGACTTATTGCCGGCAATGCGAACCAAGCTCTTGCAACGGTTGTATAGGGATCGAATGGCCCATAGCAATGGTCCAGACACCCCATATTCCCGCAACACCTCCCACAGGACACCCCGAGGGACACGGTTGAATGCCTTCTCCAAGTCCACAAAACACATGTAGACTGGTTGGGCAAACTCCCATGCACCCTCAAGTATCCTGGAGAGGATAAAGAGCTGGTCCAGTGTTCCGCGACCAGGACGAAAACCGCATTGTTCCTCCTGTATCCGAGGTTCGACTAACGGACGAACTCTCCTTTCCAGCACCCTGGCATAGACTTTCCCAGGGAGGCTGAGGAGTGTGATCCCCCTGTAGTTGGAACACACCCTCCGGTCCCCTTTCTTAAAGATGGGGACCACCACCCCGGTCTGCCAGTCCACAGGTACTGCCCCTGATCTCCACGCAACATTGCAGAGGCGTGTCAACCAGGACAGCCCTACAACGTCCAGAGCCTTCAGGAACTCGGGGCGGATCACCAGTAGGTGGTAGGTGAAATGTCTTGCCCAAGGAAACAACGACCGAGACTGTCCGAGCCAGGGCTCTAACCGGCAACCTTCCGGTTACAAGACGAACTGACAACTCTTTGAGCCACGATCACCCATAGCTACTGTATATCGCCCCCCCAAACCTAACCCTGTCTTCCTCAGTGACTTTGCTAATCTACTAACCCATCTTTCGTCTCTCTCCCCAAATGTTAACTTGGTGGGAGATTTCAACATTCACATGGATAATAATGACCTTCTGCTCATCAGAGACTTTTCCTCCTGTCTCGAAGGTTCTGAATTTAAACAATTTATCGACTTTCCCACTCACTTTAAAGGACACATCCTGGACTTGGTCTGCTGTTCTGGTCTTACTCCCTCGAATCTTTCTGCTACTGAAATCCCCACAACTGACCACTTCCTCCTTTCATTTAACCTCACTCTCTGCTGCTTTTTCACCAAGCCAACCCGTCTCATCTCGTTCCGCAACACGAAGAACATTGATATGGACATTCTCAATACCAGTTTGGACAATGATCAGATTCCGGACTTCCATTCTACTCCTGATGATTTGTTGTTATATTATAATAATTGTCTACGCAATGTCCTTGATTCTCTGGCTCCTGTAAAAACCCACTCTGTTTCCTTCGCTCGCTCTGCTCCCTGGTTTACCTCTGACCTCCGAGCTTTGAAGGCCAAAGCTCGGCAGCTAGAGAGTAAATATAAGAAATCTGGTTTAACTGTTGATTCAGAAATCTATAAATACCATGTACTTCAGTATAAAGACTCCATCAGCAAGGCCAAACAAAGCTTGTACTCTGGTATTATCAGTTCTTATGAGGGTAATGCAAGTACTCTGTTTTCAGTTCTCAACAAACTAATTCAACCCCCCAATGCTTTACCACCACACTTCTATTTGTCTGAAACCTGCAACTCCTTGATGCTGTTCTGGACTACAAAAATCAATAACATCCACCAGCAACACAGATCAAATGTTGTGTCTATCCCCTCTCCAGAACCTTTTCTCATTTTTGAGCCGTTTTCCACTTTTCATCTTCCTGATTTATCCGATATTTCCGAGTTCATATGTAAATCAAAGCCTGCCACATGTCATCTTCACCATGCCCACAGGGCTTGTGAAATCCTGCCTCTCTACTCTACTCCCACTCATCTCGGCTATCATTCACTCTTCTCTCAACACCGGTATCGTTCCCTTCTTATTCAAAACTGCTCTAGTCACTCCTATATTGAAAAAACCTTCTTTAGATCCTAACAACTTTAACAACCTCCGTCCGATTTCCAATCTACCCTTCATTTCTGAAAATGCTCGAAAAAGTGGTTGCAGCTCAACTTCATGTACACCTGGTTAATAATAATATTAAAGAGAGATTTCAATCTGGTTTTTGCTCATGTCACAGTACAAAAACTGCTTTACTTAAAGTCACTAACGATCTTCTAATCGGAGCTGACTCTGGTCTTCTCACCATTCTCGTCCTTTTAGATCTGAGCTCAGCCTTTGACACCATCTCTCACTCTGTACTTCTAAAAAGACTTTCCTCTCTCAGCATCTCTGACACACCCCTCACCTGGTTTCAATCATATCTCCTCGACCGCTCACAGTTTGTTCAACTAACATCATTCCGCTCTCGTTTATTCCCCGTCACCTCTGGTATACTCCAAGGCTCAGTTTTAGGCCCTCTTCTTTTCATAATATACATCCTCCCTCTAGGTACCATTTTCCGCAAATTTGATCTTCAGTTTCACTGTTTTGCTGATGACACCCAGTTATATCTCTCTTGCAGACCTGATTCCTCCCTCCCACCTTCCTCCCTTTCAGAATATCTATCTAAAGCTCAATGAGGATAAAACTGAGATCCTCCTTATTGGCATCAAATCCAACCTTTTGAAGGCGAACCATTTCTCACTCACCATCGATAACTCCCCAGTTTTCCCTTCTCCTCAGGTTAAGAGCCTTGGTGTCATCCTAGACAGTTCACTTTCCTATAAATCTCACATCAATAATCTCACCCGTTCTGCCTACTTCCATCTACACAACATTAACAGATTGCTTCCTTCTCTTTCCACCCAGTCTACGTCCATTCTTGTCCACAGTCTTGTTACCTCCCATATTGACTACTGCAACTCTCTTCTGCATGGTCTCCCCCAAAAATACCTCCATATGCTTCAACTGGTTCAGAACTCTGCTGCTCGCATTATCACCAGAACCCCTCCTACCAGCACATCGCCCCTGTTCTTCAGGAACTTCACTGGCTCACCGTGAAATTCCGGATAATATTCAAACTTCTTCTGCTCACCTTCAAGGCCATTCATAACCTCGCTCCTCCTTACCTTTCTGACCTGTTAACCACTACCTGTTCTGCCCGTTCACTTCGTTCTTCTTCTTCTATCCAGCTTGCTGTACCTTCCTTCCGCCTCACCACCATGGGAAGCAGAGCTTTCAGCTGCTCTGCTCCCAGGCTGTGGAGCTCTCTGCCCCCAGAAATAAGAAACACTGGTTCTCTCCCCCAGTTTAAATCCCAACTCAAAACCCATCAGTTCAAATCTGCATATTCACTGTGAATCCACTGTTTGTTAATTTTATCTTGTGCTTTTTGTTTTATTGTTCTTATTTTGTCATTGTTTTATTATGTGTTTGATCCTATTGTAAAGTGTCTTTGGGTGACTTGAAAGGCGCTCATAAATAAAATTTGTTATTATTATTATTATTATTATTATTATTATTATTATTATTACTTCCGCTTTTTCTGTCTGCATCTGTTTCCTGTTCTTAATATACTGCACAAGACTTCCAGCTCCAGTCTGGCTAAGCAATTGGCTTGTGAGTCAAAGCTGGCCTGTTATTAAAATACATAAACAAAATAATCAGAAAATAAGCACTAAGAATATCTATCTATCTATCTATCTATCTATCTATCTATCTATCTATCTATCTATCTATCTATCTATCTATCTAGCTCTCTCTCTCTCTCTCTCTATATATATATATATATATATATATATATATATATATATATCAGGACCGGTTCCCTGACCGGAAGTCGAAGGGAACAAACCCTCTTGTCCACTGGGAGAAACCCCAACATACCAGCAGCAATCCGAGGGGATGCCTAGATACCCACCCCAGCCTGCCGCCTCTCACCAGAAGCAACTCCAGACTGATAAAGATCTCTAATTTGGATGGTTGAAAGAGTTTTCATACTTCATTTTCTTTCATTCCATTGCTTTTCTTTAGCTTTCTATTTAAATATAGCTTCCCTCTGCTGTTGGAAACTGGCAGCTAGGTTTTCACTATGCAGACTAAGCCAAAGACACAAGAAGAAAATATTTTGACAATAGGCTTTGTCAAATTTGGCTTGAGATTCCTTCATCGCCTTGCGCAGCAGACCATTAAATTAAAGCTGTGCTTGTGTAAATTCTTTTCACTGCTCATGTGATTGACGTTCTGTTTGAAAGTAAAGCAACAATAAAAACACACAGACCACGATGTGGGCTTCATAGATAATTGGCAAACTTTCTGGAGGAAAACTGGTCTTGTTAGGAGAGACAGCATCCATCCCACTTTGGATGGAGCAGCTCTCATTTCTAGAAATATGGACAAATTTATTAAACCCCACAAAAATATGACTATCCAGAGTTGGGACCAGGAAGCAGAGTTGCAGTCTTACACGCCTCTCTGCAGCTTCTCTCCTGTTACCCCCCAAAAACCCATCTCCACAGAGACTGTGTCAGCTTCCAAAAAGACAACAAACAAACTAAAAACCAGCAACAAACAACTTAAACATAAAAAATCAGAAAGAACAATACAGTATCCACATCTGAACCAAAGAGTAAAACAGTGAAATGTGGATTAATAAATATTAGGTCTCTCTCATCAAAGTCTCTGTTAGTACATGACTTAATAATTGATCAACAATTCCATTTACTCTGCCTTACAGAAACTTGGTTGCAGCAGGGTGATTATGTTAGTTTAACTGAATGAGCACCCCCGAGTCATTCTAACTACCAGAAGCCTCGTCCACCCCAGCTGTAAAACTCAGAAACCAGTCTTCCTTGTTATCATCTTTCGTCCACCTGGGCCTTACACAGAGTTTCTGTCTGATTTCTGAGACTTTTATCTGATTTAGTTCTGGACCTGTATTACTTTGTACTTTAAGTTCTGCAGTAAAGCTGTGTTTTAATTTAAATTTAATTCACGAGTCCTGCATTTGTGTCCAACTCCTGCCTGCTACACAGCCAGCTTTGACATTTTTTGGCTCCAGACATCTAAAAGATACACTGATAAAAGCTATTTTGGAGAGAGGTATATATAATCTATGCAAATCATGTAAAATTTACTCTATTATTGCACTCAGCCAAGGAATTATAAAGTAATGGGTTAATTATACCCTTTTCCTAACAGTAACAACATTACATTAAAAAATGCAGTAAAATATACCCCCAAACAATGAGTCTTATGTTCCTAATTGCGCATGCGCCAGACCGCGCTTTTTGACCAAGCGGGACAGCAAGCAAATTCTAGGTCCTCTTTCCGGGTTCCAACGAACCCGATCGAACCACAGAAGTGAAGGTAAGCTATTTACACAGGGTGAATAATATATAATAGCATATGCAAATGGTAATTTTTGAAGTAATGAGCTATAACACTTCACTTGTATTGCTTACGTCTGTGTAATGCACCATTACTTGAAATAAAACTTTGAATCTGCTGCTGTCTGTTAACCGTCTAGACAACTGCCGGTAAGTTGCAATGGTGCGCCTTTTATCAGTCAGCATGCATGACCAGTCCTGGACAGGTAATTGGAACGCTGAGGTTGTGTCCAAATTCATGGGCTGAATCGTCCTGAGGACCCGGCTTTCGCGGGCTATGTGGGCCGGTCCTCAGAAGGTTAGATAGGCCGGATGTAAACCTATGTTTAACCAGAGTAGCGTAAGATCTGAAAATGATGTGCCGGGATTGTGCCATTCTCGGCGGCTCTAGTGACCCTCGAGCTCTCGGCTAGCTATCGAACTGGTGGGTAACAGACATCTCCGAAAATGTCGAAGCACTTTTGCAAATATGTGATGTCTCGATAAACGGAGCAGATAGTTGCAGTTTACATACCCACATTCTCTCCTGAAAATATGTTAAAAGTTTATTTTGTGACCCAGAAAGAGTCATTTTAAAAGTTAGTAGCGGCCGCCATTGCCGTAAACTGGAGTTTGGCTGGGCCACGCTATGAATTCTGGGATATGGTGGGCCACGAAGGACACACCCGACCCATCCTTAAAATTCGAGCAAAAGGAGGACGCATTTGTCGGTTACATTCGGAGGAGTCCGCGAATTTAAACAGCCTTCGGCACGTCGCTGTGACGTAATCGGTCTACAAATGCGTCCCCAGGAGGATGAAGCCCATGAATTTGAATCACAGTCTTTGCAAACTACTTTCCTGCCTTGATGAAAAAGAAAATGGACGTCAGACAATTTATTTTGAGAAATGAGAGGGGCAATCCTTAAGTTGTGGTGGCTCTGCTTCTGGGTCAACACATAAAACAGGTAAACAAACTTAAATCCTGTATGTCTTTGAGGTTCTATGAACATTGGGCAGATCATTCCCAACAGTCGTGTTTTAAACTCTTAAAAATCAGCTGTTGCTTCTGTCTGCATCTCTCCATTGATCTGTAGCTCCTCATCATCGTGGAGCGCTCACTGAAGATCATCGTAGAGTTCAGACGCATCACCAGTTTCGTTGGTGGAGACATTCGTGCTGAAACTTGATGAGTACACACCAGGTCTTTTGCAGCTTATGCCTGCTAAAGAAGGAGCTGCTGGTTCGAAGATGGTACCTCAGCTGGACAAATTGAAGGACGCATGTCATTTGACTTTTTTCACAAATATGTAATCATGGAGGGCCGCAGTGGGTAGCAAGAAGGTCCTGGGTTCAAATCCTGGCCCAGGGTCTTTATGTATGGAGTTCGCATGTTCTCCCTGTGCATGTGTGGGTTCCCCCCAGGTATTCCTCCCACAGTCAGAAAACATGACTGTTAATTGGTTAATTGGTCTCTCCAAATGTTGGTGTTAGTGTTCTGTTCTATGTATCCATATTTTTGATAATGTACATGCACAGAAACAAGCTCTTAGAGTTTCTGTATGTGCTTTTGGCTTTTAAAATGGACTAAGTGGCCTTTGAAAGTGTTGTCTGCATTAGCTGTTGTGTTGCACTTTATTCTGTGTTTTTATGGAATAAAACCATTGTGATGATGAACCATCTGAATGTCTTTTTTGGGGGGTACATTTTACCTTATATGAATAGGTAATGTTTATCAATATAATATCAATGATAATAATAAAATTTTATTAGTAATTATATAATTAATTTTACCTAATTTCAATGAGTAAGTAGCTGTTGAATATATGCGTAAATATGGGGTAAATTTTACCCAATTTAATTAAGTATTTCATAGCTTTTTATTGAAGCTATTTTATACACAATATATTGACTTAAATCTACCCCAAAAAAGTCAAATTGTTACCTCAGATTTATTGGGTAAATTCTATAGATGACTTCTTACACAGTGAACACACAGGAAATAATTACGCATGTTAAATTCACATTTGTGTGGAATGTATACATTTTTAGCACATAGGGAAAAAGACATGATAATAAAAACAGTATAATAATAATAAACAGTATAGAGTGGTTCTATAGTGTAATGGTTTATATATTCACCTAACAAGTGAAATATCAAAATAAACAGTACATACTTCAAATTTGACATAAAGGCCACACATGTTGTGTCTCCCTAAAGGCTTTATCCTTTTGCTTGTTGTTGCAAAGAAAATCCAACTTTTGAATAACAGTCAGTGCAAAGGCAGCACCATTGTTTTACATTGCTAACCAACAGTCACAACAAATTGCTTTCCTTTGCAGAAAAGTTTTGTGTATTTAAAAACAGATTTTTCCCAGTGCTACGGCCCCCATGCTGAGTTAAATGTAGGCATTTATTCTCCAACTGAATTGGGCCTGGAGATACGCTTTCATTAGGACTGTGATTAGCATAGTGCTTGTTACTACTGGGCCTGTTTGCAAAACAGAGCTGTCTGTCTGTCTCTACATGTTCCCTCATTACAAGCAACACAGAAAACAGCCGTAGAGTGGAGTTATATGAATCACAGGCAGGACACACAGGTTATAGCTCAAACTGTTTAATGGCTTGAGAAAAGAGTGATTGCTGATTTTAATGCACCTCAGCTAATAAACAACTAGGAGAAAGACTGGCTGATGTGTGGTATTTTTATCTCCTGTGTCGAGTAGCTGGTAACAAGAGTGAGAAAGAGAAAATAGTTCAAAACGTTTACTGGAAATGATTCACACGAAAAATCTAAATAGAAAGCTGGAGGAATCTGAAGAAAGGTTGTGGTGCTACATGGTGTTTCCTGGGTTTAATCATTTTTATCTGTCATTGGTTTGTGCAACAAAGTTAAGCATGGTTTAAAGAGGTCATACATGATAACGATGCCGTCTACTGAAGTAGCTTTTAATAAGTTTCCTATTTTCGTTCACCGAAAGATACTGAAACACCTGAAATTAAGTGGAAAAAATTGCTTGCTTGCACATAGTTAGGATTAGGGATGGGTACCGGTGTCCGGTGCCATGATGGCACCGGTTCTGACATGAACGGTAGTAACCAGACCGAAAAGCAGCGCACATTTCGGTGCTTTATTTCGGTGCTTTTTTTCCTGAGCTGTGATACACTTCTAGCCAATCATTTTACGTTTCCGAGGATAGTAGGCGGGACCAGGTACGTACGTTCTGTTAGAGCAGAGCTACAGATTAAAAATGCCCAAGGCGAAGCGGTCAAAAGTCTGGCTGTACTTCATAGCAAAATATGCAAACTCAGCAGCCTGCAACAAGTGCTTTAAGCTGATACTGTGATACTGTCAAAGGAGGTAACACCAAGAATCCGATTAAACAGCTGGCGACGCATAGCGTTTTTTTTAAAAGCCCAGAAATGCGCCGTATTTGATAGCTTGCTGCGAGACCTCACACCGTGCACGTCGGGTGGGTTGCCAGTTATCGGACCCGGAGCAACATCCCCCAAAAACCCGAAGAATAGAGTCCTGGCCCCTAGCCCTGCCAGTGTAGCAGAAATGATGAGGATGATGATGCAGCAGCAGCCGTTCTTCTCTGCGTGAGTAGCTTAATGTTGTTCGTGTGTAATTTACGTTGAGTAGGCTAACCACGTTATTACATTAATGCATGTAAGGTGAACTAGCAAACATCATCATAGCTACATGCGGCTGTCTTCTTGTTTGATGGCAGATACTCCCTTCACCCTGGCCAATAGGGCTAAAATGACCAAAGAAAAAGTGGGAAACAGTTAAACATGAGAGGGTTTAAGTTTGTGTTTTTTCCATTGTTTAAGCACTGCTTCCAGCCAAGAGTGATGCCATATATGCCACATAGCTGCAGAAAAGGCACACATTGTTATCTTTTTACAAAAAAACCCAGCTGAACATGAGAGGTTTTTGGACAAAGTTTGTGTTCTCCATTCTTTAAGCACCGGTTCGAGCACCGTTTAAGCACCGGCACCGTTTCAAAAGTACCGATTTGGCACCGGTATCGGATAAAACCTAAACGATACCCATCCCTAGTTAGGATACTGGAAAAAAGGAATGTTCTGTTGTGTTTGCAATCAGTGATAAGATCAGATCAATGTCACACATGGTGGATAATGCTGTGGTTCTTGAGACATACAGAGTTTTAGGTCATTGATATGAGGTCATGTACGATAATGATGCCGTCAACTGAAAGTATCTTTCAATAAGTTTCCCATTTTCATTTTTTTAAACTCTTCTGCTGTTCTGAGGTACGTTAACTTTGATCTGACATTAATATGCCTGTGATGATAGACAAAATGCAGAATCAGTAGCCTTGGAAGAAGTTTGTGCTTGGAGAGTGCTGCTTTCAGGAGTTATGCCAGTCTATGACCAATTTCAAATCCCCTTTATCCATCACTTTTTCCCAGTAGACCGCATTTGTTCATCATAAACCCAAAGGCTGGGAATTGAAAAAGGACAAATCTTAAATACATTATGATCAATTAATACAATTAAAAATCTTTATTAGAGTGCTTCTGTAACACTTCTGGAGTCGTTACAGTATACTAGGACCAGTTAGGTTCGACTACTAGAGCAGTAATGAGCGTAGCATGTAATAAAGACCACAGACCAGTAAATACGTTTAAATTGCCGGCTTATTATTTTGTGAAGACAGAGAATAGACAGTTATAGACACATTACATAAAACATTCAACATCACACATTTAAGGAAAACAAGATATTTTCTTTCCCCTTTTTGTTCAGTATGTTCTGTTAGTTCATCCTATTTATCTCAAAACCTTTTATTTGGCTTTAGAAGGATGTTATCTTCAACCTAGGTTATTGTTTTATTTATTTCAAGTTCTAAGTTCAAGTTTATCCTTTGATCTATTTGCATTAACACTGTGTTATTTTAAATCAAGTTCAGTTCTTTAGGCCCAAGATTTAATTTAATCTTGGTCTAGGTTCACTATTAATCCTGGAATTGCTCTGAATGATTATCCAGTGCTTTGAAAGTCCGCTGTTCTTTTGCAGAGGTGTATGAATTAATCCTACCAGTTTTTTTTAGCGAAAGAGCTCAACGTCCAGCAGGATCAAACTCCGATTCTAGCTTGGCATTTCCCGATCCAAACCATAATGGCCTACCATAACAACAAGATAAAGTGCATAAACATTCGAAAATAACACACGGGTAGCCCTTAAATAACAGTAAAAGTCAGTTTTTTCCAGCTTATTTAGCCGTAAATGAAGTGACGCCAATATCGCGCCCTGAAAGACCGTCAAAGGCCTTTGAAGTACAGCCTGTGTGTCGGTTAAGCACGAATCCACCGTTTTTAACATAAAACAACATAAATCTGCTACCTTGGCTCTCCATTTGCATGAAATGAGCAATATAATACAACAAAACATTTCTTGCATGAAATAAAGTACAATTTCTGAACTCACCAAGTCCCGTTCGGTTATGTTTACAACGTCACCAAGGCAAGGACAGGTCGGAAAAACAAAAATACATTCTCCAGAGCACAAAAATGGCTTTATGTAGATTTCTGGCTTGTTTTTACTATTTTTTCACTCATTTAAGCAGCAGCTCTGCAAGGACTGTCTGCATTTCTCTCTCTCCAGCATCAAAAAGAAGGAACAACTCGACTGGGTGTGGCTATCACAGGAGTCACGCTGCAGCGTGCCCTTTCACAATAAGAGTCTTAACACATATTTTAGCCATTTTACCTGAATTAACATAAAACACCATGAATTAGCAAGTTCTGTACCCTTTTAACATGTTTTTAAACACAAACGAAATCCTATAACATGAATTATATCATTGCTGATGTTTTTAATGAATTTTCTAACCATTATGATCTATTTATTGACTATTTATCACCTGTAATATTTTTCTTATGACTGTTTTTACTAACAGGCTTTTATTTATTGATAGCTGTGTTAACCAGGGTTACACTTATATAAGTCTACAGTCTGCACATAAACATTTTACTACGTTCATACTTCAGGTGTGGATTGAACAGACTTAGGGTATATAACATATTAGCAGGTTCTGGCTGAGACTAGCCGGTAACATGTTTATTTTTAACATTTGCATCATCTGCATCATTTTGTTTTGTTGACTCATTTCAGAACATTCACATATTGTGTTGCTACAAAGGGAATTATGGGATTATCTTCTTTCCTTTCATAAACAATAGTCCAGTGTATCCTCTGCTAAATCATAATGCCATAACATAATAAAGTTAGCTTTTATACTGTTATTTAGAGAATTCGAATAGCTCTTTTTATGGCTGCCATGCAGATACTTCCATGTCTACTAGCTTTATCTAAAGTAAAATGTGCTTTAAAAAAACTCATCAGACTTAGAGACTGTCTTGAAAACTGCACCATTTTAAATTTTGAATTGTGGCCTTTCAAAAGTGCAATCATAACAGTATATATGGCAGCTCTGGTACTCATGTGTAGGCTACATGTCAAAGATTTCTGTTAATAGGAAAATTGTACTTAGTAGTCAGTATAATCTTTTAATGATATAAGTTTGCATATGGTAGAATGCTGCATGTAATCATTTGTGTGTAGAAGTATATAGTTGGTGGCATATTGAAAGAATGTCTCATCCTAGGAGGTCTGTAACATTCTAGGGTGTTCACCCCCACATCCTAGGAGCATGAGAGAGGTCGTACCTTGTCTTATTGTTTTACGGTAGGATTAACGTAGCTATGTCAGTTTCAGTTTAAGTGCCTTTTTTTACATATAGATGAACTGTTGGATTTTCCAGACCAGCAGGTTAAGGGAAGTCGTTTATGGGGCCACACTCTGCCCCCCCCCCCCCCCCACACACACACACACACACGTACGTATACATCCACATTCCAATGTAAGGAACAAATGCTCACTGAAGTATAAATAAAGACAGGGGCAGTTTCTCAGCGCGAGTCTCAGTCTGGAGACTGCCCTTGCTAGCAAGAAGTTCTGTGTGTTTCTCTTCTCTGAGTCTTTACTGAAGAAGTGTTTTAGAATATATTTCTTAACAATTTCTACCATTCTCTTGTAGGACACGCATCTTTCAGCTACTTAAGTCACTCACATGTTGTTGAGAGAAACACTGGAGACTGTTGAGTAATTAGCTCCTAATTTACTCTTTTTGTTGTGCTGTCTCTTGCTGCTTCTTCTCCCTTTTACTTTCTAAGCACACAAGCTATTGCTGCCCCTCTATGAAACCATATGTACGACAGGATTGGCATCCAAATTCAATATCTCAGAGACCATTTATTTAAAAGGAGAAAAAAAAAAGAAAATAAACAGCTTTAATGTTCCACACATACAAAACACTAAACAAAGGCTGAAACGAGGAATACTAAAAAACATGCACAACCATGACAAATGAGGGATGGCAATGAGACAGCTTGAGGGTGTTGATGAGGTGAAGCAAACCAATAAGAGTCACCAGTGAGGACAGCTGAATCTAGGTTACAGATATAAAATTAAACACTTGATTATGTTAGTGCAGTTTGGTGAGTCATTAAGATATACTAATGAAATGATACTTATATCACCGACATTTCTTTAAAAGGGACAATATTACACAGTGAAATGAAAAGTTTCTGTTCCATTCTAAATAGCACCAAATGACAACAACAGTTGGCTCTGCCCTTTATATTTAGTGATAGTAAAGACCACATAAGAAATTCTGATGTTATGCATTTAGAGATGGGAATTGATGAGAATTTAGAAAAACTACATTTAAGGAAATGAATTGCATGCTGTGGGTCAAATGTTTGTGCGTGTCTATGCATCTTTATTTTGAAAAGGGGTCTTGTGTTCTGTGCTCATGCGGTTAGTTTTACTCTTGCCTGTGCATCATTATGTTTATCCTAGTCAGCTGTTTCCTCATGTGTCTCCACTTCCCCTAATCACCTGCTGTGTATTTAAGTCCTCTATTTTCAGTGTGTGATTGTCAGGTCGTCTGTTGTCCATGCCATGCTTCCAAGTTTCTTGTCTAGGTTTTTCTTATTTGTTTGTTTAGATTCCCCAGTTTAGGTTTGTGTTAATTTTGCTTCAGTTTGCCTTGCCCTTTGTTTGTACCTTTTCTACCAGCCATATTAAACGGCTCACCTTTTGTTAACATTCAAGTTTTGTTCCCTGTTCCTTGGAGTCTGCATTTTGGGTCCTTTTTTCAATTCATACAGTCTGCCCTCGCCAGATTGTGACAGAACGACCTGACCATGCTGGACCCAGCGGACATTTATTTCAGTGACTTTGTTGAATTCATATGATACCGATACCGATACTTTTGAATAAATAAGGTGGGTGCGTCATTCAATTGCTAAATCTCGATGAAGTTTCATGACCTTACGTGTTTTTTATGGAACGCCAGGACTGCCATAATGAATTAATTAAATACACCTTTAAATAATTAATTAAATGTGGCAATAATTAATTACAATGGGAAATAATTAATTAAAATGGGAAATAATTCATTAATGTTTTTGACACATTTAATTAATTAATTATTGCCACATTTAACTAATTATTTAATGGTATATTTAATTAATTCATTTTGGCACAGTGTACTCCTTCAGGTCTCACCATGAAATAATTTTATCTGTCAACCTCACCCATCAAACTCAGGGGGCGGGGTTAACGCTGATCGAGTCAAAACCATTGCTTTGGTCTGGTGGCCATTGCTTTTAGCACGCAACAACCGGCATGTGGAAGCTAACAGAACTAAACTTTGAAAAACTCTGTTTGTGTGTCACCAAATACCGTTTTAATATTTTTTTAGTAGTGGTTTATTTTTCAGATTTCTGGTCGGTTTGTCAAGATACAGCCTCTTTGCAAAAGTGCTTCAATGATTTCAGAGATGTCTGCCCAGTCTCATGGCAAAGCGTGGGATAGACCCGTTCGTGTCAGAGGTTGTGTGTGGAGGCGTGGAAGACATGACCCAAACGCAGGACTCACGGTGCAGAAATGATGAGGATTTATTGGAGTGGGTGAATGAACAACGCAGGAACGGCAGAACTGACTAGCTGACTGAAAGACTGAGTGGCTGGCTCAATAACTGAGCACTATTCTGATTCTGATTCTGATTCTAACGGGAACGACGACATAACATCAATGAAACGACAAAGAACTGGTGAAACCGAGGAACTTAAATACACAGGTTGAATGATGATAATGATTTGAAACAGGTGAGTACAGGGCTGAACATAATCTGACTAATGACATGGGAGACAAGCTGACACGGGGAAAAAACAGGAAGTGAGAACATTAATGTGGCGAACTAAACTGAACATGAACAAACTGAAATCACTGGGTCAACGACCCAGGAACCCTGACAGTTCGCCTCGCAAGCAATCGAGCTGTTATTACCACCAATGACACTGACTCATTTTACTGAGGTTATATTTATCAGGTTTTTATTTCCTGATGTTCTTATGTGTCCTATGTGTTTCAGTTGCCAATTTTGAATTAAAGCTAACATTAAAAACATGTTTAAGGAGGAGAGAGAGCAAATAAATTGGATTAACATCTGATCTTTGGGTTTTTGTTCAGTAATCAGCGTGACCTGTGTATAAACGCATAAACGAGATAACGTTGGTGTTTCCATCATGTAGTAACTAACATCCAGAAGTCTGCATGATGTGTTTCATAGTTTGTAACAAGCCTTTGACAGGTAAACATAACATGACCGAAACACCAATAAAAAAAAAAGAGAGAGAAAAAAAATCACACAAATCATGTGTTAACCTCATTTATTTTTACATTTATTTTTAATTTTAAAATTCTAACAGATAGCTGGTGCTTACAATACACTTGAATAACTATTCAAAAACAGATGATGTAATGTTTGTGTCCAGGTTGCAGACTTCATGATGAACACGCTGTTGCAAACTCTGCTCCTCTCGGTTGAAATGCGCCTTCTCTTTCCTCTTTGTATAAAACATTTTAAAAGTCAGTTTAATCTCAAAATTCACTGTTAAATCCAAAACACACCAGATAAAGAAACGCGAATGGTTCAGTATAAGACACATGTGCCAGTGAACCATTAAACTTCAGTAAAACTATGCAGTTATGAAACGTAACTTTAACCTCAGCCAAACCGATTTGCTCAGTTGTAAATAAAACAGCGAAGTAAACGTGACCCGACAGACAGAACCTGAGTGAATGAAGTCCAGTGGAATATGTAAACAAACCGGTTAATGTGACCCCCCCCTCCCCCCCTAAAAACTAACAAACAAACTAAAACAAAACAAAACAAAAAAAACAGTTAAGCTGGAACACCGGGGCTGTGAGCTCAGTGCACTCTGTCAGCTGACTGTTAGCAGAGCTAGTGACATCTCTGAAAACATCTGAGCACAAACATGTTCTGTTGACAACCTGACCAGACATGTGAAGATTACGCCATGACATTTGTAGCTAAAACACTGTTAAAAGTGTAGTTGGTGACAGAAAAACGGGATATTTTACTTTTGCACCACCATTGCTGCCTGTGATTTAGAATTCATTCTGGGATACCTGGCTGCCCCAAGTCCACACAAGCAATCGATTATCTAGGATTGACGTGTCTTGACTTACTTTGCACAACAACCAATCAAATGTTAGAGAAGCTGCATGGGCAGCGTGAACCCCGCCCACTTAGTTTGATGGGTGAGGCTGACAGATAAAATTATTTCAAGGAGAAAAATGAAGGGGACAAAAAGTAGTGGATCCTGATCCCGAGGACTTGGCCTTTCCTCAGTGTACCTGCGCATCTCAATTAGAGCATCAGTGAAAGTTGTCTGATGGTGCTGAGATGCTAGGACTTTAGAGTCAAATTCTTCCCATATCCAACCTTTTGCTGCCAGTGAGGATGAAGCAGCCCCTCCAGATGAGCTTGAGGTAGTTTCAGGAGTTGGGCAGAGCTGGTGGCAGGGCTGTGGGCAGGGCTGTGGGCAGAGCTGGGGGCAGAGCTGGGGGCAGAGCAGGGGGCAGAGCTGGGGGCAGAGCAGGGGGCAGAGCTGGTGGCAGAGCAGGTGGCAGAACAGGTGGCAGAGCTGGGGGCAGAGCTGGTGGCAGAACAGGTGGCAGAGCTGGATGCAGAACAGGTGGCAGAGCAGGAGGCAGAGCTGGTGGCAGAGCTGGAGGCAGAGCTGGATGCAGAACAGGTGGCAGAGCTGGGGGCAGAGCTGGTGGCAGAGCTGGAGGCAGAGCTGGATGCAGAACAGGTGGCAGAGCTGGGGGCAGAGCTGGTGGCAGAGCAGGAGGCAGAGCTGGGGGCAGAGCTGGAGGCAGAGCTGTGGGCAGAGCTGGTGGCAGAGCAGGATGCAGAGCTGGTGGCAGAGCTGGGTGCAGAGCTGGTGGCAGAGCTGGGGGCAGAACAGGTGGCAGAGCTGGGGGCAGAACAGGTGGCAGAGCTGGTGGCAGAGCTGGGGGCAGAGCTGGTGGCAGAGCTGGGGGCAGAGCTGGGGGCAGAGCTGGAGGCAGAGCTGTGGGCAGAGCTGGAGGCAGAGCTGGATGCAGAACAGGTGGCAGAGCTGGGGGCAGAGCTGGTGGCAGAACAGGTGGCAGAGCTGGTGGCAGAGCAGGTGGCAGAGCTGGATGCAGAACAGGTGGCAGAGCTGGGGGCAGAGCTGGTGGCAGAACAGGTGGCAGAGCTGGGGGCAGAGCTGGTGGCAGAGCTGGGGGCAGAGCTGAGGCAGAGCTGAGGCAGAGCTGTGGGCAAAGCTGGATCGATCCGCCCACCACTAGAAGAAGGGGCTGTGGCATGTGCAGAGGTGTGTAGAGTCACTATAATGAAAGGAGACAGGGATTCAGCTGGGTTCCAGTGATTTACAGTAAGTATGATTGAAGGAAGGAATACTTCAAGGGCGTCCTTAATCCTGTGGTGGAGTAGTTGTCCCTCTCCGTTTCCTCTATTGAAGACGTGTCAGTGGCATTCACGTCACTGAGGTAGTTAAACAACTCCTTGGTGGCAGGGCCCCTGGGTTGGATGAGGTTCGGCCCGATTTCCTGAAGGCTCTGGAGGCTGTAGGGCTGTCTTGGCTGACATGCCTCTACAATGTTGTGTTAAGATCAGGGGTAGTATCTCTGGATTGGTGGTTCCCATCTTCAAGAAGGGAGACCAGAGTGTGTGCTCACACTATGGGGGGATAAGACTCTGCAGCTTCTCCGAGAAAGTCTATGCTAAGTTGCTGGAAAGGATGAAGAACAATGCAGTTTCTGCCTCAGTCGCAGGACACTGAACTCTTTGCCCTCTTTAATAATTAATGGTGCATGGGAGTTCACCCAAACAGTCTACATGTGTCTTGTGGACTTGGAGAATGCATTCGACTGCGTCCCTTGGGGTGGGCATGTCCCACCAGAAGGAGGCCTCAGGGCAGACACAGGAAAAGCTGGAGAGATTATATCACGCGGCTGGCCTGGAAAAGCCTCTGTTCCCCCGGGTAAGCTAGAGGAGGTATTTATTCTTCTTTCTTTAGTAGCAATATGGATCAGCATTACCATTTGGTTGTACTATTGTAAAAAGTATGACTGTGCAACCACAATAAAGAATTAAGGGTTAGGGTTAGTTAATCATTATTGGCTTCTCTTCACTGGCTCCCTGTTAGCTCCAGAATCATATTTAAATCCTTATCCTCAGGCCACACCTTAGCTGAAGACCTCATGATGCCGCATCATCCCAGTAGAGCACTTCCCTCTCAGACTGTAGGCTTACTTGTGGTTCCTCCCAGGATATTAAAAAGTACAATGGGAGGCAGATGGCTGCTCCTCCCTGAGGCTGGTTCTGCAGGTGGTTATTAAAAGGGCGTTTTCCCCTTCCCACTGTTGCCAAAGTACTTGTTCCCAGGGGTTTGACAGGTTATTGGAGGATTATTGTAGGGTCTTTACATTGAAATATAAAGTGCCTTGAGGAGACTGTTGTGATCTAGCACTATATAAATAAAACTGAACAGAAAAAAAAATGAATTGTTGAAACGTTATTACATTTTACATAGCAAGCCAAAAAGTTTCAGAATTGGATTTACATCACAGAGCATGATAGCATGAAAGGTTTCCTTATCTTTCTTTGGAGCAGCAAAACTGAATCACTCTGTTAGGGAACTAAGTGCTGCAAAGGCTGGCCAGTACTGTCCATGATGGAGAACAGTTTGTTCAGCGACTTCCTCTCCACAACAGTTTCAGAAGTGTAGCCAATCATGGGGCCAGATTTCCTGATCAGTTTTTCTGCTTCAGGAGCCACGTCCAAGGCTCCTGAAGAACATCAAAGCAAAGTACAGCGCACTCACCCCAACTTCTTTTTTTATATAAATACAGGAAGGTTGGCAGATATGCTGGAGAAAGAAGTGCTGTACATGGAGAAAACACCGGTCCCCCATCTGGACTCACTGAACAACAAAAAAGGGAGAACAAGCAAATAAAACATGACCACTTTTTAAATTCCATTCTTTCGCTTAGTTGACATGTGGGTGCCCTCCAGAGGCCAAAATATGTATCAGTCATACAGGTCTGATTCCAGGCTGCATCTTTGGTTTTTATATGTGTATGTGGAAAGAGCAAAAGTAATGTTCTTGACACCCTGTAAACATGTAAATGTATGATGCATTTCCATGTTGACGAAACCATGTCTCGATTTTTCCACTATTGTGGAAAAATCTCTTGGCTTTAGCCAATTTACAGGCTTTAATTAATGTGATTAGTTGATTGATTGATTGATCATACTTTATTCATCCCGAGGGAAATTGGGTTAAGGCTGCCAGCCGTGCCAGCACCGTAGTTCAGTTAGTTTATACCTAAGTGTTGGTGCGCAGAAAGAAATGGTATCTTGTTCTGTGATTTTGCACTATATGAATAAAATTGAATTGAAATAAAATTGAAAATCAGAAAATCAACTAAACTGAATCAATTTTATGGCATACGTTTTCATGACCGTTGTCATATGTACAAAGACGGTGCAACTAAAATTTTGTTTGTTTGTTTGCTTCAGACAAAGGTGTCATGGGACTCACGAGGAAATAGTAACCAACCAGACATTTCTCATATTTCTGGTGGCCTGATGTTACTAATCACTCACTTTCTTATAACGTAACTGTTAATAAAATTCCTATATTGGGTTTCAAATGTCCTCGTACAAAAAAACATTAAAATACAGACAAAAACAAAAAACAAAACTGGCATTGCTCAGGAGTGTTTCAAGACAGGTGGTGGACCCCCAAATGTCAGCAGTGTTGAGGAGTAACGGAATACATGTACATGTATTTGAAATTCAAAATATGAGTAACTGTATTCCGTTATGGTTACCGTTTAAAAAGGTGGTATTTGTTGAAATAAATGGACTGCACTGCGGTCTTTCCCTGTTTCATATGTTAGGCTATGCCCTCTCTGTAGCATCCCTGGCTGAATGATGGTCTCTTATACTGATGCTTCAGAGAGGTTTTATTGGAAAAGTTTTCATTGAAACATTCAGTGAAGACACTGTAAGAGCTAGGAGCAAAACAAAACCAACAATATTACTACCATAACATCAGAATATAAATGAAACAAAACCAACAATATTACTACCATAACATCAGAATATAAAGGAAAAAAATTTCTCCTGCTCACACATAGCATGCACATCTAATTCATATAACTCAATTCACTATCTCTCCCCACTAGCTTACAACTACACATAAACTCTATTACACAACATTTTGATTGCACATAACTTATTCCATTAAAGGAAACACTAACAAACCTTGTGCCACTGTTAGCCAGTTACTAATTTGCACAGGAAACGTACATATTTTTTACTTTAAGGCACACCATTTACCATATCGTAAATCGAGCGTTACTAACAAGCCCTTTAACGGTTTATTGCACTAGTTTCCTGTTTCAAAATAAAAGCACGGATTTCAAAATAAAACTGAAGTACCTTTCAAACAAACATACGTTAAAATTTTACCAAATTTAAATGTCATTTACACTCTCTATTTTTCATAATTCCACGCCGGTGGAAACCCAAACAAAACACGCATTAAGTATGGAGGACCACAAGAGCCACGCGCATCGAAATAAAAAATTCTGCGCTTGATTAATTAATTGTAGAATAAAATCTGCATTTGTAAATTCATTTTTGAATTCAAATTTAATGAACTGATTTTTAAAATGCTTTTTAAGTCTTCATTTCAAAAATCTTTTTTTAATTGCACTTTAATAAACTGCATTTCAAAAATCTTTTTCGAATTGCACTTTAATAAACTGCATTTCAAAATCCATTTCCCTTTCCTGTTCGCTCAGGGATTAACATGTGGATTAGCAGTTGGATTAACAACTTCATTTTAAATATCCTGCTGCTATTCAAATTAGCCAAACCGTGGGATGTAAGGAGCTCTCTGATTGGTTGGTCAGACACAGGCTGTCTGCCAGCCTGGATTTTTCTAGCTCATAGCTTCGCCCTGCTAAGAAGCATGTATGCTTGTACAAAGGCGGTTCAGCCTCGGGATTTACACTCGGCTCGACACGGATATGTGAAGAATGAAGGGACCCTGCAGCGAAACGGAGAGCCCAACCTCTGACTTAGTCCCTGTTTATGCAGTCTGACCACCTGTGAAGGTAACGTGCTAACGTGGCTAACACTAGCATCACAGCACGTAGCCCTGTTATTTTAAGGTCATCTTAGCTTATGGAAATTTTACGTCGCAGCTGTACGAGCTAGCTACGTGTTTTGTAAGCTGCTGTGCTCTTCACAAATAAAGCTGGAAGCAGCTCAGACTATTAGAACCAACACTGAGTCCTGTTACATTCATACAGTGTTAGAGCAAAGGCTGCAGTAAACTCGTCAGTCCAGATGTTACCACATTACTTTGTGATACTTAAGAGTTAAAACAACTGAGACAGGCTGATTAAAATAACAGCTGTCAGTTCTCTCATTCCTTATATCAAGACTGGAGATCACACTACTGATTTCAGTTCATTTAATATGTGAGTGCACAGATTCATTCTCAACTGGACATAAACGATGATCAAAGGTTGTATATATGATGAAGTCAAATCCCAGCCTCTAACACAGTGCGCTGAATCTTAGCTTTGAATGTCTAGTATATTCTAATCTGATTTTCACAGAGGTCTTAAAGTAGTTAAATCACTGCTGATAGTCTGGTTCTTTATATTTTCACGTTTTTGTGTCTGTAGGGCTGTTTGATGACGATTTGGACTCCTGGGAGATGAGGACACACCCACATCTGTTCCATACTGCAGCCATGGATGGTGTTACGGCTCTGAGTCAGCTTTGGGCCATCAGACGCACACACTGGAAAACCAGCACCTGGACTTCATGCAGGAGAGACGGCCTCAGTGATTTAGGTTCATAAGCAAGTTCAAACATTTCTGGCCTCTTATCAAACAGACATCAAGATGGCGCGGCCACGTCCAGACGCCTTCCTGACCGCTCCGCTCCGACTATCCACTTTTCTTGTTTTTTACTTATTTTTTGCTCTGGTTTACATCCCAAAATCCTCTAGTCTTATAGTATACGACAGTGGATCACTTGTAAACATCAGTGCCAAGGTTGCACATCTAATCTTGGACACTTTTAAACCTGACCCTTCCTGGCCGCCACAGATTCTACGCGGCGCGGAGAACAACAAAGGACGGGCCGCTCATCCGAGGCGCAGAACAAAGAAGCGCCGGGGAAAACGCGCTGGTATTAGGAACAGACTGAGACAGCAGGCGCATCGCGCACCACTGCCCAGTATCCTACTGGCCAATGTACAATGCATGGAGAAAAAGCTCGATGACCTAAGAGCAAGGGTCACCTTCCAACGTGACATGAGGGACTGCAACATTCTGTGCTTCACGGAGACATGGCTGACCCCCACCGTGCCGGACCAGGCCGTAACTCCGTCGGATTCATTCTTTGTGCTCCGCGCGGACAGAACGGCAGAGTCGAACAAAACCAAAGGTGGAGGAGTGTGTTTCATGGTAAACAGAAAGTGGTGTGATGCCAGGAGCATTTCTACTCTCTCCAGCGGCTGCTCGCCACATCTGGAGTTCCTGAGCATTAAGTGCCGCCCTTTCTATCTGCCCCGTGAGTTCACCTCAGTCATCGCCACGGTGGTCTACATCCCACCCCAAGTGGACACAGGTATGGCTTTGTCCGAATTACATGATGTGCTGAGCTCGCTTCAAAACAAGGACCCGGGCGCAGCCCTCATTGTAGCAGGAGACTTTAACAAAGCGAACCTCAGACAAGTCATGCCAAACTTTTACCAGCATGTCTCGTGTCCAACGAGAGGGGATCGGATTTTGGATCACTGCTACACGCCATACAAGCAGGGTGTCAAGGGTCGCTGTGTGGCAGGCAGGATCATGACACAGGGCTACAAAGCGGTCTCACACCCGGCTTTTGGGAAGTGTGACCACAACGCCATCTTCCTCATTCCCCAGTATAAACAAAGCATACGGAGGGAAGAAGTAACCACGAGGGAGGTAAAACGGTGGACTGCCCAATCAGAAGCTACGCTACAAGACGCACTCAACGACGTAGACTGGGACATGTTCAGAGCATGCGCAGTCGACATCAACGAGTTTACGGAAGTAGCAGTATGCTTCGTCAACATGCTAGCGGAGGAGATTATCCCCACTGCGAGAGTCACCACATTCCCAAACCAGAAACCGTGGATGGACAGATCGATCCGCACTGCAGTAAACGCCAGGACCGCCTCCTACAACGCGGGTCTCACCACTGGCGATATGAGCGCCTACAAAGCGGCCTCATACGGCGTGCGGCGCGCGGTGAGAGATGCCAAACGCCGGTACCGGGAACGTGTGGAGTCCCGCTTCCACCAGGGCGACACACGGAGTATGTGGCACGGACTACGCACCATTACGGACTACAAAGCCAGGGACACTGCGCCGATCAACGCCGACTCTGCATTCACCAACGAGCTGAATCGGTTCTACGCCCGTTTCGAGGTTAGCCAGGCGGCTAATGCTATCTACCGCCTGACTACCGAGGACAGTGACGTCATCAGCGAGAGACCGGTGACCAGCATCGCGGAGCATGACGTCCGAGCGGCACTGAGGAGAGTGAACACAAGGAAAGCGGCGGGGCCAGACGGCATCACCGGCCGTCTGCTGCGCTGCTGTGCTGACCAGCTAGCAGGTGTGTTCACTTACATCTTCAACGAGTCCCTGGCGAAGTCTGTGGTCCCCACATGCTTCAAAAGATCCACCATCATCCCTGTGCCCAAGAACAGCAAACCCTCATCCCTGAACGATTACCGGCCAGTTGCACTGACCTCAGTAGTAATGAAGGTGTTTGAGAGGCTGCTGAAGAACATCATCTCCTCCTCCATCCCAGACACCACAGATCCGCTGCAGTTTGCCTACAGATCCAACAGATCCACAGAGGATGCCATCGCCCACGTCCTACACACCACTCTCAGCCATGTGGACAAGAAACAGGGTAACTATGTGCGAATGCTGTTTGTTGATTACAGTTCAGCGTTTAACACAATAGTGCCCTGCAGACTGTTCACAAAGCTGAGGGATCTGGGACTTAACAGCCGTCTGTGTGCATGGGTGTTGGACTTCCTCACTGGCAGAACTCAGGTGGTGAGGGTGGGCAGGTGCTTCTCCAACAGCATCACCATCAACACAGGAGCTGGTGGTGGACTTCAGAAGGGGTCAGCACAGAGACTACAAGCCCATCATCATCAATGGAGCTCCAGTGGAGAGGGTGCAGTCCTTCAAGTATCTTGGTGTCCACATCTCCTCAGACCTGACATGGGCTGCCCACATTCAGGTCCAGACCAAAAAGGCTAGGCAGCGCCTGTATCACCTACGACAACTGAGGAAGTTCAGGGTCTCTCCAAAGATCCTCAGGATTTTCTATACAGGCGCTGTGGAGAGCATCCTCACACAGAACATGACATCGTGGTTCGGGAACAGCTGTGTGAAGGACCAAAAAGCTCTCCAGAGAGTGATCCGTACAGCAGAACGCTGCTGCAGGATTGCTCTCCCCCCGCTTCAGGACACCTACACCAGGAGATGCCGGACTAGAGCAGCACAGATACTGAAGGACCCGTCCCATCCTGGCAACAAACTGTTCCAACTTCTGCAATCTGGTAGAAGGTTCAGCATCATCCGGGTAAGGACAGAGAGACTCAAGAGGAGCTTCTATCCCCAAGCCATCCGTGCCCTAAACACACACACCCGCCCTCTCACATCATCTATAATTGACTGAGACAGGACTCTCTTCCAAACACTCTAAACCAAGGCACAATGTACATTTCAAATTCCTTTAATTTTAAATATGTTTATATTGTCTATCCTGTAAAATAGTCAGATGTCTATTCATATTAATGTACAGAATTCACCTGCTTGCTGCTACTACTGCACATTCACCCAGTGTATATACTATATGTAGATATATATAATGTTCTTCCTCTACACCCCCCCCCCCCCCAATTTTTGCACATGTCGAGGAGCGTGTCGGGCTACATTTCACTGTGTGTTATACTTGTATAACTATGCATGTGACAAATAAAGAACCTTGAACCTTGAACCTTGAACTTAGATTTCTTAATCTTAAAAGTAAATGCATTTAAAGCAGGAACTGCACACCTAGCCGTCAAAAGTTTGGCAGCATGAGTACTGTAAAGTTTTGTAGGGTCCTTGTTTAAAAATTCCACAAGCACCACATTTGTCATATAAAGTTCCATTTTGTACAGTACATTGTTGAAATTATAAACTATATATTCTAGTTGTCCACTTGTCAGTAATTTTTGAGTAAATGGATGTCAGTGATAAATCAGTGGTGATTCACCTGCAAATGTTTTTAACAAACTTTATTTTTGTCATGGTCCGTGGTCCTGTGTCTGTGGAATGCGTGATGCTCGGGTAGCCACACCCCGGGCTGGGCCATCACCGGCACACCTGCTCTCCATCACGGTGACTACACAAGGATCTACTTAACCCAGCGCTGACGGATGCTCCACGCCAGTCCGTTAGTCACCCCCACAGTGGTAACTAGACTTCCACGAAAGCGTGCATTCACTTCTGGTTAGAACTGTGTTTAATCCGCCTACTTGTGTCCAGGTTTCGACTCGGCGTCTGCCACCTGCCTGTCCTCCGGCTCAACTGGATCACTCGGTGCATCTTCTGGCCCATTCGCTATCCCCACGGACTTCCTGCTCACGGACTGCCACACTTCCCTCCCGAGCTCCCACGGTCCGTTCTATCGTAAGCCCCCTACTCTAACTCCGTCCTGATGTGTTTTCCCCGCTTCCCGGCTCCCTAGTAATCATTTTCCCTTTCTATTGCAGCCTCCCACGGTCCCAATCCTGGCTTCCTCATGTCATTGTTTCCCCGGGTTTTTAGTTTCTTGTTTTTGCTCCCTAGTTTTCCCGGGTCGCCTTTCGTAATTACAATAAAGTGTCTTTTTCTGTTAGCGTGGAGTCTGCGTCTGGATCCTTTTGTGCACGCACACCGTGGCGCATGACAGTACGGACTGGCCAGAATGGATCCAGCAGACCCAATACGTTCAGCTATTAATAAGCAGGGTGCCATGCTCGGCCGACACGATCAGTTACTTTCATCGCTTCAGGATCAGTATCACGAGCTTAGCAAGAAACAGGGAGAGATGCGCGCTAAACAGCCCGACCCGGCATACCACTGCGTGACGTCTCCACCGCCGGAACCCTTCCACGGCGGATTGGACCAGTGTGGGGGGTTCCTTTTTCAGTGTACCCTTTTCTTCAGTCGCTCGCCACTCGCCTTCCCCACTGACGCGGCCAAGATTTCCGACTTCGTGGGACTGCTGAGGGGAAGGGCGTTGGCGTGGGCTGAAGCCTATTTATCTTCTAACCCGATACAAAGCTGTGACTTCGATGACTTCCTCGAAGAATTCAAAGCAACTTTCTCTCCGCCGGTTTCCGAGGATGATGCTGCTCAAAAGCTACTGGCGCTCCGCCAGGGCCGGCGTAGCGTTGTTGAGTATTTAGTGGAGTTTCGCACCGCTGTTGGCTGTCCCGATTCGGCCCTAAGGGGAATTTTCCTGCGCTCCCTGAACGATCAAATGAAAGATCAGCTCGCGTTTCACGAGGCAGCTAAATCATTCGAGGATTTGATGTCACTCGCCGTAGAATTGATAAGCGTCTACGGGAGAGAGAGGCCGAATGGCGGTCCAAGCCACCGAAACCCGTGTTGCACCCAGAACTCCGCGTGTCACCGCCCCTGTCCCCATTTAGCTCTCCAGCGGCGTGCGCTCGCTCACCGTCTCCTCCTCCGCCGGAGCCCATGCAGATCGGGCGCTCTCGGCTCTCGCCGGAGGAAAGGGAACGCCGTTTTCGGGCTGGGGACTGCTTATACTGTGGGAAGCCGGGACACCGCATCGCCAGCTGCCCGGTTCGCCCAAACGGACCAGCTCACCGGTAGGTTCGGGGATACGGGTGGGCAGCACATTGAATGCTATTAGACCCCGATTGGTTGTGTCCGTTGCCATAGTAACCAACAAAAAGACTGTTACATGCTGCGCATTAGTGGATTCTGGGGCGGAGCAGAATCTCATAGATGAGAAGCTGGCTAAAGAGCTGGAAGTACCACTCACTCTGTTGGAACCTCCCCTCCCTGCGTCAGCGCTGAATAAACAAGTGTTTGCTTACATCATTCATCAGACTGCGCCTGTGAAATTAGTCACTTCCGGGAATCATAACGAATCGCTTTCATTCTTTACCTTCCCGTCTCCCGACACCCCGCTCGTGTTAGGTTACCCGTGGCTGCAAAGACATAATCCCCACATTGATTGGGCAGGAAGCAAGATCGCCAGTTGGAGTTTGTTCTAGCTAATTGCCTGAGATCAGCAGTTCCCGCTCCACCAGCTAACCTGACCCCACCTGTTACACAAGCACCTGACCTTTCCTCCATCCCACCCGAGTACCATGACTTACAGGAAGTGTTTAACAAGGACAAGGCTTGTTCTCTGCCACCTCACCGCCCCTATGACTGCGCCATTGACCTGCTATCTGGAGCCCCGCTGCCCTCCGGCCGGTTGTACAACCTGTCTCGCCCCAAGAGGGAGTCGATGGAAAACTATATCCAAGAATCACTCGCGGCCGGTATCATTCGACCCTCTTCTTCCCCAGTAGCTGCAGGCTTCTTCTTCGTGGGGAAAAAGGACGGTTCGTTGCAGCCGTGCATTGACTACCGAGGCTTAAATGACATCACTGTAAAGAACAAATACCCTCTTCCTTTTTTTTTTTTTTTTTTTTTTTTTGCCTGTCCCGTTTGGCTCTTTTGCCATCAGAATTGTTGTCTAAAGGCAAAGAAAGATGCCCAACAGATTTAATTTACCAAATTGACCATCCCAGCCTTGCCGTAATGGTCCATTTGATTGACCTTTTATTGTTTATTTTATTTTCACTTACTGAATACGGGACAGACTTGACTGGGGGAAAGAAGGGGAGAAAGAAAGAGGGAAAGAGAAACAGCTGAGAAGAGGGACGGGGGAGAAGGGCAAAAAACATAAACCAACAGAATGAGCAGAAAAAAAAAAGAAATAAAAAATGCATATATCAATCACCTGGATCACCTGCTGAGAAAGAAAAAAGAAAACAAGCAGAAGAGAACAAGAGTAATAGAATAAACAGCATCACAATGATATATGGGAATATGACAGTAAATACTAAATATTAAACATTATTGTGCAGCACATAAGATCAACAGAACACAGTGTGCTTCGAGGTAGGAGCCAAAAAGGGTGTAGTTTGTGGGTGTGATCACCCGTGTGTACACCTGTGAGCATGGACGCAGCCGCGGAGCAGAAGCCAGGGGGAGTTGCAGTGACGCGCCCGTGAGCTCCGCCGGCAGCCAGCCGTGCCTGAGTGACCGAGCCCCAGGCCGAGAGGCCGGGGGCACCCCACCTCCGAAGTGGCCCGAGCGAGCCCCAGGCTCCAGGCCCCGATAAGCGGCCGTCAAGGAGTGAGCCGGTGTGTACCTGGACGCCCACCCCCGGACACAAAGAACCACCAACGCACCGATGTCTGAGGGAGTCCGCCACTGGCAGGGGAAGTGCTGGTAGGGGGAGATAGGCCTCCAAACCTTGGAGGGCCTGAGATGTCCCCAGAGAGGTGGCGCCTGACACCCAACCTGACATATAGACACAGAAATACAGGCACACACATATACAAACATCCATTCCCACCCTCATGCTCTCATATGGACTTACTCCACACTCAACCAACGTGGAGACAGACATAAAGAGACGCTGTACACACGATCACACTCCCCAAGCGTACTCTACAAACCGGGTCTAGGTACCCTTGCCCCTGGAGGGGTGAACTGCACCCAGACCCAGGTGGTGTTACCCTTTTCCCTGCGGTGGGGGGAGGCAGACCGCCCCGACTCCGCAGCAGCAGGGAGGCCCCACACTCCAGACCGCAGTCGGACGGCCAACTCCTCCTCCTAGCCCCCCCGCTCCAGCAGGTCGCAGAGAACGGGGGGAGAGAAGACTCCAAACCTCCCTCCACCCGCTCATTGTAGTGTTGATGCATGTGTGTTCTAAGGTGCATTTAAAACCCAGGAGGGCATGGAGCTACCTGCCAGAGAGCAGCAGGTAAGCGCATGGTCCCTCCTGCTAGCCCTCAATGTCTACGTGTATTTAACCTTGAGAGGTGGGCAACGACGCCAGGGGTGGGGTGTACACCCTGATGGTACTTTGGATTCCGTGTATCGTGCCCACCCCCAAGATCCTATATGTATGTGTAATGAGAGTGTGAGTAATGTGAATGTCTAAGTTGTGGGATAAAATTGAGGCAGAGGCAGCCAGAAGGGGACAGGGGGGGGGGGGGGGGGAGGGTAGCCTCCTCTGCACCCTGGTGACATACCCCTACTCCAAGGTCCTGCATGTGTGGGTGGTTGTGGTGGAGCGGGAAGAGGGAGGCAGCTGGAGATGGGGAGGGAAGGAAGGGAGGGGCAGGTGACCCCTCCCTGGGGCCAGCTCCCCCGCTGACCCCAGTAGGCACCCCGATACTCCGCGACCCGCCAGGGAAAGGGGGCCCAGGCCCATCCAGACCGGGGCCCAGTGCAGCAGCGCCTCCTGGCCCCACAGAGCCCGGGACAGTCCACCCAACCCCACCACAGAGAAAACTGCACCCACCCCACCATCCACTCATCTTCCAGACTACATAAGACAATAAACACCCAGGCTGAGATCTTCCTCCACCTCTCCTGTATCTCCCCCTCCTGCAGAGAGAGCTCCCGAGGAGAGGAAAGCTCCTGCAAGATGTGACAATCTCCCCCACCAGTTGAAGAGCCCCCCAGGTGGCTCGATGCACCGGCGGCACCCTGCTCCAGGGGTGGGCCCCCATGCACCCACCCACCCACAACCCCGGCAACACACCAACCAGGACCCAAGCCCCCGAGGCTCGGCCCGGGCCCCAGCCCAGAGACGGAGCGCCCCCAGAACCTCACGCCCATCCCGGACCCACCCAGGGGCAGCCAGGCTACCAGGTCAGTAACCCACGTCTGTCAGCACAGACCCTCCCCTAGCCCCACTGCACGCAGCCGCGAGGAAACAGTCACCTGAGAGCCAACAGAGCCCCTAACCGGACATGACCGCTACCCCGGGTTGAGCCCCCCAAGGAAGATGCCTCCGGCGAACCCCCCCGACGCCCTAAGCCTGTCCCTACCCCCACACCATTCACAACAGTGAAGGCGGGACCAAACTATGACCCCCGACCCCCACTAGGTGATGGAGCTGATCAAAGGAGCCCAGAGCAATTGATCTGATGTGGTGGCAGAGGCTGTATCAAGACTAATGTAATCTAATAGATAATTTCTATATTGGTTAGAATTAAGATTATTTTTATTTTTCCAGTTCATGAGGACTGTTTTCTTGGCTATGCATAGGGCAGTGAAAACCATATGGGCGATATTCTTTTCTGAAGTGACATTATCTAAGCTGCCCAACAAACACACTAAGGGGGAAGTTGGAATGTTACATTTCAGACACTTCGATAAGTCTTCACATATCTCGCGCCAAAACTTCTGAACTGGTGGACAGAACCAAAGAGCGTGGATATAATTGTCCGGTGAATTGGTTTGGCAGTGTGAGCAGTTGTTGGTAGATGTAAAGCCCATCTTGAACATCCAATGACCTGTATAGTGCACTCTATGTAATATTTTGTATTGAATTAATTGAAGACTGGGATTTCTAATTTAGATGAAAGGTTTTTAAGCAAATCTGAGACCAGAAGTTTAGGTCTAAGTTAGCTGATAAATCCGCTTCCCATTTTGCAATAGGAAGTGATATTGATTCACCTGTTTTAGAAAGCATTCTGTATATTTTGGATAGTAATTTGGGGGTTTTAAGAGTAAGAAATTGAACCGCACTTGGTGGTGTTTGTAGTTCAACTTGACCCGGTTTAAATTTCTTTTTTACTATGGATTTAATTTGTTGATATTCTAAAAATCTTTTCTTGTTGATCCCATATTGTGTAACTAGTCTGTCAAATGAAATAAATTCTGTTCCTTCTAGTATATGTTCTAAATATTTGATTCCTTTACCACTCCAATCTGAAAAGTTTATCATATTATTGTTTTGTAATATGTCAGGGTTGTTCCAGATAGGTGTACGTTTGCATGGGATTAATGAAGACGCCGTCAATTTTAGAAACTCCCACCATGCTGTCAGAGAAGAGCTGATGTTGATGCTTTTAAAGCATTCATGTCGTTGGATGTTTGAGCTGATAAATGGTAGGTCTGAGATCTCTAGATTATTGCAAAGTGCTTGTTCTACATCTAGCCAAGGTTCATCTAAGAGGGTATGTTTTAGCCATCCTGAGATAAACTGAAGCCTGTTGGCTAAGAAGTAGTGCTGAAAGTTAGGCAGTTCTAGTCCTCCTTTATCCTTGGTCTTTTGTAGTGTTTTTAAGCTTATACGTGGGGGTTTATTTTTCCAAAGGAATTTGGACATACATGAATCTAGAGATCTGAACCAATCTTGTGGCGGTTTAGTTGGGATCATTGAGAATAAATAATAAATTATTTTTGGTAAGACCATCATTTTTATAGCGGCAACCCTTCCCATGAGTGATATGGGTAGACATTTCCATCTAGCCAGATCATCTTCTACCTTCTTTAAAAGTGGGATATGGTTTAATTTAGTTAGATCTGCAAGCTTGGGAGAAACATTAATACCTAAATATTTTATATTTCCCGATTGCAATGGTGTAGAAGAGGAATTATGGAGGGAGCAATTAATCGGTAGAACTGTAGATTTTGACCAGTTAATTGAGTAATCTGATATTCTTGCAAAAGAGTTTATCAATTCAATCACCCCAGAGATATTGGTTTGTGAATTTTGGAGAAAGAGTAACACATCATCCGCATAAAGGCTGATTTTATGTTCCACGTTCTTGCATTTTATGCCCTTAATTACTGAATTCTGTCTAATTGCTGCTGCTAGTGGTTCAATAAAAATTGCAAATAGTGAAGGGGAGAGTGGGCATCCCTGCCTGGTGCCCCTCAAGAGACAGAAGCTGGAGGATGTCTGGTCATTTGTTCTAACACAAGCTGTTGAGGAATTATATAATATTTTTAACCAGTTTATGAAAGAGGATCCAAAACCAAATTTGTATAAAGTTGCAAATAGAAATTTCCAGTTAACTCTGTCAAATGCTTTTTCTGCGTCTAAAGAGAATATTGTAGTTTCTAGGTTTTTACTGTATGAGTAGTCTATCAAATTAAGTAATCTACGTGTATTTGTTGATGGGTGCCTACCTTTTATGAAACCAGTTTGGTCAGGATGAATTAAGAGGGGGGTTATTTTCTCCAGTCTCTTTGAGAGAGCTTTGCAGATTATTTTAAGGTCTACATTTATAAGGGATATTGGACGATAGCTTGAGGGATATACAGGGTCTTTGCCTGGTTTTAGCAGGAGATTAATGTTTGCAGAATTCATATTTGATGGAAGTCTGCCCTTTTCTTTAATTTCCAACAACGTTCTGTAGAAAACTGGTGCTAGAATCGACCAGAATTCTTTGTAGAATTCTGCAGGAAAGCCGTCTGGACCTGGAGCCTTATTATTGGGCATACTTATCAGGGCTTCCTGGAGTTCACCTGGTTTCAGTGGTGAATCCAGTGCCATTGCTTGAGTGTCTAATAATTTTGGAAGAGTTATGTTGTCCAAAAACTGATCAATTTCTTTTTTAGATGGGTTTATTTGTGGTGAATACAACGTTTTATAGAAATCCCTGAAAATGTTGTTTATTTGTATCGGATCATATATTGTGTTCCCAGATGAATCTTGAACAGCACATATAGTTGTTTTTTCTTTCTTTATTTTTAGCTGGTTTGCTAGAAATTGACCGGATTTATTACCATGTTCATAATTTTGTAGGCGTAGTCTTTGTACTAAGAATTTTGTTTTTTTATCAATTATCTCATTCAATTCTAGTTTTGTTTTGCGTATTTTGTTCAATGTTTCCTGATCTTGGTGGGACGCGTAGGCTTCTTCTAGTGATTTGATGTTTTTTTCTAATTCCTGAATATTTTTGCTTTCTTTTTCTTTTTATGTGATGAGAAAGAAATTATTTTACCTCTCATCACAGCTTTCCCTGCTTCCCATAGAACAGAAGCTGATGTTTCGGGAGTGTCATTATAGTCCAAATATGAAGTCCACTCTTTTTAAAAATATTTAATAAAGTCTTCATCTTTAAGTAGTGATATATTAAATCTCTCATCTTTGGGGAACTGGTCATTCACGCTGAAGTCCGTTCCTTTTAATTCCCTGCCGCGGCTTTTCACATGTTGCTTTTGTTTGAAGTGGCCAAATTTGGCCACGATAGGACGTGGTCTCCCGGCCGTAGCCCGAATGGGGCCGAGGCGATGTACCCGATCGAAGACGATGTTCTTCACAGTGTCCTCCGGCAGCTTCAGGTGGGTTTTGATGAAGCTTTTTACCGTGGTCTCCGCGTCATCTCCAGCGGCTTCTGGAATACCAGAAAATACCAGATTATCACGTATGCTACGAGCTTGTAGATCGATAACTGTTTCTTTTATTTTTTTATTTTCTCTATTGAGCTGGGTAACATTATCTGTGAGACATTTCAACGACTCCCTTAGCGTGGCATTTTCAGTAGCAAGCGTTTCCACCTGCTGCTGGCTGTACTCCAGGGATTCTCGCAAGCATTTAAATTCTCGGTGAAGAATCTCCACCAAGGACAGCCTTGCATCGAAACTGGACAATCGCTTGTCGATTGACTCCAGTATGTCAGCAATATCTTTGCCGGCTGGCGATGTTGAGCCGGGGGAATCTGCCGGGCGTTGTCTTTTCGACGACGGCGTCTCAGGTTTGGCCAGGGAAGCTGCACACTGGGTCTTCTTCATCACGAGATCCTGAAAGCACTGATCAATATAATCTTGGAGAGTCTCTAAACTCTCCTCATTGTTCTCCAGGGTGTTGGAGATTATTTAGACAAATAGTGTTAGTTATAAGACAATTGATAAGTGTATTTGGTAATACTGAAGTTTAAATGAATTTGTTCAAATCTAAACTACCATTTGCTTTAATTTTCCGCCAAAATCTCCGGCGTCTGACGTCAGTTACAACATGAGTCGCTTACCTTGTCCGTCACTTCCGTCACTTACCTCTACTGCCGTCACTTACCTCTACCGCCTCATATGTTCTAAGTCTGTTCCTGTTCCAAATACCCTCTTCCGCTGATTAACTCTGTTTTTGGCTCTCTCCAGGAAGCCACCGTTTTCACGAAACTGGATCTGCGAAATGCGTACCATCTGGTCCGAATAAGGGAGGGGGACAAGTGGAAGACCGCTTTTAACACACCACTGGGCCACTTTGAGTATTTGGTTATGCCATTCGGCTTAACAAATGCCCCTGCGGTTTTTCAAACTCTAGTGAACGACGTGCTTCGAGACTTCCTGAACGTGTTTGTTTTTGTATACTTGGATGACATCCTCGTTTTTTCCAGGACCGTGGAGGAGCATCGCATTCACGTCCGGAGCGTCCTGCAACGGTTACTGGAGAACAGACTGTTTGTCAAAGCAGAGAAATGAGAGTTCCACGCCTCATCAGTTTCCTTTTTGGGCTATGTCTTAGCAGGAGGACAGGTGAAGATGGACCCAGCTAAGATCAAGGCGGTTCTGGAGTGGCCCGTCCCAGATTCGCGGAAGAAGCTTCAATGCTTTCTCGGGTTTGCGAACTTCTACCGACGTTTCATCCGAAACTACAGCCACGTTGCCGCGCCTCTCATACGCCTCACTTCTTCTAAGGTACCTTTCACCTGGCCCCCGGAGGCCCACACAGCATTATTTGATTTATTATTTATTAATTAATATTCACCAAATTAAAAGCATTGTTCACTACGGCGCCCATTCTACTCCACCCCGACACCACCAAACAATTCATCGTTGAGGTGGACGCGTCCGACACCGGAGTCGGGGCTGTTCCTCTCAGCGGTCTGGGCCTCAAGGTAAGCTCCAGCCATGTGCCTACTTCTCTCGCCGGCTCACTCCTACTGAAAGAAATTATGACGTAGGCGATAGGGAGCTCTTGGCCATAAAACTTGCCTCGGAGGAGTGGCGCCACTGGCTGGAGGGAGCCGAGCAGCCTTTTCTCATATGGACGGACCATAAGAATCTGATTTATCTTAGGACGGCTAAAAGGTTAAACTCCCGCCAAGCCCGCTGGTCCCTGTTTTTTACCCGCTTTAACTTCACTCTCTCGTATCGCCCAGGTTCACGGAATGTCAAGCCAGATGCACTCTCTCGTCAGTACTCCCCAGACACGGAAACATCGTCACCAACCACCATTCTCCCCCCCACCTGTGTGGTGGGCGCCCTCTCCTGGGATGTTGAGGAGGTTATCTGCCAGGCCCTCCCGGGAGACCCTGATCCTGGTACCGGACCGCCTGGACGGCGTTTTGTCGCCGCTGCCGCACGTGGAGCGGTAATTCATTGGATCCACACTACACGTTTTTCATGTCACCCTGGCGTGAGTAGAACCATTGATCTTCTCAAACGACATTTCTGGTGGAAGACTTTAAGACAAGATGCGAGGGAGTACGTGGCTGCCTGCACCGTTTGCGCCCGCAATAAATTATCCACTAAGCACCCAGCGGGCCTGCTCCACCCGCTCAGCACGCCTCACCGGCCTTGGTCTCATATCTCATTAGATTTCGTTACAGGTCTTCCTCGTTCCTCGGGAAAGAGCGTCATCCTCACCATCATCGACCGGTTCTCTAAAGCCACTCACTTCATCCCACTAACGAAACTACCCTCTGCCTCTGACACAGCCCAAGCCCTAATTGAGAACGTGTTCCAGCTCCACGGTATTCCCCTTGACATCGTCTCAGACCGAGGCCCACAGTTTACTTCGCAAGTATGGAGGACCTTTTGTTCCATTCTGGGCGCGAGAGTTAGTTTAAGCTCGGGTTTCCATCCGCAATCTAATGGCCAGACTGAGCGGGTTAACCAGGAGCTTGAGGCTGCGCTACGATGCGTAGCGTCCCAAAACCCCACCTCCTGGGTCACCTATCTGCCCTGGGTTGAATACGCACACAACTCACTTGCCTCGTCTGCCACTGGTTTGTCCCCGTTCGAGGCCTCCCTCGGTTATCAGCCTCCACTTTTCCCTGAAAATGAACTCGATCTCGCAGTCCCCTCCGCACAGCATCATCTCCGGCGCTGCCAGCGGGTCTGGCTCAGGGCCCGCCAAGCTCTCCTGCGGACGAAGGAACAGCACACACGCCATGCCAACCGCCGTCGCACCCCCGCCCCCGAATATCGGCCGGGGCAGAAGGTCTGGCTAGCTGCCAAAAACCTTCCGCTGCGTGTGTCCTCCCGAAAACTGGCCCCCCGCTTCATCGGCCCGTATGAAGTTGATGCGGTTGTTAACCCAGCAGCAGTTCGGCTCAAGCTCCCTGTTTCCTGGCGCATACATCCCATGTTCCACGTTTCCCAGGTCAAACCTGTCCGCCGCAGCCCGTTGTGCCCTCCGTCTGGGCCCCCTCCTCCCGCCCGGCTTATCGCCGGTCACCCGGCCTATACGGTCCGGCGGATCTTGGCTGAGCGCCGGCGTGGGCGGGGGTGGCAATTCTTGGTGGACTGGGAGGGGTACGGTCCTGAGGACCGCCTCTGGGTTCCGTGTTCCTTCATTCTGGTTCTGTCCCTCGTCGCTGACTTCCGCGCTTCTCTCCGCAGGCCGCAGTCCAGTCGGTCGCCTGGGGGCGACCGTTGGGGGGGGGGCGCTGTCATGGTCCGTGGTCCTGTGTCTGTGGAATGCGTGATGCTCGGGTAGTCACACCCCCGGGCTGGGCCATCACCGGCACACCTGCTCTCCATCACGGTGACTAGGATCTACTTAACCCAGCGCTGACGGATGCACTTCGTTAGTCACCCCCACAGTGGTAACTAGACTTCCACGAAAGCGTGCATTCACTTCTGGTTGGAACTGTGTTTCATCCGCCTACTTGTGTCCAGGTTGCGACTCGGCGTCTCCCACCTGCCTGTCCTCCGGCTCAACTGGATCACTCGGTGCATCTTCTGGCCCATTCGCTATCCCCACGGACTTCCTGCTCACGGACTGCCACACTTTCCTCCCGAGCTCCCACGGTCCCGTTCTATCGTAAGCCCCCTACTCTAACTCCGTCCTGATGTGTTTCCCCCGCTTTCCAGCTCCCTAGTAATCATTTCCCCTTTCTATTGCAGCCTCCCACGGTCCCGATCCCGGCTTCCTCGTGTCATTGTTTCCCCGGGTTTTTAGTTTCTTGTTTTTGCTCCCTAGTTTTCCCGGGTCGCTTTTTTCGTTATTACAATAAAGTGTCTTTTTCTGTTAGCGCGGAGTCTGCGTCTGGATCCTTTTGTGCACGCGTGCCGTGGCGCATGACAGTTTTTTGTAGAATTTATCAGCAGCTGTGGAGAGATGCATTTGAATATCTTCTGGTTCCACTTTTCCTAACCTGGAAGCTGAGGATGGCTGATTCCTGACAAAGACACACACCTCCGCGCTTATCATGGGTGTTTCATCCTCCGTGAGCAATTCGAAAACGAGAGAGCAACGACCACTCATTAAGACCAGCCAGAAATCTGGCCCTTTTTGGCAGCTGTGGAAACTTCCAATAAGAAAGTTTGCATTCTTAGAACAATGCTGGTCATGTGTGATGTGTCATCATATGAGGATATTACATTTTGACTTAATTCTGCTCAATTACGTGTTTTGATCGTTGATCCAGTATGGCAGCTTTGTGTTGTGCTGCAAGTTAAAACCCATTGTCCTCATGAGGACAGCATCTAACAACTCTCCTTAAAAAAGTCGATGGACTTTAACTGGACACAATGGTTTCCAGTGGGAGATACATTCATCACTCATCCGTCACACTGGAGAAGTCACCTGGATGAGTGATAAAACAATTTTCCATGGAAAATCCAGAGGAACTAAACTTTGTTGTTGTTTCTTTGGGCTCAATTTCAGCCTCAGGAGCATCTGTCAGAAGAAAACTGTTTTGCCAATAATCAGATAAAAAGATTGTTGAACCAGGTGGTATTCTCTGGAGACCAAAACTGAACTCAAACAGTGAATTGACATTAGACTGGAATTCATAAGATGAATAGAAATACTGCTGAAGCTGAATGATTCATTCATATATGATTTTTTTTCTCCAATTCACCAGGTCTCTAAAGTTCAGTATGACTGTGGCACATGATGCAAAATAATAAATACAGAAGAATAAAAACTTTATGTGAATAACTTTACTCTTCTTAAAAATAACTCATAAAACAAGTAAAATAATAATAATAATAATAATAATAATGGATACTTTATTGATCCCCATGGGGAAATTACTTGTTTTTCTCTGCATTTGACCCATTCACTCAGTGAAGCAGTGGGCAGCCCACTAAGCAGGCGCCCGGGGAGCAGTGTGTAGGGACGGTACCTTGCTCAGGGGTACCTCAGGGTAGCCGTTAAGTGGATTCGAACCGCCGACCTTCCGATCATGGGGCGAAAAGTACAAATGTGTACAAGTTAGAGACTTTCTCACTAGGTTTACACTCTTTTGGAGTGATTTTAATTGTGTGTTAAAGAGAAAGAGATTAGAGGTAAAGTAGAGGATGCAGAGTCCATCATCACTGAGGGTGTCTCTCCTGCATGAAGTCCAGGGGCCCGTTCTTCGTACCTCGCTAAGTAAGTTAGCTGGATTTGATTGTTGACGATTTCGCGTGATCTTGGATCGTTCGGTTCCCCGAAGCTCATCCGGGACTTGCTGTCATAGCAACAGAGCCGTAAGCGTAAACCTGCTCGGGAGCAGGTTTACTTTATGTAAACAGGATTAGATCGCGGCCACGCAGGTATGTCCGCTTCATTTATACGAAAGCAACAGCGATATTCCACCACTGTTTCACCATAAATAAATAACATCAATGTAACTAAAGACAATGCAGCACTTGATCCTTTTATTGATGTCACACAGATACATACAGGTCATTTCCTAAAAAAGGGAAATGTACTATTAACATTCTATCACATGTATGTGATTATTACAGATGTAATTCATATTTCAGAGTAGCAATTGCAAATTACTTTGTGTAATCAAGATGAGAGACCACGGCTATAAAAGCGAAGGTGGATTTGGGAAGCCTGTCGCAGCCATGTCCTGTCCGTATACGCGAGCCACCCATTGCGGAAGGTGCAAGATTGATAAGGAGAGTTTTCAGAATTCAGCGTATATTGCGGGATAGACAGGATCCTTTAGCTCAGCGCGACAGTGTGCTCATAGAGAGATATCGATTTTCCCGTGAGGATATTATTTACTTAACCAACTTGTTGACGAGGGGGTGCAGGACCACCACCTGTCTTTTTTTTGCTCTGCCCTTTTCTTGGTTGCTGTTATAAACAAACAGATCATTCCAGGGTCTCTTTTCAAGAGACGAAAAGCAATATAAGTGATAAATATTACCATTCTGTAGAATATTCTTATATTTCACTTTTACCTGTTCCCATGTTCTAGTGGGTCCTGTTGTGGCTCTAATGTGAAAGGGGATATAATATAACATATTATAATATAATATAATGTAATATAATATTGGATAATATAGTGTGATATGATAAATCTACCCTACCGCCTACTGGTGTTGGCCAGAGGGGCCGATGGCGCGATATGGCAGCCTGGCTTCTGTCAGTCTGCCGCAGGGCAGCTGTGGCTACAACCGTAGCTGCCTCCACCAGTGTGTGAATGTGAGAGTGAATGAATAGTGGCATTGTAAAGCGCTTTGGGTGCCTTGAAAAGCGCTATATAAATCCACTCCATTATTATTGTTATTATTAAATTACTTACGAGTTTAATTTGTCAGCAACTTTCTGCCAGCCCTCTCTCCTTGCTTTTGCAGCCTTTGCAGTGTTCCCTTGCGTTCTGATTAAACTCTGACACTCCTGAAATCCCTCACTCAAGAGTTCTTGCTCTGCTGCCGAAAAATACCGAGCCGAGCGCGCTCCGTCAACATTTTCGCCGACCAATCAGAGGGTTGCCGATCAATGTTTCCACTATCGATGCGTAGCCCCTTTTACGACACCCAGTGATGTCACATTACTGCGTCCAGCTGTACTAATCGTCAACAGCAGGTGTGTTCGGGGAACCGGATTAGCGAGCTCAGGGTTAGCGCGATGGTTTGGTCTTGGATGTGTCATTTGATCTTGGATGTAGTGAGCAACGTTCGAAGAACGGGCCCCAGGTGCTGGTTTTCCAGTGTGTGCGTCTGATGGCCCAAAGCTGCCTCAGAGCTGTAACACCATCAATGGCTGCAGTATGGAAGAGATGTGGGTGTGTCCTCATCTCCCAGAGGAGTCCAAATCGTCATCAAACAGCCCTACAGACACAAAAACGTGAAAATATAAACAACCAGACTATCAGCAGTGATTTAACTACTTTAAGACCTCTGTGAAAATCATTTACAGTATATATCACAGAATTTAAGGCCTTTAAAATCACAGAGCACACAGAGAAAAGTACTAAACTGAATCAATTTCAGCTTTTGTTTTTCATGATGTATATTGTATTATTAATTAATTTTCATTATCTGTATCTTTACCACACATTTGCCACACAGGTGTAGATACTGTAGGTTCGGTGAATGCTGAAATTGCACTGATTAGAATATAATGGACATTCAAAGCTAAGATTCAGCGCACTGTGTTAGAGGCTGGGATTTGATGAATTCATCATATATACAACCTTTGATCATCGTTTATGTCCAGTTGAGAATGAATCTGTGCACTCACATATTAAATGAACTGAAATCAGTAGTGTGATCTCCAGTCTTGATATAAGGAATGAGAGAACTGACAGCTGTTATTTTAATCAGCCTGTCTCAGTTGTTTTAACTCTTAAGTATCACAAAGTAATGTGGTAACATCTGGACTGACGAGTTTACTGTCAGCATTTTAATTGCTAGTTTAAAGGCTGTAGGCTGCAGCCTTTGCTCTAACACTGTATGAATGTAACAGGGCTCAGTGCTGGTTCTAATAGTCTGAGCTGCTTCCAGCTTTATTTGTGAAGAGCACAGCAGCTTACAAAACACGTAGCTAGCTCGTACAGCTGCGACGTAAAATTTTCATAAGCTAAGATGATCTTAAAATAACGGGGCTACGTGCGGTGATGCTAGCGTTAGCAATGTTAGCACGTTACCTTCACAGGTGGTCAGACTGCATGAACAGGCACTCAGTCAGAGGTTGGGCTCTCCGTTTCGCTGCAGGGTCCCTTCATTCTTCACATATCCGTGTCGAGCCGAATGTAAATCCCGAGGCTGAACCGCCTTTGTACAAGCATACAGGCTTCTTAGCAGGGCGAAGCTATGAGCTAGAAAAATCCAGGCAGACAGCCTGTGTCTGACCAACCAATCAGAGAGCTCCTTACATCCCACGGTGTGGCTAATTTGAATAGCAGCAGGATTTTTAAAATGAAGTTGTTAATCCAACTGCTAATCCACATGTTAATCCCTGAGCGAACAGGAAAGGGAAATGGATTTTGAAATGCAGTTTATTAAAGTGCAATTCGAAAAGGGTTTTTGAAATGCAGTTTATTAAATTGGAATTCAAAAATAAATTTACAAATGCACATTATATTCTACAATTCATTATTCAAGCACAGAATTTTTTATTTTGATGGGCGTGGCTCTTGTGGTCCTCCATAATTAAAAGGCTCTAATGCCTGGGTCTCAATCTCGCAGCCCATGTCACCCCTACTTGCGGTACGCATAATGACGTGATGAAATATTTTTTTAATTAGTATTCAAAAATGATTTAATATGAAGGCAATAAGCAGAGTGTTACAAGGCATAGTCCTATAGAATGTAGTCTCATGGGCAGTGTAGTCCGTGCTGCAGGGAGAGTGGACTGCCATACCCATTATGTGTCTGCAGTATTGCCAACTCACACCTCTGGTGTGGATAAAAATGTTGTGGTAGTGTTGTTGCTCAGGTATGATTGGATGAAGATGTTTTTCCATTCATACCAACTATCACCTGTCAAGGTCTGTGTGGAGGGAGGCATGAAAGGACCCAAAATACAGACTCAAACGTAGAGGCCAGGCTGAAACTCAAAATGGTGGCTTTATTGCTGCACACTGGAAAAACTAAACTAAACTAAACTTGACAATACAAAATAAACTTGGCAAGCTTTGCAAACAGAACACACAGACATATATGAGGGAGGACGCCACACTGAGCACAGGAAGACAAAGGACTTAAATACACACATGAGGTGATCAGGAGAAGTGGCAACACATGGGGAAACAGCTGACACACATGAACATAACGACATCACAGGGGAAACGTAAAACTAATCACAATGAACACAGGACTTCTTTCAAAATAAAACAGGAAACATAATGAAACGCAGACCTGACAACACGAACTTAACAAAAGACACGCAGACATGAAACACATGAAGGGCAAGGGAGACTTAAGGGTTAGGAAGACACAAGGGGAATCTAATAACAAAGAACTGAAATAACAACCCAGGCATAATAGGAATGAACTTAGAAAACATAAAGGACTTAAACATAAAAATAAACTAAAACTCAAAATGCTGGGTCAGAAGACCCAGAATCGTGGCATCACCAGAGAGTTCCACTGTGTTGCTGCTTCAAAATAAGCATACAAAACGGAGTTCTGATAAATTCTGAGTTGAACCTTTCCAGTGTGCCAAGAATGTTGGAGAATTCAACGATGGGAGTCCCTGTGCATTTATTAAGAACTGTTATGATGATTCTTCTACACCTCAGCATTTTCTTCAGAAGTACACTGGGAATATGACATCTATCCATCTATCCAATTTCCTCAGGGAAGTTCCCAAATTCCAAGACAACACGTTCTCACTCCCGAGGCAGTTCAGCCTGTGTCATTCAGTACCTCTCACTCTTGGACTGCAACAGGTTGCACAGGCTGCTGGAGGGAATAGGGGCACCAGAAAGGTGGAGGCAGACGTGAAGCTTTATCTTTACTAAATACTTCCTGTAAATCTTGATATCAGGAGGAGGTGAGAGCTGAGGAATATGAGTGAGGGTTAGACTGGACCGACAATAATATTAAGTCCTTGAGTTTGTTCTATCTGGCTATGTGAGGGGTGTTTTTCCAACCATGGGAAGCCAAGAATCAAAGGTGTGTCAGGAGAAGTGAAGGTGTAGAATGTGATGGTTTCCTAATGATTCCTGGAGGCAACTAAATGGACAGGTTCAGTCTGAGCATGCATGACCATGGCAAACACTTGATTATTTAAAGGCGTGGAAGGAATGGTAGGGTCAAGAGGTTACAGGGGCAGGGCCAGTTGTTTTGCTAATTTTACATTAATGAGATTCTGCTCTGCTCCAGAGGGCGATGAGGGTGTAAAGGGGCTGAGAGACTTGGTTATAACAAAGCATGAGTGGGAGCAATAGTCTTAGCGAGAGAAGAGGAGTCGCCCACCCACACCCCAAAACTACTGCTGGGGAGACTTTGGTCGCATGAGACAACAAGTGAGAAATTACATTAGGCATATTTGGGCTTTCAATGTCGCCCTTGTCCATTCTGTCACCTCCTTGAGATGATAGCCTCAATGAAATACACCCAGGGTTATGTGGTCCCTGGAATGGTTCACTTTCTCTGTTAAGGCTCAGCTGTGGGGGGAAGTGTCTTTTGCACATATTCCATGTTCTTTGCGGGGCCTTGGAAGTCTTTATCTTTATCTCCATATGTTATCCGTAACCTCGATGGGTACAGTAACCCGTAGTGGATTCCCTTTCGGCCTCTTAACAAACACAGGTATCATCTGATCTACAGGTTCATTTCATGGACACTCTGTGAAGAGAGGAGCTGAGCTCTCAACTGATCAAAACATGGTGGTGAGTTGGATCAGGTACCACGGGAGGACGCTGGACATACCTGGCATGCCCACATTTATTGTGAGGGTGTGATAGGAATATCTGGCAGAGGCATGAGATCTTCTGGTCTGAATGGACACTGTTCTGCACGTCCATTGCCAGAGCAGCTTCACAGAGCTGGGGCTGCAACGTTGAGTGCCTGTTTTCAGGCTATGCTCTCAGCCAGAGAAGGATGGAGTTCTCCACATGGAGAAGCAACTCATCCCTGGCACAGAGTGGGGAGTTAATCTAACTCAGGGTCCTACTCATGAGTGAAAGCAGAGCAGTGGGAGACTGAGAAACGATTGGTGCCACATCTGCAATGATGTAGGCACTGCTGTTATGAACAGGGAGCTGAGTGTAAAAGCGAAATTGTCAGTTTACAAGTTGACCTATATTGTCAACCTTACCTCACCAAAAGCTGTGGATAGTGAAAAAGAATGGAATCGGCAACATGCGTGTTATGAAAGAATTTTCTATGACTTGTGGCTAGGCTTGCTTTTGGTGATAGAATGAGTTCACTATTTGGAACCAGTTGAAGTGGCTGCGCTATAAGATTACTCAGTGTCGACTACCACCAATCACATTGTACGTTATATTGCGCTGATCACTTGCTCCTTACATTGCACCTGCTCCTTTATATGGCTTATATTGTATGTACTGTATCTCACAAAAATGAGTACACCCTTCACATTTTAAATATTTTTTTATATCTTTTCATGGGACAAGATTGAAGATATGACACTTTGTTATATAAGCTGTAGACTGACTACTTTACATTGTATCAGTGTAAATTTGCTGTCCCCTCTAAATAACTCAACACACAGCTATTATTGCCTAAACCAGCGGTCCCCAACCCCCGGGCCTTGGACCGGTACGTGAGTCGTTTGGTACCGGGCCGCGAGAGTTGAGGCACAGGTGTGAAATGTTTAGTTTTCAGGGTTTTTATCAGTTTTCAGCGTTATTTTGTTATCGTTTTTATCGTTAACTCTGTTTTCCTGGGTCTTTTCACGTTTGTTATGAATAAATCTTCTTTTTTTCAGTACCGGTATTAGTTTTATTTTGTTGTATTTATCCGCGACACCTTAAAGGTCGGTCCATGAAAATAATGTCGGGCATAAACCGGTCCGTGGCGCAAAAAAGGTTGGGGACCGCTGGCCTAAACCACTGGCAACAAAAGAGAGTGAAAATGTCCAAATTGGGAGGGAAATCAGGGAGGGAAAATGGAAAATTGTGCCCAATTTTCCATTTTCCCTCCCTGATGTCATGTGACACATTAGTGTTACAAGGTCTTAGGTGCAAATGGGGAACAGGTGTGTTGAATTTGGTGTTATTGCTCTCACACATACTCATACTGGTCAGTGGAAGTTTAACATGGCACATCATGGCAAAGAATTCTCTGAGGATCTGAAACAAACAATTGTTACTCTGCATAAAGATGGCCAAGGCTATAGGAATACTGCCAACACCCTGAAACTGAGCTGCAGAACGGTGGCCAAGACCATACAGCAGTTTAAAAGGACAGGTTCCACTCAGAACAAACCTCGCCATGATCGACCAAAGAAGTTGACTGCACATGTTCAGCGTCATATCCAGAGGCTGTCTTTTGAAAACAGATGTGTGAATGCTGCCATATATCGTACACTGCATCACATGGCTGTCACCCAGAAGGAAGCCTCTTCTAGAGATAATGCACAAGAAATCCCACAAACAGTTGCTGAAGACAAGCAGACTAAGTTCATGGATTACCTCTGGTCTGATGAGACCAAGAGAAACTTGTTTGGTTCAGATTGTGTCAAAGACGTGTGGCAGCAACCAGGTGAGGAGTACAAAGACAAGTGTGTCTTGCCTACAGTCAAACATGGTGGTGGGATGTCATTGTTTGGGGCTGCATCAGTGCTGCTGGCACCAGGGAGCTACAGTTAACTGAGGGAACCAAGAACGCCAACATGTACTGTGACATACTGAAGCAGAGCATGATCCCTCCCTTCAGAAACTGGGCCACAGGACAGTATTCCAACATGATAACAACCCCAAACACACCTCCAGTGCTTTGCTAAATAAACTGAGGGTAAAGGTACTTGACCGGGCAAACATGTCTCCAGACTTAAACCCTAATGAGCATTAGTAGGGTATCCACAAATGGAAGGTGGAGGAGCGTGAGGTCTCTAACATCCACCAGCTCCATGATGTCATCATGGAGGAGTGGAAGAGGATTCAGTGGCACCCTGTGAAGCTCTAGTCAACTCCATGCTCAATAGAGTTAAGGCAGTGTTGGAAAATAATGGTTGCCCCACAAAATATTGACACTTTGGGCACAACTTGGACATTTTCACTTAGGGGTGTACTCACTTTTGTTGCCAGCAGTTTACAAATTAATGGCTGTATGTTGAGTTATTTTGAGGTGACAGCAAGTTCACGTTGTTATAAAAGTATGTTATGCAATATGTTTAAAGTAGCAAGTGAATAAGTATAAGCGAACCCGTTGTAAATACTAGCAATTCTACATCAATTACTCTCATGTCACACAGTGCAAGTGTCTGTGAAAAGTCAATACTGAAAACAGGAAACTTCAAGAACTCCAGTCCTCAACCGTGGCTATGCTCCCATGTAAACAACATTCCACTCCTGATACCTAATGAAGACAAAAACACACTGAGATGACTAGGCTATCCTTCTTATAGCGAAGGTTTTCCAAACAGCAGATGACGACTGTACTGACAAATTTGACTCAAGAATCCAGCGCCAACTATAGCTCAACCACACTACTAAATAGGGAGCTCCTGACGAGGCCGCAGGTGGTGATGGCTGACAACTGGCAGGTGTGGCTGCCTCCAGTGTGGGGACACTTCTGGGTTGCAATCCCTCGGTGACCAAAACATTCGGGAGTGCAAACGTAAATCACACCCACACCCACAGGGAGACAGGGAAAAAGGCGGGAGAACAACAAAACACCACACATGGAAATTGACCTTATTTACACAGACCCCCAGGCAGGAAGATCAGTGAGGATTGCCAGCCCGGGTAAACACAAAACATCTACACAAAGCACCCTTGGTCCCCACACCCAGGCCCATGACAGAAACCATTGCAATCAAAAGTTTAAAATGACTTCTGCTTGACTTCACCTACATAAAAGTATTAAGCAACTTTTCATCAGAGTAATCTGTGTGACAACTTCATGTGACTGAAAAAAATGCTCCAGCATTAAAAAAACAAAAACTAAACAAACTTCTATCTATGTTCCTTCTTCCTCCTTTTTCCTTCTAATAACTTTTGCTTAGACATTTATTTCATCAACTTCAGGAGGAAAAAAAACCCCTTTTTTTCCCTTCAAGTATGTTATTTTCAGCTTTCATGTGTCACAACATGTAATATAATAAATGTCACTGACAACAGATGTAGTCAGGACGTTTAGAAGAAAAATTACTTTCTTAGCCGTGCTGTCGCTAAGGTAACTGGCTCATGATAAATGTTGAAAACCTTTAAGCACATCTCAGGCATCAATTTAGCTCTCAGAGTCTCACTGGATTAAAAAAAAAAAAAGCTTTACCCACGCTTTCAAGTTACAGCACTGTCTTGTTCTTCTTCATATCCCAGCACTTTTAACATAACTTATAACATCAAATAAAAACTTGATATCTACTGCGTCTTATCAGTCATAACACAAAACTGCATGCTAGTGTAAAGAGAAAATTCTTTCTAAAAGAACATTACCTATTTCATCACCAATCAGATTCTTTTATAATTTAGCAATAAACAAAGTACAATTACAATGTTTGTTTTGTTTTTTATAAACAAGAACAAAAACTAGGGGGGAGATCATCCATTGATCCAGAAATCCATTTTCTGCCATTTATCCAATTCAGGGTCAGGAAGGTGGGGAGGGTGGTTGAAATAAAGGGAATACTCATTTAATCACTTTTAAGTTATTGCATACTCATTCTGTGATCTTTGCAGCTACTGACAAAATTTAGATTGAGGACTGTGCGTGCAGGACACTAACGAGATGAATGTTAGAGGTGTGAAGGACCTCATATTTTGTGGCTGGAATGTGGATGAAGTAACTAATCTGGTCAGAAGAGAGGGAGGGTTCTGGCTCATTTAAAGTCCTTAACATCAGAGATCATAGTCCTACAAGAGACCTAACTTGTAAATAGCCAGGATGCCAGGTTACAAGCACGGCGGATAGGTGACATTTATCATTCTTTTCAATTAAAGCAAAAGGTGTGGTGATTTTATCACAAAAAGATGTGTAATTTTAACAAAAGAAATTGATTGTTAATGGCATTATCGTATGTGGAGATCTCCACAAACTCTCTCTGAAAAATATGCTCCCAACATATTTGTCTTACAGCTGTAGTGTACATAGTATGTATGAATTAGGTAGTAGGTGAGTAATACCTAAGAAAATAACATGCTCTGAAATAACAGACTGTTCCTTGAGTTATGCATGGAAAAATGTATGTGTGCAAGCCTTTGTGTGTTGTGTGCTGCTATACTCAGGCAGTGGTGTCTGTGATCGGACCTGAGTGGATTAATAGGTGGCAGAGGGGGCGACAGATGTGTGTTTTGTGAGTAGCTGCAGTACTCCAGAAAAGGCCTCACCTGATAAAGCTGTCTCTGACAAGGAAGGAGAGGGAAAATGAGAAGAAGCCAAAAGTGGGAGGTGGAGTAATATGGATGGATGGACTGAGGAAAAGATGAGTGCTCGGAGGGGATTAAGATGGAGTGAGAAGGAGGAGAGAGGATGCCAGAGGGCAGCGTAGACAGCAGTAGACATAAAGGCTAAGCAAAATTGGGAGAGAAGTGAAAAAGAAGAGCCAATTACACATTAAAGGAAGTACAAAGGTGAGGTGGAAAAGAGCAGTATAAGGTAGAACACCTTTGTATTTTCCCTTGTTTAACTGGGGATTGAAGGGTTTCAAAAGTCATCATGTTTTCCTGTTTCTTACTTTGAATTTGCCGAGAAAAGTTCAGCATTTTTAAATTTGGCCAGTTCACATAATTTTAGTATTTACAAGTACTTCAAGTAAAGCAAGTTCAGCACTTCTTGCCTTCACTGTGAGAAAGTTAGGAAACTTTTCAGTTAAATTTGAAGGTCAAATCTGACCTTTGAGCTTGCTATGAAGAGTGTCTGGGAGGAGCTCATAATAGCCTGTTTTATTTTTTCCTCTCATTCCTTCTAACTGAAAAGCAGTGTTGGTTTTCTCGTCACCCACGACAGGGATTCCTATGGTTTCCTGACCTTCAGCTACCCCAGCCGTTGCCCATAAAACTAATTTTCTCACAATCTCCAGTCTCTGACAGATAATCTGTCTCCTCAGTGTGATAATCAGGCCTAACCTAGTGTCTGAATAATTCCTTGATGCGCTGTGTACCAATCCTGCTCTCCTGTTCTTAGTTCCTCCTTTGTCAGCTGAAGCATTCCCATTGTTTCTTCCAGTCAATTCTCATTCACCTCTCATTCTCATTCATCCTCCAATGACACTGCTCCTCAGATTCAGACCAGTGCCTTATCCATCCCTCTGGAAGAGTTTCTCACTGATGACAACTAAGTCTCCCATTCTCACTCTTATTTCACATTGCTCTGTGGGAACTGTGGATGCTGAATTTGTTTTTCTTCTTTGCTCTCAGTGGACAAATTCTGAAGACACCCAGGAGAAACCAATGTGCCCTTCCCCCAGATACTCCAGCAATCACATCATATCTCTTGTGTAAAAATAAACTCTGTCAAAACTTTTATTGTGTGTTTGTTTATTCTGCAATTGGGTCCATTTTGCCTATTGACCTCCTCTACATGGATTACATCAATCTGCATGCCAGGAGTGAATGAGTAATTGATTCAATACCACTAAGATCGACAGCAATGACATCAGAATGTCATTTGGACTGTAGAAGTTACATTGGATGGTAACAAAGAGAGGGAAGGTAGTCAGAAATGAGGGTATTTTGCTACCAATTGTTATGGTTATGTTATGGTAATTGTTTTTTCAAGATGGCGCCGAGTATGGCAGCCTCGTCGCGAGCTCCCCCAAGCAACAGCTGTTTTCTGTGTTTAATTTTACTTTTCCTTTATTTTTTCACGAGCAGCACTTGTCTCCTTGTGTACGACCGACAAACCTTACTGGACATAAAAGACGGTCTTTCTTATAACTTTCCGGAGTTAGAGTTTTGCAACACGGACCCTCCGTTCGCAGACCCCCCATTCATCTCACCTGAGACGCCTTTGTTCTCTGGCCCTGGAGGCCGCAAACGCCGACGCAGAGGGAGAAGATCTGGCGTTCTGGTTCGACTGAGACGGCGTACTAACAGACCACCGTTACCCAGTTTATTACTGGCTAATGTGCAGTCTCTGGAGAACAAGCTGTGCGAGCTTCGGGCACGGATCTCATTCCAGCGAGAGATGCGGGCCTGCTGCGTGATCTGCCTCACAGAAACCTGGCTATCGGACAAGGTACCGGACTCCGCAATACAACTACCGGGGTTCTCCGTGCATCGCGCGGACAGGTCACAGGATCTTACTGGGAAAAGCAGAGGCGGTGATGTATGCTTCATGATCAACAACAGTTGGTGTGATTATGCGAACGTGCACCCGGTCAAATCCTTCTGCTCACCGGACCTGGAGTACCTGATGATTAAGTGCCGGCCATTCTGGCTACCGAGGGAATTTACAGCAGTGTGTATTACGGCTGTTTACATTCCCCCACAAGCCAACACTGACCGAGCACTCAGGGAATTGTATAGCGCGATCAGCAGCGAGGAAACCGCACACCCAGAGGCAGCGTTTATCACAGCCGGAGACTTTAATAAGGGAAACCTGAAGAAAGTCTCACCCAAACTCCACCAACACATCCATTTTAACACTCGTGGAGATCGGCTACTCGACCACTGCTACACCTCTTTCCGGGATCCGTACAAAGCCCTCCCCCGCGCCCCATTCGACCAATCAGATCACCGCTCCATCCTGCTCCTGCCCGCCTACAGGCAGAAGCTGAAACAGGAAGCTCCAACCCGGAGGGCGGTGCACTGTTGGACGGACCAACCGGAGTCTACGCTGCGGGACTGTTTTGATCACGCGGACTGGGAAATGTTTCACGTGGCTGCTAGGGACATTGATGAGTACACAGACTCAGTCTGCGGATTTATCAGGAAATGCGTGGAAGATGTCGTCCCATCCAGAACAGTTAAATCCTTCCCAAATCAAAAACCCTGGATTAACGGAGATGTTCGCGCGGCACGGAGCACCGCCTTTGCCTCCGCGAACACATCGGACTACAAACACGCACATTACCAACTCCGGAAGACGATCAAAGCAGCCAAACGTGAGTACAGGGACAGGGTGGAGCAACAGTTTGACAACCCTCGGAGTATGTGGCAGGGACTAAACACGATCGCAGACTTTAGAGGGAAAACCAGCACACCGCAGACCACGGCCTCTCTGTGTGAGGATCTAAACATATTCTACGCTAGATTCGACACAGCGAACACCATGAGACCGGACAGTGTGCGCACCGTGGATGACATCACTGCGCACACTGTGTCTGAGGAGGATGTGCGGAGGTGCTTCAGGAAGGTGAACGCACGCAAAGCTACTGGTCCGGACGGGATTCCCGGCCGCGTCCTCAAGTCATGCGCGGCTCAGCTGGCTGGAGTGTTCACGCACATCTTCAACCTTTCCCTCTCTCTGTCTGTAGTCCCAGCCTGCTTCAAAATGGCCACCGTCGTCCCTGTACCCAAATCCTCCACCATCTCCTCATTGAACGACTGGCGACCTGTAGCCCTGACCCCCATCGTGAGCAAATGCTTCGAGAAGCTGGTCAGAGACTTCATCCGCTCTGCACTACCCGACTCACTGGACCCTCTATAGTTCGCATACCGCCACAACAGGTCCACTGATGATGCCATAGCCCTGACACTACATACTGCCCTGTCACACCTGGAGAAGAGAGACACGTATGTGAGGATGCTGTTTGTAGATTACAGCTCAGCATTCAATACCATCGTTCCCTCGAAGCTGGACAGGAAACTGCAGGATCTAGGACTGAGCAGCTCCCTCTGCAGCTGGATCCTTAGCTTCCTGTCTGACAGACGCCAAGTGGTCAGACTGGGCAGCATCACCTCATCCCCCATCACACTGAACACTGGTGCTCCACAGGGGTGTGTACTGAGCCCTCTCCTGTACTCACTCTACACCTACGACTGCACGGCCACTGACAACTCCAACATCATTGTGAAGTTTGCGGACGACACTACAGTGGTGGGTCTTATCACCAACAGTGATGAGACAGCTTACAGGGAGGAGGTCAGCGCCCTGACCCACTGGTGTCAAGACAACCATCTCACCCTCAACGTCGCAAAGACAAAGGAGTTGATAGTGGACTTCCGGAGGTGCAGAGAAGTACATACCCCCATCACCATCAACGGCACTGCTGTGGAGAGAGTGAGCAGCTTCCGGTTCCTTGGTGTACATCTGGCTGAGGATCTTACGTGGTCACTACACACAAACAAAACAGTGAAGAAGGCGCAGCAGCGCCTCTTCTTCCTCAGGAGACTGAAAAGATTTGACATGAATCCCCGCATCCTCAGGACCTTCTATCACTGTGCCATTGAGAGCATCCTCACTGGATGCATCACCACCTGGTATGGCAACAGCACCGCCTACAACTGCAAAGCTCTCCAGCGAGTAGTGCGGTGCTCTGAACGGATAATTGGAGGTGAGCTTCCCTCCAAGACATCTACAGGAAGCGCTGCCTGAGGAAAGCGGGGAGGATCATCAAGGACTCCAGTCACCCCAGCCATAAACTGTTCAGACTACTTCCATCAGGAAGGAGGTTCTGCAGCATCCGGTCCCGAACCAGCAGACTGAGAGACAGCTTCTTCCACCAGGCCACCAGACTGCTGAACACGTCATAGACACCTCAGCTTCACTACTGGAACTTTAACATTATGCACTCCATACTGTACAATAATGCCACTGTTTTGCACATGTCTCAACTCTGTATATTTTTATATATTTTATTTATTGTTGACTCTATTTAATTTGTAAAATATGTGTATACACACACACACACACACACACACACACACACACACACACGTAGAAAAACATTTAGTATACACATCCAGAAAAAAAAAAATTTTTGAATATACTATTATATATTGTACATATATTTATTAGTTTCAGAATTAGCCATTCGTATATTTTGCCTGTTTATGTTATTGTATTTTGCACAACTCTGTTGCTTGTGAAGCTCGCACACAAGAATTTCACTCGCATGTGCTGTACCAATGTACCTGCACATGCGATGTGACAATAAAAGTGATTTGATTTGATTTGACCAGAAGGCAACATGTAGACATTGAGGACAGCTACAAGTACCTTGCAATACTACAGGAAAATGGGAAACATGGAAGGGTGGCTAGCAAAGCCATAATCAACAAATGGAAAATAAGACCTGGCAATCAACACTTACACCCTGCCGCTTGTCTCATAGCTTGCTCGGATACTAAGGAAACAGAAGCCACTGACATCAGGACAAGACAGCTCCTTACCATGTATGGAGGGTTTTGTCCCAAGTCCAGCACAAGTTCATCATATAGAAGAAAAAAAACTGAAGTTGTGCGCTATTTGAACACCTTGCCTGCCTGCAGCACTAAAGGACTCTGTGAGAGACGTCTGTCTCGCCCTAGCATCACCTGTCCCTGTCCACTCCTCCTCTTCAGTTCACCTCAACATTAGGGATGTGTACTGGTATCCGGTGCCATTATGGCACATAAACGGTAGTAACCAGACCGAAAAGCAGCGCATATGTTGGTGCTTTATTTCTGTGCTTTTTTTTCCTGAGATGTCACACACTTTGGATTCTAGCCAATCATTTTACCTTTCCAAAGTTTGTGTTCTCCATTCTTTAAGCACCAGTTTGAGCACCGTTTAAGCACCGGAACTCTTTCAAAAGTACCGGTTTGGCACCGGTATCGGATAAAACCTAAACAATACCCATCCCTACTCAACATACGCTCGTCATATTCTTGTATATGATTTACTCTGAGATGTTTGGTTTTTTGGTGTTGCCACAACACCTCACTGTCTTGCCACATGTATCACAAACCATGTCGCACATAAATCCATTTGCGCTCAGCCATTGTTATGAGTGCGCACGCTAAGTGGCTGCTACAAATAATCTCCACATTATTTAAGCTATGCCAAGGAGGAAATAATGTCTCTTTAAGACATGCACTCCAAATATCCTCTCCTTGTGCACATCCTTTCTTTCTTTCCTATTTGCTTCCCTTTCTCTCTCCATCTCTGTCTAGTTCCATGTTTTCCTGGTAAAGGGTTTTAGTTAAATACCAGAAAACTAAATGAGTGTTGACAGTGTCTGACTGTGATCAATGAAGGCAGAGACTGGTAACTTGGCCAGGTTACATCTAATTGAATCAGGTACTGAACACACACACACACACACACACACACAGTGTTTTAACCCTTTGTGACCATATGGGTGTTATAATGGGCGGTGCTTGTATTCACTGAATAAAAGGCTGCAGGGAGGGTTGTTTCTTTGAAGTTGGCTAGGAAACAGGTGAGAAGCGTTCAGCTTCAAGAGCCTGGTTCCGGCCAACCTTCCCTTGCTAGCAAGTTTACGTCATTGTCTTGCTGTCTTAATGGCTGATGAGTCTCTGAACTATCGGGCCTGCTGAAGCGCAGACCTAACAGTATTCACTCTGCATCTCTTCACACATAACTGTTTTTCATGTTTCCAGAGGCTGGAGGCTATATTTTCTGTTTCAGATCATTTTACAATACCTTCATTTGATTTTTTCAGCAGCAGATGATAACTGGAAATGCAAATAAAGGTGTAAACAAAGCTAATGAAAAAATAACTGGTAGCCTATAGAAAACATTTTCATCCACCTTCTGGAAACATGGGACTAGAGAACCAATAGAAGCAATATAAAAACAACATCTAAAGTTAGTCTAAGTTTGACATTGAAAAGATCTCCTCAATAATCACATTTGGACTATAAATGGCCCGTACACATAGGTCTTATGAAGGTCAATACTAGATGTTCAGTAGACACAAAAAATACATCAATTTAATTTATTTAGGACAATGCATGTTAATGAACATAAATGTAAAAAAATTACATGAATGTAAACATACCAGATTATAGCCAAGAGCTAATTTCCATCTGTTGTCCATAAAACATAAAAAATAGACATAATAATTCATAAAAGATTCATAATTCATTCATAATAAAAACTCCATCACCAAACTCACACATACACACCATTCTATTCCCAAATAAAAATGGCATGGCGGGGGTTTCCGGTATGGAGGCAATGTGGGTTGACGTGTAAGGTGAGAGCTCCCAGGCTCACTAACCAAAACTCCCCAAATTTACTCGAATTATTACTCTGACAGCATTTCACACTAATGGAGGGGAAAACTGGTCGTGAACAGAGAGGCAAGACACCAATGAAAACGGGAAGAGTTGAAAAACAAACGATGGAAAGAGACACAGATGACGATAGCGACGAGGGTATGGACGGCCTGCAAGCTAGAATCCGTGCCATCCATGAAGAGCTAAAAGCTACCAGGTTGGACATGAAAACAGACCTGAAAAATTTTAAAGACACCTTCTCGACGGAACTTACGTGTTTCAGAAAAGATATTGATAACAAATTAAACGAAATTGCCAGAGACTTAAAGGACACGATAAGTAGAGTGGATGGGGCAGAAGGGGGGGTGGCGGAGGTGGAGGAGTGGGCTACCGCAGCTAACGAGACTCTGCTTCAAGCTATTCTAGTACAAGAAAATATACAAGCTAAACTGACAGACCTGGAAGCCCGATCACAAAGAAACAACATTCGTGTTTATGGAATCCCAGAAGACACAGAAGGGGACAATCTACGGGAGTTCTTGGAAACGTTTATTAAATCGGAGTTGTCCCTAAGTGATACTGAGCTGGGAATGCAAAGATGTCATAGGGCTCTCGGCCCCAAGCCACCGCCAAATGCCAGCCCCCGGTCAATAGTGATTCACTTTCTGGAGTACAGAATTAAAGAACTAGTGCTCCGCTATGTTTGGAAAAAGAAAGAGGTCGTTCTGAACGGAGTGAGAATCTACTTTGACCAGGACTATCCGACTGAAATTCAACGGAAAAGAAAGGCTTTTGCCCCCATCAAGAAAGTCCTTAAAGAAAAAGGATTTGCTTCCAGACCCCCGCACGAGCTAAACTCCGTGTCTTCCTCAGTGACGGCACCGTAACTTATGATAGCGCAGCGGAGGCCACGGAGGATTTGAAGAAAAGGAAGGTTCTGAGCTTCGTGGGAGAACAGACCCAATCCACGGACGCAACACGGGAAAAGCTGAAGAATCTTTCCTGGGAGACAGCGGGATGCCGGAAACGTGATGCATATCAAGAGAGAGCGAAGATGATGCTCCAGGCATTTCGACATGAACCAAGGGACACAGTTTGATCATGTCCTGAACTGAATACTTGAGAAATTCAGTTTCTTTACCAATTTGACTTTTTCTGGGTAAGGATTGACACTTTAGCTTTACTTTGAATAAAATTTAGGGTAAACGTTTAGGTTTCATTTTACATTTAAATATATACTGAAAGTTATATGTCGGCCTTAGAGTACTTAGAGATTAAGACATTGTTCTGGGAGCGTACTTTCCTGGTTAGTTTGATTGTTTGATTACTTCTTATTTTGTGGTATTTAGTTTATGCATAACCTCAGGAGACGTCAATTTACACAGGAGAGGACCCTTGTGAAACGAGAGCTTTCCTCTCCAAAAGGTTTTTTGGAGCAGGGGGAGCAGGCCCCAGGGAGGGACCGCTTGCCCCTTCCTTTCTTCCCTCCCCATCCTCAGCTGCCTCCCTATTCCCGCTCTACCACACCCACCCACACACGCAGGGCTTGGGGTGCAGGTATGTCACCAGGGTGCAGGGGAGGCACTCCCCCTCTGTCCCCTTCTGGCCGCCTGTGCCTCAATTTTATTCTGCAACCTACCCTCAATTTTAAATGCATGTAGACACTGAGGGTTTTCGGGAAGAGCCATGCTGCTCTCTGAGAGGAAGCTAGTACCATGCTCTCCTGAGTTTTAAATGCACTTTAGAACAGCACACAGCAACACTACATATGAGCGGGCGTAGGGAGGTTTGAGGTCTTCACTCACCCCGGTTCTGTTAGCCGTCAGGGCTGGGGGGCTGGGAGGAGGTGCTGGCTGTCAGACTGGGGTCTGGGATGCGGGGCCTCCCTGCTACTGCAGATAAGGAGGTGGTCCGCTTGCCTCCACCCCAGAGAGAAGGGTTACATCTCCTGGGTCTAGGTGCGACTTGCCCCTCTGAGGGCGGGGGTACCTGGACCTGGGATATAGAGTATGTTTGGGGAGTGTGACTGTCTGTGCAGTGTCTATTTGTGTCTGTCTACACGTTGGGTGAGTGCCGAGTATTTGGTTGTGCATATGGGGTGGGAATGCACGTCTGTGTCCGCGTGTGCCTGTTCATCTGTGTCTATATGTCAGGTTGGGTCTTAGACTCGACCTCTCTCGGTACATCTCAGGTCCTCTAAAGTACGGAGGCCTATTTCCCCTCACCACACTCCCTGCCGGTGGCTGATGCCCTCAGACGTTGGTGTGTTGGTGGTACTTGTCGTCTGGGGCTGGGCGCTCATGTATGTTCCGGCTCACTCCTGGTGGCTGATTGGCAGGGCCAGGCGCCTGTGGCCCGGCTGGGCTCCTTCCGGGGGGTGGGATGCCCTCAGACCTCTGGGCCTGAAGCTCGGTCCTCTCTGGCACAGCTGGCTGCCGGCAGAGCCCGCGGGCACGCCACCGCAACCCCCTCTGGCCTCTGCTCCGTAGCTGCGGGGTGACCTCTCCTTTGGGGCTCTACTCAGCTCTTCCCAGGAGGGTGGCACGGTTCCCCCCCTTTGGTGGTCCTCCTCGGGTCCTTGTACTCTCGGGCCTCTGGATATCTGGGGCCTGGATCTCCTCCATACCTGCTTCATACCCTGGAGGACGGGGCTGTGGCTCCCCACACTCCCTAGCAGATCATTACATGGAGAAACCTTTGGAATACAAGCATGCTGATCCACACAGGTATGCACACAGGTGTACACACGGGTGTTCACAGACGCGGACTACAGCTTTCTTGGCTGCTGCCTCAAAGCACATTGTGCGCTGTCTATCTTGCGTGCTGCACAATATCGTTTATTATTTAGTATCTACTGATATCTACTGCTAGCTAGTCTATTGTGATGGTGCCGTTTTTTTTTATTATGTTGCTCTTTGTTGTTTGCTTTCTCTTCTGTATTTTTTCTCCATACAGTTGATCCAGGTGTTTTTTTTTGTTTTTGTTTTTTTCTCTCTTTCTTCCCCCCCTTCTCACCGTCTCTTCTCCCCTTTGGTTTTCATTCTCTCCCTCTCTTTCTTTCATTCTTTCTCCCTGTCCTGTCCCCCAGTCATGTCTGTCCCGTTTGTAGGAACTGAAAATAAAATAAATTCATAATTATAATAAAGGTCAATCAAATGGACCAATATGGCAAGGCCATGATCATCCATTTGGTAAAATAAATCCGCTTGGCATCTTTCTTGGCCTCAAGACAACAATTCTGATGGCTAAAGATCCAAACGGGACACAAAAAAAAAAAAAAGAAATTATCTAAAAATGCATTAAGTGAAAATGTAATGTTGCATCTATAGAGAAGGAAGAAGAAGTATTTAGCTACTTAAAAATAGGCATTACAGACAGATACAGTTTTAGCACTGCCTGACTATGATAAGCCTTTCTACTTACGTGTAGATAGAGGAGCAGGTTATATGAAAGCTGTGATAACACAGGCATTTGGAGAAAAGCAACGCCCGCTTGCATTTTGCTCTGACTCTGTTGTGTCAGGCCTGCCTGCATGTGCAGGCCTGTGCAGCCGCAGCAGAGGCAGTAAAAAAGTCAGCTGCACGTATGCAGTCATATGTGCATATGAATTGCACGCAGGCCAAAATATAAATATATACACTGACAGCCAGTTTGTTTTTTCAGCAGTGCACCACTTTGCAAAAATTTGGCATAACAGAGGTATGGTCACCTCTACGGGTAACCCAATGCAACACGGCAGCTTATTAAAAAATCTTATTGGAAGTGATCACCTTACCAAAACAATTGGGACTTTGCAAATGTGCAGCACATCAAAAAGACAATTCTATTGTCACAAAAGGAAATAACTTTGCAGACCAAACAGCAAAAAAGGCTGCACAACAAACAACAACGCTTCGGACACTGTGCACAAATACCACTTGACGTACTAAAAACTGAACAAAAAGCTGCAACAACCACTGAACAGAACAAGTGGCTGAAATGTGGAGCACAACTGAAAGATGACTTAATGGTCTGTGATGGAAAACCAATATTATCAAAGTCTCTACACAAAACAGCACCCTTAGTGACACATGAAGTAACACATGTGTCAACAGGAGGGAAATATGGTACAGATAATCAATACACACTTTTACACTATAAATTTTGAAACTTCAGCTAAAAAAATTTGTAAGAACATGCCTATTCTGTCAAAAACACAACTGACATGGAAACTTAAGACCTAAGAGAGGCCAGTTCCCCACACCACCTCATTCATTCCACACCATCCATATGGATTTTATTGAATTGAATGAATGTCAAGGATCAAAATATGCCTTAGTGATCATAGATGTGTTTTCAAATTGGCCAGAGATTTATCCAGTGAAAAAAAGCAGATGCAATCTCAGCTGCAAAATGTCTATGTAATCATTTTATTACAACATATGGTATCCCTTCTCTGATTAGATCAGACAATGGGACACATTTTGTCAATGATGTGATCAGTAAGGTCTCTGAAGCACTAGGATTCAGCATAAGAAATCATTGTGCTTATCACCCATGGAGTGCAGGGTTAGTAGAGAGAACTAACGGCACCATAAAACAGAGACTCAGAAAATGCCTGAAATAGATAAAAATGCAAAGAGTTTAGTTTGTTTAAAAGGCAGTGTGTGTGAGAGGATTATGAAATTATTGTGTGAATGATGCTACATTTTAGATCAAAAGTTAGTAGAATTACAGAGGGTTTGTAGTTTGTAAATACAAAATGAGTTTGATTAGCCTGTAGAAACACAAAAGAGAGCAACAGGAAGTGTGTGTGTGACAGGAACTTTGCATGCCCATAAAAGGAGACTCACTGTCAAGTGAGCACCCAGAGAGAAAAACAGAAGAAACAGACTAGCCAGATGAAGCAAATGGAGGTTTTAAGAAAAGAAATGAAAATGGTATTAATGGTATGGTTTAGTGTGTCATTACAGGTCACAAATAAATAAAGGTGGACTTTTCTCAAACCATAGATTAACATAATTGGGTTGAAATTGAAGCCTGAACTCATGATGGTGTTTAGAGATGTCCACCAGATCACAACAAAGAGGTAAACAAAAATAGAAAACACACATATATAAATTGTTACATGTGAAATTATTTTTGGAAAGAATCAGAAGTAAGATAGTTTGAATCAGACCTCAGTGAAAAGATGCATGAATTGATCCAAGTGAACCAATAGATAAATCTGTTAGAGAGACAACTTTAACAGAATGGATGGCAAAACTAGTAGAAAATAGGGATATTGTTTTGAACTGCCGTGCGATGCTTCTCCAGTCTCTTGCAGATTACAACCAGGCGATTGGGTCCTCATACCAAGTACTCCTAACAACACCAACAGCGTGCAAAATTGCTGAGAGGCCCTCTTGGATCCACCAGAGCCATTACAAAAAGGTGGAAGTGAGTGACAGCACAACCTAAAGATACCACCACCCCGACTCTTTGGTGATCTACAAGGTGAAGAGAGGGCTGATTGGGTATATCCCGCCTTCTACTTCTCGCCTGTAGTCTACTCACCAGAGCAAATCGGTGTGTCTGGTCATCATGAAGATTATTCTGCTTACCACCTTGGCCCTGCTGCTTACAGCATGGACCCTGATGCACTTAAAGGATCAAGAAGCCAACTTGCATAGAAGGGCATGGACATATGACAACTCACACCTGGTCGAAGTGACACAGGACCACATCCATCCCTGGATGAACAACGCCTGGTATAGATAATATATAATCGCACAGAAGGCAAAGATTGTTATATATGCTCACACATGCCTGCTACAACACAGCATGCTACATTATATGGCAGACCTATGAACATGACCCAAGTGAAATGCGCAGCAAGTTTTGCCAGTCTAGGTTATCAATATTCAGGAATTGTCCTAAACCTCAGTGTCCCCCTGACTATTGGACTATCGTTTTGGGCTGTTTTTAAATGCATCGGCCAGCATCAACAAAGAGCAAAATCAGGAAATTGATGCCATAAGAATAACTGTTATGCAACACCGAGTTGCCCTGGACATGATCTTGGCAGAAAAGGGCGGACTGTGTGTTTTGTTTAATACAACTTGTTGTACATATATTCCAGACAATGTGTATTCTGACAACATGACAAATGCTCTACAATTACTTAGAATGGGCGTCGCCCATGTACATGTAAAATCTTTGAGTCTGTGTTTCTTTGCCTCCCAATAATTTTCTCCTCACAGAAGTGATAAAGGATAAGACAAGGGAAAGTTAGAAATTTGTAATGGTGGGAATTTAAAATATAGTATATGTGACAAAGTGGGTGAGAAGACCATTTGTCTATATTCTATATTCTTGTTTTGATTTAACCATATTTCACATGTAATCTGCAATAGGCAAACATCTACTATCCCGGGTTTGTTTATGTTCTGCACTTTTACAGATTATATAATATAACATCTTGGTTTCAATCAATTCATATAAGTTTGTTAAGTTAACATGTTATTTATTTCAACTGTCAATTGGTATTGTTTAGAACTTACCTTACCTACCTGTCTTCCAGAAGCAAAAGGAGGAAATGTAGTTTTACTTCCTGCTTTATACCTTCTGGGTTCATTTGAGGTCACAGGAAGAGACCAAGTGCAGAAGGGGAAGAACTCTTATAATTTAATAAAGTGGATTTTAGAGGGTTTATAAAGAAATAGATTTACTGTTGTGATATGTATTGATTATGTTGTGTATTTTGGGTTATAACAGGACCCGTAGCGGTCATGCCCAGAGGCATTATGGGAAACAAGCTTTAGGCTGTCGCTCGGGCTAGCTCCATGTTAAGTTATGCCGTTATAATAAATGCCTCAAGTTACGTCGTGGTCCGAGTATCATTGTTATACTAGTAACCCGGAGTGAAGATATAACAAAAGTGGCGACGAGGACGTCTGGACCGACGCTGCAGTCCGCTTGGAGTTTTACACTTTTTTTTTCCTGCTGATGCCTCGTACTGACTTGGTGTTAGACGGCGCCGGAGGGAGGAATGTACAGCGGACAGGACGACGAAGGCAGACTCCGTAAGTGACGCTAACCAAAACGTAAACGGAAAAAAGAGACGTTACGAAAAGGAACAGTTGTGAGGGGAAGAGTGCCATTCAACCAGGAGCCGAGTAATGGCTGGAGTTACTGGCCCTATCGGTCCCTTCGACGAAAGCACGGAGCAATGGAGCTCATATACGGAGCGTTTTGGATATTTCGTTGTGGCTAACGACATACAGGATGCTAAACTGGTGCCCATTTTTTTGAGTGTGATAGGCCCAAAGACTTTTACCCTGCTAAGGAGCCTGCTACAGCCAGCAAAGCCAGGCAATAAAAGTTTCACAGAGATCGTGGACACACTAACCAAACACTTCTCGCCCAAGCCCCTCGTGATCGCTGAACGGTTCAGGTTTCACAAGCGAAACCAAGAAGAGGGTGAGTCTGTCACAATGTTCGTTGCATCATTACGCAAATTAGCTGAACACTGTGAGTTTAAAGATGTTTTAAATGACACATTAAGAGACAGACCCGTGTGTGGTTTAAGAAATGAAGCTGCACAGAAGAAATTGCTCACGGAAAGTGACTTGACTCTTGAGAAGGCAATTAATATCAGTGTGACCATGGAAATGGCATCAAAAGAAGCCCAGGCGCTACATGCTACAGACAGAGTACACAAACTAGACAATGGTAAAGCAAATGCATAGGGACCATGCTTCCGCTGTGGCAAGTTGGGACACCTTGCTAGTGATTGCTGGTGCAAAGAAATGGATTGCAACAACTGTGGAAAAAAAGCTCATGTAGCACGGGCATGCAGGAACAAAAGGTGCAAGGATAAGGACTCAAAGCCTGGAAATAAAAGAGGCACTGCAAGATTCAAAAAAGAAAGACATGTTCACACAGTTAAGCTTCATGAGGATAGAGCAAATGACTCCTCAGATGAAGAAGTGTTGTCTGCAATAAATACTGTGCGAATACTGAAGGTGGATGAAACCTCAGACGGCTTTTGGGTCAAGCCCAAACTGGAGGGACATGTTGTAAAAATGCAGATTGACACTGGGTCAAAAGCATCACTAGTGTCATATAATGTCTATAGGACATGTCTGAAGCACCTTCCACTCAAACCCTCCGGCAGTATTTAAAGGATATACTGGACATCGAGTGCCTATGAAAGGAATGGCAGAGGTGACTGTTCAATACAATGGCCAAACTGCTAAGCTGCCTGTGTATGTTACGCAGAAGAACTGCCCTGCTATAATGGGACGTGTGTGGCTCAAAACAATCAGACTCAACTGGCAAGGAGTGAGAAAGCTGTCGCATGGTTCCTCTCAGCTACAGGCCATACTGGGAAAACACCAGGAGATTTTTCGTGAGGAATTGGGCAGCATGAAAAAAATTACAGTGAAGCTGCATCTCAAGCCTGACTCCAAGCCAGTCTTTATGAAGGCTAGACCTGTGCCGTATGCCATTCGGCCCAAAGTGGAGTCTGATTTAGACGCATTGGTCAAGAATGGGGTTCTGGAGCCGGTTACGACCAGCGAGTGGGCCACGCCCATCGTTCCAGTTCCTAAAAAGGACGGCGGAATCCGGATCTGCGGAGACTTCAAGGTATCCGTGAATCCTGTATTAACAGCAGAGCAGTATCCCCTTCCGCTGATTGATGACTTATTTGCTGGTCTGAGTGGAGGACAAAAGTTCAGCAAAATAGATCTCAACCAAGCTTACCTGCAAATGCACGTTGAAGAGCAGTCACGTGACATGTTGACTATTAACACACATAAGGGACTTTTCAGATTTTGCAGGTTGCCTTTTGGCATCACATCAGCTCCAGCATTGTTTCAACGAGCGATTGATCAAATCCTGAGCGGATTACCTGGTGTGCAATGCTATCTGGATGATATCCTGTGTACAGGAGCAGATGATGAAGAGCATCTGCGCAACTTGGATGCGACCCTTCAGAGGCTGAAGGAATACGGATTGAGAGTCCGTAAGGAGAAATGTGACTTTTTCCAGTCATCTGTGGAATATCTAGGGCACGTAATTGATGCAAATGGACTTCACACTGCACCTTCGAAGATCACAGCAATCGTGGATGCACCCCCACCACGAAATGTCAGTCAGTTAAAGTCTTTCTTAGGGCTGTTGAACTACTACGGATGGTTCATACCCAACTTGGCATCACTCCTGAAACCACTGCACAACCTGCTACGCAAGGAAGAAACATGGGAGTGGACAGCAAGCTGCCAAGAGGCCTTTCAAAAGGCAAAGGATTCACTGACTGCATCTGAGGTGTTAACCCACTTCAATCCCAAGTTCCCAATTCAGCTTGCTTGTGATGCTTCTCCCTATGGGGTGGGGGCAGTGATTTCCCACATTCTCCCAAATGGCGAAGAAAGGCCAATTGCATTCGCATCAAGGACATTAAACACCGCAGAGTCCAACTATGCTCAGCTGGAACGAGAGGCACTGAGCGGTGTTCGGAAATTCCACCAGTACCTGTATGGTAGGAAGTTTACACTGTTTACTGACCATAGGCCTCTCACAACCATCCTGGGACCCTATACAGGGATTCCATCTCTTGCTGCTTCACGTCTCCAGAGGTGGGCGTTGATATTGTCAGGACATTCTTATGACATCAAGTATCGCAAATCGGAGTCTCATTGCAATGCAGACGGGTTGTCCAGGTTACCCCTTCCTGTTAAAAAACCCGTCTCTGACACAGTTGAGATCCTCTACTTCAGGGAGGTAGAGACAGCACCTGTTTCGGCTGTGCAGGTGAAAAAGGCGTCCAGAAATGACCCTGTGTTGGCAGCAGTGCTGGACTGGATCATTAAGGGTCTCCCTGCAAGTAAGGGTGTGGACCTGAAGGCTTTCCTACAGGCTAATGGAGTGCAGCACATTACGTCAGCTCCATACCATCCTGCAACGAATGGTCTTGCAGAAAGGTTTGTTCAGACAATGAAACATGCACTGAAAAAATCACAAGGCCAAGGAACACTGCATCAGAGACTGCACAAGTTTCTGCTTAACTACCGGAATAGTCCACATGCTACCACAAGGACATCTCCTGCCAACGCAATGTTCAAAAGAGATCTGCGCACTACCTTTGATCTTTTGAAACCCTCAACTGTGAAGGACACTGTACAAAAACAAGAAGAGAAACAAATCAGGTACAGGGGTCAAAAGGTCAAGGACAGAGTCTTCAGCACCGGCGAGTCAGTGCAGGCCAGGAACTACCGAGGAGTACACAAGTGGGTTCCTGCAACTGTCATTGCTCAAACTGGTCCAGTTTCATATACAGTTCAGGTGGCCGATGGAGTGTGGAGAAGACACGTGGATCAGCTACTCCGGTCCGCACCAGTGTCTGCAGCAGGGTCTTGCGGAGATCTTGGAAATGCACTCATCGACTCGTCAGCCCCTTCACACACACAAGTGGAGAACCCCACCACATCAGGAACAGTGATTCCACCTGTAAATGAGACTGTAAGAGAGACTGAGACATCTTCAGTGTCAGGAACAAAGGCTCCACAAGAGAGCACATAGACTGACGTTACCACAGACCGCCGATACCCCAACAGAGAGCGGCGGCCTCCTGTTTGTCTGAGTTATTAGATGGCCCCTGACCCAAATGAATGGGGCAGAATAATCCCCATGGGTCATGGGGGAGGTTGAGGTAGTCCACCCTCACTCCCCAAGATAGCAATTAAAAGAGTTGGTGTTGTAACCTTACAGTTAATAAGAGGTGAAATGTTTGTGAGGCTATTACTGTCATGTGCCAGTGAAAACTGAAGTTTGTGAGTAGATCACCCGTTTATTTCGTAGTATATCCTTTGTAAGAGGGGAGGAGATGTTGTGTATTTTGGGTTATAACAGGACCCGTAGCGGTCATGCCCAGAGGCATTATGGGAAACAAGCTTTAGGCTGTCGCTCGGGCTAGCTCCATGTTAAGTTATGCCGTTATAATAAATGCCTCAAGTTACGTTGTGGTCCGAGTATCATTGTTATACTAGTAACCCGGAGTGAAGATATAACAGATTACACCACAGAGTTTATGTTGCCAGTCAAGAGGAGTAGTAGAGCATTGAATATAATCATGTTCATCTTACCTACCTACTGAATGGAATAATCCAGAGGAGAAATTGTTTGATTAAGTGGACTATTTAAGCAGATGAACTCAGGTGTTTCGAGAGAAAGGTTCAGGTCAGTGTAGCTGTGTGCAGTTTGACCTTAAGTTCCGTTGATTTAAGTTCAGTTATGTTTATTTGAATTGAGTTAATTATAGAGTTGAGTTTCTTATTTGTTTCTTTGTAAATATTGTTTGGGCCACAAAATGGTGAATAAATCACTTGCTACACTGGACAGCATCAGTCTCCTGCACTTCTTTGACCGCTTAAGTCGAGTCCTACCACATTTGGTGGCAGCAGCAGTGGGATTCCAGGCCAATTAAGGAGTGGAGAAGATGTCTACACGAGCAAAGAGGGGGCATGTTCCAGAATGTGAAGCAAGGCAAGGCAAGGCAAGGCAAGTTTATTTGTATAGCACAATTCAACAACAAGGTGATTCAAAGTGCTTTACAGAGACATTAGAAACAAGAACAAATAAAAAGCATGATTTAAAATTGAATAAAACAAGCAAATAAACTAACTAACTAATTAACAAACAAACAAACAACAGTATATAAAATCAAAACAGATAAAATCAGAACAGTAGATAAAATCAGTAGTTAAATGTAAGTTTTGAAATTTAAGCTTAAAGTGTGGATTTGGTGCTTTATTCAAATGCAGCTGAGAACAGGTGAGTCTTCAACCTGGATTTAAATAAACTGAGTGTTTCAGCTGATCTGAGGCTTTCTGGGAGTTTGTTCCAGATATAAGGAGCATAAAAGCTGAATGCAGCTTCTCCGTGTCTGGTTCTGACTCTGGGAACTGATAAAAGACCGGATCCAGATGACCTGAGGGATCTGGATGGTTCATACTGGGTCAGGAGGTCATTGATGTATTTTGGTCCTAAACCATTCAGAGCTTTATAGGCCAGCATCAGAACTTTAAAGTCTATCCTCTGACGGACAGGCAGCCAATGTAAGGACCTCAGAGCTGGACTGATGTGGTCCACTTTTTTGGTCTTAGCAGATGATTTACAAGATGGCAGCGACCAACAAGGGGCAATAAGTGGCCATATTTCTGGACAAGAGAATGTGGCTGAATTGTCCAAACTTTTGCAAACTCTGATGCAACAGCAGGCTGAACGCGATGCTAAACTGGAGCAAGAGCACAAGCGCCAGGACGATAGATGGAGGCAAATCCGGCATCAGTTTGCCCAGCTTCAACAGCAAATGCAGCATGGCAATCTAGAGCATCAGTTACTTGAAGTACAAGCATCTACATCGGCTTCTTCGAGAGCACCTACTCCAGAACCACCTGCCAGCACACAAGAATCAAGGAAAGACCATGACAATATATGAAATACCAGGTCTTGTCAGGACGGCACTTCCAGCAGCAGCTACGCCAAAGAATATACAGCCTGAATTCCACTGCTGTCGAATTTGGACATACAGTCCAAACATATTTGTGGAAAGTGACTTTGCTCCATCACAGGTCACGAATCGTCCTTCTCCAACAGTCCATATGGACATTTCTTCAGCTGACCAACGGCCCGCTCCTCTTCCTGCTCATCTCACTAGTCCAACAGCTGACGATGTGACCACTCCTCCAAATGCCCACATCACCAGCCTTCTCACTGACCACCAAACTGCTCCCTTATCAGGCTGTGATGAAAACCCACTGACCTACTTGGGCTTTAACCCAGAAGATGTGCAGACCTTACCAAAAGCTGGACCTAGAAAAACCCCTTTAACAGGAAGAAAAAGTAAAACAAACAGCAATACTCACCGATACACCAGTTAAGATGGCCCTTGAAGCAGACCAGAGAAGGCTGAAAATAAGTTTCCCAAAGAAGAGGCTGTGCCAGAAACAAGGCAAATCCACTCCCACAAACCTAAAACAATCCTAGCTTTCCGCATCACGAACGAAAAATCTGAAAATGAATAACACTGAACAGGACACAGATTCCTCAGATGCTGATGAGAATTTCTGTATTGTGTGCATGAAAAACTTCAATAACTCAAAGCCAAAAGAAGCTTGGGTTAAGGTCCTGACCTGTACTCTGTGGGCTCATGAGGCCTGCACTCCAGGACAGCCATACATCTGTCACCACTGTGATTCTGATGGTGATTAAAAACTTGACACAAACACATACAGTTCAGTTGATGAAGCTGGTGCACAACTACATTTTTCCAGCTTCATTATTATGTTCAAATGTTAGTGCAAGAGTTGTAGGTTACAATGCCCACTGAGCCAATGAGGCCAGACTCAATGAAGGACAACCAAAATTAATGAAATATTCAGTTGGTGAAAAGTTGTCTTTATTAGAATATGTTCAAAAGCTATATTTCTGCACTCTGTCACACACTCCTACACACACGCTCTCACACACAAATAGCCATATAAACGTCTATAAGTGCTGTTGAGAATAGATTCCTTAATGTACAAAGTTAAAGAGAATATAGTTATGATTGCTTGCAACATTATAATATTGTGGTAATGGGTGTAAGGATACAAAATAGAAAATAGGCCTGGGATGGGAACAAAGAACTGAGGTGCAGGGCAGAAGGACAATCAACCCCCACCCCCAGGGCATGAAGCAGGAGTTACTGAGGCTGAGGAGCAGACAAAGGGCAAACAGACACTACCTTAAAAGGAGGTGGGGGTCAGGGTGTCAGCACCCTTGGCCACTGTACTAGTGTATTTCCATTGTGGGGGTGTTTACTGTAGGGGGGAGGAGACCCGAGGTTATAACTGTAACTGTTGTGTGGAGTTCTTTAGATCAGCATAGGACTGCATAGGAATGCAGTGTGCTGATCTCCAGATGCATCTGTAAGAATAATGGGAAATAAAAGGATTGTGTAAAACATGGAAACATCTCAGCGTGATCTCTACCAGGACCAAAAGAATCACAGAGACTGATGTTGTCTCAACAGTGCATTCAGGTGTTGAATAAAAAAGGATTATGTGTTAAGATTTTGTCAGTACCCTTATTTTGTTGTGTTACATCTCACCCCAGGGTATGTTACAACTAACCCAGACTATGGGGTTAGTTGTAACATTTCACTCATTGTGTTTGAGACCATGCTATGCGATTAGCAACTGCATTGCAGAGAATATAAATATAATATAAATATATTGCATTGCATTTCAAATCCACTACCTTAAAAGCGCTCCTAGCTACAGACAGAAATGTCAGAAATGTTACAAGTCTCCCCGGTCTTTAAAAAAAGCACTTTAAAAAAAAAGGAGAACTCGGAGGATGGTTCAAGCCCAGCTAAGAAGGAAATTCAGAGCATTGTGGACCTGAAAGCAAAGCTGCACACATTGAGGAGGTTGTCACGAGAGAATTTTCTCGCGGCCCAGTAACATCAGCAGTGCCTGTACAACAGATGGGCTAGACTCTGGCAATTTTCACAGGGAGACAATGACTTTGTATATCCTCTTCTTCTAGATCAGACTTACTCGCCAAATGGGGGCCGGCTAGGCGGACGCCTCTCCGACCTTAGTTTGGCAATGGGTGTATACGGCAGAGTGTGATTTGTGGTTCAGCTGCAGGGGGTTAGAGGGGTGGAGCAGTAGGTTCAGGGGACAGTGCCAAGGAAGGCCGGCTGGTACAGCTTACATCCATCATGCTAACCACGGCTTCCCCACTTCCGCAACTGCCATTTTTTTGAAATACTATTTAAATTCAGTGTATTTAAGGCCAAGATGAATAAACTTGAATTTTATGAGTAAACACATACAGGTAAGGTTACAGTTACGTTACAATTTAGCGCATGTTAAATAATCATTACTTCAGTAACTAGCATTGCTTTTCAAATTAAGTATTTTACAAGAAAATAACTTTTGGCCTTAGAGTAGTTTTGTTATAAGACTTCCCTTGCATAGTGTAATAGAGTTGAAACTTCCATATGAAGTGGTAGATGAGAATCTAATTCTACTTCTGTTGACAACCTGCTGCCTGTTCAGATGTTACAATTTCTTTTTCAGTGATATGAGAGATTTGAAAAAAAAACTCAGGCACAAACAAAAATTCGTTATTCAGAATAATCAAATAGAACAGGGTCCAGAGACATCAGCATAAAATAGCCTGGTTACGGTTTAAATGATTTTCACATGAAGTTTCAAAATACAGTGCAGCTCTATTGCTTATGGACTAAAAACCTGATGCAGGATACATGCAGAAAATGCCACTTAAAATATTGAACTAAGGGAGATGACTGGACACACAATGGAGCGCATGTGGAAGGGTAGCTGGCATGGAGCGGCCACACACCGTTTAGCAGTTAGCAGCAGGTTTGGTGGCATGGGGGATTTAACTGGCACAGAAATGTACAGCAGACCAGGCTGAGAACTGGGCATGAGGACAGGGAAGGAAAGTTAGCCAGAGGCTTGGCTTTCATGAAGTACTGCAGGGTGCCTTATTAGGTGCTTGTCAGTTCTGCTGAAGTTGCCAAGTAATACTGCTACAACCTAATGGCTACAGCTGTCTCATGGCGTGATTCAAACTAAAACAGCACATTCAAAGAAAAATCCAAAGATCAACTTTCCATTCTGTAAATTATTTATCAGCTACAGTTAAACAAACATACTCATGTTTTTTTTTTTTGTCTGTAAACATATATTATATATTTCACTGTCCTGATGCACTGCTAGTGTGTTACTCAGTGCATTATTTGCTCCCTTGGCTGAGTTTATTCTGTGTGACTTTAGGGCTGATTTTGGTAAAGCTGTCAGTCTGGTAGGTCCAACAACAGATGCTCCTTACTGACCTTGAGTCCTGAAATCAGATCAGATCAACATATCAATAATAATAATTCAATGCAAATTGTGATAGTAAAACTCAAAATATAACAATAAGTAGCACATTTCCTCAGATTTTAAAAAGTATTAAACAGGACATAAAACTGCATCTGTCTCTGTTGCAGGATGTGTCATCCTCCAAAGTCTATTATACAAAAAAAAAAAAACCCAACAACAACATGTCCCTTACGCCTAAATTAAAAGTTAAAATCATAACTGATTCTGAAAACATGGAGTCAATCCCATTCACAATGTTGGGACTTGAGATAGTAATTGTTTAATTATATTTGTGGACTGCCAGTTGTGCTGGGTTCCTGCTGTATTGAGCCTGTCCATTTCTTCATTTAGTCCAAAGTGGAGCTCGCCCCCAAGAACAAGTGAGCAATCTAGGTGTTCAGATAGTGCGCTAATACAAAAATGGAAGAATGATGGTCATATACATTTAGGCCATATACACTTACAAGCGCGACAGTCGGTGTGGATAATTTTGCCGCAGACGGCAGAAGCGGAGCGGCCGAAGAGTAAACTGTGAAAAGTAAGTACTGAATATTATGTCACTTATTTATGTGCAAATGTTTAATAATGATGAACATTAAAACATTACTGTTGGCCACATGCTGGCAAAGTTATTTGCCATTAGCGATGTTTGTACGTTCAGCTTTTACTTGTTTTTAAAGCCTTTAAAATATAATAATATAATAGTCGACCTTAATCTTACAGAGAATGTGATGATTTATGGATAATTAAAGTCAGTCATATATCCACAAACACAACAGGCTGAAAGTCAGTGATGCTGCTCGGTTTGCAGTCCTGAACATCACGGCACAAGCAGGATTCACTGCACTGTTAATGTTAGCTATGTTATATTGCTGCCTCTGTTCGGTGGTGTCGAGCCAAACGGACTTTAACGTGTGTTTGAACGAGCTGACGGTTCACTCGTTAAGCTGAAAGAAAAATGCTTTAATCACAGCAGTCACACATGTGTCCACTGTACCATCTGGGAACTCTTCTTGTTTACACTCGTAATAACACAAACACTAAATCCTGCTTCTCTGTGCTGTTGTGTAGCAGCGTGTACACCTGAGACTGTCACCTGTCTGTCTGTCCTGCACTCTCTCTCTTTTTCTTTCTCTCTGATTGTGTAATAAAAGTATGAACATGTGTTTATAAGTTACACTTGTGTTTGAATCCTGCTGCTTATCACACGTTTGATTTCCACGTGTGCAAGTGTCCAGAGTGAGGACAGACTGAGGGACCCACTGCTGCACATCATCTGTGAGGCTTTGCACCCCTGATGATCCACCAGGAAAAACTCAGCAGTGTGTGAGGAAGAGGAGGAGGAAGAGCCAGCAGCAGCTGACAGATGGAGAGAATAGACAGACTGTTCCCTGTTTGTGAAGGACTGCTAGGAAAGTTTAACATAACTATCTGTGCTGAATCTGTCATGTTTCGGCTGTGTACATGCAGGAGAAGGACCAAAACGCAAAGCTCACGACAATGAAATTAAACTCAAAAAGCTGCTTTATTGCAGAAAGGCATGGAAAACTAAACTGGAACATGGATGACTAACACACAGGGAAACACAGCCATGAGGGAGACTACGACACTGACAAAGAGAAACGCAGGGCATAAATACACAGAGGGATAACGAGGGAATGAGACACAGAAGGAGAGCACAGCTGGGAGTAATCAGGCTGGACGAGACAAGGGAAGCAAAACTAGAAACACTCACATGAGACATGGCCCTTCAAAGTAAAACAGGAAACACACTGACTGAACTCTAAACATGCAAACTTAACAGCAACTGAGAAAACAGACTTTGGAGTTGACGTCACGCCGCAATGCATTGTGGGAGCGCAGTGCCATTTTCGGGGTCTACGAATCAAAACAAACATACTGTGTTGGAACAACGACTACAAGAAAGATGCTTAAAAGCAGCTCAAAAGAGAATGGACTGTATAGAGACCGATTGCGTCCAGAGGCGAAGCAGCGGTACTTGCAGAAAATAGCGTGCATTGGAAATGTGGACCCGTATGAAATACGGCCGTGGAGTAGAAACCCTGAAGACCAACCGCTATTGACGTAGCCTGACATATTTTCGTACCTTGTCCGTGGAGTCAGCGCGTACAAGTCGTCATTCAAACAAAGGTAAGTCAGCTCGAGTACTGCGAGTGAAATGCGTTTGATTTCCCTGCAAACATTCAGATTAGTGCAGCATAAATTCATTCATGAGGGGAAATTACAGTGAGAATAAGTGAACCAGTCGAGAAGGGAGGAGCTGCCATAAACAAGTGGTTGATAAGACCAATCCTGCAAGGCTACTCAGGGACCTGGTTTTCTTATCAGATGAAGGAAGGGAAGACATTTGGATGATGTTGAGGCAGTCAGAATTGGGCGAGTCCCGTCACCCACTTCGGCCCCATCTGAACTCTGCATTGCTTGCTAGTGTGATATTATTCTGTTATTATATGTTACCTTATATATGTAATCAAAGTAGTTGAATTAGAATACTGCTGTAGATCATATTATACCCTTTAATATAGAGTGTGTGAGCTGTATGTAGTGTAGTTCTCGTTATACTTTTGAGTTAACAGAACATATTCACTTATTAGTTTATTAGATAAATGTGCATCACTCTGTATCCTTGATCTGCTGTGAATGTATTACATGCTTAATTGTTGAATCATGAAGAGAAGATTGTAAGCAGGAGACTCTGTGTCTAAGACAGGGGAGATAGACAGACCACATTCCATACCCCCACCTTACAGAAAAGCAGAGAGACAACTGCCGAGGTCATAACTTAGGCGCTGTAACAGAGAAAGAATGTGATGTTTTGGCTTTTACGACTAGATGGGGGCCACTAGAGACTATAAAAAGCTGAGCAACCCGTCACCATTTTGAGACTTGCTGTGACCCTCTGCATGCAGCTCTCCCCATCATGATGGCTTAAATGCTCATAAGTGTTGAATTCTATGGAAATAAATGATTGTTGATTGAGCATTTATACACCGAGTATTGTCCTTCCTTCAGCCCAAAGATTCAAAGAATTGGGAGATTTCAACAACTTGGTGCCGTGTGACCCGGATCTTTGGTGTGCTGAGGAGGTGCAGATTTGGCTTTTTGGTGAGATCGTGAGGTGAGGTGAACAGAGGGCCGACCTAAAACGGAAAGGTAAGCACAGCCTGTTGTATTATAAATACCAAATGTGCATATTGGGCTTTCCAAATTAATCTGTTCGCTGAGTCACATGTATTTTCACAGTAAATTTGTCGGTGTCTGGTTTTTGGCGCGAGATACTAACAACATAAGTTGAGGCTGAATTCCAGTGTGTTAAATAAACTGCTTCTACCGAGAAACTAATAAGACACTACGTTGAGCTAGTTGCAGCCACTTTACCTTCCACATTTAATTTTGTCTAATACTGGCTTCTGTAGCAATAATACGTTAGAATTTCTTCTGAAGATGCGGCCATTAGTTCAGTACATTGAAGTCGAGGTTTGTTTATTTTGTTTATGGTGTCAGTGACGTCCTGGCTTTTGCCGGCTATGAAATAGAAGTTGATTTAAGGAAAAGCAGATGCTGGCTTCACGGTGCAGTTGAACGCTGGCAACACGAGAGCGAAACACGTCCGTAGGTTTGGTTTATGATACGGCCGTGTTCCGGTGGTGCGGCCGTGGAGTGCAGTAGTGGGTGGTGCTAATTTTAGTACACTGGATAGAGGTTTGACGGTGGTTTGTGGCGTCAGTCGAGTTTTAAGGGCTGCGGTCATAATACAAAGTAAAATTTTAAGTACATAGAGCAACACCTGGTTTATGATGTCAGGTATAACTTCGGGGATGCAAGCATCACTTTTATGATGCGACTTTGCCCCGTTGTGGCGGTCATAAGCGCAGAGAAAGGGGTATTTTGGTCTATGGTGCAGTGTGCTTTAAGAAGATCTAACAGTTGAGCTCAGAAGTTTCTGTGTAATCTTCCACTGATGAGGAACGCTCTCTGTGTGTCTCACTGATGGTGTAACGCGCTGTGTGTGTAAGGCGCGCTCTGGCTATGAGTGAGGCGCGCGCTGAGTGTGTTTCTGTGTGTGAAGTGTGAACACAGTGACAGTGACGGTTGATGTGTTTGATTAGGAGGACACTAGAGCAAAGACACATTTTAGGATCAAAGGTTGATGTCTAGTGTACCTGTGGAACATTTTGCCTATGGAGTGGCGACCCTCCTGTTCGTGGACGCGCGGCCAGGACCGGCGGCGTCCGGATGCCGAGGTGGTGACTTGGGGAGGTGAGGGCCCCCGCATAGCTACGGAAATAACACTGGAACGGCCGTGTAATCACGGGTTCACATTTATTCCGGACTAGAACAAGACACATTTTGCGAACAAAGGTTGAGTCTAGATTAGTAAAAAGAAAAAGGTTGGATTCCTCGTTTCAGTGGTTGAAATTGTTGTGTGCCTGTCCCCTGACGAGTGTGAAATTAGAATAAAGAGGGAATTTGGAGCCACATAGAGATAGACGGGCATAATTGGGTGTATTACTCTGTGGTGTAATAAAAATAAAAAGGAGAGATCACAAGCAGAGAAATCTGAGAGAAAGGCTCCTTTTAAGGTAACGCCTAGTTTGAGAAAAGATAAAATTAACCTGCCTGCCTACAAATGCACACTCACGCAATGAAGAAACAGCTTACACTCATGAACACGTGAAGATTTTCCAGCAAGGCTAAAGCAGCGAAACTTAACATACATCTGTTGTTAAAGGATAAATACATTACTGACAAATAAACTCTCTGGGTTGCAGGACAACAATTTAACTTCAAAGAAAAAGACACTGGTCTGACCAACCAGTGAAGACACGACAAATTTAGTGGTAAAAGATTCAAATTGTGACATGTTTTCTGTTGATTGATTGATACAAGTGATTACTGAATGAAAGAAAATTTCTTTTTGGGCTTTTAAACATGATCTTAAGAATTTTAACAGGTGCATGTTGTCCTGTCAACTTGGTGGGTTAGGAGTTGATTATATCGGGAGAGAAAAAACAAAAAAAAAGGGGAGAGAAGGCTGACACAGGGCCTGGTCCCGGTGTTTCTCCCCTCTCGTTGAAATACAGCCAACACAACATAATTTTCCTGTTCGTTTGCTTTTGTTTTTTGTCTGTTTTTGTTTTTTGTTTTTCTCTTTATGTTTAATTACAGGCTGCTTTGCCGGCCCTGAAAGCCGAGGCTGACTGGACTCCTGCTCTCCCCCATACGTGACACTGACCAAATGCTGCAACAGCTGGACCCACAACAACGACCTGAGAATGTCAACAGACCTGCAGGAATGCGATCTCATGCAGCCGAGACGGAGAGCACTAAACCTAAGGCCCGTTTCACTACACGGGGGAAAATTCCCAGACTGCGTCAGCTGACAGAGCTCAGCTGTGACGAGACGCCCGCCAAGCCCGAATGAAAAGTAAGGCCGAGCGAAAGAATGCTGACCTTGATAACTTTGCATTCACACTGTGCAGGACAGTGATGGACCAACACGGATGATCGGGCGGCAAAAAGGGAGTGACCGGGACAGGAGGAGTAACTGAGGTCAGAAGGCACCTCAGAATGGACAAAAAACACAGAAGAAGATGCAGGTTGTCACCTGCGGTGAGCATGGACATTGGAGAAAGGACTGCCCCAATTGGGGTCAGAACCAGGACGGACTGAACTTTGAGCAGCAGCAACAGCAATGGTCGCAAACAGACTGAAAAGGAGGGGGGCAGGACCCCAGGGCACGCTTCAGGCCGTGGTTTACCCAGAACACCAGAACAGGAAAGTGATGAACACACACACACACACACACACACACACACACACACACACACACACACACACACACACACATCTACATGCACTGACTCAGAATGAAGAGAAACACACACATGAACACGTGCACTCGTTGAGTGATGGAGAAATGACACACATACACACACACACACACACACACACACGGGAATGCTGATTCACTGAGAAGTGATCCACATACACACACACACACACACACACACGCTGATGCAATGAAGAATGCTTTGCTAACAAATGCTTATGCTGATATGCAAAATGCTGCACACAAACATCCCAATGCATAATTTTTATGAGGAGCCATTGATTACCATTGATTACTTAGAATGTGTTATATGTCACTCAGAGGGCATTTATGTAGATTTTAGGAATAAGGTCTAAAACAGTTTGGTTATGAAAACAATGTCTGTGCATGATGTCTGTTTATGGCTCAAGGCCTTGACTGAATTCTTTGCTGTGCTTCACACAGCCCTGATGAGGAACAGTGGCACAGAGTGAAAATGATGAATTAATAGTGTAAGTTTTAGGTCGGAGTACGGCATTTTCTGTGATTGAGTTTTAATTCAAGGAGGAACAAAAGGTGTTACGGCACCTGAGGTTCTCATTCCCACACAATATTGTCCCGGCAGGAAGCAAAATGTTCCTGTGAATTTCTGGTTGATTGTTTGGTTTTGTTTAGCGCTAGTTTGATGTTATCAGTGAGCTTTGGCTTGTGTTCTTTCTCGTAAGCGAGAGAGGGATAGTTTTATGCTTGGACATGTCGGCAATGGGCCCTAGTTTGTGTTATTTTAGTAGTATTTTGTTGGTTATGTCTGTTTTCGTTTTTGTTACAGTGCACTGAGATAAGAAAATCTGAGAGGTGTGATCCACCGGTGGTGATATGTTGATATTTTGGGAGTTCATGATTTAACAATCAGCTCTTTAAACCAGGCCTGAAAGATTGAAATTTAAAGCGCTATAAAATATTCTTACAAAAACAGTTGCAAAGTGTGCTTCTCCATGATTGTAATTGGCTTGGGAGAAATTCACTTATAGGGAACACTGAGAAGTTCTGAGTCTAAAAGGATTGCACCGAGTCAATCCGGCCCAAAAAACAACAAGGAATTGTTTTCCTTTAAAATGATGACGTCATCTTGCTGGTGATGGAGGCTCGAATAGGTTGCGCGGGAGACTCCATTATCAGCAACATCTGGTATGAATGTGTATGGAGGTATGCATGTGAATGGACTGTGATGGACTGACGACTAAAAGTTTTGACTGACTTTATACTGAGACAATGACTGCACCCACTTTAGGATTAGTAAATGCCAATAAACAATTCACCCAGCCGGCAAGAGAAGGGTGGATGCTTCGCTTTGTTTTGTTTTTTCAGGAGCAGGAGGATAAGAGAGACTGGAGGAGGAGACTGTGGCTTCACATGAGAGTGTGGAACTGCAGACTTAACTCTTGGGTTGGTAATGCTGAGTTACTGATGTTTGCATTAAGAAAACTGTGCTATATTAGCTGTGTTTTGATTAAGGTATCATGTTATATTATTGGGAATGCCAAATGCTACAGTGGAGGAAAACTATTGATATCACTCATGACTGGAATATGTTACTATTAACCATAGCAGGCCACTGTAAAAAGTCAATTAAATTTTATAGAGGAAAATCGCCAAAACTTTAACAATACCTATGAATGACTTGCCACATTCGAAATAGAGATATGCAATAATAAACATTGGGCCACGTGATTTAGGTTCTCGCTTGAAATAGTAAGTTATTAAAAGTAGAATATAATCGACAGGGACATGTGATAGGATGTGGTACTGCAAAAGAACAAGAGCAAAGTAGAGAAAGAAAAACCTATTGTGTTTAGTTTGGATAAATTCAAATTAAAATGTACCATTACACTCAGAGGATCAATATGAAATTCAATATATGCTAATTTTGTATGAAGTACATGACTGATAACTGTTCTGTCCTGAGCGTTTGTTTTTACAGCACCCACTTGACCACACCAACAGTTTCTCGCCACCAAAGTATTTGCAAAGAATAGGGAGGAATATCATCAAAACTGGGAAAGGTAAGCCCCGAAGGGGGTGATGACACCATAACTTTCACTTATGGTCAAATTCTTAAAATTTGACCCGAAAATTTGAAAATTATTCAAACATTTAGAGACAGAGTGGATAAACATAATGTCGCAAACCACATAAGGATGGAGCATTTGAATCAATAAGATGGTGAAATAACACGCAGTAAAATGTGGATCATGTGGATTATGTTTATTCCAGTGTGCAGAGGAGTCAATTCCCTTCACAAAGTTTATAAATTCACTTGAACCAAACTTAGGAGCACCCGGTGCTGGAAGAGTTGATAGTCACAATACCCAAGGATAAGCACAAGAGCATGACTGATATGATGGGACTGGGATTTTGCTACACTTAATTATTGCAGACACAACTAGAACTATAACTGAAACTAATTAAAAAATAAACTAAACTAGCAAACAATTGGTAAAAACTGATTAAAACTGATATAAAATTGAAAATCTGAAATCGAAGCTAAATAAAAATAAAAACTAATGAAAATTGCAAAATTATTACAACCCTGGTCCAGACTAAGATGGCGTTGGACATCTTCAGGGCAGAAAAGGGTTGGTGTGACAAAGGTGTGGTTTGGCTTGTTGTATGTACATTTCAAAATGTTACAGCTCTGGATGGACCAGTTACCAGGGCATGGAAGGATGACAGACTTTATTACATGAGGAGAAGGGAAATTTCCGGGATTGAGGATCCTCTGGGATGACAAGGCTGGAGCAACGGTACTCGAGAGAAGAATTTCTGATACTTTCTGAGATATGATGTCACTAACCTTGTATTTTAATTGTCTAGCTCGAAATGAATTGACACATGGGAGTGTGTCAAAAAGGGGGAAGTTGAGTCCGAACACCAAACAATGGTTTTATGAACATCTTATGACGTTATTTCTGTGTTTAATAATTTAGGTATGGCAAAACTTAAGCATATAAGGTGTTACACTTAGAAATGGTTCATTAATTTTTGATTTCTTTTACACACACATAGATCATGATTAGAATAAGTCCCTGGGTCAGAGAGTCCTGAACATAATATTTTAAACCAAATTTGAATCATTAGAACAACAATGGATAACAATATTAGATTATCAAGGCTAGGGAGAGAGGTGTTTTGGTTTTCTGTCTCTTGCAGAGAAAGGAACAGACACCAGACGGGGACACGGAGATGTGAGGACCCTTCACAGCAGGGACAGATGTAGGGACTGCCGAGACAGCAACTGGGGTCAAGTGTCATGGCGTTTGGGCTCCTGGAGAACATGGATCCCACAAACACAGCAATAACCATGAAGGGGTTGGCGAAAACCAGGAACACCAGACCAACGAGGTTCAAGAGGCTCTTGGCAAAAAGGGGGACACGCCGGTGACCCCAAAACACACAGATCCTTGTTTGAAATCGGGGCAGAATAATCCCCAGAACTGTGCAATGACTAAAGGGTGGTCTAACCCCGGAGGTCGAAGAAAGAAGCTGAGAATCACCCAACTGGAAGACACTGGTAGCTGCAGCAATAAAAATAAAGGTTAAAAGCTCCTTAGACAGAGGTTCTAGTCTAAGTACGTTTGAAAGGTATAAGGGGGCATTAAAAAGGGGGTGGAAAACTGGAGCACCAAAATAAAGCTGTCGGAGAATTGGGGAGTGATGGGAGTGTCATCTGTAACTGCTGTTATGGTTGTAAATCTAACCTTGCTTGCATCTGAACTGCGTGAACACAGAGGTCATCCCACATATGGTCCACCCGTTAAAGGGGGACAGAGGGCCTCAGGACCAAGAAGAACTGGACCTTGCAATGCTGGAGTGTATGTTGTAAGTGATCTCTTTGAAGAAAAGAGATCAAAGGGGGAATTGTGATATTATTCTGTTATTATATGTTACCTTATATATGTAATCAAAGTAGTTGAATTAGAATACTGCTGTAGATCATATTATACCCTTTAATATAGAGTGTGTGAGCTGTATGTAGTTTAGTTCTCGTTATACTTTTGAGTTAACAGAACATATTCACTTATTAGTTTATTAGATAAATGTGCATCACTCTGTATCCTTGATCTGCTGTGAATGTATTACATGCTTAATTGTTGAATCATGAAGAGAAGATTGTAAGCAGGAGACTCTGTGTCTAAGACAGGGGAGATAGACAGACCACATTCCATACCCCCACCTTACAGAAAAGCAGAGAGACAACTGCCGAGGTCATAACTTAGGCGCTGTAACAGAGAAAGAATGTGATGTTTTGGCTTTTACGACTAGATGGGGGCCACTAGAGACTATAAAAAGCTGAGCAACCCGTCACCATTTTGAGACTTGCTGTGACCCTCTGCATGCAGCTCTCCCCATCATGATGGCTTAAATGCTCATAAGTGTTGAATTCTATGGAAATAAATGATTGTTGATTGAGCATTTATACACCGAGTATTGTCCTTCCTTCAGCCCAAAGATTCAAAGAATTGGGAGATTTCAACACTAGGTTTTCTGTTTTGTTTTGTTTTGTTGTTGTTTTTCTGAAAACATGGCATCTGAGAGCGGAGCAAGCAAACATGTCCGCCTCGATGGGCTCCGACTTGTTGTTTATTATTGTTTACTTTTTGCTCTGCTTGCACTGGATGAGTGCAGTGCACTGTTAACATACCCATAACAGGCACTACTTGACATCGGTAACTCAATCCTCTGTACTATACCTTCCCACCGCATTTCACCCTTCCACCAGAGCTTCAAGTTGTTTGCCCCAGTAGCCACCGCCACCACCACTCCCAGGAAGGCCCTGAAACACCAAGCCCAAGTGAGTGTTAGGAAAGTATATTTTCTAGCGCTTATTCGCTGTGTATTTTGTTTTATTTATTCAATGACAGGCCAGTATATTAAAAGCCACCTTTGAGTTATAAACTGTGTCATAGGTCATTAGATTGTTTAGCAAGACTGAAAACTGTGCAGAACAGGAAGCTTTGTGCAGAGTTGCAGAGAGCATCGCCTGCGTTTGTGCTGCTAAAAAGAGAACAACAGGAAATGACCTTCGGAACGTAAAAACTAGACATGAGGAACTAGGGTGCAGATGTTTTTGCAGCAATGTAGCAGATATATAGAATTAAAATAGATAAAGTGACCGTTTTCTAGGGGAGGAGGGAGCAGACTATATTATACACAGCGGGCCTGTAATGCTTCAGATCTGCAGATGATTAGCACCGTGCACATCTCTCTTCCGTAAGGTAATGATTGAATAAAATGATTATAAATATTTTGACCACTCTGAGTCTGTGTCTTCTCTGTCCGGTCAGAAGAATAAAAGAACCTGGCTCAATATGAGTCAGCTGACCCCAGGAGAGCACTTCGGAGATGGCGACGTAAGCGAGGCAAGAGGGGGGCTCCATACTAGGCTAAAGCTCGGGCCACCTGACCACCGCAACCCAGCCTCTTGTTAGCCAATATGAGGTCTCTGAAAAACAAACTCGACAAGATAAGACAATACAATGCAATACAATACAAACTTTATCTATAGAGCACATTTAAAAACCAGCGGTATACCAAAGTGCTTAACATAAAAGACGGAAAAGTAACATGAGTATTATAAGGCCTCAGCAAAGTATCAAATATACTCACAGCTCATTGCCACTAATACACAGAGGTAGTATAAAATGCATATCAAGTAAAAAACATAGTAAAAGCACAAGCCATAAAAAATATGTATAAAGAAAAATAGAGTAAGTCTAAGAGTCAGGTACGAGCATTAACAAGCAGGAAAAGCAAGATTAAACAAATAGGTTTTTAGCCGTGATTTAAAAGATTGGATAGAATCGGACGCCCGGATCGCAATCTGAAGGTTATTCCACAACTCTGGTGCAGCCAGGGCAAACGCCCGGTCACCTCTAGACCTCTAGACACCTCAGAAACTGAAACAATCGAACCTTGTCATCAAACCTGTTAAACTCTGGACCCCAGAGACTGAGAGCATCCTACAGGACTGCTTTGCCCAAACAGACTGGGACGTGTTTCAAACTGCAGCCACTAAGGAGAACTGCTCTGTCAAAATACAGGACTACGCTGAATATGTGACTGGGTACATCAGCACCTGTGTTGACAATATTGTGCCCACCACACAAGTCAGAAAGTTCCCCAACCAGAAGCCCTAGATCACCAGTCAGATACGACACATGCTGCGTACTCGGTCTCTCGCATTTAGATCAGGCAATGAGACGGACAAAGCTGCGAAGTATGGACTGAGGAAAGCCATCACAGTGGCTAAGAGGCAGCACAAAGAGAAGCTGGATGGCGGATGTGGCAAGGCCTTCAGGACATCACAGAGTATAGGGCCACCACCAGCACCAGAATCATCAGCTCTGCAGGTCTTCTGGATGATCTCAATGCATTCTACACCTGCTACGAGACCTCCCAGACCCTCCAGGCCTCCCAGACCCTCCAGACCCCCCAGATCACCCGGACCTGCCAGAATCCCCCAGGCCAACCAACCCCTACCCCTGCCAGCAGTCTCAATAGACCAGGTGCATAAATCCCTGAGGAGGATCAAGCCCTGTAAGGCAGCAGGACCAGACAACATCCCGGGATGGGCCCTTAAAGCATGTGCCAATGAGCTGGTGGAGGTTCTTACCTCCATCTTCAACTTCTCCCTCGGCCAGAACACTGTCCCCACATGATTTAAGACCACAACCATCATCCCTCTACCCAAGAGAAGTCCAGCCACCTGTCTGAACGACTATAGACCAGTTGCACTCACTCCAATCATTGCGAAGTGTTTTGAGAGAGTGGTGCTGGCCTACATCCAGAGCAACATCACAGACACTCTGGACCCCTTGCAGTACGCCTACCGGCCCAATGGGTCCACGTCAGACACCATCGCTGCTCCCCTTCACTATTCACTCTCCCACCTGGAAAACAAAGACTCATACATCAGGGTACTTTTTGTTGATTACACCACCGCCTTCAATACTGTCATCCCACACAAACTCACTCACAAGCTGGCAACACTCGGCCTTCACCCCACCCTATGTGACTGGCTACAGGACTCTTTGACTGGCAGGCCCCAGTCCGTCAAGATCGGCAACAGGACTTCAGCGTGCATTATTACTAACACTGGCATCCCACAAGGTTGTGTCCTCAACCCTATCCTCTACACCTTATTCACCCACGACTGTGTCACCTCCAACATAGATAACATCATTTTGAAGTTCGCGGATGACACTGCAGTGATCGGTCACATCACTGGAGGGGATGAAACAGCTTACAGGGGAGAGGTGGCCAGTCTGGTGTCATGGTGTGAGGACAAAAACCTCACCCTCAACACTGACAAGACAAAGGAGATGATAGTGGATACGAGGAAGAAGAGGAGGCCTCACCAGCCACTGTTTGTCCGGGGCCTTTAAGTGGAGAGGGTGATCAGCTTTAGGTACCTGGGCGTCTACATCTCTGAGGACCTCACCTGGTCACTGAACACCACACAGCTGGTTAAGAAGGCTCAGCAGTGGCTGTATTTCCTGAGGAGACTGAGGAAATTTGGTATGTATTGTATTATTGTAGTTTACCTTACAACATAGAGCGCCTTGGGTCAAATACTGTTGTGATTTGGACTTACAATATGACAGGAACTTATGGTCGCAGTTTTGAACAAAGTGAAACCATACCTTGATAAAGATGCACTTCGTACTCTGTACTGTACCCTGGTTCTTCCATATCTTACATATTGTGTGGAAGTATGGGGAAACACATATAAAAATACAACTAATCCATTAGTCACAGTACAGAAACGAGCACTGCGTATTATTCACAAGGCTGGTTATCTAGATCATACTCACAAACTCTTTCTTCAGGCAAAGTTACTTAAATTCCAGGATCTGGTTAATTGCAATACATCTATAATCTTATACAAAGCCTTTAATGAACTTCTACCTACAAATTTACAAATTATATTTGAAATTCGAGAAAGGGTTTATAATGTGAGAGGCTTCGGGAATTCAAATTACCCAGAACTCGAACAACCCGTAAAGGTTTTTGTGTGTCTGTATGTGGTGTGAAAATCTGGAACAGTCTGAGTTTACAACTGGAACAATGCAAAAATATTCATAGATTTAAATTCCTCTACAAACAGTTGGTCTGGTCACAGTATACTCAATGATGTTTTAGTGTGCTCTGTAATGTCTGTTCTCTTACCATTGCTGGTATGATTCCAAAAAAAAAAAAAAAGTGTGTGCGTATATATGTTGTTGAGACTAGTAGTTAAACATATGCCATTTTATGACCAGTAGTCAATGTAGTAAATTAGGTTAACAGCTGTAGGCCATATATTATCCTTTAGTTCTGATGGTGTGCTATGTATGTAGTTTAGTCTGTATTATACTCTTGAATAAAAGAAACATAATCATTTTGTAGTTCATTAGATAAAGTGTGCATTACTCTGTATCCTTGATCAGCTGTGAATGTCTTACACTGTTTTCTTGAAATGTTTTATTGCTGAATCATGTGAAGAAGGCTGTAAGCAGGGGACTAGGTGTCTGGGCAGAAGAGATAAAACCACATTCCTTACCCCCCTTCCTACTTCACACAGAAAGACAGGGAGGCAAGGTCAGGAGCCAGGCTCGCTAAGAATTAGAAAAACATGTGAAGATGCAGCTTTTATGACAAGGAGGGGGGCTGTTACTAGCTATAAAAGTCTGTGAAAGTTGCTACCATTTTGAGACATGCTGTTGACCCTCTGCAGGCATCTCTCCCTTCCGGACGTTGTAATGCTCTGATTGTTGAATTGTATGGAAATAAATGATTGTTGATTGAGCATAAATACACCGAGTATTGTCCTTCCTTCAGCCCAAAGATTCAAAGAATTGGGTGATTTCAACAACTTGGTGCCGTGTGACCCGGATCTTTGGCGTGCTGAGGAGGTGCAGATTTGGCCTTTGGTGAGATCGTGGGGCGAGGCGAACGGAAGACCGGTCTAACAACAAAAAGGTAAGCACAGCCTGTTGTATTATACCAAATGTGCATATTGGGCTTTCCAAATTAATCTGTTCGCTGAGTCACATGTATTTTCACAGTAAATTTGTCGGTGTCTGGTTTTTGGCGCAAGATACTAACAACATAAGTTGAGGCTGAATTCCAGTGTGTTAAATAAACTGCTTCTACCGAGAAACTAATAAGACACTACGTTGAGCTAGTTGCAGCCCACTTTACCTTCCACATTTAATTTTGTCTAAAACTGGCTTCTGTAGTAATAATACATTAGAATTTTTTTTGGAGACGCAGCCATTAGTTCAGTACATTGAAGTCGAGGTTTTGAAGTTTGTTTATGGTGTCGGTGAGTCATCGTTGATGCGGCCATGAAATAGAAGTTGATTTAAGGAAAAGCAGATGCTGGCTCACGGTGCGGTTGAACGCTGGCAACGCGAAAGCGCAACACGTCCGTAGGTTTGGTTTATGATACGGCCGTGTTCCGGTGGTGCGGCCGTGAGTGCAGCACTGAGGGGTTGCTGGTCTCAGCACATTGAATAGAGGTTTGAAGTGGTTTGTGGTGTCGGTTTTTGCCTCGAGGGCTGCGGTCATAAAATAAAGTAAAATTTTACTTGCCAAGAAGTACATAGAGCAAAACCTGGTTTATGGTGTCGGGTATAACTTCTGGGGACGCAGGCATCACTTTTATGATGCGATTTTGCCCCGTTGTGGCGGTCATAAACGCAGAGACAGGGGTATTTGGACTTTGGTTGTGCTTCAGAAGAATTTTAACAGTTGAGCTCAGAGGTTTCTGTGCAAACTTCTGCTGATGAAAAGCGCTTTCTGTGTGTCTCATTGTGGGTGTGCGAAGCTGCGAAGCGCGCTCTGGGTGCTGTTTTGTGTGTAAAGCGCGCTCTGGGTGTTGTTTTGAGTGTAAGTGAGGCACGCTCTGAGTGTGTTTTTTGTGAGTGTGAAACGTGAACACAGTGACAGTGACGGTTGATGTGTTTGAATAGGAGGACATTAGAGCAAAGACACATTTTAGGATCAAAGGTTGATGTCTAGTGTACCTGTGGAAACTAATTTTGTTCATGGTTTGGCAACCCCCCTGTCTGTAGACGTGCAGGCAGGTTAAGTGCCGAGGTGGCGACTTGGGAACTGAGGACTCCCGCTTAGCTACGGAATAACACTGGAACTGCAGTGTAATCACGGGTTCACATTTATTCCGGACTAGAACAAGACACATTTTGCGAACAAAGGTTGAGTCTAGATTAGTAAAGAAATAAAAAGGTTGAATTCCTCGTTTCAGTGGTTGAAATTGTTGTGTGCCTGTCCCCTGACGAGTGTGAAATTAAATAAAGAGGGAATTTGGAGCCACATAGAGATAGACGGGCTTAATTGGGTGTATTACTCTGTGGTGTAAGCATTTTAGGAAAAAAAAAAAGGGAGAGAGAGTGTAGGAGGTGTGTGGTGGTGTGAATATGTCGGGTCTTAAATCTGACATAGAAAGAGGAGAAATGCAGGGTGAGTGGAAAACTTCTGAAGAGCAGGTGAAGGAGTTGTTGCGGGCGCTGAAGGTCATGCGACCTGCAGACGTGCCAGAGAAAAAATCAAAGGTTGCAGCTGTGACAACAAAAATTAAGGAGTTGTGTGATAATGAAGGAGTGAGAGGAGAATCAAGAGGGTCGTTGGCAAAAGTGCTTCTGGGAATAGCACAGAAGCTCCAGAAAAAAGAACATGAGCTTAGTAAACAGTTAGAGGAGGTCTCATTTTGGGGGAAGCGAAGGGTCAGACAGGAGTTGAAGGAGGTGCAGGAGGAGAAAGCCCGTGTAACGAGGTGGGCTGTGACATGCCAGGGGGTGGAGCACTGGATGAGGGAGAGAAGGGAGGAGCCTGAGAAGCTGATGCTGCCGGCTTCTCCGGTGAAGTCATCGCTCACTGGCTTTCCCCCTCCCTATCAGGCCCCCGCCCCCCTTTACCCTTTAGCCCAAACGACCTACTCCAGCCCCGAAGAGTGAAAGAATAAAGCAAAGCTCCACTTTTGTTAATGAGGAGGGAGCTTGTGGCGGAGTGCAGTCACCGCCCATGAAACAGTCTCCCCAGCAGGAAGAGACTGAAGAAGAGCGGGCTGTGCGGCTGCTTGAAACAGCTATAATGACTCTAGAGCAGTGTCATAAAATTTCTGATGATGAGGCAGGAAGTGGAGTAGTTGTTGCACCACAGGTTGAGAAAGGTGAGGTGTGCGGGCCTGATGGGGACGCATACGAGGGCTGGCTATCCGGCACACTGGATGATAATACGCCAGTAAGTGTCTGGGAAAAGCAGAAATTAGATGCAGGGCCGGAGCTAGGAGGGGCCTTTCACAATAGAGCAGCTAGAGAAAAATCAGGAAGAGGCAGAGTAGTCAAGCCCAAACCTGCCAACAAACCACACCCCATGATGCGTCGGAGCCAGGAAGATAGGGACACTTTGTCTCTGCCGGGGACATTCCCCCTGGTGGTGACCGCTGGGGGTCACATGAAATACAAGCCATACGGGGTGGGAGATGTAACTGCATTGATTGAGTTATTACCTCCTATTACAGACGGCGGTGCGGGGTGGTTGAGAGAGTTTGACAGAGCAACAACAGGTGTTCAACTGGCCCTGGGTGATTTCAGAGCTGTGGTTGCCAGATGTGTCAAAGGCACAGCACTGGATGACATAGAAAAGATAGCAGGTACAGCATTGATGGTTGATAGCAACCCGTTTTGCCGTGTTGTGAATGAAATATCACATGCATTACGTGAAAAATATCCCACTCCGAATGCTGCTAAGATTTTGAAGTTGTTGTGGAAGCCTGATCAAACTCCAAGGGAGTACATAGAACAGGCTAAAGCTACGTGGGCCCTTAGCACTGGCCAGCATCCTGGTAGAGAGGAGATGCAACAATTGTGGTTTAGAGAAGCTGTGTTTTTTTTGTTTTTTTCTCTGTGACCTGCTGGAGCAGGGGGGCTAGGACTAGGAGGAGGAGTTGGCCGTCCGACTGCGGTCTGGAGTGTGGAGCCTTCCTGCTGCTGCGGAGTCGGGGCGGTCTGCCTCCCCCCACCGCAGGGAAAAGGGAAACACCACCTGGGTCTGGGTGCAGTTCCCCCCTCCAGGGGCAAGGGCACCTAGACCCGGTTTGTAGAGTACGCTTGGGGAGTGTGATCGTGTGTACAGCGTCTCTTTATGTCTGTCTCCACGTTGGTTGAGTGTGGAGTAAGTGCATATGAGAGCATGAGGGTGGGAATGGATGTTTGTATCTGTGTGTGCCTGTATGTCTGTGTCTATATGTCAGGTTGGGTGTCAGGCGCCACCTCTCTGGGGACATCTCAGGCCCTCCAAGGTTTGGAGGCCTATCTCCCCCTACCACCACTTCCCCTGCCAGTGGCGGACCCCCTCAGACATCGGTGCGTTGGTGGTTCTTTGTGTCCGGGGATGGGCGTCCAGGTACACACCGGCTCACTCCTTGGCGGCCGCTTATCGGGGCCTGGAGCCTGGGGCTCGCTCGGGCCACTTCGGAGGTGGGGTGCCCCCGGCCTCTCGGCCTGGGGCTCGGTCACTCAGGCACGGCTGGCTGCCGGCGGAGCTCACGGGCGCGTCACTGCAACTCCCCCTGGCTTCTGCTCTGCGGCTGCTGAGTGAGCCCTCATCTGGGACTCCCCTCAGCTCTTTCCGGGACAGTGGCGCAGCTGCCCCTCTGTTGGTCTTCCTTGGTCTCTTGTGTTCTGGGGGCCTCTGGATGTCTGGAGTTTTGATCTCCTCCACACCTGCTTCACGCCCTGGAGGACGGGGCTGTGGCCCCCCCACACCCTCTAGCAGATTATTACATGAAGGAACCTTTTAAAAAAAACAAAAAACAAGCGCGTCCATGCTCACAGGTGTACACACGGGTGATCACACCCACAAACTACACCCTTTTTGGCTCCTACCTCAAAGCACACTGTGTTCTGTTGATCTTATGTGCTGCACAATAATGTTTAACATTTAGTATTTACTGTCATATTCCCATATATCATTGTGATGTTGTTTATTCTATTACTCTTGTTCTCTTCTGCTTGCTTTCTTTTTTCTTTCTCAGCAGGTGATCTAGGTGATTGATATATGCATTTTTTTTTCTCTGCCCGTTCTGTTGGTTTTTGTCTTTTGCCCTTCTCCCCCGTCCCTCTTCTCAGCTGTTTCTCTTTCCCTCTTTCTTTCTCCCCTTCTTTCCCCCAGTCAAGTCTGTCCCGTATTCAGTAAGTGAAAATAAAATAAACAATAAAAGGTGAATCAAATGGACCATTACGGCAAGGCTGGGATGGTCAGTTTGGTAAAGTAAATCCGTTGGGCATCTTTCTTTGCCTTTAGACAACAATTCTGATGGCAAAAGAGCCAAACGGGACAGGCCAAAAAAAAAAAAAAAAAAAAAAGAGAAGCTGTGTTAAAAGGTGTGCCCGAACAGGTCAGAGTGGCCATGACTGTTAATCCCTACATGGAGGGGGCGGAGTCTCACGTGTGGGAGAAACATCTGGTGCATCGCCTGCAGAAAGCTCATGATGAGGTTATGGCTAAAAGTGAGGATACAGATAACATGAAAGAGCAATTGTTGAAATTACAGCTGGGTGAAGCGAGGGTAAAAGCAAATGAAAAGAAAAAGGATGAAAAAATAGCTAAAGTAATGGTAGCTCAAGGTTACCAGCAAATGGGGACAGATGTTGATCCTAATGTATTGCCAGTAGACACACAGGGACCTGCGCGAGGCACAAATTGGGGTGGCCGTGGGGTCGGTAGAGGAAATTGGGGTTCACGTGGTGGTCAGCGGGGAGGAGGCGGCGGCATGGGCAGACAAAGGGGTGCGCTTAGAGGAGGTCCATATGTGCCAGGGACTGCGTGTTTCAACTGTGGTCAGACTGGACATTGGGTTCGAGAGTGCCCTGACCCGCCTCAGCAGTACAATACCTACATGCCACGTTCGGCCAGAAGGGGGCGTGGACAATGGTCGGCACACTGAGTGGTTTGAGGAAATATTTAATGAGTGTTTAGATGAGACAACTTGGGAGCTTAACTCTCAGGACATTTATGTTGGTTCAGCTGGAGTGGCAGCGTTTGTTCCACTCCCTGAAGATAAAATGAGTTGGTATAGAATGGGGGATGAAGCGGTTCCCCATGTGTCCTTGGCAGTACATGAGGGTCATCAAGCAAAAGATTTAGGCCCAATGGTGAGAACAGCCACAAGGGCCACAGATTGGCAACAAACACAACTCACTGATGTCTCATACTCACCCAGTTGTAAAACATATCGAATTTCTGTGACCGCCACTGATCAGAGTGTGTTAGAACACAAACTTTTAAAACGAACACATGGCAGGGAGAAATCTGATCACGAGGAAGCTGTTAAAGGCTTAACAGAACTCCCAGACACTCTGTGGTCTAAAGGTCCCACTGATGTGGGTTTAACATTTTGTTCACCCATCACATTTGAGTTAAAGGATGACACCCCTATTTGGCGTTCACAATACAGACACAGTCCAGAGGCAGATAATGGGATTGCAGAAACAATTTCAGGGCTCCTGCAGGTGGGTGTGTTGGAGTCGTCTTCCTCTGCATGGAATACTCCGATCCTCCCAGTTGAAAAATCAGGCACGGGCAAGTATCGCATGGCACATGACCTTAGGGCAATAAACGCTGTCCTTAAGACACCAACAGTACCTGTACCAAACCCCTACACAGCTCTGACTAATTTATCTCCAGATCAGCGGTGGTTCACATGCATAGATTTGGCAAATGCTTTCTTTTGTCTCCCTCTGCATCCATCTTTAAGAGATATTTTTTCATTTACTTACAGGGGCCAGCAGCTGCGTTACACACGGCTGCCGCAGGGCTTTGCCCTTTCACCTGGGATTTTCAATCAGGTACTTAAAAATGCTCTTTCTCCATGTGTATTACCTGAAGGATGCACACTGATCCAATATGTGGACGATTTGCTGATTGCCGCTAAAACAGCTGATGCTTGTTTTCAAGCGACAATGACTGTGCTTCGTCAGCTGGCTAAAACAGGTTTTAAAGTAAGTAGAGAAAAACTCCAACTTGTCAGAACTGAAGTTACATTTCTAGGTCGTGTGGTGGCGATGCAGACGGTGGGCATGTTGGCGTCCCAGAGGGAAACAATTATGTCACACCCCCAGCCACGTACAGTTAAGGAAATGTTGTCATTTCTTGGGCTCACAGGTTACAGTAGACACTACATTCCTGACTATGTGGGCAAAACCAAACCCCTGAGGGATTTGGTGAAAGAACACGGCATGAGAGACCTCACAGCTAATCTGAACTGGACCACTGAAGCTGAAATGCGGTTCATTGAACTAAAACAGGCCCTGTCTCGTGCAGCAGATTTGGCAATCCCCGATTATAACTCTGATTTCTCAGTTGATGTTTCTGAAACAAATGGAGTAGTAAATGGTGTGTTGTTTCAGAAAAAAGGGGGAAGGAGACAGGTGCTGATGTATATCAGCATTGGCCTGGATAACACAGAAAAAAGACACCCCATGTGCACACAACATGCAGCAGGGGTAGCAAAAATAATTCAGAAAGTGGCTCACATTGTGAGAGGGCACCCACTGAAAGTGCTCACAACACACAGTGTGGTGGCCTATGTGAACTCACAGGCATTTACAATGACCCCACTGAGACAACAGAGACTGACTAAGATTCTGGAGTCTCCAAACTTGACCTTCACACATGAAGGGATTAACATGGCAGATCAAATGGGGGGGACACCTCATGACTGTGCACAAATAGTAGAGGTTGAAGAGAAAGTAAGGTCTGATTTGAGAGCAGAACCGGTGAGTGAGGCAGATGATTATTTTACAGATGGATGTTGTTTTAGGGATCCGAGTGAAGGATTGAAAACAGGTTATGCAGTGGTGAAAGGAGTTGGAGACCAGCTGCTGGTGGAGAAATCAGGAACATTGGAAGGGTCTCAGTCAGCGCAGAGAGCAGAGCTTATTGCAGTAATAGAAGCTCTGAGATTAGGGAAAGGAAAAAGAGTTAACATTTATACAGACTCAGCATATGTGTTTGGAGCAGCACATGTGGAGCTGGGGCAATGGAGGAGGGCTGGATTCAGAACAGCCACAAATAAACCGATCAAACATGAGGAGGAGATGAGACAGCTGGAGGACGCTCTGAAAGAACCTCTGGAGGTCGCTATCATAAAGTGTAAAGGGCATGACGAGTCTGACACTTGGGTGGCAAAAGGAAACAGAGCAGCCGACGAGGAAGCAAAACGGGCGGCAGGCTATAAGGAAGGAAAACAAATGGTAAGTATGGGTATGGAATGGGGAGACCTGCCAGCCCAACAGCGAGAGGACATCGAAAAGGCGCAAGGAGGAGCCTCACCCGAGGAAAAGGCGGTGTGGCAGGAAAGAGGGGCCGTACAATCGGAAGGATTGTGGGAGTGGCCCAGATGGAAAGGGATTTGTGTCATTGGTGGCATCCCTACATGAAAAACCTGGTAAGGGAACACGTGAGAACCTGCCTGATTTGTGGACAATACAATCCGAAGCCCACCGTGAAACCAGAAATGGGTAAGTTTCCTTTGCCAGAAAGACCAGGCCAGGAAATTGTGATTGATTACACTGACATGATAACTACTGTTCGAGGGTCTAGATATCTGTTGGTGTGTGTGGATGCGCTGACTGGCTGGCCAGAGGCCTGGCCAACGCGCAGAGAGGATAGTAAAAAAATGATCAAATGTCTGGTGAATTATTATGTCCCCTGGCATGGATTCCCAGAGAAGGTAAGATCAGATAATGGCACTCACTTTAAAAATCGAGATCTCGCTGAAGTGGAATGTATGTTGGGGTTGCAACATAGATATGGTACAGTTTACCATCCACAATCTCAGGGGAAAGTGGAGAGAATGAACCAAAATCTTAAAAACAAATTGGAAAAAATCTGTGCACAGACAAATATGAATTGGGTTGATGCTCTTCCCATAGCCCTAATGAGTGTAAGGTGCGCCGTTAATCAGCGCACTGGGTTCACTCCATATGAGCTGCTGACAGGAAGACAATTTCCAGGCCCTGCAGCAGGTGTAAAAGAATTAAGAGAGGAGGTAAACGTGTCTGAACATGTGAAACAGTTTAAAGCACTAAAAGCTCTTGTCTCTAGTTTCACTGCGCAGGTGGGAGACCCAACCGGAAAGGAGGTGACCACGCCAGAGGCGAAGTGGGTGTGGCTGAAGGTGTATAAGCGAAAGTGGGACGAGCCCAGGTGGACGGGACCTTTCGAGGTGACCACTCGAACCTCTCACGCGGTCCAGCTGAGGGGCAAAGGCGACACTTGGTACCACTGGAGCCAGTGTGCGGCGGCAGAGGAGCCTAGGCGGTCGGAGAGGCTCTTGGCGAAAAAGGGGGACACGGCTGTGACCCCAAAAAACACAGATCTTAGTATAGAAGGGGCAGAATAATCCCCTGATCTGTGCAACGACCAAAGGGTAGTCCACCCCGGAGGTTGAAGAAAGAAGTCGAGAATCACCCGACGAAAAGATATTGTTAGCTGCAGTAAAATTAAAGTTAAAAGTGCCTTAGGCCTAAGCTCTAGTCTAGAAGCTATTAGCGAGCACTGAAATGGGGGAGGGAAAGTCTAATGCAAAAATAAAGTTTCTGGAGAACTGGAAACTGATGGGAGTGTTAGCCATGATCACTATTGGTGTGCTAACTACTGTTTTTCTGTTGTGTGAGTTGCCCAGTTACAGAACTCATCCACCTCCTCTTCCTCTCGCAGACCCTGAGGTGACCAGATCTGAGCGCAATGTAGGTGAGAAACCAGATCCTTGTTTGGAGTATTATGGAGGCATAGAGGTGGATTACATTAGAGGATCCACCACAGCCTTCACTTTTGATCTGTGTTCCGTGATAAAGTGTGGGGAGGATCAGACTAGTTGGCGCGGGTACGAAGTGTGGACATGTCATGACATAAGATTCACGAATGCTTGTCTTATAGGTAAACCCACCACCATGGGGTACAGCCCGTGTGAGGAGTGGGAAATGGTGACCGGTTACACCCTCCCAGGATGGGATACACGGGGCCGATGGGAAGGGTTTGCGATTCAGCGTGATTTCAGTAACACTCAAAATCCACTTACAATGTCTATTGGTGGGTGGCAGGTTACACCGCAGCGGTACAGGAAAGAAGATAAAGTGTTTTATTTAGTGTTAGGTGTAGATGTATTTGGGAAAGACCCGAGGGGCGTGATAAAGATAAACTTTAAAGACCCTCCCTGTAATTTACCCAGCAGCAACATCGCATCAAGCTGTAATTTATCCAGCAGCAACACCGCATCAAGCGAAGCCCCCCCTTCCGTGTCTAAGGTAACAAAAATGGACTACACAAAGTGGAAACCCCGACAGCTGATGTCTCGTGCCACAGGGTATGTGGACAGCAACCTGTGGTTGGACTGGCTGATTGAAAATGCAAAAGAGCAAAAGGTGTCTGATTGTGTGGCATGCGCTACAGCACGCCCACGTTTATTTACTGAACCGGCACCTCTGCATCCAGAGGACCCATGGGGTTTTGATTGCATGCTCCGACTTACTCGGAGAGCAGTATCTTCAGGAAAACGTGCGCCATTGTCTGCTTTATTTCCCCCAATAGATATAAACACCATTCCCGGACCGTTCACACCTAGGAAAGCTAATTACACTTGTTTTAATTTTACTGCAGATGATCCCGGAGCACAGGAGTATGACGCTGGAGAGATCCCGGCTGATTGGTGTGAGGTCACATTTCCAGGAAGAGGGGAGGGCGCGCGTGCGGGCGCCACGGTTGTGGGGACTTGGGCTCGAGCCGGTTTGTACTATTATTGTGGTGGTGGGAGTCTGCATGTGCGGATACCAAATGAAGCGGTTGGTGTTTGTGCCATGGTCAGACTAGGAGCGCCTCTGCTGATAATAGGGGGTAAGGGTAAATCCAAGGGGGTAGAGGGGAATGCGCGACGACCACCTAGGCGCAGACGTCAGGGGTGGCCTAAAGGATCTTCTTGGTCGTTTGATTTAACTGTTAATTCACCCACATATATAGATTCTATCGGTGTTCCGCGTGGCGTCCCAAATGAGTTTAAATTAGTAGATCAGATAGCAGCCGGTTTTGAGAACATCCCAGTACTTTCTGCCTTGTTTCCCGTCACCCCCAACAAAAACGTAGATAGAATTAACTATGTGCATTATAACGTTCTCCGACTGTCAAATTTGACCCGTGATGCGATTCAGGGGTTAGCGGAACAAGTAGGTCCAACCTCTCTGATGGCAGTGCAGAACCGGATGGCGCTGGATATGGTTCTTGCTGAAAAAGGAGGGGTTTGCGAAATGTTTGGACAAATGTGTTGTACTTTTATTCCCAATAATACGGCTCCGGATGGCTCTGTAACTCGAGCACTGGAGGGGCTACGAACTCTGGCCCATAATATGCATGAACATTCAGGTATTGAAAATCCACTGGAGGAATGGATGACTTCTGTTTTTGGGCAATGGAAAGGTTTTGTTATGTCAATCATGGTCTCATTGTCTGTTTTCACTGCAATCCTAACCACATGTGGTTGTTGTTTGGTCCCTTGCCTCAGAGCACTAGTAGTTCGTCTTATTGACAGGGCCGTAGCCTCAGGGCCGGAGGGCCGGGGGGTCATGATGCCTCTGTTAAAGGATGAGCCTGAGGAGTGGAGAGACATGGACCTTGTGACCCTGGAATGCGTGTTGTAAGTGATCTCTTTTTAAAAAAAGAGATCAAAGGGGGATTGTTGAGACTAGTAGTTAAACATATGCCATTTTATGACCAGTAGTCAATGTAGTAAATTAGGTTAACAGCTGCAGGCCATATATTATCCTTTAGTTCTGATGGTGTGCTATGTATGTAGTTTAGTCTGTATTATACTCTTGAATAAAAGAAACATAATCATTTTGTAGTTCATTAGATAAAGTGTGCATTACTCTGTATCCTTGATCAGCTGTGAATGTCTTACACTGTTTTCTTGAAATGTTTTATTGCTGAATCATGTGAAGAAGGCTGTAAGCAGGGGACTAGGTGTCTGGGCAGAAGAGATAAAACCACATTCCTTACCCCCCTTCCTACTTCACACAGAAAGACAGGGAGGCAAGGTCAGGAGCCAGGCTCGCTAAGAATTAGAAAAACATGTGAAGATGCAGCTTTTATGACAAGGAGGGGGTCTGTTACTAGCTATAAAAGTCTGTGAAAGTTGCTACCATTTTGAGACATGCTGTTGACCCTCTGCAGGCATCTCTCCCGTCCGGACGTTGTAATGCTCTGATTGTTGAATTGTATGGAAATAAATGATTGTTGATTGAGCATAAATACACCGAGTATTGTCCTTCCTTCAGCCCAAAGATTCAAAGAATTGGGTGATTTCAACAATGTACATATATGTACATGTGTGTGTAGATATATATGTATGTATGTATATGTATGTGTGCTTGTCACTATGTAATTATTATTGCCTGTTACCTGTGGTAATTTATAATTATTATATATTCTGTATTTAGTTACAATGGTTCTAATTGTTGTTTGCGAGCTGCCGTTGAGATGCTTGCATGTGCCTGGGGCTGTTGATGGTTTGATGGTTTGTTTGGTTGTAACGATGGGCGTAGCTGTGGGAAGTTTATTGTTTTTTTTGTTGATGAGTGAGTATAGGGGTGGGATTTAATAAGTTTTCTTTCGTCCCACTCCTTTTCGGGTAATTTTTGTTTTTTGTTTTGTGCACTTTATGTTCAATATATGTATTTTGTTGGGCCTGAAATGAATAAATAAATGAAATGAAAACCTGATTTTACTTCAGCAGCACAGAAAGCATCTGAAGGTGAGCTTAAAAAAATGATTGCTGGCTACATTGTGGAAGTTCCAGTTCCCAGGGCAAGGGCACCAGAGACCCAGTCCAGTCATGCACCTTTACCTGTTCCTTGAGTGGGCGTGGCTGTTGTCCAGCTAGTTCCTACTTCTGTCCCTGTTCCTAGAGTAAGTGGGGCCAGGATCCAAACCGTCCCTGCACCCATAATTATTCCTCAAGTGTGGATAGGTGGTGTTTGGCCAGTCCCAGCACCCATACCTGTTCCCAGAGAGAGAATGGCCAGCCCTCAACATGAGCTCCAGCTGTAGCATCCAGAGTCTGCTGTGAGCCCTGTGCAGCCCCAGTAAGCTCATGTTCCACCAGAGGTTTCCACACCACCTGGTCCTGCTTCCTTTCTGCCAGAGGTTTCCGCACCATCTGGTCCTGCTTCATCTCTGCCAGAGGTTTCTTCATGTTCAGCCAGTGCATCGCCGTCTGATCCTGCTCCGTCCAAGCCAGTGGTCTGTGCTAAGCCGCGCCATGGCTGGCCAGCTGCCAAGTTACCATAGGATCTTCACCGCCACCAGCTACCTGCCAAGCCACGCTACAGCCAGCCACCTGAAACTCAATGAGTTGTCCCATCACCTCCGTCAGTCCCCAGTGGAGCATTAGTGGCCATTCAGAAGGCCTCCAGATCAGCTCCGTTGCTGGTGCTGGCCCTGCAGCCAGCCTCCTGAACCATTTTTGGATTCTGTATACAGCAATCATAATGATTTGGCTGTAAGTTTAATTTAAACAAAAAAGGAAACATTCACACTTTGTAGGCAAACAAAGTATATGTATTGAGGTTACAAAAACCCATATCCATAGATTAGGAGGACATTTATTTGTTCTGGACACTGACACAGCTGAGGCTTTCTTCCTAGTTTTCTGGTAACCTCTCAGGGCAGCTGAACATGTTTTACATTAGAGAGATTGGGAGTTACAGTAAAAGGGGAAATGCTAGTGAACGGTAAACACACCAATTTATTTCTGCAGTCTACATTTTAGTTTAAGCCAACAGATTAGATGAGAGAGGCTTGCACAAATAGTCTCAGTTTTTTCTGTCTGAACTGTAAAATGTATGGTTATTACCTGCAAGACAAGAGAATGGAGAGACACAGATGTATGTGTGGTCACTCACTTTAGTGACCTTCCAAGAACGCAAAACCCTGAGACACTTTGGTCACAAGAGCTTCAGTGCAGTTGTGTGATTGTGTGGACATGAAATGGCCTTAAATTATCCTCCTGGCTCTACACTGCAGTCATGCTTTCTAGGTGATTTCCAGTTATCTCCATGGAGATATATCATTAAGGGAAGTATGCTCTTGTTATCCAAGGTCCCTTTGTGTGGAGATAACGAGATTCAGGCAGACATAACAGCTTGTGAGAGGTGATGTGTTTCTTAACTGGCATGGCTGAGACCCAACGAGGGTTGCCAGAAGCTTTCAGAACATCACAGATAAAAACCACTGTGAGATGTGCACTGTATTCCAGTGTCTATTTTTTTTTTAATTCGCTCTAAAACTCTAAAACCTTTTTTTTTTTAATTCAATCTGAGCGAAATGCCAAAATATATTTGGCATTTCATATTCCTGGATGGGCCCAAGAAAGAGCTAAAGCTGTTTAGAAGGTTTAGGAGTGTTTTTATTGAAATTTTTGACCATTCTTACAGAAGTGCTTTAGTGAGGTCAGACACCGATGTTGGGCAAGAAGGCCTGCTGTTTTTCATCCCAAAGCTGTGGGTTGAGATCAGGACTGTGCAGGTCAGTCAAGTTCTTTCATGCTTTTTGAAGTTGTGCTCACGAACGTTAGAACAGGAAGGGGCCATCCCCCTAATTTTCCTACAAAGTGGACAGCATGAAACTGTCCAAAATGTCCTAGTGTTTGACTGTATACACCTGTGGCCATGGAAATGATGGGAACAGTTGAATTTGATCAGTGGGTGGGCGAAAGACAACTTTTGGCAATATTGCATATATTTCTCATGTCCTGAACATATTATGTGAGATCAGGAACATAGATTAATTAAATTAAATAAGAAATTCAATTTCATGAAAAACATTACAAGATATGACTCCTTCTTCAAACTATCTGTGTTCTTGGTCCAAAACGTGAAAGAGTGAGTGTGGCAGGGGTGTGGTCTCTGGTGCTTGTGGTAAGCCATAAAACTGAAACCATGTCATTTGTGCACCGTGGTGGGCCGGTCTTTACACAGTGATCTTTAACCTTTATGTGGAGCTGTACAGCTGAGTCCTGAATCCCAGTTAACGCCGGCATGCTCCACATCATCGATTAGGGTCCGGTGCCAGTGACACGGTAACAATATTTTACTGCCTAATAGGGCAGTAAATATTATTTCAGTTTATTGAGATGTTTTTTGCTTAAGTTTACAGGCTTTTCTCTTACAACTGAAGTGTTTCTTGAGGTAAATGTGTTGCCTTGGATAATGAAATGGGGTATAAGATTTTACAGATTGCAGATAATAATCATTAATTTGCCATTTCAGAAAGATTCAAATTTGTTTAACACAATGGTAATAATACAATTAGCCAGTGCACAGATTTCTTGAATCTGATGACAATTTTGCATGTGTATATTCATGCACATCATCTTACAAATTAAATAAAATTCACAGAGAAGTCATAAAATGTCATTCTTTTTTCTTTCTTTTTTTTGCCTGTCCCATTTGGTTCTTTAGCTGTCAGAATTGTTGTCTGAAGACCAACAAGGATACCCAATGGATTGACTTTGCCAAATGGATCATCACGGCCTTGCCGTATTGGTCCATTTGATCAAACTTTGTTGTTATTATTTATTTTATTTTATTTTCAGTTGTTACAGACGGGACAGACATGACTGAGGGATCGGAAAGGGAGAAAGAAAGACGAAGGAAAAGAAAAACAGAAGGGAAGAGGGACAGTGAGAAAGGGCACTTAAAAAGAGAAAGAAGGAAAAAGAATCTCCTGGATCACCTGTTGAGAGAAAAAGAAGAGAAAACAAGCAAAAAAAAAACAAAAAACAGAGCAATATACTAAGCACAACACCATCAAGTTAATCTAGCTAAGTGTAAACAGCGGTAAATACTAAAAGCAGCCAATAGAGGTGTAGTTTAAGTCTATGAACAGTGAACACCCGTGTGCACACCTGTGTGGATCAGTGCGCTTGTATTCAAAAGGTTTCCCCATGTAATGGTCTGCTACAGGATATAGAGAGCCATAGCCCTGTCCCCCAGGGCATGAAGCAGGCATGCAGGAGATCCAGGCTCCAGACATCCAGAGGCTCCAGAGTGCGAGAGCCCAAGGAGGACCACCGGGGGGGGGGGCATCCGTGCCACTCTCCTGGGAAGAGCTGAGGAGAGCTCCAGATGAGGGGTCACCCAGTAGCCACGGAGCAGAAGCCAGAGGGGCCGAGCAACAGGCACCAGGCCCCGCCAAGTAGTCACCGAGAGTGAGCTGGTACACACCTGAGCGCCAAGCCCTGGACACCAAGAACAACCATCGCACTGACCCCTGAGGGCATCAGTTACCGGCAGGGAGTGTGGTGAAGGGAGATAGGCCTTTGGAGGGCTAGAGTTCCCAGAGAGGTGGAGTGTAAGACCCGACCTGACATATACAGTACACATAGACAAACAGGCACACACAGACACAAACATGCATTCCCACCCTCATGCACACATATACAAACACTCAGCACTCACCCAACATAGGGATAGACAAACATGGACACTTTACACACAATCACACTCCCCAAACAAACTCTATGACCCAGGAGATATTTCCCTTTCCCCCAGGGTGGAGGCAAGCAGACTGGCCCAGGCTCCGCAGCAGCCCCCTTCCAGCCCCCCACCCCCACCCCACCCCGATGGCAAGCAGAGAACAGGGGTGTGTGAAGACCCCAAACCTCCCTCCTCTCACTCATGTGTAGTGTTGCTGCGTGTTGTTCTAAGGTGCATTTAAAACACGGGAGAGCATAGTGCTGCAGCCAGAGAGCAGCAGATGTTAGCACGGCCCCTCCTGAGAACCCTTAATGTCTACATGGATTTAAAATTGAGAGGTGGACACCGGCGCCAGAGGTGGGGTTGAATACACAGACTGTCCACTGGATGCCGTTAACGTGCCCACCCTCAAGACCCTATATGTATATGTTATGAGAGTGTGAGTAATGTGGATGTCTAAGTTGTGGAATAAAATTGAGGCACAGGTGGCCAGAAGGGGACAGAGGGGGGGGGGGGGGGGGGGTGCCTCCCCTGCACCCTTGTGACACACCCGCACCCCAAGGCCCTACTTGTGTGGGTGGGTGTGTTGGAGCGGGAAGAGGGAGGAAGCTGGGGATGGGGAGGAAAAGAAAGGAGGCGCAAGATGCCCCTCCCTGGGCCCAGCTCCCCCGCTGACCCCAGTAGGCACCCCCATCCTTCAGCACCCACCAAGGCAAGGGAGCCCAGGCCCATCCAGACCGGGGCCTATGGCAGCAGGACTGCCCAGCCCCACAGGACCCTGGGGAAGCCCACCCGACCCCACCGCAGAGGAAACTGTACCCACCCTAACATTCAATCATCTCTCAGACTGCACAAGACAGTAGACACCCAGGTTAAGTTTATTCTCCACCTCTCCTATGACTCTCCCCCACCTGCAGAGTGGACTCCTGCAAGGATGGAACAAACTCCCTGCCAGTTTAAGAGCCCCCTAGTTAGGCCGATGCGCCAGAGACCCCTTACGCCAGGGCTGAGCACCCGTGCACCCACCCGCCCACAACCTCGGCGACAGACCAACAAGGACTTGGCAATGCATAGAGCAGTAAAAACCATGTGGACTGTATTAGTTTCTGTAGTGACATCATCCAATTTGCCCAACAAGCACACTAAAGGGGAGGTTGGAATTTTACATTTCAGACACTTTGATAAGTCTTCGCATATCCCGCGCCAAAACTTCTGCACTGGTGGACAGAACAAAAGAGCGTGGATGTAATTGTCTGGTGTATTGCCTTGACAGTGTGAGCAGTTGTTGGAAGATGTAAAGCCTATCTGGAACATCCGATGACCTGTATAGTGCACTCTATGTAGTATTTTGTATTGTATTAATTGCAGACTGGGATTTCTAATCAATTTAAAGGTTTTTAAGCATACCTGAGACCAGAAGTTTTGGTCTAAGCCGACTGACAAATCTGCTTCCCACTTTGCAATAGGAAGGTCATGCTTTGACATGTCAATGGCTGTGAACAAAGAGAAACTTGTAAATGACTCATGAAAGAATAAAGTTACGTTGAAACCACACACACCATTGTTTTTCTTGTGACATTACCAATAAGTTTGATGTGTCATTTGGCCCTCTTCCTATTGAAAAAACAAAAGTTGTATCCAGGATGGCCAACATCTAAATGGCCACCATGGTCACCACCCATCTTGAGGTGTTTGCCCCCTCACATATACTAATGTGCCACAAACAGGACTTTAATATCACCAACCATTCCCATGTTATTACGGTGTATCCATATGTATCCAAATGGCCCACCATGTACTTACAATACATAGCTTTTTGTTAAATACTGATAAATACTGATAAATTAATAATAAGGAATCTACCCTCTGGATCTATAACTGTATCGAGTACTGTAAAATTAACATTTTTATGTATTAAAATTGCTACTCCCCTTTGTCTAGAATTATAACAGGCTTAAGTTCGTTTATACCTGTGACAGGCCTGTGAGTCTCTTGTAATAAAATAACATCTGCCTGTAGTTTTTTAAGCTGGTTAAATATCTTTAACCTTTTTTCTCTTGTGCCAGCTCCATTTACATTCCATGTGACAAACCTTAGTGTGCCCATAATTGTGTGTGTATGTCTAATGATGTACGCTGGGTGTTTCGTTTAGACGGGTGAAGAGAATGTGGAAACATCACTTGTTTGTAAATAGAAAGAGAGAAAAAAAATGTGTGGTGGGAGGCTCCATAAGTCTGACTATGTGTGTATATTCACTAATATGAACAAGCGTGCCGTTCTTAAAAGATACTGTTAGATAAAGCAATTGACAACTAAAACTTGACATGAGAAAAAAGTGTTGCATTGATAGGTTTTGAAACTACTACTAAGTATTCACTTCTCTGTCCTCACAACATATGATTTTGAGTGACATTCCATTTTTAATCTACAGAGTTTAATATGCAGGAGAAGCAGTACCAAGTGGAGTAGAGACCACTGGCTCAGACAGAGCAGCGTACAGGTCAAGGCCAGATTGTACGGAGACTAGGGTGAACTGTGGAGACTGTGGACAGTGCAGGCTGTGGTGCATAAACAGGAGCCTGCTCTGAAGCACAGCAAACTAACACTAACTCTAACTTCTGGAGGTGCTGACTTCAGAGCATCATCAGTCTCTGGGGAGGTCAGTGTCACGGACCCGGTTCCAGGGACTCGGGGTCCATGAGCAGTGTGGACTATGATTATTATTATTATTATTATTATGAACATTATCATTATATTATATGGGCGTGCTCTGGTCTGCTGCTTTTCCTGCTCTCCATGTTTGTGTTTTGGAAGGTGTGTGCGTGTGGGTGTGCTTGTGGGCGCGGTCGCGACAGGCAACTTCAGGCCTGGTGGGTGTGGCCCTTACTGTTGACTGGTCACACCCGAGGATCTCCATACACACCTGGCGCCGATCAAGCCTCGTCAGAGGAGCTACAAAACAGAGTGGCTGAAAGCTCCTTGACACTGGATCATTGAGCGACTACCCGTCAGTGTTCCCAGAAATATGAGTGAGTGCTAGTCTGTCGCTTCGTAGTTTTGTGTTAACGGTTGCCTCTGGATTTTCCAGCAGGAGTGTGGGAACGGGAGAGCAGCAAGCACAAGTTTCACGGGAGCGGAGACACGGCGCACGAGCACTGGGAAGGAGACACGTCACGGGAGTTGGAAACTCAAAGGGATTTATTATTGTGTACTATTTACTTCACTGTAAACAAACACACTGTTTGCACCGCAGAGTCCTGCATCTTGGGTCCTCCTTCCCCATACACCCACGGTCTGCCACACAGACCGAGACAGTCCGTGTACTTGTGCAATAAACAGTCTCAGAATTGGCTCTCTGACCAACACAGTAAACAGACTCCAAGTGGTCAGTCTCATGAAGACAAGAAGTTGGATCAGCATACCCAGCTCAGAAACAGAGAATGCAACAACACACTCAGATTCCATAACATTAGCCTTAGGGAGAGGTAAGTGACGGAAGTGACGGACAAGGTAAGCGACTCATGTTGTAACTGACGTCAGACGCCGGAGATTTTGGCGGAAAATTAAAGCGAATGGTAGTTTAGAATTGAACAAAGTTTCTTTAAGCTTCAGTATTACCAAATATACAAAGTTGTCATATAACTAACAACATCTGTCCTATCATCTCTAACACCCTGGAGGACAACGGGGAGAGTTTAGACGCTCTCCAAGATTACATCGACTGCTGTTTCAAAGATTTAGTCATGAAGAAGGCTTAGAGTGCATCTTCCCAGGCCAAAATTGAGACACCGTAATCAAAGAGATGTCGCCCGGCAGACTCCCCCGGCACAACATCGCCTGCCAAGACATTGCAGACATCCTGGAGTCAATCGACAAGAGATCCAGTTTTGATGCGAGGCTGTCCCTGGTGGAGATTTTACACCGGGAATTTTAATCTCTGCGAGAATCCCTGGGGTTCAGCCAGCAGCAGGTGGAAATGCATGCCGCTGAAAATGCCACACTACGGGAGTCGATCAAATCTCTCACCGATAACGTGACCCAGCTAAACATAGAAAATAAAAAAATCAGAATCAGAATCAGAATGGGGTTTATTGCCAAATGTTGAGCAGGTTTACAACATTAGGAAATTGCTGCGGTGCTTCAGTGCAAACATAGTGTCATAAATAGCACTTAAATAGACATGGAAAAAAATAAAAGTAGGGATAAGAATTAAAAGTGCTACGTGGAAAGATATGTGCATGAGATATACATGAGATATATACATGAGAATAAGAATTAAGAGTGCTACGTTGAAAGATATATACATGAGTGCAGGTGGTGATCAGTGCCAAACATGGAATGATGCAGTGACACAGCGTAGGGTCATGTGTTAGTGGCGGGGACAGTCATATGGTTATTGTTCATGTGTCCAACAGCAGAGGGGAAGAAACTGTTCTTATGGCGAGAGGTTCTGGTGCGAATGGACCGGAGCCTCCTGCCTGAGGGGAGCAGGTCAAACAGACTGTGTCCAGGGTGAGAAGGGTCAGCTGAGATCCGAGCTGCACGCCGCAATGTCCTGGAGGTGTACAGGTCCTGCAAAGATGGGAGTCTGCAGCCAATCACCTTCTCAGCAGAGCGCACAACACGCTGCAGTCTCTGTTTGTCCCTGATAGTGGCTCCAGCGTACCACACGGTGATGGAGGAGGTGAGGATGGACTCGATGATTGCAGTGTAGAACTGCATCATCGTCCGTGTTGGCAGGTTGAATTTCTTCAGCTGCCTCAGGAAGTACATCCTCTGCTGGGCTTTCTTGATGACGGAGGTGATGGTGGGCTCCCACTTCAGGTCCTGGGTGATGGTGGTACCCAGGAAGCGGAATGAGTCCACAGAGGTGATGGGGGTGTCAGTCAGGATGATGGGGGGGAGTGGGGCTGTGTGCTTCCTGAAGTCCACAATAATCTCCACTGTCTTCTGGGCATTCAGCACCAGGTTGTTGTGGCTGCACCAGGACACCAGACGTTCAACCTCCCTCCTGTAGGCAGACTCGTCCCCGTCCGAGATGAGTCCAATAACGGTGGTGTCATCTGCAAACTTGATTAGCTTGACAGACTGGTGGGTGGAGGTGCAGCAGTTGGTGTACAGGGAGAAGAGCAGAGGAGAAAGAACACAGCCCTGAGGGGAGCCGGTGCTGATGGTCCGGGAGTCCGAGACATTCTTTCCCAGCCTCACATGCTGCTTCCTGTCCGTCAGGAAGTCAGTGATCCACCGGCAGATGGGATCAGGCACATTCATCTGGGAAAGCTTGTCTCGGAGATGGTCTGGAAGGATGGTGTTGAAGGCAGAGCTGAAGTCCACAAACAGGATCCTGGCGTAGGTTCCTGGGGAGTCCAGATGCTGCAGGATGAAGTGTAGGGCCATGTTGATGGCGTCGTCTACAGACCTGTTGGCTCTATATGCAAACTGCAGGGGGTCCAGGAGGGGGGCCGTGAGGGTCCTGAGATGGGAGAGAACTAGGCGCTCAAAAGACTTCATGACCACAGATGTCAGAGCCACGGGTCTGTAGTCATTTAGTCCAGTGATCCTAGGTTTCTTGGGGACAGGGATTATGGTGGAGGACTTGAAGCAGGCAGGCACATGACATGCCTGCAGTGAGGAGTTGAAAATGCCAGAAAACACTGGGGCCAGCTCGTTTGCACAGTGTCTGAGGGTGGCAGGAGACACGCCGTCTGGGCCGGGAGCTTTCCGAGCATTCAGGTTCTTAAACTGCTTCCTCACATCTGCTTCATGAATATGAAGAGTTGTGGTGGGAGGAGGTGGTGTGAAATCCTCTTTTGTGTGGGGTGAGGAGGGGGGTGTTGTAGGTGAACGGTTTGAAGGTGGTGATGGCTCTATGGAGGGGGGAGAGGTGGGGGAATTAGTGTCCAAAGTGTCTCTATTGTTGGGGCCGTTGGAGGTGTGAAGGCTGCCTGATGGCTCGTCAAAACGGCAGTAGAAGTCGTTAAGGGTATTGGCTAAGGAATAATAAAAGAATCCGTTATCGATCTACAAGCGTAGCATGCGAGACACCCTTGTGTTTTCTGGTATTCAAGAATCTGCCGGAGAGGACGCAGAGGCAACGGTGAAAAGCTTCATTAAAATCCACCTGAAGCTGCCGGAGGACACCGTAAAGAAAATCGCCTTCGATAGAGTGCATCGCTTGGGGCCGTGAGGTCGCCGGCCGGGAGACCACGTCCTATTGTGGCCAAATTCAGCCACTTCAAACAAGAAGAACAGGTGAAAAGCCGCGGCAGGGAATTAAAAGGAACGGACTTCAGCGTGAACGACCAGTTCCCCAAAGAGATCCTGGAACAACGCAGAGTCCTCTTCCCAATCCGACGCGGCCTCATCCAGAAGGGCTCCCGCGCTGTCATCACTGTGGACCGGCTGTACGTGGACGGACAGCTTTACCGTGGACTCTTACCAGATAAGAATCTGCTACACCCTTTCCCTATCCACTCACACTAACTTGCATTAACTTAACATTAACATCTGTTTAACTTACCAGTATCAAATCGCATCTTAAGTGTGATATCATAGCAGAATTAACACCGTCACTCTCCATCAACGGTTTGATTGGAATGTTTCAGGGGTTTTTTTTCTCTCTTTTCCCACTTTTGTTTTTATGCTGCTCACCCTTGTCCTTGGTTTCTTTCTTTATTTCTTTCACTGCTTCGATCACCTGCTTCCACACTCATCCACAAACAACATCCTTTATTTCAACACATACGTACAGCACGATCACACACAATCATGCGCTCAACAGCAGCACATTTATATTAGTCAGACAGCGCACACAGACCTATGCAATACACTCACTTAAGCCAAGCCTACTCATATTAGTAAATATGCACACACATAGTCAGACTCAGGGAGCATCTCGCCACACATTTTTTCCCTCTCTCCTTCTCTTTATCTGTGAACAAGTGATGTATTCTCTCCACCTGTCTAAGCGACACACACAGCATACATCCCTAGTTATGCACAGACATCTATGGGTACACTGAGGTTCATTACATGGAATATAAATGGAGCTGGCTCTGGAGAAAAGAGGTTAAAAATATTTAACCAACTCAAAAAGCTACAGGCAGATGTTGTCCTTTTACAAGAGACCCACAGACCTCTTAGAGGTTCGAATGAACTTAAAACAGCTGAGTTTCCTAATGTGTTCTCAGCTTGTTATAATTCTAGACAAAGGGGAGTAGCAATTTTAATACATAAAAATATTAATTTCACAGTACTCGATACAGTTATAGATCCAGAAGGCAGATTCTTAATCATTAAACAATCTATACTTGATAAAAGCTATGTATTGTAAGTGTATATGGTCCAAATGTTGATGATCCCTCATTCTTTGACGGTTTTTTTCAGTGCACTCTCTGAACACTTAGATGGCACACTTGTTCTTGGAGGCGACCTCAACCTTGGACTAAATGAAGACATGGATAGGCTCAACACAGCAGGAACTCAGCGCAACTGGCAATCCACAAATATAATCAAACAGTATATGAGCGACTTTGGTCTTTGCGATGCATGGCGCTCCCTTCACCCCACCAGTAAGGAATATACTTTTTTCTCACATGTTCATCACTCCTACTCTCGTCTGGAATATTTTTTGGTCAGCAGCTCACTGCTCACATTTCAGACACTGAGATTCACCCTATAGCTGTTAGCGATCATGCTCCTGTGTCTTTAACACTAATGCACAAGAATAATACTACACCAAGAAAAAACTGGAGATTTAATACATCGCTGCTTAAAGATGAAGACTTTATTAAATATTTTAAAAGAGAGTGGACTTCATATTTAGACTTTAATGACACTCCCGGAACATCAGCTTCTGTTCTATGGGAAGCAGGGAAAGCTGTGATGAGAGGTAAAATAATTTCTTTCTCATCACATAAAAAGAAAAAAGAAAACAAAAATATTCAGGAATTAGAAAAAAACATCAAATCACTAGAAGAAGCCTACACGTCCCACCAAAATCAGGAAACATTGAACAAAATACGCAAAACAAAACTAGAATTAAATGAGATAATTGATTTAAAAAAAAAAAAAAATTCTTAGTACAAAGACTACGCTTACAAAATTATGAACATGGTAATAAATCCGGTCAATTTCTAGCAAACCAGCTAAAAATAAAGAAAGAAAAAACAACTGGGAACACAATATATGACCCGAAACAAATGAACAACATTTTCAGGGATTTCTATAAAAGATTGTATTAACCACAAATAAACCCATCTAAAAAGGACATTGATCAGTTTGTAGACCACGTAACTCTTCCAAAATTATTAGACACTCAAGAAATGGCACTGGATTCGCCACTGACATCAGGTGAACTCCAGGAAGCCCTGATAAGTATGCACAATAATAAGGCTCCAGGTCCAGATGGCTTTCTTGCAGAATTCTACAAAGAATTCTGGATGATTCTAGCACCAGTTTTCTACAGAACGTTGTTGGAAATCAAAGAAAAGGGCAGACTTCCATCAAATATGAATTCTGCAAACATTAATCTCCTGCTAAAACCATGCAACGACCCTGTATATCCCTCAAGCGATCGTCCAATATCCCTTATAAATGTAGACCTTAAAATAATCTGCAAAGCTTTCTCAAAGAGACCCGCTTCATCCTGACCAAACTGGTTTCATAAAAGGTAGGCACTCATCAACAAATACACGCAGATTACTTAATTTGATAGACTACTCATACAGTAAAAACCTAGAAACTACAATATTCTCTTTAGACGCAGAAAAAGCATTTGACAGAGTTAACTGGAAATTTCTATTTGCAACTTTACACAAATTTGGTTTTGGATCCTCTTTCATTAACTAGTTAAAATATTATATAACTCCCCAACAGCTTGTGTCAAAACAAATGACCAAACATCCCCCAGCTTCTGTCTCCTGAGGGACACCAGGCAGGGATGCCCACTCTCCCCTTAACTGTTTGCAATTTTTATTGAACCACTAGCAGCAGCAATTAGACAGAATTCAGTAATTAAGGGCATAAAATGCAAGAACGTGGAACATAAAATCAGCCTTTATGCGGATGATGTGTTACTTTTTCTCCAAAACTCACAAACTAATATCTCTGGGGTGATTGAATTGATAAACTCTTTTGCAAGAATATTAGATTACTCAATTAACTGGTCAAAATCTACAGTCATTCCGATTAATTGCTCCTTCCATAATGCTTCTTCTACACCACTGCAATCGGGAAATATAAAATATTTAGGTATTAATGTTTCTCCCAAGCTTGCAGATCTAACTAAATTAAACCATATCCCACTTTTAAAGAAGGTAGAAGATGATCTGGCTAGATGGAAATGTCTACCCATATCATTAATGGGAAGGGTTGCCGCTATAAAAATGATGGTCTTACCAAAAATAAATTATTTATTCTCAATGATCCCAACTAAACCGCCACAAGATTGGTTCAGATCTCTAGATTCATACATGTCCAAATTCTTTTGGAAAAATAAACCCCCACGTATAAGCTTAAAAACACTACAAAAGACCAAGGATAGAGGAGGACTAGAACTGCCTAACTTTCAGCACTACTTCTTAGCCAACAGGCTTCAGTTTATCTCAGGATGGCTAAAACATACCCTCTTAGATGAACCTTGGCTAGATGTAGAACAGGCACTTTGCAATAATCTAGAGATTTCAGATCTACCATTTATCAGCTCAAACATCCAACGACATGAATGCTTCAAAAGCGTCAACATCAGCTCTTCTCTGACAGCATGGTGGGAGTTTCTAAAATTGACGGAGTCTTCATTAATCCCATGCAAACATACACCTATCTGGAACAACCCTGACATATTACAAACCAATAATATGATAAACTTTTCAGATTGGAATGGTAAAGAAATCAAATGCTTAAAACATATATTAGAAGGAACAGAATTTATTTCATTTGACAGACTAGTTACACAATATGGGATCAACAATAGAATAGAATAGAATGCCTTTATTGTCACTATACAGTTGTACAATGAGATACAGAGCCTCTCCTACTCAGTGTAAACATGCTGGGGGGGGGGGGGGGCGGTACAGTTCTGCAGCGCTATGTACATATGGACAGTATTAACATAGGGAAAAACATATATATATATATTAGGGGTGCAACGATACACAAAATTCACGGTTCGGTTTGGTTCGATACTTTGGTGTCACGGTTCGATATTTTTTCGATACAAAAAAAATGTTCATGCCTTTTTAATTTGTCATTTATTAAAATTATAAATATATATTTTAACTCAAAAGTACAGTTTTTAAATTTAACCCTAACCCTTGTGCGTGTTTTTTATTTTGACAGCGAATGCGCACCTGCGGACCACTTATGTGCAGCCCTGGTTATTTAGCTCCTCATTTTGCAGCCACAGAAATTCTTTTGTCCATGAAACCATAAAGCTGCACTTTCTTTTTGCCTTATAGTCTGATTTGTCATAACTTCTCCGTTTTGTGGTAAGCTTTTCTTTGGCTGTCACTTCTTCACCCTGACCTGTCTTATTTGGCTCAGCAGAACTAAAATATATATCTGTCTGTGAAGGTTCTCAATCATCCAGGTCATCGTAGTGAAATATATATCCTGCCGCACTCACATAAGCTCAGCGATTCTCTGCGCGATCAACCTCTCACATGTTTAAGCTTGCTGCGGGAGATTTCACTTGTCATGTTTGCATAGTAAGCTAACAATTAATAAGACGATGTCAGAGGAATTGGTGCACAAATTATCATCACTCACAGATCAGTGCTGTCGCTCTCTATACACCGTTCACGCGATTGCAAAGTGAAAGCAAAAAAACAAGTGCAAATTCAAACGCGATTTCAATATGTCACATATTGACAGTGGCTCACCGATGCCAATGACATAATTACCCAGCTACATTTCCGAAAGAATGCAAAAGCATTGACATATATTTTTCCTTCCTACAAAAGCCCGACGGGCAGGGAAGAGATAGATTTTGGTAGCCCAACTGAAAAAATCGCTAGCCCCGGGACGTCGGGCTAGCGATATTGCGAGCCCTGTATCTGATTGAGGAATCACTCATCTTTGGAAAAGAGAGTTTATTACAGAGAAATGTCTCTTTCCAAAATAAAAGCTATACTATCCGCTTCTTCTGGGCTATATTCTCAGCAGCATATTAAACAGCTGTCTAAATGACTCGGCTAAAGTTAGTAGCATGCTTGCTTGTTTTTTTCTGCTTCCACTTGTCTTTGCACTAGGATGATGTCGGCGTAAATGTGCAGTCATATTCGTTGTGTTCCCACTAGTGCTTTCAGGTTAATCTCGTTGAAATGACCTTAACGCCACAACACGGCAAATCTCCGTTAATGAGCTATCCCTGATAGCCCCGTGCATGGGGCTAGACGGCCAACACGTTAACGAGCTAACTGCGCTAACACACTAGTTCCCACCCATGTAATTGAGCATTGCATGGCACATCCAACATACTGTTTTACTTTAGTCCATGACTCGCTTACCTTCAGGGTCATACGTCACATGAAAACCAAAATAATTCCAAACGCCAGATCTGAATGAGAGTGGGGGAGGTCCATGTTGTAAGGGGAGCTTAACTTCTGTCTCGCTAGCTTGCCCTGCGCTCTTCCTTCTGACGATGCTGTCTGTGTTGAGCGCTCAGTGAATCTGCGTTCGACTACTCCGCCTAGGCTGCACTGTCGACCCTAGGCGGAGCAGTCGAACGCAGATTCACTGAGCGCTCAACACAGACAGCATCGTCAGAAGGAAAGTTGATAAAATAAATTACAAATGTTGTATTGTTCGATATATGCGTACCGAACCGAAAGCACTGTATCGAACGGTTCAATATCGATACGAATATCGTTGCACCCCTAATATATATATATAAACTGTACAATATACAAGACGTAAGTAATATGTAATGAATAGTGTTATGTATACAAGAAAAACTTTTTAGAATATCAACAAATTAAATCCATAGTAAAAAAGAAATTCAAACCGGGTCAAGTTGAACTACAAACACCACCAAGTGTGGTTCAATTTCAAAAAGAAGAAGCAAAAGAAGATCCAAACTAAGCTTCACATAAGCATCGTCATGAATTCACTATAACTTTTGCTGTTTTGCTTCCACCACGATAAAATCACACTTCATGCACAGCTCTCTCTCTCTCTCTCTCTCTCTGTACTTCAAGAACAGTTTCCCGTCTATCCCCGAAATCTGTTTTCTGCATTATTCACTTGCTTGTTACGCACAAGACTAACGTTGTTTACAGCGCTGTCGGCCGATGTTTTTTTTTCCCTTTTACTTACTTCCGAAAAGAAAACCTAATTTCTGCCGTTCAACAGGCTTCTGAACAAATTTAAACTTTTTAAAATTATACAAAATGCAAAATGCTCAGCTGTGTCTCTAATAACACCGCTGTAACTTCAGAGGTAATGTTCATAAGTTGATTAATGGTTTTCTTTCGTTTGTGATCTACTGCAGAATATTTTTATAAAATCCCAGGCCAGGAAAATCACCTTCATGTTTTTTCTGTGCTAATCAACGTTGACAGGCTATGACAGCGTCCTTATGTGCCAACACCGGTGTTTTAACTAGCAAAGCAACGTGGCTGATGTGGAGTGAAGCCACGTTAATGACAACGTGTACAACCATTGGAGATGTGAGCAGGAACAATTGACGGAACAACTGACGGAAAAAATGTGGACTTTATACCAGTTTTTAAATTGTGTTGATCGGCCACGTAAAACCAGAGTTATGATAAAAATATCTGCAATGTTTGTTTTTCTTCCTGAATACTGTCGTTGTTTATATTTACTGCGGGAAGAAACGGTAAAAACTGCGTTTTATAAGGAAAACACTCAAAAGCACTCTCCGCCTGTGAGCAAAAACAAAACAAAAAAACACCTCCCACCCTTTCCTATTGGTGGAAAAATGTACCATGTCGACCAATCAAAAAATGAAATGGCAATGTGGCATTTAGTTGTTTAGGAAGGGGGAAGATTTAGGAGTGACAGCGGTGTTTTGAGATGTGAGAGATTTGTGACATTTAGCATGTTTGGCATAAAGTTGGTGTGTTGTCTTGTGTAGTTAGTGTGTAGTGTAGTCAATAGTTTTGTTGTGTGTGTGAGAACAATGAGGCGACTGCTGAATGTTACAGGTGTTACAGCAGTGATACATCTGCTGTTGTCAGGCCTGCAGGTATCAGGTTGTTGTTCTCCTTCATCTCATAGTGGACAGAAATTATTTTTTGGAGTGACACAAATAATTTGTGTGGCATCAGATTTGAGGCAGAACAGCTGATTGTTCTGTAAATAGTTTGAAATGTTTATTTAAAAAACTCCTTGGCTGCACTTTTAGGTAAACAGCTGCAAAAACTTTGTTTTACTTTTCTGAAGAAGTAACTATATAATTAATTGCCCAACATTATATACTGTATTTTGCAGACAGTATATAATGTATATAATAAATATATATATATATATATATATATAATAAAGTATATAATTTTCCCTGATCACAGACTCATACTCATAGTACAAGCCAGAGCTTTATTTAAAAAAAAAAAAAGAGAGAAAGAAAAAGAAAGGTGTGTTTTCAAAATTGGAGTTATTTTTACTTCCAATAGTGTTAACATGCTACACAGGTCATGAACAAGAATTTTTTTTTTAATTTTCATTATAAGTGGGCTAAAGCATTAATTAAAAGTAGTCTAACATAAATGCTAGACTAGGGCCACTTCCGGCGCCCCCCGTGTGCGGCAGCCTGTTACAGCAGCTCTGCTCAATCTGAGTTTCTTTCTTTCTTATCTTTTCTTCTCGTAATTTTTTATAACTAACGTATCAGTAATTAGACTCTGCAACCATGTTCTACCGTTTTGTGCTAGTTCTGGTCGTTTTTCTTAGTTTATTTCTACTTTTTTCACGCGTGTCTGGGGACCCAGAGCAGGGATCCTTTGTTTACAGTAAGGATCAGCTGTTAGCGCTGCGTCCCGCAGCGGTACTGCCGGCGGACAGACCCGACATTCCCAGCGAGCTGAGGAGGAAAAGACGGGGGTGTCGTGCTGGGAAGGAGCGCCGTCGCCCGAGAAGGAGACGTTATCGACCATCTCTTCCTTCTGTAATCATTGGAAACGTAAGATCTTTGCCCAATAAGATGGATGAGCTCACGTCGCTAACCTGGTCACAGAGGGAGTACCGGCAATGTAGCATCATGATGCTAACGGAGTCGTGGCTAACACCACTAACTCCGGACACAAGCGTGACACTACCGGGATTTCAGATGCTGCGAGCGGACAGGACGAGAGAGAGCGGTAAGAGGAAAGGAGGGGGACTGGCAGTTTTTGTGAACGACAGATGGTGTAACCCTGGGCACATCACTGTGAAAGAACAACTCTGCAGCAGAGACATTGAGCTGTTAGCCGTTAGCATGCGTCCGTACTATCTGCCCCGGGAATTCTCGCATGTTATCGCAATAACAGCGTATGTCCCCCCCTCGGCCAACGCGGATGCAGCCTGTGACACTCTCCACTCAGTGGTCAGCAGACTGCAAACACAATCTCCGAGAGCCCTTCTCATAATATCAGGGGACTTCAATCATGCCTCTTTGGACTCCACACTGCCCACCTTCACCCAGTATGTGACCTGCTCAACCAGAGACAATAAAACACTGGACTTACTGTATGCCAATGCTGAAGAGGCATACAGTTCATCACCTCTCCCTCCACTGGGCAAATCTGACCACAACCTGGTGCACCTTGTCCCTGTGTATGAGCCCTTAGTGCGCAGGGTGCCACCAGCCACCCGCACAGTGCAGAGATGGTCAGAGGAGAGCGAGGAGGCTCTTAAGGACTGTTTTGAGTCGACTGTGTGGGAGGTGATCTGTGACGACCATGGAGAGGACATCGACAGCCTTACTACATGCATTACTGACTATATTAATTTCTGTGTGGATAACACCGTACCTACCAGGACTGTACGGTGTTTCTCCAACAACAAACCTTGGATTACCCCAGAAATTAAAGCTGTCCTCAAGCAGAAGAGGAGGGCCTTCAAATCCAAAGACAAAGAGGAGTTGAAAAGGGTGCAGAGAGTTGAGGGGACTGATAAGGAATGGGAAGGACAGCTACAGGCAGAAGATGGAGAACCAGCTTCAGCAAAACAACGTTGGTGAAGTCTGGAGAGGCCTCAGAACCATCTCAGGCCACAAACAGCAGAACTCTCTGCCTGGGAGGGATGTGAGGTGGGCAAATGAACTGAATCATTTCTTCAACAGATTTGATTCAACCATGAGACAGTCTACAACATCGGCTGCAGACTCACCCACCCCCACTGCTGCTGTTCCACCTCAGACACTTCACACCTCCTCTATTCACCCTGCTCACTCCTCCCCACCCCCAACAACAGCATCCAATACACACTCAACACAAGGCTCCAGCCTGTCTCTCTCAACCACCCAGGTTAGGAGGGAACTGAGGAGGATTAATGGCAAGAAGGCAGCGGGCCCAGATGACATCAGCTCGAGGGTCGTCAGGTCCTGCACGGACCAACTGTGTGGGGTGATGGAGCACCTCTTCAACCTGAGCCTGAGGTTGGGAAGAGTCCCACAGCTCTGGAAAACCTCCTGTGTTGTACCAGTGCCAAAGACTTCACGCCCCAAGGACCTCAACAGCTACAGGCCGGTGGCTCTGACATCCCACCTGATGAAGACCCTGGAGCAGTTGGTCCTGGCTCAGCTTCGGCGCCTAACAAGCTCATCACTGGACCCACTTCACTTTGCCTACCAGCCTGGCATTGGCGCGGATGATGCCGTCATTCACCTCCTACATCGTTCCCTCGCTCACCTGGAGACCGCTGGAAGCACTGTGAGAATCATGTTCTTTGATTTCTCCAGTGCCTTCAACACTATTCTTCCCTCGGTTCTGAAGGACAAGCTGGAGAACTCTGGAGTGGACCATCACCTCACTACCTGGATTTTGGACTACCTCACCGACCGACCACAGTATGTGAGGACTCAGGGCTGTGTGTCGGACAGGGTCGTCTGCAGTACGGGGGCCCCACAGGGAACGGTTCTGGCTCCGTTCCTCTTCACCATCTACACTGCAGACTTCTCCCACAATTCCACCCAGTGCTTCCTGCAGAAGTTCTCTGATGACTCTGCAATAGTCGGCCTCATCACTGATGGGGACGACAAGGAGTACAGAGGACTGACTCAAGACTTTGTGGACTGGTGCCAGCTGAACTACCTCCAGATCAACGCCAGTAAAACCAAGGAGCTGGTGGTAGACTTCCGCAGGCACAAGCATTCTCCACTGCAACCACTGAACATCCAGGGTATGGACATTGAGGCTGTGGACAGCTACAGGTACCTTGGTGTTCATCTGAACAACAGACTGGACTGGACTCATAACTCAGACGCCCTCTACAGGAAAGGGCAGAGCAGGCTGTACCTGCTGCGGGGACTCAGGTCGTTTGGGGTGGAGGGCCCACTCCTGAAGACCTCCTATGACTCTGTGGTGGCTTCTGCTATCTTTTATGGTGTGGTCTGCTGGGGCGGCAGCATCTCTGCTGGGGACAGGAAGAGACTGAACAGGGTGATCCGAAGGGCCAGCTCTGTTCTAGGATGCCCTCTGGACCCAGTGGAGGTGGTGAGTGACAGGAGAATGGCGGCTAAGCTGTCATCCCTGTTGGACAACGTCTCCCACCCCATGCAGCAGACTGTGACAGCACTGAGCAGCTCCTTCAGTGGGAGACTGCGGCACCCACGGTGTGGGACGGAGAGATTTCGCAGGTCTTTCCTCCCCACTGCTGTCAGACTCCACAACAAAGACTTTAACTGAACAAACACACACATCCATACATGTGCAATAACACTAAGTGCAATAATCTTTTCTGGCATCGTTGTATTTTTACTCAGTTGTATATAGCATTCGTATTCTATTTTTATCTTATTGTATATTTTTATTCTATTTTATTCTACTGTATATAGTATATTATTTTATTCTATTCTGTACAGCTGTGTACTGTATTTATTCTTATTGTATTCTAATTTTTGCGTCATAACTTTTGCACTGTCCACTTCCTGCTGTGACAAAACAAATTTCCCACGTGTGGGACTAATAAAGGTTATCTTATCTTATCTTATCTTATCTTATCTTATGCTGTAATTTGATTATTTTAATAAACCATGTAACTTGGATGGATTCGATGCTGGCGTGACCACAGTGCACACGTCTGCTGTTGCTCACAGTGGTCCAAGGGACGCTCAGGGAGTTTGTGTGTTCGCTCAGACACATGATAAATTAGAGGAAACATTGCTGGTCACATAATAACAAGCACAGTCATTTATAGAAATCTATTTTTTTTTTATTTGAGCAGTGTTATCAGTGACTTTGGTACCATGTTTGTGAGCATTTCCCACATATGCAAAGGAAGAGGGTCAGGAAGTACAAGTGATGTACTTTCAAGCATGCTTCTCCACCATGAAAACTTTGGAGAAAAATGTGTCTGTTTTAATTAGTGGAGTGTAAAATGACAGTAAGTATTTGCAGGCTCAAGATGGTCCATTTTTCATGTTTTCATGTTAGAAAACATGTCATGCATAACTGCTAAAACTCAGTTACTAAAGCTCTTTCAAGCAGTAATGTGTACAAATTACGCCGTAACTGATCAATTATGAGACGTTTTCCCAGCCACTACGTGAGAAGTGGTCATTTCCCATGCTCTCAAAGTAGCGCGCATTGTATCGGGTGGGGGCTGCTGTTAACTTGTCCCTCAATGAACGATGGCGTCGTCTTCCAACAACAGTGCTGGTGCGAACAATCAGGTGAGTGTTTAAGTTTGGAACAGTTACACTGCAGTCTGTGAATACTACGAATTTAAGAAGTGACTATTGTTACGGTAAATTTTTCGGCTATTCAGTTTTTTATTTTATAACGTTTTTTACTGAAATGCTAGCTCAACAGAAACGCCTCGCTATCATTTTCAGCTGAAACTTACGTCCTACTTGATCTGTAAGCTTGGAGAACAACAAAGTTAGTGAAGTAACGTAAAATTCTTTGTATTTAATTTAGGAGCATAAAGTTTCCCAGGTCATGCACAGACAACCCCTCGATGTGGACTATTTGCAGTTTGTTATCGACCATGAGATGGTCCTTTTAAGATCTTTGTCCGATCAGGTTGAGATCCCTCAAAGTATTATAAATGCTCTGATAGAGCTGTCAACTGTGCTCAGTATGGAGGACGTCAATGAACAAACCCCCTCTCAGATGTCAGTGTCAGAAGGAAAGCTGGGACGTCCAAATTACAATGTATCACCTGTACAGCTCCAGATAGTGACAGAAATGTTCTTATCAATCACCCAAATTGCAAAACTTCTTGGAATATCTGTGAGGACAGTGAAACGTCGTTTGCATGAATATGGCATTTCCATAAAGCAGTGCTACAGTACAACAAGTGATGAAGAGCTGGACAATTTAGTAAGATCTATAAAGACAAGAACACCTCATGTTGGATAAAGGATGATGAAAGGGATGCTTCAAGCCATGGGCCACCATGTACAGTGGAAGAGAGTGTACTCGTCGATGCACCGTGTGGACTCTGCTGGTATTTTCTCAAGAATGACAAGGCTGGGATTTGTGGTCCGAAGGACATATTCAGTGCAAGGTCCTCTTTACTTGATGCATATAGACACAAACCATAAACTAATAAGGTAGGATGAATTCTGACAATACTGCTAAATACTGAATTATGTTTTATACCTGTTAATGCCCTAGTTGTTGTTTTTGTTGTTCTTTTTACAGATTTGGCCTGGTGATATTCGGAGGGATAGATGGGTACTCAAGAAAGGTGATTTTTCACTTTCAAAATTGAGCTGAATGAGATGTTAATTGAAAAGTGAAATACTTGTGTTTTGGTCTACCATAAAACTTACCATATACTGTAATATAGAGATCCTTCTGTAGAACAAAATGTTCCTAATCTGTTTATGTTTGTCAGTATTTGGTGACTATAAATGCTTGGTAAACTAATTCTTCAAGTTGCTAAAAGGATTTTTTTTTACCCTTTGCATTTGGGTGAATAGTTGATTACAAGTACTGCTACACCTCATGGCAGCTTGCTACCTTGGGAATTATGTAGCCGGCTTTTTTTCTTGTACTTATAAATATAAAATAAATGTACCAAGCTACAATACCCGATAAACATGTTTCTATCTTTAATTATAGTAACTTGACTTGACCAAGTTTCCACTTAATGATATTTACATCTCTAGATCATGTACCTGGGTGCTGCTGCCAACAACAGAGCATCAACTGCACTTGCTTTCTTCTTGGAGGCTGTACAAAAGTATGGCTTTCCATTGAGGTAAAATCTATACAAAATTAATTTTCACAATGCTTATGCAAATGTGTAAATATGATTCCCCCCCCCCCCCCCCCTTGATTAGCAGTGTAATTATTTTGACATGCAATATGTAAACTGTAGCCTATATGATCAGTTTAAATGTTTAAATGGTTCAAACATTTAGAATTCTTGAAAGGTGTGCTTATACAGAGCTGCACACTGTTGAATGACCAAAACAATAAACTTCTAATAACCAGTCTAAAGTAAAATTATATTAAAAACACAAAGGCTGCAATAAATTTTAAGAGTGACATGTTTTTTTTAGATTTAAAACAAATTGTACTGTCGATGTTTAATTTTGTTTCAGAGTTCGAGGGGATCAAGGGGTAGAAAATGTTGGAATAGCAAGATGCATGTTCACCATCCGGGGCTGTGGAAGAGGAAGCTTTCTGTCAGGCAAGAGTGTTCACAACCAAAGGTATGTGTAGTATTTGTATAAATGTCCCATGGAAATAAGAAAAATGTTCTTATATATTTTTCAATTCAGTGAATTTCTGGGTAAAATTCTGAAAACGTTGCCATATTTTGATGTTGAACAGAATAGAGCGCTTGTGGCGAGATGTGTGGATGGCTGTTTCAAGCGTGCACTATGAAACCCTTCACAACCTCGAGGATGAAGACCTTCTGAATCCAACTGATGGTGTCCACATGTTTTGTGCCCAACATACATTTCTTCCACGTCTGCAGAGGGATCTGGATGTCTTTAGACAGGGTTGGGATAACCACCCTCTAAGGACAGAGAGGAATCTGTCCCCACAACAACTGTGGACACTGGGACTCCACCAGAATCCAGTTGATACTCCAGACACAGTGGAGATACTAAAACAAATCTAAATTATACAATCCCTCTTTAATCAAGTTTCAAAAAGTGCACTTGGAGATGTTGAAAAAAACACGGTGTGCTGTCACTGCAGACTATCAGCTTTAAGTTGGGGGTATTTGCATCCAAATCAGTTAAAAGTTGTAGGAGTTACAACAGTCTGCATGTGTACCCCCCACTTGTTAAGTTACCAAAAGTAATGAGACAGAATATTAATCATAACTGAAACTGGATCGCAGAGACTTCAGCAGATGTTGGGCTTCATACCTGCTGATGCTCTGTCAGATCTCTACTAAAACTGTTTTCACTTCCAGCTATTATTGAGGCATTTGTCCTTCAATTTTGTCTTCAGCAATGAAACACTGCTCCGTCAGATTCAGGTCAAGTGATTGACTTGGCCACTGCATAACATTCCACTTCTTTTAACTATTTGTTTTTTTTCTGCAAAATGCTTTAAGTGATTGTCCATCTGGACCATCAAGTGCTGCCTCATGAGTTTCGAAGCATTTGGCTGAATATGAGCAGTTATATTGCCCAAAACACTTCAAAATTTATCCTGCTGTTTTTGTCAGGAGTTGCTTCACTAAATACAAGAATATCACATCCCTGGCCATGGAACATCAGAGAAGCCAATTGTTCCATTACTTTTGGTCCCTTAAGTGGAAGGCACATATGAAAACAGTTCAAATACCTCTGCAGTTATAGCCAATCGTGTTAGTTTCATTTCAAATCCATTGCGTGGCATATAGAGCCAAAAGTAGAATTCCCATGTTCCAATATTTATGGAGCTGACTGTTTGTCTTGAAATTCCCAACACTGTTTTTGAATTGTCATTTGAAATATCTTTTTTTTTTTTTAAATCATCACAGGAACTCGAGGATGCGTACTTAGATGTCAACTCTATTGGTGAGCTGGATGGGAGCAATCCTGGAGTAATTCTTCCATCAGATAGAGGACATCTGAGGAGGACATGGCAAGACTAAGAGACACTGTCAATGTAACAAGGCCCTCTCAGTCACATGGCCGAGACATTTATTTGGATGTACTTAACTTTGTACTAGCTCACCGTTCCTAGGCGGCAACATTTTTATTTTGAATTTTCAACCCAGAGAAGGTTCATGAATAGCTCAGGCCTTTATTTGATGTGATATACATGTAAAATGAACCTGCCAGGAAATGTTTATGTGAACACTCAAACATCACATTACAAACTATTTTTTTTGTCTCTGGCACATTTTTCAACAGTAAACCTGTATGTTTTTGTGTGCTTCATGCCACTCATTAAAGAACTCTGGCTGTCAATCTCCAACTTTGAAATGTGCTTCCTGAACATTAAATGGAAGGAGCAGCATTTTGAGTTACACCTCAAAACTATTGATAGACAATGCTTTACACATTGTTAAATTCCTGGCCAAGATGAAAAGCCTCCAGCAGAACCATTCTGAATTGACTATAGGACTTCATATGTTTCACAGGCAGGACAATGGTCTTAGCACAGGATGACACAACAGTATAGCAGATGCTGTGATTTCCAAAGTCAGCTTCACAATTGTGATTAAATTTTACCACCACAGCAAAGTCCTTCTTTTCTGAGGGGAGGAGAGTAACATGGCCTTGACCGGTGATCCATTGCAGAAACCTGGCAGGTGTGATAGATCTTGGGCCATCTTCGTCAGCTACATGTTCTTGACCTTCTGTTAGGATAAGAGTGAATTTTAAGACGTTTTGAAGAACCCTGGCCTTTTGGACAAAAAAAATATCTAAATATTTGAATTCGATACAAGTGTAACTTTTGTCACTAAAACCTTAGAATATAATTTTGGAATGTGACAACTATAAACTAGACAAAAATAACCATTTACCTTCTGACTCATAAAGCAAGTCCTGAATGAAGTTAACCAGGTCCAGCTCAACCTGATGCTTGGAGGTTCCCTTCTCACTCAGCTGAGGGTGAATGGACGCCATGACAAACTCGGCACTAACCTATGATGATATTAGAAAGCAAAGCAACCCAACGGCTTGATTACTTCAGGGATGCAGTATTCGGGCCCTAGAACTTTTCCACAGTTTGTCACATTATAGCCACAAACATGAATATATTTTATTGGAATTCAACATAAAAGACCAATAAAAAGTGGTAAACAACTGGGAATTGTAACAAAATTCATCCATGATTCAAAACATTTTTTTACAAATAAATAACTGAAAAGTGTGGTGTGTGTAATTATTCAGCCCCCTCAGTCAATACTTTTTAGAAACACCTTTTGCTGCAATTACAGCTCCCAGTCTTTTAGGGTATTTTTCTACCAGCTTTGCACATCTACAGACTGACATTCTTGCTCATTCTTCTTTGCCAAACTGCTCCAGCTCAGTCAGATTAGATAGACAGCGTCTGTGAACAGCAGTTTTCAGATCTTGCCACAGATTCTGGATTGGATTTAGATCTGGACATTGACTGGGCCGTTCTAACACATGGAAATGTTTTGTTTTTCTATTGTTGCCCTGGCTTTACTGTATGTTTAGCAATCATCAGGAAATGTCTATGGGCAACTGACTACACTGAGACCAAAGGGGGCTGAATAATTACACACACCACACTTTTCAGTTATTTATTTGTAATAAATATTTGGCATCATGTATGATTTTTGTTCCACTTCTCTAATGTACACCACTTTGTGTAGGTGTTTCATTTAGAGTTCAAATAAAATAGATTCATATTTGTGTCTGTAATGTAACAAAATGTGTAAATGTATGTAATACATACATGTAAAACTGAAAATACGTTTGTACTCACTTTCACATCTCCCCCAAGGACGAAGAGAGGCTGGCAGATTTCTGGGTATTGCTTAATCAGCAGGTGGAGGCCATACAGCTGCAAACCCTCCTTGAGTTGTTCCAACATTGGCTGCAATCTAAGCACAGCATGGAGTGTAATGGCTCTGTGGGTACAAAAAAAGAGATTAAACAACATCTTCAGATGCTATTTTTCTTACATTCATATAGAAAAGCTTCTATCCCCAAGCCATCCGTGCCCTAAACACACACACCCGCCCTCTCACATCATCTATAATTGACTGAGACAGGACTCTTCCAGACACAATTCCTTTAATTTTAAATATGTTTATATTGTCTATCCTGTAAAATAGTCAGATATCTATTCATATTAATGTACAGAATTCACCTGCTTGCTGCTACTACTGCACATTCACCCAGTGTATATACTATATATACATATATATAATGTTCTTCCTCTACACCCCCCCCCCCCCCCCCCCCCCAATTTTTGCACATGTCGAGGAGCGTGTCAGGCTACATTTCACCGTGTGTTATACTTGTATAACTATGCATGTGACAAATAATAAAGAACCTTGAACCTTGAACCTTGAAAAACGAAAACCTGTCACAGCATACCGGACAATCGGTTCCTTGTTTTGAACCGAGATGGCTCCAGTGAATCCACAGTTTAAAATCTCATCAGTAAGGCCCTGAAGTGACTGCTCAGTTGAAGATTCCACCTAAAAGTAATTTAAGAGATGAAATTATATAGCTGCAATGTGTACTAAGGCAATATTTTTACTAGTTATACAGCACCTGGTCAATCAGTAACCGCAACTGTGAATCTGCCACTGTAATTTTTATCCAGCTGTGTTGGGTTGATCTGCCCATTGCAGAGGTAACTGTAAGCCCACTGGCTGAAAAATGTAGGGGCAGGACCTCCTTGTGCCAAACTAACGGCCAGAATCTCACCAACAGTCCTACTTATACAAACAGCATGAGTGTATTGCTTATACTATAAAACATGACAGTTTTCCCTTTCTTTAAAATAAACATGCCTGAAGAGTCCACTGTCAAAGTCAGTAAGGGAATAGTGTGGACTTTTTTGATGTGGTGGTCCTTCAAAGAAACGAGTCTTGATTCCGGCGACCATTTCTATTGAGAGAAGAAAGTTATGAATTATCCGATGTAAAACATTCATTTAGAGCTGGGTGAAATAAGATTTTTTTCATATCACAGTATTTTTTTCATTTGAGGCAATACTGATATATATATATATATACACATATATATACACACATATATATATATCATAATGTGTCTCACTGATTTTGAAGGCTTAACATGACAGATGTACTGAAGGAACATCATACATCTGTTCCAGATATGTAAAAATTCCATTCAAAATGAAAATGTTGATTCAAAAAAGATGCCCTGCGATGGACTGGCTACCCATCCAGGTTGTACCCCGCCTTTCGCCCTGTGACCGCTGGAGATAGGCACCAGCACTCCCCGCGACCCCACAAGGGATTTTTGGGGCAGGGATAGCTCAGTAGGTAAAGTGGTCGCCCCATGATCGGAAGGTCGGCGGTTCGAATCCACTTAACGGCTACCCTGAGGTACCCCTGAGCAAGGTACCGTCCCTACACACTGCTCCCCGGGCGCCTGCTTAGTGGGCTGCCCACTGCTTCACTGAGTGAATGGGTCAAATGCAGAGAAAAACAAGTAATTTCCCCATGGGGATCAATAAAGTATCCATTATTATTATTATTATAAGCGGCCAAGAAAATGGATGGATGGATGATTCAAAAAAGAAATCATAGTATACAGAAAGGTGTACTTGAGACAATAATATTGACACCTTTTATCAACACCAAACCAGTAAGCTCATAACACAACATAGTCACATCACAGCCATGCTATGGTTTAAAAAAAAAGAGTATTTTCCCTGTGTTACCGGTGTTTTGGTTTTCGACCTTGGTTTTCTCATTTTTGGTTTCGGCCAAGAACTTTCATATCAGTCCATCCCAAATTATAAACATGATTGATGTATAGTTTAGTAAAGGAGAAATATAGTCATATTTACAACACAACTGGAGCAGAGTTCACTTAGAAGATAAAATATATATTACAGAAGTATAAAATTTAGAGATTGGTCATTTCTTCAACATAAATAATACGAATGGAAAAGTAATTGATCTCTTTAAGTTCACCTGTGAGAAATTCTTTTTGAAAGGCACCAGTGTCTATTCCTGCTTCCCCAAAGAAGGACACCTTCAACATTGCAGTGGGTGAATTTTTCTTTTGACGTTGCCACTGCAGAAGGTCTCTCTCCAGAATGTTTGTTCTTGAAATAAGGATGAACTGCTTCTCCACATCAACTCTTTGACAAATCGCATCCAACACATCGTCGACACTAAAAAAATCCATAAATGAAAGAATAAACACTCTTTATTCAGTTCAGAGTATTAATAGTCATCTGTGTGTGTGATGTTTTTTACCTTTTCATATGGTCCTCTTCTACTATGTTCTCCTCAATTTCATCCACGTCTATTACATTTTTGCTTCTAATAAAAATAAAGAAAAAGTTGGTGTGTCAATGGGAAATTCTCAAGATGTTATATCCTATATGTAATTTTAAAAGCCTTGCTTTTTCAACTACCTTTATCCACATGTGCTTTCATGGATTTCAAGGAAATAAGGTGCAAATTTCAAGTTACAGATAGGACACTGAAGTTTCTAAAACAGAAATGAGAGTTAAAATATTGAATAGAGTTCCATTGTAGTTATGTTAATGGTCTATACTCATTTATATTAAGATATTACTTCTTCATCCAATTCCTCTGTGTCGGTGTGCTCTTCAGAAGGCTGCACGGACACTATTTGGACCTCGGTTTGACATGCCTATCATAATTAATAGACATATAACATTGCTGATTAAGATTTTAAAAAAAGTGGGACAATTTTTTTATTGCCATTTCAATGCAATGCAATTTCATTAAAATAAATGCATATATTGTTCTAAGATGTATGTACCTCTGTGTCCTCAGCTGAAGACCCAGACTCTGTGCACTCCTGCACATGAAGAGCCAAAATATGCAATGGCAGACTTACTTTGCATGTTTGGCATTGTGCTTTGGGCATATTTTTAAATTCAACTGCATCAGGAGGTAACGGAGTAAGGTCAAATTCTTGCTGTAAAGGTACTATATACAGCAAGTTTTTCCCATTTCCTGTCATACTGCGTATTAGGGTCCCTGTGTAACCTTCAGAATCAGGAGGGACCAGTGTCAGTTTCCTTTTACCCTGACCGCCTGAAAAAAGTAGAGCCCAGATCTAGTTCACATAGGTGCAAATTATGGGACTATCATGTAATAAACATTTGTTACCCCTACCTGTAGCCTTGTAGAGCAACCATCCTCCAGTCAGACCCTGCATTTTAGGATATTCACTTTGAAGAAGTCCAAATAACTGCAGAAGAAGATCAATATTGTGATGCCTGCAGACTTGATGATCTTTACAGAGACATGTAAGTCTGAAAATCTATATATTTATTCCTTAAACCTCTTCATGGTTCATGTCCCTGGACATTGTGAGATGTCTTTTACCCAGTCCTGCCTGTGCAAGCTGAAATTCCTCAGAGGAGGTAGGTGTTGTTTCTGCATTACAGTTCAGCAAGTATACATAGAAACTGAAAGGCTTCCATGCTTTAAAAGGTGGTGTCACAGGGATCCTTGGATTATGCATCTTTCGTTTTCCAAGAAAACTTTTTTTTCCAAAGAAACCAGGGAATGATCTGAATGGAATTAGAAAAATACATGAAAATGACAGCACAGTTATAACACACCAAAAAGGTAGCCTGGCTGCCACTGGGTGGGCCGGGGATGGGCGTGAGGTTCTGGGGGCGCTCCGTCTCTGGGCTGGGGCCCTGGCCGGGCCTTGGGGGCTTGGGTCCTGGTTGGTGTGTTGCCGGGGTTGTGGGCGGGTGGGTGCATGGGGGCCCAGCCCTGGCGCAGGGTGCCGCCGGTGCGTCGAGCCACCTGGGGGGCTCTTCAACTGGTGGGGGAGATTGTCACATCTTCCAGGAGCTTTCCACTCTTCAGGAACTCTCTCTGCAGGAGGGGGAGATACAGGAAAGGTGGAGGAAGATCTCAGCCTGGGCGTCTATTGTCTTATGTAGTCTGGAAGATGAGTGGATAGTGGGGTGGGTGCAGTTTTCTCTGTGGTGGGGTTGGGTGGACTGTCCCGGGCTCTGTGGGGCCGGGAGGCGCTGCTGCACTGGGCCCCGGTCTGGATGGGCCTGGGCCCCCTTTCCCTGGCGGGTCGCGGAGTATGGGGGTGCCTACTGGGGTCAGCGGGGGAGCTGGCCCCAGGGAGGGGTCACTTGCCCCTCCCTTCCTTCCCTCCCCATCTCCAGCTGCCTCCCTCTTCCCGCTCCACCACAACCACCCACACATGCAGGACCTTGGAGTAGGGGTATGTCACCAGGGTGCAGAGGAGGCTACCCCCCCCCCCCCCCCCCCCCTGTCCCCTTCTGGCTGCCTCTGCCTCAATTTTATCCCACAACTTAGACATTCACATTACTCACACTCTCATTACACATACATATAGGATCTTGGGGGTGGGCACGATACACGGAGTCCAAAGTACCATCAGGGTGTACACCTCAACCCTGGCGTCGTTGCCCACCTCTCAATTTTAAATACACGTAGACATTGAGGGCTAGCAGGAGGGACCATGCGCTTACCTGCTGCTCTCTGGCAGGTAGCTCCATGCCCTCCTGGGTTTTAAATGCACCTTAGAACACACATGCATCAACACTACAATGAGCGGGTGGAGGGAGGTTTGGAGTCTTCTCTCACCCCCGTTCGCTGCGGCCTGCTGGAGCGGGGGGGCTAGGAGGAGTTGGCCGTCCGACTGCGGTCTGGAGTGTGGGGCCTCCCTGCTGCTGCGGAGTCGGGGCGGTCTGCCTCCCCCCACCGCAGGGAAAAGGGTAACACCACCTGGGTCTGGGTGCAGTTCCCCCCTCCAGGGGCAAGGGTACCTAGACCCGGTTTGTAGAGTACGCTTGGAGAGTGTGATCGTGTGTACAGCGTCTCTTTATGTCTGTCTCCACGTTGGTTGAGTGTGGAGTAAGTGCATATGAGAGCGTGAGGGTGGGAATGGATGTTTGTATATGTATGTGCCTGTATGTCTGTGTCTGTATGTCAGGTTGGGTGTCAGACGCCACCTCTCTGGGGATATCTCAGGCCCTCCAAGGTTTGGAGGCCTATCTCCCCCTACCACCACTTCCCCTGCCAGTGGCGGACTCCCTCAGACATCGGTGCGTTGGTGGTTCTTTGTGTCCGGGGATGGGCGTCCAGGTACACACCGGCTCACTCCTTGTCAAATTCAAATTCAAATTCAAATTCAAATTTTATTTGTCACACACACACACAACCATACACAGTATGACATGGGGGTGAAATGCTTGTAGCTGTACAATGCCCGACCATTAAATGACAGAAGAAAAGTTTTACAATATTTACAATTTACAGTTTACTACAAAAATTTACAAATTAACTTAGGAATTTACAGTAAAGAATGTGCAAATAGCAGAAGAGATTATAAAGATAAGGATTATAAATTATAGGAATTATAGGATTATAGGAAATGTGTGGTGGTGCGTGTGGTGACGTGTGTGAGAGTCCACTCTTATAGTGACGTGTTTGGGAGAGTCCAGTCCTACACCTGGTTCAGGCCCCGAATAGCCTGGGGGAAGAAGCTCCTCCTCATTCTCTCTGTTTTGGCCTTAAGGGAGCGGAAGCGCTTCCCAGACCTCAACAGTGAGAAGAGTCCATTGTTGGGATGGGAGAGGTCCATCATAATCTTCCTAGCTTTGGACTTGCACCGCTTGGTGTAGATGGACAGCAGGTCAGGGAGCTCTGATTGAATGATGCGTTCTGCCGAGCGCACCACCCTTTGCAGGTCTCGTCTGTCCTGCTTGGTGCTGTTCCCAAACCAGGTGCAGATGTTTGCCGTCAGGACGCTCTCGATGGTGCAGGAGTAGAAGTTCTTGAGCCCCTTCAGTGGTCCTGAGTGATGTCCTGAGTGATGTGGACACCCAGGTATCGGGAACTGTCCACTCTCTCCACTGGCGTGCCACTGATGATGAGGGGTTTGTAATTCCTCGCCTGCTTTGTAGTGAAGTCCACGATCAGCTCCTTAGTCTTGCTGATGTTTAGGAGGAGGTTATTCTCCTGGCACCAGGTCTCCAGGTTCCTAATCTCCTTCAGGTAGGCCGTCTCGATGTTGTCGGAGATCAGGCCCACAACAGCAGTGTCGTCAGCAAACTTGACAATGGAGGTGGTGTCGGATGTGGCTACACAGTCATAAGTGTACAGTGAGTACAGCAGGGGGCTTAAAACACAGCCCTGAGGCACTCCAGTGCTGAGTGAGATGGAGGGGGAGACTTGTTTTCCCACCCTCACTGATTGGGGTCTGTCTGTGAGGAAGTTGAGGATCCACTGACACAGTGATGAGCTGAGTCCTAGATCCGTCAACTTGGTGAAAAGCTTAGAGGGAATTATTGTGTTGAATGCTGAACTGTAGTCCACGAACAGCATCCTAACATAATTCCCTCTGCCAGTGTCCAGGTGACTCAGGGATGTGTGGAGCAGGTGAGATATGGCATCGTCTGTGGAACGATTAGTCCGGTAAGCAAACTGAAGTGAGTCGATGGTGGCAGGAAGTGAAGAAGTGATGTGATCTCTCATCAGTCTTTCAAAACACTTCATCACAATTGAAGTCAGTGCTACTGGACGGTAGTCATTGTGGCAAGCGGGCTGTTGTTTCTTTGGAACAGGGACAATAATGGACTGTTTGAAGCATGTGGGAACCACAGCTTGGGCCAGGGAGAGGTTGAAGATCTCCGTGAACACCGGTGCTAGTTGATCAGCGCAGGTTCTAAGGACCCGGCCAGGGATTGCATCTGGTCCTGTTGCCTTCCTGGTGTTCACCCTCCTGAAGGTGTTCCTCACGGCATGCTCTGTGATGACAAATGCATTTTCTTCACTGGTGCACTCCGAGCGCGCGCAGCCGTTTGTTGTTTTAATTGCTGCGGCGTCGAAGCGAGCATAAAACGTGTTCAGCTCATCAGCCAGTGAAGCATCTGCATTCATCATTGAAGAAGCTGGTCGTTTATAGTCCGTTATAGTCCGCAGTCCTTTCCACAGGCTCCTTGAGTCGCACTGTCGTAGCTGTGATTCTAGTTTTTCCCCGTAGCTCCGCTTTGCCTTTCGGACCGCGCTGCGCACGTTGTAGGACGCAGCCTTGTATAGGTCCATATTACCGGAGACAAGCCCTTCATTGTAGGCAGCGGTGCGTGATCTCAGAGCGTCGCGGATGTTTTTATCCACCCACGGCTTCTGGTTGGGAAACGTTCGGATGATAGTTCTTTCTGCTGTGTCGTCCGCTAGTTTCCCGATAAATCCCACAACCGCTTCCGTAAACATGTTGATGTCATCAGAGCTGCGCCGAAACATGTCCCAGTCTGCGTCATCCAGTGCGTCCTGCAGCGCGGCCACCGATTGGTCCGTCCAGCGAGCGACCTCCCTCCTGATTGGTGGTTGCTGCTTTAGCCTTTGTTTGTAAGCAGGCATGAGGAAGATGGCGGAATGGTCCGATTTTCCAAATGCCGGCAGGGGCTGAGCCTTGTAACAGTTCTTGAACGGGGTGTAGCAGTGGTCTAATGTCCTCGTGCCCCGGGTGGGGCAGTTGATGTGCTGGTGAAGGTTGTGAAATGTCCGTTTGAGATTCACTCTGTTAAAATCTCCCATAACAATGAGTGCGGCATCTTGGTGAAGTGTTTGTTGATGTGTGAGAGCCTCATGTAGCTCACATAAGGCAGTGTCCGAGTCCGCGTGAGGCGCAATGTAAACAGTGCAGGCAATGACCGCAGTGAATTCCCGAGGGAGATAGAAAGGGCGACACTTAACAATCAAAAGCTCCAGATTGGGCGAGCAAGAGCGTGTGAGTGGGGAGATGTTTGTGCTGTCGCACCATCTGTTGTTCACCATCAAACATACTCCACCACCTCTTTTCTTCCCCGACTCCATTGTCCTGTCCATGCGGTAAACCGAAAAGAACCCCGTCGGCTGCACGGCGTGGTCTGGTATCGCTGGGTTCAGCCAAGTCTCGGTGAAGCAGAGGAGGTTGCAGTCCCGAATGTCTCTCTGGAACTTGATTCTGGCTCTGAGGTCATCAAGCTTGTTCTCGATGGATTGAACATTGGCTAGCAGGATACTGGGCATGGGTGCACGGTGTGCGCGAGCCCGTAGCCTGTTCCTGATGCCGGCTCTTTTACCTCGAGGCCATCGCTTAGGGTCGCATCCTTTGTTCTCTCTCAGGATCTCCTTTGGCCAGGTTGGGTCCGGAGTTAAACATGGTGAAATGTTCGTGTATTGCAGACCAATAGAAACCAAAGTGTCTCTACTGTAGCGGATTTGTTTGTTTTGCATGATGCCCATGCAAGATTATCGCAGATATAGCAAAAAGTGACGAAAAACTGCAAAAAGTGGAGAAGTTAGGGCAGAGCATCCAGCACGGCAGCCGACCTCACTGGCGCCATTTTACATTGTCGGCCGCTTATCGGGGCCTGGAGCCTGGGGCTCGCTCGGGCCACTTCGGAGGTGGGATGCCCCCGGCCTCTCAAATTCAAATTCAAATTCAAATTCAAATTTTATTTGTCACGTACACAGTCATACACAGTACGATATGTAGTGAAATGCTTGGACAACTGCTCGTGACCTAAAGAAAACAAAAAAGGAAAAGGCTATGAATAAGATAGGAAATAAATATGAAAAATTAAAAAGGGTAAATTTAACTAGGAAGGAATAAAATATAAATTAAGGTTAAAAATGAAATAACTGTACAACACAAATTAGAATGAAGGGTAAATTTAACTGGGAAGAATAAGATAAAATATATAAATGAAAGTTGAAAATAAAATAACTGTACAACAAAATACACAATATAGAACTATATAAGAATGTATGAAGAAATATAAATAAATATATACACAATAACAGCAGCATATACACAATAACAGCAGCGTGATTTAAGTAATGAAGTGAAAACAATGTCCAGAATGTCCAGTGTGTGTAAGAACTGTATGTGTGGGTCAGTACTGTGTGGTGGTGTGATTGAGAGACCGTATCGCCTGCGGGAAGAAGCTCCTCCTCAGTCTCTCTGTGTTGGTCTTCAGGGAGCGGAATCGCTTTCCTGACCTCAACAGAGAGAACAGTCTGTTGTTGGGATGGCTGAGGTCCTTCACGATCTTCCTGGCCTTGGTCCAGCACCGCCTGCTGTAGATTGAGTGCAGGTCAGGGAGCTCGGAGCGGATGGTGCGCTCAGCTGATCGCACAACCCTCTGTAGAGCTCGTCTGTCCTGCATGGTGCTGTTCCCGAACCAGGTTAAGATGTTTCCCGTCAGGATGCTCTCTATGGTGCAGGAGTAAAAGTTCCTGAGCACCTTGGAGGGCAGTTGGAAGTCTCTCAAGCGTCTGAGGTGGTAGAGACGCTGACGGGCCTTTTTCACCACGGTGTTGATGTGACAGGACCATGACAGGTCCTGCGTGATGTGAACTCCGAGGTATTTGAAGCTGTCCACTCTCTCCACTGGGCACTCGTTGATGACGGGGGTCTGGTAGTTCCTCTCCTGCTTAGTGCTGAAGTCCACTATCAGCTCCTTTGTCTTACTGACGTTTAGAAGGAGGTTGTTCCTCTGGCACCAGTTCTCCAGATTCCTAATCTCCTTCAGGTAGGCCGTCTCGTTGTTATCAGAGATCAGGCCCACCACGACGGTGTCGTCAGCAAACTTGATGATGGTGGTGGAGCTGGTAGTGGCCACACAGTCATATGTGTACAAAGAGTACAGCAGGGGGCTCAGAACACACCCCTGGGGGGCTCCAGTGCTGAGAGTGGTGGAGGCTGAGACATGTCCGCCCATCCTTACTGCCTGTGGTCTGCCAGTTAGGAAGTTGGAGATCCAGAGACACATAGATGAGCTGAGTCCCAGATGCTCCAGCTTGGTGGTGAGTGTGGAGGGAATTATGGTGTTAAATGAAGAGCTGTAGTCTATGAAGAGCATTTTAACATAATTCCCCCTTCTAGTGTCCAAGTGAGTGAGTGATGTGTGGAGGAGATGAGAGATGGCATCGTCTGTGGAACGATTTGGACGGTAAGCGAACTGTAGTGGGTCCAGTGTGTCTGGTAGTGAAGAAATGATGAAGTCTCTGACCAGGCGTTCAAAGCACTTCATCACTACTGAGGTGAGGGCTACAGGGCGATAGTCATTGAGAGAAGCAGGGTGGGGTTTCTTCGGGACAGGAACAATGATGGACTCTTTGAAGCATGTGGGGATCACCGACTGAGATAGAGAGATGTTGAATATCTCAGTGAACACAGGAGCTAGCTGGTATGCGCAGTCTCTTAGGATACGACCTGGGATGCCGTCTGGTCCTGCTGCTTTCCTGGTGTTCACTCTCTTGAAGGCTCTCCTTACTTCATGCTCGGAGATGACGAGCACGTTTCCGGTGCTGGCAGTATCTTCCTGTCTGCAGCCGTTAGCGCCGCTAACACTAGCATTGTTGGAGACCTTAGCTGCAGCCTCGAAGCGAGCATAGAAAGTGTTCAGCTCGTCTGCCAGAGTCACGGCCGCGTTCGTCATACCGGTTGTTGGTGCTTTATAGTCCGTTATTGTCCTTAGTCCCCGCCACAGGCTCCTAGAGTCACTCTGTTGGAGTTGTGACTCTAGTTTCCTCCCGTAGCGCTGCTTCGCCTCTTTCAGCGCCCTCCGCACGTTATATGACGCGGCTTTGTACGGGTCCATGTCCCCCGTCATGAGTCCCGTGTTGTAGGCAGCGGTGCGGGATCTCAGAGCGTCGCGGATGGTTTTATCCACCCACGGCTTCTGGTTGGGAAACGTTGTGATAGTCTTTGTCTCCACGGTATCATCCGCTAGTTTCCCGATGAATCCCACAACCGCTTCCGTAAACACGTTGACATCATCATCGGAGCTGTTTCTGAACATGCCCCAGTCTGCGTCATCGAGTGCGTCCTGTAACGCGGCCACCGATTGATCCGTCCAGCGCGCGACCTTCCTCTGAACCGGAACTTCCTGTTTCAGCCTATGTTTGTATTTTGGGATGAGGAAGATGGCGGCGTGATCAGATTTGCCAAAAGGAGGGCGGGATTGTGCCTTGTAGCCGTCCTTGACCGTAGTGTAGCAGAGGTCCAGTGTCCTTTCACCTCTGGTGGGGCAGGAGATGTGTTGATAAAAGTTCGGCGCTGCGCGTTTGAGGTTGGCGCTATTAAAGTCCCCCGTCACAATAAGCGCAGCGTCCCGGTGTTGTGTCTGGTGCTGTGTGAGTGCCTCATGCAGCTCGCATAAGGCGGTGACCGTGTCCGCTTGTGGTGGAATATAAACGGCACTTATAATGACCGATGTAAATTCCCGAGGTAGATAAAAAGGACGACACATGATGGACAGTAGTTCCAGATTTGGTGTGCAGGAGCGTGTGAGAGGAACAACGTTCGCACTGTTGCACCAGTTGTTGTTCACCATTAAACACACGCCGCCTCCCCTTGACTTCCCCGAGTCCCGTGTCCTGTCCATGCGGTGAACCGAGAAGAACTCGGCCGGCTGGATGGCGTGGTCCGGCACCGCTGGGTTCAGCCATGTCTCGGTGAAGCAGAGGAGATTGCAGTCCCGAATGTCTCTCTGGAACTTTACCCTGGCCCTGAGGTCGTCAAGCTTGTTCTCCAGTGACTGGACGTTGGCGAGCAGGATGCTAGGCAGAGGTGTGCGGTGTGCACGAGCTCTCAGCCTGTTCCTGACGCCGGCTCGCTTCCATCTAGGCCGCCGCCGCTTCCCTTTGTTCTCCCTCAAGATCTCACTCGGCCAGCTCGGATCCGGAGTTAAAAACTTCGAATTGTGAGTACATTGTTGTTACGACTGTGACCGTAATTGTGTGTGGATTTGAGTATCCAGGTGCTCCTCCGGGATTGGTGCATCCAGGGTGGATGGCTCACACCGATTGGCTGAGGACTGGGAGACGCCAGCGGATAAGAAGAGCCCGCCAGGGACTGCCCAGTCATTCATCCTCGGCCCAACCCAGCCGGCAGACCGGTCACTGTATCGACGTATTATGTAATGTAAGAGCATGTAGGGGTGGACCGCCTTTTTGGTTGATCAGTTTTCTCCTGTTTTTGTTAGGTAGGGAGGAAAGTGATTGTCGTTTTGTTTAGTTCCTTTGAGTAGGTAAGTTTCGTTTACTCCTGAGATAGGCTACTTTTGTTTGTTGTTTTGGCCTTGGGTTCACCCTGAAGCTATGATATGCTCCCTTCCTTTGTTTAACCGCACCAATTGTAAATAAATCACTGTCACAAAATAGTAAGTGTGTGACGTGCTGCTTGGGGTTGGACGGGGATGGATCACCCTTTATGTTGTGGTCTGGCCGCGCCTAGACGGGCCATAACAATTGTAAACCAATAGAAACAAGAGTGTCACTGTCATACCTAATGTACCCAATGGTGGTGATTTTGCCGATTTAGAAACGCTGAAAACTAACTTAAAAAACAAAGACAAAGAAAAAGTGGTCGGAGCAGTCGTGACGGCAGCCGACCTCACCGGCGCCATCTCTCGGCCTGGGGCTCGGTCACTCAGGCACGGCTGGCTGCCGGTTTACTTGAAAAGACTTGATATTTCACCCCAAATATAAAATTTAACATACATATTATATAGAGATTGAAAATGTGACGTCATTCACGGGTAGAACCGCAAAGGATTCTGGGAACTTGTGGCAAGAGGTACTAGCGCACGCAGGCTTTCAATTGAAATCAGTCACACAGCGATAAAAAGAAACACAAAAATGTCAAGAAGCTGTTGTATTATTAACTGCAATAGCCGGTCGCATGACAGCCACGGGAAGCCGACGGGTAAAGAGATCGGTTGTTATCGGATTACGTCGTTGAAGAGAAATTGTTCGAGCCGTGTTTCCGAAGTAACAAAGAGGCGACGGATGGCCTGGATTGCAGCCATTCAAAGACCAATTATAACGTCCCAGAACACTCCAGCTCACATGTTAGTCTGCTCCAAGCATTCCCACAAAGGTCAGTCCTCTGTTGTAGTTAATGCGTCATTTTCATAACATAATTGGTGATATAGGTCACAAGCAAGTCTGGCGCTGAACAGAAATTGTCGCTCCTTTGTTTATTGTGCATAAATAGTGAATTGTACTGACACAATATTGCGTTTCGCTTCTGTTATTATGGTACATTGACAAAAACATATACTTTTATTCACAGGGTAAAACAGTTGTTTTGTATCACTAAATTCAAATTCAAATTCAAATTTTATTTGTCATGTACACAGTCATACACAGTACGATATGTAGTGAAATGCTTGGACAACTGCTCGTGACCTAAAGAAAACAAAAAAGGAAAAGGCTATGAATAAGATAGGAAATAAATATGAAAAATTAAAAAGGGTAAATTTAACTAGGAAGGAATAAAATATAAATTAAGGTTTAAAAATGAAATAACTGTACAACACAAATTAGAATGAAGGGTAAATTTAACTGGGAAAGAATAAGATAAAATATATAAATTAAAGTTGAAAATAAAATAACTGTACAACAAAATACACAATATAGAACTATATAAGAATGTATGAAGAAATATAAATAAATATATACACAATAACAGCAGCTGTACAAGTATTAACCGGAAATGAAGAATATAGTGACCAGTGTTGTGCAAAAACAATGTCCAGAAAGTCCAGTGTGTGTGTAAGAACTGTATGTGTGGGTCAGTACTGTGTGGTGGTGTGATTGAGAGACCGTATCGCCTGCGGGAAGAAGCTCCTCCTCAGTCTCTCTGTGTTGGTCTTCAGGGAGCGGAATCGCTTTCCTGACCTCAGCAGAGAGAACAGTCTGTTGTTGGGATGGCTGAGGTCCTTCACGATCTTCCTGGCCTTGGTCCAGCACCGCCTGCTGTAGATTGAGTGCAGGTCAGGGAGCTCGGAGCGGATGGTGCGCTCAGCTGACCGCACAACCCTCTGTAGAGCTCGTCTGTCCTGCATGGTGCTGTTCCCGAACCAGGTTAAGATGTTTCCCGCCAGGATGCTCTCTATGGTGCAGGAGTAAAAGTTCCTGAGCACCTTGGAGGGCAGTTGGAAGTCTCTCAAGCGTCTGAGGTGGTAGAGACGCTGACGGGCCTTTTTCACCACGGTGTTGATGTGACAGGACCATGACAGGTCCTGCGTGATGTGAACTCCGAGGTATTTGAAGCTGTCCACTCTCTCCACTGGGCACTCGTTGATGACGGGGGTCTGGTAGTTCCTCTCCTGCTTAGTGCTGAAGTCCACTATCAGTCCACTAACGTCTTACTGACGTTTAGAAGGAGGTTGTTCCTCTGGCACCAGTTCTCCAGATTCCTAATCTCCTTCAGGTAGGCCGTCTCGTTGTTATCAGAGATCAGGCTAATTGCCCAGTGCGATTACAGTATACAGTATTATTGTCACTGCTACATTTCTGTGATGCTACCAGAAATTATTTCCACTGCTAATTAATTACCATTGAGCTCAAAGGTCCTATTAATAAACGGTTAACGAATGTGTATTTATGACGACGATTTGTGAGACTGGTAAACTTATGATACGTACGATGGTCTTTACTTTCTACACTTGTGCATTTCAAGGTCCTGTACCCATCCGTCGGTAAACTGTACCTGGGCTTGTTGCAGTGACCGGAAGTTACTAAACTTCACGAGTGTATGCACTCACAAGAACCGTATAATTATAAATATGTATATAAATATGCTACGATGAGATAGCTGACTTCATCTAACTAGCAAATGGTTTCCAGGCTACGTTGGTGATGCAGTTTTTTTTTTAATATTTATGATATTTTTGTCATGCGATTTTAAAGCCAGTCCTACAAGCGCATCCAAGAATAACATGCGGCTTATCTCCGAACTGTCGGTGAAAATTATTCTTGGAGCTAGGTTTAATTGAGCTGCATTTTAAAGAGGTGCAATTTCACAATTTGTGTATATTTTCTAAGTTCACTATTTTGTCATGTGTTGAGAAAAACACAGATTTAAAAATTACATGGTCTAATATTTACATTTAGCATATAACTGCAACATGCTTTTTTTCGTTTTTTTTTTAAAGACTCGAAAGGACTTGAAATTCAAAATTTCAGACTTGTGACTTTACTCGGACTTTTACACCAGTGACTTGAGACTCGACTCTGACTTGCCTGACATTACTTGAGACTTGACTTGAGACTTGAGGATAAAGACTTGAGACGTACTTGCGACTTGCAAAACAATGACTTGGTCCCACCTCTGCTATAATATGTTACATACAACATGCTTTAGTTTTCATTTTAAATAAATGTTCTTAATTCCATAATAGTCCCTTGTTTTTCTGTAAAATCATATGACTATGTGACTGTAACTTGTAAATTTAAATCATGCTTTTATTAAGTACTCGGTATCGGCATCAGCGTGTACTGAAGTACTCGTACCCGTACTCATTTTCCAAAAAAGTGGTATCGGTGCATCCCTAGTTAAACATAAATAAGTATGCATCAGCATGATAGTGTATAATGCTAGCACAAACAAAAATCTGGGAGACACTCAAAATTTTTTGCTTCCACTTAATTAATTCTTGTTTTTAATGGCCTTTCATTTTCTATGTGATGACCAGTGAATCACCAGTGCTGTTTTCACATGCTCTAAAGTAATAATTGCAAATAACATGTTGACACATCATAAAAAAAATTAATTGTATTAACAATAAATGTAAGTATATAGGGCTTGGCATTACGCTTTGAATTCTGGTATGTGGGAGCCATGTTAATTGTGTAAGAAATGTAAATAAACCATAGAAACAAACAGTACATCAGAGAAACAGCCAATTTAGAAGAGGGACGGTAAAAACAACATATTAAAATTCCCAAAAGTATGCTGCATATGAATACGTGAACGAGGGAAGCCTGGAATTTGTATGTGGACAAAAATCTGCATTATGTACAGGTTGTATCTATATGAAACAGCCAATAATGAGCACATAGACAGAAGAAAAACTTCTTGCCACCGCAGTTTGCTCTCTCTCTCTGTTACGTAATAAATTGTAAACTCCTTTAGTAGTGCCTTTATTACTTAATTATTTTTATTATTATTAGTATTATCATTTATTGTTATTTACTTAAACATGACACATAGTTTAGGGAAGATTTTGCAGTTGTGTCATTTCAACTGGAATCATTCAGCTGCACATTACTTGGGGGAAAAAAGGCCTTCTGAAAAAGATCTCTTACTTCTTGCTTTAGAACATGATACTATTATTGCTTTTTATCTATAACTCACGCATATGTATATTGTAGGAAAACCGTGAAAATTTGACACGTTTTTCCCTCGTGATAATTTGTAGCATCGCAAAGGCGTACATTATTGAGTAATAACAAATCAAATGATTGATTTGATTAGATTTAAGCATCAAGACCGAGAATGACCAGCACACTGTTTGAAGAAACAAGGATTCCTCCTGAGGAGCAGGCTAAAGTGGCTGGGGAGAGGGTAGTCTGGGTCTATTTACTGAAGCTGCTGGCACCGCCAGCGGAGCCCGGAACCAGATAATGGATGGATGAGAGTCTTGCAACATTGCCGTAGCGCAGGTGATGAAGACTGCATCCCAAGCCCGATTAGTTATGGAGTCTTTTAAAATGTTTTCCATATTTTTGGGGAAGGATCAAATTATTAATATTACTTTACCTTTCGAAGGAAGTTTCAGCCGAAAATGATAGCGAGGCATTTCTGTTGCGCTAGCATTTCAGCAAAAAACGTTATAAAATAAAAAAACAGAATAACCGTAACAATAGCCACTTCTTAAATTCGTAGTATTCACAGACTGCAGTGTAATTGTTCCAAACTTAAACACTCACCTGATTGTTCGCGCCAGCAGTGTTGTTGGAAGACGACGCCATCGTTCACTGAGGGACAAGTTAACAGCAGCCCCCACCAGATACAATGCGCGCTACTTTGAGAGCATGGGAAATGACCACTTCTCACGTAGTGGCTGGGAAAACGTCTCAGTTACGGCGTAATTTGTACACATTACTGCTTGAAAGAGCTTTAGTAACTGAGTTTTAGCAGTTATGCATGACATGTTTTCTAAACATTATCAAATAATACAGTGCAGGAGGTGTTTGATAAATTATGTTCATTCCCAGGTTTCCTGAAGGCAACATAAAAAATGGACCATCTTGAGCCTGCAGCGGTCTGCTGTCACTCATGATTCCCCGCCCCTCTCTGTGTAGCCACGCCCACCAGGCCAAAACAGGGCCAAAAGTCTGTAACTGAAAAATGGAGATCTGAAAGTGAAAAAAATAAATTGAAGCTGGCAGAAAAATCCGAACCTGAAGAATTTTTTTTGTACATTAATTTAAAAGATCTGAAGCTGAAAAAATGTAATCTGAGACTGAATAGATTTTTTAAAAATAATAATAATGAAAAAAAGATTACTGAAAATTTTTAGATAAAGTTTACTCAGAGAAATTATAGATAAAAGAACCATTGGGTTTTCAGTTAATATAAATATTCAAAACATTTGATTTTATTTTAAATCCAACTCTTTCTTTTTCAAAGTTCACTCTAAAAATGTGACTTTTTCTTTCAGTTTACATATTTTCGATTTCAAATTTTTCTTTTAACTACACAAACATTATGGCCCTGATTTAATTCCATAACTGAGTGCCTGTTTACTCAGTTTGACCACCTATTGAAGGTAATGTGCTAACATGGCTAACGCTAGCATCATCGCACGTAACCCCGTTATTTTAAGGTCATCTTAGCTTATGAAAATTTTACTTTGCAGCTGTACGAGCTAGCTATGTGTTTTATAAGCTGCTGTGCTCTTCACAAATAAAGCTGGAAGCAGCTCAGACTGTTAGAACCAGCACTAATTTCAGTTAATTTAATATGTGAGTGCACAGATCAGCAAATCAGTAGTGCAATCTCCAGTCTTGCTATAAAGAATGAGAGAACTGACAGAGTTAAAACAACTGAGACAGGCTGATTAAAATACCAGCAAAGTATCATAAAGTAATGTGGTTACATCTGGACTGACGAGTTTACTGTCAGCATTTTAATTGCTAGTTTAAACACTCAAAAAAATGAAACGTTGACTTTAATTAAAATTATTTTGTCAACAGGTTCCACGAAATTGAATTATGTTAGTTTAAAGCAAAAATCTTTAGTTCATCTAATTTAAAAAAACTACTTAAGATTAACAAGACATATTTAAGACTAACTAAATCAAGTTATGTTGTATGAACATAGATGATATATTTTCAGGTTAGATAGTTTAGATTAGTTACTTCAACACATTTCTTATTTGTGGCAGTAAAATGTTAAATTTAAGTTAGATTAATTCAAATATTATATTTTCAGCCACCTTGTGCTTTATTAATTAGTTTTACATAAATCTATTTTGTCAACAGGTTCCACACAAATGAATTAAGTACATCCAACTTATTTTTTTAAATTTATTTTATTGCCAACACATTCAGTGAGCATTTGTGTAAACCCAGTCCAAAATAAAACACAACAGCTCATTAGGGTTAGTAATTAACAGTATGTAGACAGATGCAACATCAAGACTTTAAATTAAATGTCTGTATCTACCAGAAATAGAAGAAAAAAAAAACGCATTGAAGATCACATAACACATTGATAAGATGACACTTGAGTTATGCACATGTGATGCTAGTAAGGTCTGTGAGTGTTTTTTTCTTTTAGTGTCTAAAATGGATAGCAAAGTTGCTATTTGCAATGATTGCTTAGGGTCAGTCCAGTAACACAATGCCAATGAAGTGCTTTCCTTTAACAATGCAAAGTGAAGTGTCCACCTCAACAGCCACAATTTAAAAAAAAAAAAAAGTAACAACAACAACAACAACAACAACAATAATAATAATAATAATAATAATAAATAGTCCACTGATATTAGCAATCAAAGAAAATTACATCACCATCCCAAATAAAACTTTAACAAAACATGCCAACATTATGGTCTAACAATAAAACAGCTTGTCAGCGTTCAGTTTTTTTGCAACAGCACAGCAGTAACCATTTAACACTTGCCACTGTCAACATTTATTTTACTAGTGTTTGGGCAAAAAACTTCAGATGTAAACATTTTAACATGGAAACAATTGTTCGTCTTTAAAAGTCCACAAAATATACATTCATCCTGCATTCCCAACTTGGATGATCTGATATCCTCGTGTTGGTGTTGTTCCCAGACCATCATGAAAATGTTGTTCCAGGTTCAACATTGCAAGTGGCCAATCACATTGTTGTGACGTTATTCTATTCCAAGCCATTCGTGCATTTATGAAATTCCAATGTTGCAAGGACAATATCAATTCTGCTTACTGTTTATTAAAGGGTTACGGTTAGGGTTAGGGTCAGTTGATCGGCGGACAGAGGCGGACAGCTTAAGTACAGTTTTTTGTTTTACGCCAGTTTTTCCCGAAGTCGCAAAAGTATGACGTCACAACATTCTGATTGGTCACTTGCAATGTTGATCCTGGAACAACATTTAGTATGATGATCTGGGAACAACACCAACACGAGGATATCAGATCAACCTCCTAACTTACCCTTAATTTTAGTATGTATTGCAATTACCTTTACAATGCACACAATGTAACACAAACTGAATATGAACATATTTCCACCTCATAACAATATGCCTTGAACGCTAATATACACACCACCCTTCAACATTTCTGGTGCAGTATCATCTCTCAATTAAATCCTTTAAATCTCAATACTTTTGATTGTCTCTTAGCTTTCAGTCTTGAGGTTAACTGAGATTCAGTGCATATATCCCACCCATTAAGAGTGCACATGCAGAGGCCAGGTCTTCCAGGTCATGCAGGACACACTAGATGGTTATACCCACTGTAGGATAATTTCCAATAAACCAAGTTCAAAAAAGAAGAGTCTATGGCTGACGCGTGTTCCTGGTTTCCAAAAGAAATGCTTCCAGTTGCATTATGATTTGAAGACTGTTTATTTATTACAAACGGAAGATGTAACAATGAACTCCTTCCTAAAAAGCATGAAAGTTCCAAAAAATAGCAGTTATCCAGAACTAGCTGTGCACACGGTCAGAAAACCGTGAGACTCCTAACCTCTCTGTCCATGCTCCTCCCCTTCCCTCTCACACAGGGTTTCATGCTACTATTGCACTTACATAATTAAAGTGAGAGGTACCCCCTTTTAGGTTCCAATCCCAAAACAGTGACTTAAAATTACTTTATGTAAACACATATATTTTCACATTTATTAATCCTGAAAAGATGACTTATGTAATGAATCTATGAATTATAAAACAAACATGAACTCAATCGTAAATAAAAATATAAAGCAGACGTCTGGCGCTTACACCCACATCGGCTGGAGGAGTGCTGGCATCAGCTCTTTCGATGGTAAAGATAGCAAGGGTAATTTGTTCCAGCTCCCTCTGAACAGCTGTAGCTTAGACACAAAAACATAGAAAAATGGCATCCAGTTTTAAAAAAAGAAAGAAAAAGGGCCAAAGCTACCCTTTAATGACGTAAACACAATATTAGGAACATGCACCCCAGTGCGCCACTATTTTAGACTACAGATTCAACGATAAATATAAATAGTTTGGGTATACAAGAAGATTTCCCAAAACATTTAAACAGGTTCCATGCAAATTACAACAACAACAACATTACAACATGCAACAACATTAGTTATTCAAAATTTGGTTTAATACAGATAAAAAACTAAACTAAAATTACCAACCAATTATTCTTTGAAGAGGATGCTTGGGTCTTCATTCAGGTAAAAAGGTAGTGCCCTGAGGACACACTCCCTCCCCTTTTCAATGGTTTCCTTCTGTAGAGAGTGGCAGAGATACAGGAAGAGAAAACAGATATACTTTAGGATGACAGAAACTCACATTATACGCAAAATGAATGACATATCCACTGCACAGATAGACATGTACACAAGACCAACTAATCATCACATGGACATGAATAGTTAACCTGTTGGGCAGGGTTTCCACCACATTAGATATGTCCATAATGGAGGTAAAGACAAACTAATACATCATCTTTTTTGCATTCAAAACATAACATAAAAACATTCACTTCTGGTTTAACCTAAATCAAGGGATCAGATTTTACATATGTTTAGGTAATTTAAATTTTCCAACGTTTTGAGTACCAAACTTTGTCTTGCTTAATATAAATGTAAGTGCACTGTGCAGCTACCATACACTAGCTGTTTAAATTTGAAAATGATCTTATTAGCCATAATATTTTGCTACCAACAGAATAACGCACCTGTGTGGCTGGGGCCAAAGTTTGTCTAATTTTCTTCCCTGCAACGCCTCCTTTTTTCTTGAAGACTTTTATGAGCTGGTCAGTGTATTGGTCAAGTTGTGTAAAAAGCCTTGGAACATGTGCAGCAGTAGTAATCCTCACATATTCTGCTTCCACCTGAAAATATGTCAACAAACACAACATACTGTACTGTAAATATACATACTATATGTACACATATACAAACTAAAACTAATGTAGTAAGACCTCATTAAAGCTATAATTTTAACACAAACATTTACACAAAATGCTAATGGAGCCATTACAGCTTTTATTGTTATTTATCAAGTTCCAAAAAATATTGATCACAGCTGATCTGAAAAGAATTTCATGCCTCAGGCCCTTGAACTGCAACCTTTACCATGGTTCAGATGTGGAGAAGAAATAACAGGGGCATGGGATGGGTCACAAAAGAAAACTTAACTTATAAAACAGTTTTGTTTTTAAAAGTATAACAGTTCACATACCACATACAAGCTCAGCAATACCACATACACCACATCAGTATAGGAGGGAGCAGGTAAAGGCAGGATCTGAGATTTATAAAGAAAAAAAAAAATTAATTCCTTAATTTCAAGAAGCAAATTATTGTTTGAATTACAACTAAATAAAATACTACTCAGAAGAAAAGCAAGAGATTGACACTGCCATGTGCTAACTTTCTATAGAAGAAATTATCACCAGGTCTGTCGACCTCCATTGTCTGTCCACTCATATGTCTTGAATAATTTTATTAAAAAAATTAAGTGTGTACTTTCACAAACTGTAATTTATAACTACATTGATATGTATAACTCTGCTAGGAAACATGCTGTATTTACAGACCATTTTTACATAATACAGATTACTGATAGAGCAGAACAATGGTGTCACAGTGGCTTTCGCCCTTGACTTTTTGGATTTTAAATGTCACTTTATGCTATCCTTGCTATCCTATTCGATATTTCCGACTCTCGGATTACAGAAAAGGAATCCCAAGAAAGCAAATGGAAAAATAACCCCTTGAAAGAATAACCCCATGAACCCCTGTAGCTAATCCCTTAATAAAACAAAAAACAATAAAAATGTTTCTTACACAGTCCACAAAATAAGCATGTCCAGGACCCAGTAAAACTAATGTAAAACAAGCACACGCAAACGATATAACATGTCTTGTAAGACAAACGCAAAATATAACCATGCTGGACATATAGATACTACACAACATAGTCAAAGAAAAAAGTGGTCTTACCTCTCAAAGAAACAGCAGCTTGGCGCCAAAACAGCCTTTTTCAGTTAAATTTGAAGTCTTGCGCATGAGCAGGCACAAGCCGTGAAACCTTCTTGTTCTGTGCGGTTTCATTACAACTGTTTTTGCATTACTGCCACCTTGTGGATATACAAGGTATATCGATCCTAATTGACTTAACTTAAATGTTATGCGATCAAGTAACACATTAGTATTATGTACGTTGAATAATAGACACAATTACGTAGACTTGATTAGAAAAACATATGTTAACTTAACAAAAACATATATTTTAAGTAAAATGAAAATAAATAATTAATATACACTGAACAATCCACCTCATTCATTTTTTTGAGTGAAGGCTGTAGGTTGCAGCCATTGCTCTCACATTGTATAAATGTAACAGGCCTCTGTGCTGGTTCTAATAGTCTGAGCTGCTTTAAGCTTTATTTGAGTATTTTAATTACAAATTGATATCAAATATGATGTCAACAATATTAGTTGTGAATTATAGCTGTCTGTTGACAGGTCATGTTTTTTCTGTATGCTGGATTGTTCCTGAGGTGGATTCCTTCAGTGAATTAGATGGCGAGCCTTCACACCTAGACTTAGAGAGACTGAGATTCCCTTTTTTTCCACGTGATGATCTGCTGCACCTTGCGGTGTGGTAGGACTGTATCACTCACACTTTCACACACAGCTGGATATACATAAGAAAACAGACTGGCATTTTCTCATCCCTATTCTTTCACACCCTGGGAATTTTTGGACTATCCCCCTTGTCAGTCTGCCCCAGGGCAGCTGTGGGTACAACTGTAGCTGCCTCCACCAGTGTGTGAATGTGAGAGTGAATGAATAGTGGTATTGAAAAGCACTTTGAGGGGTCCCGAAAAGCGCTATATAAATGCAATCCATTATTGTTATTATTATTATTGGACATTTTTTATTTGGGACTTTGGATAATAAGCTGTTGTGTAGAACATTCTCCACATGTGAAAGGTGTGTGAAATTTTCATTTGAATGGACATTGAATTTGTGTAATCTGTTTTTTATAACGGTTAAGGAGTCAGGTTACTAGGGTGCATCCAACACTGAAAACCAAAAGTTAACACTTGGCCACGTCACTGTGTTTTACTTTTCTTTAATTTTTTGTAAGCTTTCTTTTCCACGAGTGCAAAGTGGTTGTCAAACTTATGGTTTATTTCACTAAAGCCGGCTGGTTCTTTTGAGTTACATTCCTGTCTGTGTGTCTCATTTAAACACACCCCTGTGCTCCTATAGTCGAACCTATTTAGCCCATTGATATAATCTTTTCAACATTTCTCCTTACTGTGTTAGAATCAGAATCAGAATCAGAAAGGGGTTTATTGCCAAATGTTGAGCAGGTTTACAACATTAGGAAATTGCTGCGGTGCTTCAGTGCAAACATAGTGTCATAAATAGCACTTAAATAGTGTCATAAATAGCACTTAAATAGACATGAAAAAATAAAAGTAGGGATAAGAATTAAAAGTGCTACGTAGAAAGATATGTGCATGAGCTATACATGAGATATATACATGAGAATAAGAATTAAGAGTGCTACGTAGAAAGATATATACATGAGTGCAGGTGGTGATCAGTGCCAAACATGGAATGATGCAGTGACACAGCGTAGGGTCATGTGTTAGTGGTGGGAACAGTCATATGGTTATTGTTCATGTGTCCAACAGCAGAGGGGAAGAAACTGTTCTTATGGCGAGAGGTTCTGGTGCGAATGGACCGGAGCCTCCTGCCTGAGGGGAGCAGGTCAAACAGACTGTGTCCAGGGTGAGAAGGGTCAGCTGAGATCCGAGCTGCACGCCGCAATGTCCTGGGGGTGTACAGGTCCTGCAGAGATGGGAGTCTGCAGCCAATCACCTTCTCAGCAGAGCGCACAACACGCTGCAGTCTCTGTTTGTCCCTGATAGTGGCTCCAGCGTACCACACGGTGATGGAGGAGGTGAGGATGGACTCGATGATTGCAGTGTAGAATTGCATCATCGTCCGTGTTGGCAGGTTGAATTTCTTCAGCTGCCTCAGGAAGTACATCCTCTGCTGGGCTTTCTTGATGACGGAGGTGATGGTGGGCTCCCACTTCAGGTCCTGGGTGATGGTGGTAACCAGGAAGCGGAATGAGTCCACAGAGGTGATGGGGGTGTCAGTCAGGATGATGGGGGGGAGTGGGGCTGTGTGCTTCCTGAAGTCCACAATAATCTCCACTGTCTTCTGGGCATTCAGCACCAGGTTGTTGTGGCTGCACCAGGACACCAGACGTTCAACCTCCCTCCTGTAGGCAGACTCATCCCCGTCAGAGATGAGCCCAATAACGGTGGTGTCATCTGCAAACTTGATTAGCTTGACAGACTGGTGGGTGGAGGTGCAGCAGTTGGTGTACAGGGAGAAGAGCAGAGGAGAAAGAACACAGCCCTGAGGGGAGCCGGTGCTGATGGTCCGGGAGTCCGAGACATTCTTTCCCAGCCTCACATGCTGCTTCCTGTCCGTCAGGAAGTCAGTGATCCACCGGCAGATGGGATCAGGCACATTCATCTGGGAAAGCTTGTCTCGGAGATGGTCTGGAAGGATGGTGTTGAAGGCAGAGCTGAAGTCCACAAACAGGATCCTGGCGTAGGTTCCTGGGGAGTCCAGATGCTGCAGGATGAAGTGTAGGGCCATGTTGATGGCGTCGTCTACAGACCTGTTGGCTCTATATGCAAACTGCAGGGGGTCCAGGAGGGGGGCCGTGAGGGTCCTGAGATGGGAGAGAACTAGGCGCTCAAAAGACTTCATGACCACAGATGTCAGAGCCACGGGTCTGTAGTCATTTAGTCCAGTGATCCTAGGTTTCTTGGGGACAGGGATTATGGTGGAGGACTTGAAGCAGGCAGGTACATGACATGCCTGCAGTGAGGAGTTGAAAATGCCAGAAAACACTGGGGCCAGCTCGTTTGCACAGTGTCTGAGGGTGGCAGGAGACACGCCGTCTGGGCCGGGAGCTTTCCGAGCATTCAGGTTCTTAAACTGCTTCCTCACATCTGCTTCATGGATATGAAGAGTTGTGGTGGGAGGAGGTGGTGTGAAATCCTCTTTTGTGTGGGGTGAGGAGGGGGGTGTTGTAGGTGAACAGTTTGAAGGTGGTGATGGCTCTATGGAGGGGGGAGAGGTGGGGGAATTAGTGTCCAAAGTGCCTCTATTGTTGGGGCCGTTGGAGGTGTGAAGGCTGCCTGATGGCTCGTCAAAACGGCAGTAGAAGTCGTTAAGGGTGTTGGCTAAGAGCAAGTCATCAGTGGAGTGGGGGGTTTTAGGCTTGTAGTTTGTGATATTCCTAAAACCTTTCCACACAGAGGCCGAGTCATTCTCTGAGATCTGCTGCTGCATCTTCTCAGAGTGCTGATGTTTAGCAATGTCCACTTCTTTAGTGAACCTGTACTTGGCCTCTCTGTAGCAGTCCCTGTCTCCGCTTCTGAACGCCTTTCTCTTTTCCAGCCACAGCTTTTTGAGTTTAGGAGTAAACCAGGGTTTGTCATTGTTATAACTCACCCTGGTGCGTGATGGCACAATGCTGTCCTCACAGAAGTGGATATAGGAGGTGACAGTGTCCGTAAACTCGTCCAAGCTGTTAGAAGCAGCTCAGATTGGCTTTGTTAAAGTCCCCAAGAGCAATGATGAGAGAGTCCGGGAATGTCCGCTCCATGTGCAGTATCTGCTCCGCGAGTGCGCACTGAGCTGCCTGCGCATCTGCGTCTGGCGGGATGTAAACAGCGGCCAGGATGAATGAAGCAAACTCCCGCGGAGAATAAAACGGTTTGCAGTGGATAAAAAGATATTCCAGAGAGGAAGAGCAGTGCTGAGCAATCACTGTCACATCTGTGCACCAGCCACTATTGATGTAGAAGCAGAGACCTCCACCTTTGGACTTACCGGAGAGAGCGGCCTGCCGGTCCGCGTGCAGCAGATGGAAGCCCTCCAGCTTGAGCGCGCAGTCTGGGATGTTCTCACTGAGCCACGACTCCGTAAAACATAAGACACAGGAGGAGGCAAAGTCTCTGTTCATGCTTCTCATCAGGGCCAGTTCGTCAATCTTATTCCCGAGTGAGCGTACATTAGAAAGGAAGATCCCAGGAAGAGCAGTTCGCAGTCCGCGTCTCCTCAAACGCACGAGTGCGCCGGCTCGCTTCCCTCTCTTTCGGCGTCTCGCTTTCCTGGTCAGAGTCAGCAGTAAATCTGCCGCAGATGCGACAAATATTGGAAATAAATCCACAGGCGTTGTAGTCCTGTAGTTAAGGAGCTCTTCTCTGGTGTACGAGTATCCAGAGGAGTGCCCAGACACAGAAGAAATGCACAAAAACAAAACAAAAGTAACGCACTGAAGCATGTTACATGTGATTGTGTGAAAACTAGAGTGTTGATAAAATTGGGATGGTGGGGGAGGTATACAATAAAACCACCCTGTAGTTCCCCATGGATGAAATTGAAGGGCAGATAACAGTGAAGGGATGAGTGGGGCCACTGCAGCCGCACACATCCAGCCTCTGGGTAACGCACCAAGGCTTCCAGCAGCACCCACCCCAGTACTCACTGCCACTAACAGAGGCAGACACACAGACACTCCAAAGAAGCAACCACTACTCTCCAGCCACCAAGAGGCCGCCAGACGCCCATAGTACCAGAGAGTATCCTGGAGAGATTACAGCCGACCACCCCCACTAAGTAATGTAAATAATGAGTGGGGACCAGAGAGAGACAAATTCATCCAGATTTTTGAAGAGGTAGACATTCTCTTTACAGTAATGTGATCATGATTGATACATAAGGTGTTTTTTTGATTTCCAGCTCACGAGGATCGTTTTCTTGGTGATGCAAAAAGAAGCAAGGCATATATATGATGTATTTGCTTCCATATCTAGTTCACTTATGTCACTTATGATGCACAGCCTGGTTGAGGTTGGGATACAGCAACTAAACTATACGGATAGTTCTTCACATATCTTAAGCCAGAACCTCTTGACAGGCATGCAGGACCATATAGCAAGCATATATCCGAAAAAGTTGATTCTATTCATTTGGACTTACCGTTTTCAGTGGGAGAAATATTTTGTCATTCATCCAAATTACTTTGTCCATATTAGCTGACTGCAGGTTTACTCAGTCTGATAAACAGTAAATTAATATGCAAATTGTCATGACCATTGATCAACAACCACTGATGAATTCCCATTGTTTGTTTTTTTAATAATTTAAAAATGCATAAGCATATCAGAATGATGTGATGGTGAGGAAGAGCACCCCTCCTCACAACACCCAGGTTCTGTGTCTAACCTCAGCCGATGTGAGAATTTCACTTCACGGAGTTAACCCACGGAAGGCTGCTGGTCCAGATATCATCCCTGGGAGAGTGCTCAGAGAATGTGTAGACCAGCTGGCAGATGTTCTCGCTGACATCTTCAGTCTTTACTTCCCGTGGAAACTGAGAAATCTCCCACCACCCATTCTCACCACCTTCTACAGAACGACTGTCAAGAACGTCCTAAAGAGCTGCATCACTGTCTGATATGGGAACTGCACCGTATCGGATCGCAATACCCTATGCGGATATTAAGAACATCTGAAAAGCTCATTGGAGCCTCTCTTCCCTTCATCACATGCACCTATCGCAAATGGTGCACCTGCAAAGCCACCAGCATTGTGGAGGACCCCACACACTCTTCACCCTGAACTCTTTAGGCCCTCAATGCCAGACTGCAAAACAGTGTCTTCCCCCTGAACACTCTGTGACTGGACTGACACACCCACGCAAACCTTCATACTAACAGCTGCTGGGCGGAAGAACCTGCGATTATGTTCCTTTGTACACCTAGGATGCAGCAGTCTGTCAGTGATGGACCTCTCCCGTTCTGCAACAGCTTCATGCATGGGGTGGGAGCCATTATTAAGAATGATGTTATTTTTGCCAGAGTTCTTCTGTCTCCGACCACTTGCACTTGGTCAAATGGGCATCCTAGAACAGAGCTGGCCTTCACGATGAGCTTATCCAACTGCTTCCATCTCAACTGTATATAAGCTGTTGTTCCAACAGACAACACCATAGAAGATGAATGACACCACAGCAGAGTCAAAAAAGGTCTTCAGAGCACCCCCGGTACTCGAAAAGATCTGTCAGTGGACGCATAGGAGAAAACTAAGGGTTCAGTGTCTAGCCCAAGGATATATGGGCAAGATACACATTCAATTTTATTTATGCAGATTCTAATGTATTATTGTAAGCTAGAACCTACAATAATACATACAGAGAATAACCCAACAATCATATGATCCCCTATGAGCAAGCACTTTGGCGACAGTGGGAAGGAAAAACTCCCTTTTAACAGGAAGATACCTCCGACAGAACCAAGCTCAGGGAGGGGCGGGGCCATCTGCTGCGACCGGATGGGGTGAGAGAAGGAAGACAGGCAAGGCAAGGCAAGTTTATTTATACAGCACAATTCAACAACTAGGTGATTCAAAGTGCTTCACAGAGACATTAAAAAACAAAAAACAATAAAAAGTGTGTTTTAAAATTGATAAAAAAAAAAAGTAGATAAAATCAGTAGTTAAAATTTAAGTTTTGCAATTTAAGCTTAAAAGTGTAGATTTGGTGCTTTATTCAAATGCAGCTGAGAACAGGTGAGTCTTCAACCTGGATTTAAATAAACTGAGTGTTTCAGCTGATCTGAGGCTTTCTGGGAGTTTGTTCCAGATATAAGGAGCATAAAAGCTGAATGCAGCTTCTCCGTGTCTGGTTCTGACTCTGGGAACTGATAAAAGACCAGATCCAGATGACCTGAGGGATCTGGAAGGTTCATACTGGGTCAGGAGGTCACTGATGTATTTTGGTCCTAAACCATTCGGAGCTTTATAGACCAGCATCAGAACTTTAAAGTCTATCCTCTGACGGACAGGCAGCCAGTGTAAAGACCTCAGAGCTGGACTGATGTGGTCCACTTTTTTGGTCTTAGTGAGGACTCAAGCAGCAGAGCTCTGAATGAGCTGTAGTTGTCTGACTGATTTTTTAGGTAGACCTGTAAAGATGCTGTTACAGTAATCAAGCCTACTAAAGATGAATGCATGGACTAGTTTTTCCAGGCCCTGTTGAGACATCAGATCTTTTATCCTTGATATATTCTTGAGGTGATAGTAAGCTGACTTTGTTATTGTCTTAATGTGTTTTTCTAAGTTTAGGTCTGCATCCATCACTACACCCAAATTTCTCGCCTGGTTTGTGGTTTTTAGGTGTATAGATTGAAGTTCTCTGGTGACCTGTAATCGTTTTTCTTTGGCACCAAAGACTATTACCTCAGTTTTGTTTTTGTTTAGCTGGAGAAAATTGTGGCACAACCAGTCATTAATTTCCTCAATGCATTTACCAAGAGCCTGTACAGGGCCTCGATCTCCTGGTGACATTGTGATGTATATTTGTGTGTCATCTGCATAGCTGTGATAGTTTATTTTGTTGTTCTTTATAATCTGTGCCAGTGGGAGCATGTAAATGTTAAACAGAGGGGGTCCCAAGATGGAACCTTGGGGAACTCCACATGTGATACTTGTCTGCTCAGATGTGAAGTTACCTATTGATACAAAGTATTTCCTGTTTTCTAAGTATATTTTGAACCAGTTTAGTACAGTTCCTGAAAGACCTGCCCAGTTCTCCAGTCGTTTGCGTAATATGTTGTGGTCAACTGTATCAAATGCTGCACTGAGATCCAGTAAAACTAAGACTGACATTTTTCCACTGTCTGTATTCAGACATATGTCATTAAACACTTTGGTCAGAGCGGTTTCAGTGCTGTGGTTCTGTCTAAAGCCTGACTGGAAGGCATCATAGCAGTTATTCTGTTTTAAGAAGTAATTGAGCTGTTGAGAAACTGCTTTTTCAATGATCTTACTTAAAAATGGGAGATTTGAGATCGGCCTGTAGTTGTTCATTTGTGTCTTGTCAAGATTGTCCTTTTTCAGTATAGGTTTGATTACAGCAGTTTTTAGTGATTCTGGAAACACACCTGACATTAAAGAAAAGTTGACGATCTGTAACAGGTCTGACTCAAAAGTCTTTGAGACCTTTTTGAAAAAACTTGTTGGCATTACATCTAAAAAGCAAGAGGAGGGGTTCAGTTGACCTAAGATGTCCTCCAGGTCTTTGCTGTTAATAGGGCGAAACTGTTTGATGGTGTTTAAACACTTTTTCGGTGGACACAGTACATATCCTGAATATGCTGTTGATGTACCAATTGCTTGTCTAATCTTTTGGATTTTTCTGTGAATAATTTGGCAAAGTCATTGCAGGTCAGAGTGGTCTATTAACACATAGTGAGTGAGGAAAGTGACTGAAGAAGAAATACACATGGAGAAGAAGAGACCTGAGGAGGGGGATGACTTGAGCAATCGAGCAACCCTCCATCTCAGTGCAAACACCTACAGTTTAGTTTTATTTATGTTATTACTAAAAACCAGGGAGTGGTATTAAGAAGTGGGGTATATATAAATTAACTAGGCAGAAAGAGAGTGAGAGGTGGAGAAAATAGGACCTTTAATTCAGTTGTGGCTCCCAGCAAATACCTGTCTCTGTGATGTATTTATTGTTTTAATAACGTCAGCATTGCAGTGGATTTGTCCTGATCTTGAAAAATTATATATATTGATTTGTACGATGGGAGAGTGGACTGAGCGGGAAGGGGAAAGCCCATCTCTTTGTTAAAGCACCAATAACAGATCCAGGTTTATAATGCCCTGAGCAGTCACGCTGATAGAAGTGTGGATCAGTTTGATACTGAATTTCCTGCTTAGCCTCTAAGTAGATTCTATTTGTCATCTTACTTACCTCTAGCGCTGTGAAAGCCTGTTCAATGCCATTTTGTTATGGTTATTCACATAAATTCACAGGGTGCCACAGATGAACAGCCGCAGTATGAAAATAAAGCTTATTTGCTTTCTTTCCAAATGTTACGTGAGAAGGTTGAAGGTTTCAAGTACTGAAATTGGAGAATGTTTGTTTTATTCTGCCTCACAGAGGCACCAACGATGCAAGTGAGAACACACTTGTGCCATTCTTCATCACTCACAAGTTCAGTCAACTTGAGGCTAAAGGTCAAGTCTTTACGGTGGCCCTGAAGTGCAAATCACACCAACAAATTGCTAAACACAACAACAAAATTGAGAGGCCCTGAAGTGCAAATCACACCAACAAATTGCTAAACACAACAACAAAATCGAGAAACAAAAAAACAAATGGAGAATCACAAAAACAAAACTGAGAATCACAAAAACAAAATTGAGAAGCACAAAAACAAAATTGAGAAGCACAAAAACAAAACTGAGAATCACAAAAACAAATCAAGAAGCACAAAAACAAAACTGAGAATCACAAAAACAAAATTGAGAAGCACAAAAACAAAACTGAGAATCACAAAAACAAAATTGAGAAGCACAAAAACAAAACTGAGAATCACAAAAACAAAATTGAGAAGCACAAAAACAAAACTGAGAATCACAAAAACAAATCAAGAAGCACAAAAACAAAAGAAGAATCACAAAAACAAACCAAGAAGCACAAAAACAAAAGAAGAATCACAAAAACAAACTAAGAAGCACAAAAACAAAAGAAGAATCACAAAAACAAATCGAGAAGCACAAAAACAAAAGAAGAATCACAAAAACAAATCAAGAAGCACAAAAACAAAAGAAGAATCACAAAAACAAATCAAGAAGCACAAAAACAAAAGAAGAATCACAAAAACAAATTAAGAAGCACAAAAACAAAAGAAGAATCACAAAAACAAATTGAGAAGCACAATTACATTAAGAAAACCGGAAAGGGTAGGTACCAGTCGGCAACAGGAGACATCACTGATTGGATGTCCGATCTGTTCGTCTTTGGAACCGGAAGTTACTCTGCCTGTGGCGCATTTCGTTTGAAGAAGAACGGCGGAATGTTTTGTCCTAGCTGTGGGAAAAAGCTGGTTGAGGAGTCGCCGAACTTTTGCAGCGGCTGTGGCGAGAGGCTTTATCACGCATCTTGCATCGGAGACACTTCACTCCCATTGAGTAAGTTAATAAGCATAATAAAATGTTTGTTATTTATTGATTTATTAGCCTAGCGTTAGCTGTTTCCAGCCCATAGCAGACCAGAGGGCTGTTCCACTAAGCGAGCTCAGAAAATCGAGGCTCATTTGAAAATGCACGCAGCTGTCAAAATGACTGCTCAAGACCTTTCTAGTAGTGAAGGTTTGAGGGCAGTTCTAGTGTTAACAAACCTCGCAGCTAGGGTGCCACGGACCAGACTTGTCCACAAGCATATTGCATAATGAATGAGCAGAAAGACTGCAGGTTAGCCTCGTTCCTGGAACCGAATTTGGGGCAATCGAGCCTGGATTTTCAGAGTGAGCCTGGCTTTTGGGATTAGCTTGCTTCGTGGAACAGTCCTCTGAGCATTTCCACAACTGAAACGATAATAAATTAGTTCATTTATTATGTTTGGTTAACTTTAGGAACTAACCCTATTATGTGTCTATACATTAAAACTTACTGGTGTAGAATTGTATTGGTCAATAGTATCAGTTGCATTGTCATTCCTTGGTAGAAATTTTCTAGTGAGATTATTCAGTGTTGTCCTTATTTGCGTGTTGTGTGGACAATGGAATGTTACATGAATGAATGTCTTTAATGTGTGACATTGTAGTACATTTTTCCTTTGTTTCCCTTTAGCATCACAGACTACCTCAAACTGCCCGACTCCAACCTTCAGCACCTTCATAGAATACAGAAAAAAGAAAAATGAAGAGAGGCAAAAGTTTTCTGAAGGGAGGAAGGGCTTAAAGAAAAAGGAAAAAAGAAAGGTTCAGGTAGTTTGGCTAGCTCAGTCTGAAAACAAGTTGAGGTTAATTTTCTAATGACATTCTTTTGTTATTCCTTAGGGGAGTTGTGTAAAAAATGTTCAGTGTAGTAAAGCTATCCAGAATAAGAACAATTGTTTACGAGTAATTGTACATTTAGGTTGTCAGGAAGATCCCTCTTTAGCAGTTAATAAATATTCAAGTTTGAATAGATCTGCTTAGAGTCATATTAGTATCTACTTGGCCCATTGTTCATGTATTTTTCCTTACAGATAAATGTCGGCTTGATGACCATAAAAAAGGGTGGTTTGAAGCCATACCGTGGAAAAACTATTTTCCTAACAACAGACCCTGACGCTACTGCCACAAGTCTGCTCAATCAAGCTGTTAAAAAAATGAAGGACTTTAACAAAGATCTAAAAGATGGACCTTTCCTTCTTCTGTATCCGGATGGCACTGAGGTCATTACTGTCCCTGGAACACAAAGACCATTTACACTTGAGGCTTATAAGGCTGAAGTTGGCAAGCCTTATCAAAGAATCACTGTTTTCATCTGCTTGAAGAGTGACTTTGAAGATGGTAAGCTGCTAATGTTTGTTTTGATTTTGACACACATTCCCTTAGTTTCAACAACTGCTAATTTTGAAATTGTAAAATGATAACATTACGCATAAAGCACGCAAGTCAATAGCATACCTATATTAAAATGGTGAATGGCCTGTATTTGATATAGCAACTTCTAGGGTTCTACAACCCCCCCAAGACACTTCACAACAAAACCAGTCATTCACCCATACACATTCACACACTGCTGGTGATTAGCTACAATGTGGACACAACTGTCCTGGGACTCACTGACTGAAGCAAGGCTGCTGTACACAGATGCCACCTATCCCTCCCACTACCACCACCTGGCATGGAGGGTGAAGTGTCTTGCCCAAGGACACAACGACTGTGACAGACTGAGCAGGGCTCAAACCTTCAACCTTTTGATTACAGGGCGGGCTTTTAACTCCTCTGCCACCATTGCTGCCTAATTTAGCTTGTATATGTTATGTTTCTTCCTGGAAACATGAAATTCAGCCATTTTTGGATCTACTGAGTCATGATTTTTAAATGCTAACTTTATGCCTTTCGTATTAATCTATTATTCATGATCAAATAAAGTTTCATACATTAGTATGAATTTAGTTTGCTTAGCTTGATTTGTTTTCATGTTTTGTAGTTGGAGAAAACTCAGACTTGTCTGACTCTGACCCCGAGATTGTTATTAAAAGGCCCTCTGAGTTTGATCTTGCTGATACACTGGTAAGTACAATTTAAATTTTTTTTATAGAGTTTTCTTGTTGTTTAGCCACCACCATTTGCCTCAGTTCAGTAAAACAGTTAATAGTTAAATGTGAAATACATTTTGTGTGTGTGTGCGTGCGTGCGTGCGTGCTCGCTCGCGTGCGTGCGTGTGTTTGTTTGTTTGTTTCAGCCATGGGAACTTCAACATGAAAGCAGTCCTTTACAGAAAGCGGCAGAATATGAGTAAGTGATATTTTAAGAACATGTAATCTTTTACTTTTTTTTTTGCCTAAACTTTTGTATTAATGAGATATACACTTTTGTCAAGGTTAAAGGTTCAAGGTTCTTTATTTGTCACATGCATAGTTATACAAGTATAACACACAGTCATTCATTCTGTATATGGTTTTTGGAACATGGACTACATAATACTTGTATTGCTTGTTTGTTAATCAAGATGCTTAAATATTTTCAAAGTGTCAATTAATATTTTCACAGTACACAACAATAATGCTTTTCTTTGTTCTCTAAGGAAGGGTGCTGGGGATCTTGTGCTTGCTAATGAAGTACAACAGGTAAAAAACTATTTTATTAGTAAAACAGTGCAGCACACAATCTCCACCGCCTTTACTTTGCAATTAGATGACGATTCACTGTTTGCTTATTACATTCATTGTTATTATACAATGCATTTCACATCATCAATTTTCATACTATCAATAGATTATAACATCCACCCCTTAAAGGTACACTAAGTGAAATAATCACAAAGCAGTCTAATGTCTCAATCATGTTGGAAGGAAGGTTACATTGAAACTAACTGTGTATGACTCGTCTTTGTCATCTAGAATCTTCTGGCGCTGATCCGTAGCCATGAAACTCATGGAACGGGAGGAGGGAGAGTCACTCGTTTGTTTATAAAGATAGACTGTAGTACACAAATTTGACCACAGGATTTCTTATTTCATTCTTACTTACTGTACCTTTAGATAATCTATTGGGATAGGAAACCTAAGGTACATCCATCTACTTCCGGACCATGGGTCCCATACTGCTAAAAAAATAGGAGTCTATGAGCCAATAAAAATTATTTTCTGATCCCGTTTGATGTGTATAATGGATTTAAAATATGATGTCCGTGAAGTATATAAACACATTTTGATGCCAAAAAGTGCTTAAGCGACAGGTGGCAAAGGTTATTTTATGTTTTGTTTGAAAAGACGTGGCGAAATGTAAATGTTCGTCTCACAAAATTGACATCATCGAACCAGACACAGAGAAGAGGAAAAGCTTAGTTTTGTTTAGCGAGCTTCGAATCCTTCTTCCAGGATGATGTGGAGAAAACCACTATAAATCTGGCCATGTGATAATTAGCAGCTACGCTGGGGGAGAAAAGCTTCTGAGGCGACATCATATTTGCGACATCTGACTTGTAGTCATTTTAAGGACAAATTTTTACAAGCTAACAAATCTCAAATTACATTACAGACATAGTCGAAACACAATTATTTATTATTTAAATTGAAGTACAACATATGTGTGATTCAGAGAGTAAGGCAAAGCAGACCAGAAAATAACTTTTATAGCTCCATTCACTTCCATTCATTTTTCTTTTGTTCAGGGACCCACGAGCAGACCAGAAGGGGAGGAGACTTAGGCTCCCTATATTAAAATAATTATCAATTGGTCAAATATGAATTTTCATTCATCCTCTTTTCTGTATTTCCAGGTCATAGATTTGGAAGAAGAAAACGATACAGGCACTACTGAATGCCTCACTGTCGAGAGCTCCTGTTACAGGTGCGTTGTATCTTGAGTAATTATTCCAGAGGTTTGCACAAAATATATACACACAATTATTATAAATGTATGTAGTTTGACTCTTTTACATTTGATTCTTCAGAAAAATAAATAGTAGAATTGTTCTATAAAAGTGGAACTGCATGTTTATGCATTTGTATTTTTGCATCTACACTTTGTGTACATGTTTTCACTCTGCAGAAACTACACACAGCTGTTTGAACTGATTGTGATTGATGATGAAGAGCCTACTCCTAACGAAGCCAAAGCTGAGCCCCCAGAAGAACCTGTGTTAGTAATTTAAACATTTGAATCCAATTAACCGCCATCTTGTTCTGTACAAGACATCATGCAATCATGAGAGAAGTATATACACCTTTAAAAAATAAGTTTCCCTTTTTTTTTTTTTTAGAGACACCAATTTGGAGGCACATGAAATTATTGCAAATTTGGCACTGGAACTTGACCACAAGAAGGTCAGCAGGTTCAATATATCAAGGTCAGCTGTATGGGATGGAGCTGTTAGAGGATTTCGACGCAGCACATACTCTGACAACTACGACATGTTCATCAAGTTTAATGATGATGCTGGCAGCTTTGAAGACGGTTTGGATACAGGTGGCCCGAGGCGTGAATTCCTCACACTTCTTATGGGCAGTCTGAGAAATCGCCCCATCTTTGATGGACCTCCAGAGAGCCGTTATCTTGTATATAATTCAAGAGGTGGATGTTTTCTCCGTAATTATTACAATGGAAATTTTAATAAAAATTGGCTTATTTTTTTCATTAGCATATTTAATAGCAATTAACCATGATAATTATGTGCCCTGTATTATAGCTGCCAGGCAAGATGAGTACTTTTTAGCAGGAAAGATGATCGCTGTATCCATTGTGCATGGGGGACCAGCACCACATTTCCTCTCCAAGAACCTGGTCAACCACATCACAGGGAATCAGAGTTTCAGCGCCACTGTAGAAGATGTGCAAGATGAGGAGATCACAAAAGTTCTACATCAGGTAGAAAATTACCTAAGCTCAGGGAATGGGTTTACTTAGAAGACACTTGGGGCCAGTTTAAAAGATTAAATCAGGATAACAGTTATCCGTGTTGGATCATATCTTGAAAGTAGGTTCAAGGTAGATTCTGTAATCTGAAAGGACAGATTTCCACCTCCCAACAACACAAGTGAAATAACAAATTGATTATTTCTTTAATCCAATGTTTGAATGAATCGTAAAAGTAGTGAAAATTATTTTTGTTTTTCTTACAGTAAACCTTTTTTTTTTTTTTTTTTTTTTATAGGTCCTGAAAGCTGAATCAGAGGAGTCTTTGCATAATCTTATTTTGCAAAACAGCACAATCTTCCAAACTGCTGGATGCCTCAGAAATGTCAAGCCTTGTGAGAAACAAGCATTTGTGGAGGAATACCTCAGATGGTACATCCTTGAAAGAAACCAAAGTGTCATACAACGGTAAACTCATTACTCCTTTTAAATTCAGGATGGCCAGTTGCTCATCACAGCAGCCACTGACATTTTCAGACCTTCAGATGTATATGAAAAAACTGATTCGGTAGCATCCGGTGATCTGATGAACAACAACTTAATTCCTGAGCCACTGTTGCACGCTATTAACCTTTTGACACTAGAACTCTAATTTAGTATACATTTATTGTTCACAATGACCCATAATAATCAGTCATGCAACATGATTAATTTTTCAGTTATTTATAAAAAGAGGTGATCCCTTTTTCGACACACTTGTTTATTCCAGTGTGAAAGCACTATTTTTTTTTTTAAATGCTGAAATCCCAATGAGCTCTTCTTTTTTTGCTGTCACAGTTAATTTATGAGCACTATTAATTATTTTTGTGTATGCATTTGAAATCTGTCCAAATTTATAATGAAAGATCTAGTAGGTAAAGTCATTTAAACACAATTTAGAAGACTGCAATAGTCATAGCTATAAACCAATTATTAGTTATTTGTCTATCCTTTGCAGATTTAAAGATGGACTGGAAAGTCTGAATTTTTTAAGTGCACTGCAAAAACATTCCAGTGTGCTGGCCCCACTCCTATGCTTCTCTGCAAAGGCCCTGACTGCTTCAGAACTGGAGAGCATGTTCAGACCAGATCTCAGCCCAGCAGGAAGCAACAAGCGGCATAAGGAGGTCCTAACACTTGGCTTTTGGGCAGATTATCTCCTTGATTGTGAAGGTTTGAATGGCCGTTTTTATTTGTTTATAGTTTTATGAAAGGAGAGGTAAGGAAATTAATTTTCTGTAATGTACTACAGTGTTTACTTTCTTCTTTCAGAGAAGGCAACAGCAGTGTGTCTGGAAGATTTGATGATGTTTGCCACAGGGCTGACGGCAGTTCCACCGGCAGGAATGACACCACCACCATGCATCCAGCTTTTAAGTGATTCGCCTTTTCCAGTTGCAAACACCTGTGCAAATACTCTGAAGCTACCCATCTGTGACTCATATGGCATCTTTAAGGCCAACATGGACTTTGGAATTCAAAATGCTCCAGGATTTGGATGTTCTTAAATCAGCAAGGTCATCAAGTTACAGTTACTGAGTTACCCTGTTAAGTAGTGTGCCAACGGCAGCTGAACCTAACACATTCATGTGATAAGCAACTTCCATATTGTTAAACATTTAGTTGTTTTTTCTGAATATTGTGTATGTTGGAAAAGTGACAGAAATGCTGGACACTATTTGTAAATGGTTTTATTAAAGAAAATTGTAAATGTTTCCTTGTGGTTAAATGTTAATATTTAAATTCATGCCAGTTGCTGTATATTATGAACAATATTATATTCAATTTAGCAAGAGGGAAAGGAAACACTACTAACATTAAAAAAATGAAGGAAAAACAGAAGGGCTGGAGCACTCAAGTCCAAAGGTTTTATTAGGTGCAAAAAAAGGAAAGAAACTAACGTTTCAACACAGTGTGTGTCTTCGTCAGAGTAACTCTGACAAATGTCATTACAAACTGAAGTTCAGTTGGTATCTAAAACCCAGCTATGTCCTTCAGGGCCAAATACAGTTCTGTGGCCGATTCCCAGTCTTGTGGCTGCTGCAGTGTGTTTTGTTGTACAGCCTGTTGTAAATATTCCTCAATGTTTGGATCACCACACAATCCAACCAGTAGCCCCTCCTCGGGAAACACATCCAGTTCCCTCTCCTCAACAGCAAATCCACAGTCTCTTGAACCATATCTGCAAAATGAAAATAGAACAGTGAAGGATTTTTTGCTGACAATATGGAACTATATAAATCAACGCATGCAGTGACATGTTATAAACTGCTGTATCATACTTATGTGTAAAATTATGAATATATATTAACCAACTTAAGCAATAACAACACCTTGCATTTAGTTTGATGCAAAAGGTTAATTCATTTTGTTAAGAACTCAAATACCTGTGAGGCAAGAGATAGAGTTCGTTTGGAATCCCCCCTGGACACGATGCAAGTCTGCTTGGCCGGATCCTGTGTTTGTTCCAGAGGTCTTTGCATTCATCCAGGTCTTTCTGTAGAACCCCTCTGAAGCAGAATCTCAGCAAGCATTGGTGTTCGTGGCTTCCATTTAAGTTTCCAGAGTCTCTTAGGTCTCCAAACAAGTCCATCCAAAACTGAGACCTGGGTATATAATTAATATTTAAGAATCAATTTAGCTTTGTTCTTGGTCATTTTATAGGGTTTGTTACATTTTGGTCCCATTTAAAACATGCCACAAATGGATGTCAAACAAAGTAATGCATATTAGTTTTCCATAAATATTGAAGCGACCCTGCAGTAATGTTCTTGTTAAAAATGCTGTATTCTTTTCACTCTGTTCTGTGTGTTGATTGTGAGGAGTGGAGAGTTTGGTCTGAGTTTTTCATTTTGTATTGGCGTCGTTAAATCTAGGCAAGCATGCTCATTTCGGCACAACAGCTGACAGTGACCATTTTGAGTTCCTGCAATAAAGTGACGGCTGTTAACGTCTATCTCATCCAACTTTTCAACACGTCCAGCAGGACGCTACTCTATTTTCTTAAATGCATGTAAAAAAAAACGATCTGATCAGCTTTCACTGTAGCTTACACCTACCAGACACAAATGTACCCACCTTCCTCTTCTGAAATAAGACCACCATGACTCGATGCGCTGATTCCCAGTAGATGATCCGTAACTGTGGCTTGACGATCCAGCATAATAGTCCGTGTGCGCGTGACGGAGGGTACACTGTATTGCTGCCATAGTCCCATTCTCAGTCCCGAAGTCTGTTCGTAATCTCATTGGTATCACACCAAGACTCTTTACACAGTTTATATAATTGTGAGCTATAACAGCCGGGTTGTTGTTTGTTGCTCCACACACAAGCCACATCAGTCTTCTTGAAAAGCCATCTATACATCCTGACAGGGCCAAGCCAAAGGGTTTCAGTTTATCATAGCCATCTACATGCCATATGTAATTGGGCCCCATGGAGTGATACGTGCATCTTGTGAACCTCCTTCGAGTTCTCAAAGCGATTCCTTGAGGATTTAGTTGTCTCAACAGCCTCATAACTACATCACGCTTGACACGCAGCTTGTGTTTTTGTTTGAGAACTTGCCACATGGTCCGATATCCAAACAATTGTCCTGGTCCTCGAAGCTCGGCCAAAATGGCACGCCTCACCTCAGGAAGTGGAGAATAGTTGCCTCGTCTGTACAGTCCAGATTCTTTTAAATGCGTTTTCAGTGTACGCATACTAATTGCAATGTCATGATTACACTTGAGCATATCCAGTATCACCTCGTATGTATGTCCTGAATCAAAATATTCTCGAATAGCGACAGCTATGTTTGGGTCACCGCTAATGTTCATGTTTGAAAAAAATGCGCCACAGGCAGAGTAACTTCCGGTTCCAAAGATGAACAGCGCGGACGTCCAATCAGTGATGTCTCCTGTTGCCGACTGGTACCTACCCTTTCCAGTTTTCTTAATGTAATTGTGCTTCTCAATTTGTTTTTGTGATTCTTCTTTTGTTTTTGTGCTTCTTGATTTGTTTTTGTGATTCTTCTTTTGTTTTTGTGCTTCTTGATTTGTTTTTGTGATTCTTCTTTTGTTTTTGTGCTTCTTGATTTGTTTTTGTGATTCTCAGTTTTGTTTTTGTGCTTCTCAATTTTGTTTTTGTGATTCTCAGTTTTGTTTTTGTGCTTCTCAATTTTGTTTTTGTGATTCTCAGTTTTGTTTTTGTGCTTCTCAATTTTGTTTTTGTGATTCTCAGTTTTGTTTTTGTGATTCTCCATTTGTTTTTTTGTTTCTCGATTTTGTTGTTGTGTTTAGCAATTTGTTGGTGTGATTTGCACTTCAGGGCCTCTCAATTTTGTTGTTGTGTTTAGCAATTTGTTGGTGTGATTTGCACTTCAGGGCCACCGTAAGTCTTTCTAAGCTGTGATAAAATTGTGGAAAGGCATATTTTTCTGTCAGATGCTGCACTACTCATGACTGTAACTATATTATAGCTATATTACTATAGCTATATTTAGCTACGGAATATTTGTTAGTCTGTTTAGCCTTGTCGGTTAGTCTGTTTTTTACCTGGTTTAGTTGACTAAGAAATTAGTCACCAGGAATGTTCCCATTTCAACTGTTTCACAATAGTATATGTAGCATCGCCTTAATAGTGTCTGAATTGTAGCTATCATATCACTTTAAAAATATACCAATCAAATGTGAGATACAAGGGCATTCTGCATTTGATGTCAACATACAAATAAAAGGATAAAAATATATATATATATGGCTCGAAATCAGGGAAGGTGGTGACATGTAGTCAGGGTAAGGCAACAGTAAATTTTTAACCCTGCTTTTGAATATAGGTGTACCCAGTTAAAAATTATGGATTTGGTCCTTCTGAAAATGTTTGTAAAATATGTAAAGGAATGCTATACAACAGAAAACTTGCAGACTGGCATTATTAAAATAACTCTGTTCCACAAATCTTGCAGTACATGGAAAATGTCAGTAAAATAGAATGCATTGCTCTAAAACCTGGACATACAGTGGTGTGGAAAAGTGTTTGCCCTGTTCCTGATTTCTTATTTTTATTTGCTGTCATATTTAAATGTTTTGGATAATCAAACAAATTTAAGCATTAAACAAAGATGACAGAAGTAAACAATCAAGGTTTTTATTATTAAGGGGGGGAAAGGGCTTATATGGCCCTGTGTGAAAAAGTGATTGCCCCCTAAATCTTAGAACTGGTTGGGCCACCCTTAGCAGCAACAACTGCAATCAACTGTTTGTAGTAACTGGCAACAAGTCTTTTACAGCACTGTCGAGAAATTCTGGCCCACTCATGAAATGTAATTCAGAAACATTAGAGGGTACAGAGAAGGCTACCCCCCCCCCCCCCCCTCTGTCCCCTTCTGGCTGCCTCTGCCTCAATTTTATCCCACAACTTAGACATTCACATTACTCACACTCTCATTACACATACATATAGGATCTTGGGGGTGGGCACGATACACGGAGTCCAAATTACCATCAGGGTGTACACCCCAACCGTGGCGTCGTTGCCCACCTCTCAATTTTAAATACACGTAGACATTGAGGGCTAGCAGGAGGGACCATGCGCTTACCTGCTGCTCTCTGGCAGGTAGCTCCATGCCCTCCTGGGTTTTAAATGCACCTTAGAACACACATGCATCAACACTACAATGAGCGGGTGGAGGGAGGTTTGGAGTCTTCTCTCACCCCCGTTCTCTGCGGCCTGCTGGAGCGGGGGGGCTAGGAGGAGTTGGCCGTCCGACTGCGGTCTGGAGTGTGGGGCCTCCCTGCTGCTGCGGAGTCGGGGCGATATGCCTCCCCCCACCGCAGGGAAAAGGGTAACACCACCTGGGTCTGGGTGCAGTTCCCCCCTCCAGGGGCAAGGGTACCTAGACCCGGTTTGTAGAGTACGCTTGGGGAGTGTGATCGTGTGTACAGCGTCTCTTTATGTCTGTCTCCACGTTGGTTGAGTGTGGAGTAAGTGCATATGAGAGCATGAGGGTGGGAATGGATGTTTGTATCTGTGTGTGCCTGTATGTCTGTGTCTATATGTCAGGTTGGGTGTCAGGCGGCACCTCTCTGGGGACATCTCAGGCCCTCCAAGGTTTGGAGGCCTATCTCCCCCTACCACCACTTCCCCTGCCAGTGGCGGACTCCCTCAGACATCGGTGCATTGGTGGTTCTTTGTGTCCGGGGATGGGCGTCCAGGTACACACCGGCTCACTCCTTGGCGGCCGGTTATCGGGGCCTGGAGCCTGGGGCTCGCTCGGGCCACTTCGGAGGTGGGGTGCCACCGGCCTCTCGGCCTGGGGCTCGGTCACTCAGGCACGGCTGGCTGCCGGCGGAGCTCACGGGCGCGTCACTGCAACTCCCCCTGGCTTCTGCTCCGCGGCTGCTGAGTGACCCCTCATCTGGGACTCTCCTCAGCTCTTTCTGGGACAGTGGCGCGGCTGCCCCTCTGTTGGTCTTCCTTGGTCTCTTGTGTTCTGGGGGCCTCTGGATGTCTGGAGTTTTGATCTCCTCCATACCTGCTTCATGCCCTGGAGGACGGGGCTGTGGCCCCCCCACACCCTCTAGCAGATCATTACATGAAGGAACCTTTTAAAAAAACAAGCGCGTCCATGCTCACAGGTGTACACACGGGTGCTCACACCCACAAACTACACCCTTTTTGGCTCCTACCTCAAAGCACACTGTGTTCTGTTGATCTTATGTGCTGCACAATAATGTTTAATATGTAGTATTTACTGTCATATTCCCATATATCATTGTGATGTTGTTTATTCTATTACTCTTGTTCTCTTCTGCTTGTTTTCTTTTTTCTTTCTCAGCAGGTGATCCAGGTGAATGATATATGCATTTTTTTTCTCTGCCCGTTCTGTTGGTTTATGTTTTTTGCCCTTCTCCCCCATCCCTCTTCTCTTTCCCTCTTTCTTTCTCCCCTTTTTTCCCCCAGTCAAGTCTGTCCCGTATTCAGTAAGTGAAAATAAAATAAACAATAAAACGTGAATCAAATGGACCATTACGGCAAGGCTGGGATGGTCAATTTGGTAAAGTAAATCCATTGGGCATCTTTGTTTGCCTTTAGACAACAATTCTGATGGCAAAAGAGCCAAACGGGACAGGCAAAAAAAAAAAAAAAAAAAGAAACATTAGAGGGTTTTCAAGCATGAACTGCTTTTTTAAGTTCTTTCCTGAATCAGATTCAGGTCAGGACTTTGAATAGGCCATTTCAACAACTACCGACCAGTTGCTCTAACACCTGTTATAATGAAGTGCTTTGAGAAACTGGTCCGACGTCACATCATGTCCTGCCTGCCACCCACACTCGACCCACTCCAGTTCACATACAGATCTCACGGATCAAATAAAGATGCCATTGTTACAACAGTCCACACCACCATCTCTCACCTGGAACAACAGGGGCGTTATCCCAGGCTGCTCTTTGTTGACTTTGCTTTCAAAACGATACTCCCGGACAGACTAATAGTTAAACTGCTGAATATTGGACTTCCTTCTACTACCTGCTGCCACCTCACCCTTAACACCGGATCTCCACAGCGCTGTGTACTGAGTCCCCTACTGTACACTCTGTACACACATGACTGTGTTAGTTCCCACCCAGACAACGCAGTCATTAAGTTTGCAGATGATACCACCGTGGTGGGGCTCATCTCTGGTGGAGACGAGACAGCATACAGAGCTGAGGTTCAGAGGCTGTCAGACTGATGTGTAGACAACAACCTGTACCTCAATACCACAAAGAAAAAAGAGCTGGAGGAAGTCTGAGCTGCAACCTGTCAGCATCAACGCGGGAGTGTGTGGAAAGGGTGTCCAGTTTCAAGTTCTGCACATGGACACAGACCTCCAATGGAGCTCAAACACCTTTGCGGTTTTAAAGAACGCCTAACAGCGTCTCCACTTTCTGAGAAAAGAAAAATGGACCTGAAGAAGGAGCTGCTGACTGTCTTCTACCGCTGCTCCATTGAAAGTGTGCTGACATACTGCATCAGTGTGTGGTTCTCCAGCTGCACCACAGCACACAGAAAGGCACTTCAGAGGGTCATCAATATGGCCCAAAAAATCATTGGATATCCTCTTCCCTCCCTGAAGGACCTGTACAGCATGCACTGTCTCAAGAGGGCACACAGCATCCTACGGGACTGTACACATCCAGGACACCGGGTGTTTAAGCTGCTGCCGTCTGACCGGAGGTTCAGGCTGCTGAGGTGCCAGACAAACAGACTCAAGGACAGCTAACAGGACAATAGCTCTACACTGTAAAATGTAATATTGTGTTTAATTAAAAATATTAAATAGGCTGAACTCAATTTTTAACAATTTTTTTGAGTTCTGGGAACTAATTAGATTTTACAGTGTAATCAATGCAAACAGCTGGCCTGATTGGCTACCTCCCTGGACTTTTTGTGGTGGAGGGCAACAACAATAACAACAATAACATGTATATTTAGAACAAGGCACAATAATAATAATAACAATGTGAAATAAACATTCACTGATTCTTCTTTTTATTACTTAAGTTACTGCACTGTAAAATCTAAATAGTTCCCTGAACTTAAAAAAATTGAGGAAACTCGTTGCCTCAAAAAAAATGAGTAAAGCTTAGCTAAAAATGACAAAATTAGGACAACTTATTTATTTTAAGTACTCTGTACTAGCTCATTTGTTCCCAGAACTCAAGAAAATTGGATCAAGTTTACGTAAGATGACCAAGTTAGGGCAACTTACTCATTTTGAGTACACTGTACAGCCTTGTTAGTTCCCAACTTTTATTTTCAAACACAACAAAGTATAACAGCCGACCTACTGGACACTGTTCTGCTGAACAACAAACAATTATATTGCCATCACTGTTATAATCTTACAATGAAACAAAGTCTCAGATGTAATTATTCTGAAAATAAGTTTAGACCTACCACAAGTTTGTTTTGTACTTACATTACTTACAGTGGGGCAAAAAAGTATTTAGTCAGCCACTGATTGTGCAAGTTCCCCCAGTTAAAATGATGACAGAGGTCAGTAATTTGCACCAGAGGTACACTTCAACTGTGAGAGACAGAATGTGAAAAAAAAATCCATGAATCCACATGGTAGGATTTGTAAAGAATTTATTCGTAAATTAGGGTGGAAAATAAGTATTTGGTCACCTCAAACAAGGAAAATCTCTGGCTCTCACAGACCTGTAACGTCTTCTGTAAGAAGCTTTTCTGTCCCCCACTCGTTACCTGTATGAATGGCACCTGTTTGAACTCATCATCTGTATAAAAGACACCTGTCCACAGCCTCAAACAGTCAGACTCCAAACTCCGCCATGGCCAAGACCAAAGAGCTTTCGAAGGACACCAGGAAAAGTATTGTAGACCTGTACCAGACTGGGAAGAGTGAATCTACAATAGGCAAGCAGCTTGGTGTGAAAACATCAACTGTGGGAGCAATCATCAGAAAATGGAAGACATACAAGACCACTGATAATCTCCCTCGATCTGGGGCTCCACGCAAGATCTCATCCCGTGGGGTCAAAATGATCATGAGAACGGTGAGCAAAGATCCCAGAACCACACGGGGGGACCTGGTGAATGACCTGCAGAGAGCTGGGACCAAAGTAACAAAGGTCACCATCAGTAACACACTACAACGGCAGGGAATCAAATCCCGCAGTGCCAGACGTGTTCCGCTGCTGAAGCCAGTGCATGTCCAGGCCCGTCTGAAGTTTGCCAGAGAGCACATGGATGATACAGCAGAGGATTGGGAGAATGTCATGTGGTCAGATGAAACCAAAGTAGAACTTTTTGGTATAAACTCAACTCGTCGTGTTTGGAGGAAGAAGAATACTGAGTTGCATCCCAAGAACACCATACCTACTGTGAAGCATGGGGGTGGAAACATCATGCTATGGGGCTGTTTTTCTGCCAAGGGGACAGGATGACTGATCCGTGTTAAGGACAGAATGAATGGGGCCATGTATCGTGAGATTTTGAGCCAAAACCTCCTTCCATCAGTGAGAACTTTGAAGATGAAACGAGGCTGGGTCTTCCAACATGACAATGATCCAAAACACACCGCCCGGGCAACAAAGGAGTGGCTCCGTAAGAAGCATTTGAAAGTCCTGGAGTGGCCTAGCCAGTCTCCAGACCTCAACCCCATAGAAAATCTGTGGCGGGAGTTGAAAGTCATCCAGCCACGGAAATGGATTCAGCAGACCCAGCGGTCTCGACTCCCACCCTCGCCACTTTGGCCGCGATGCTGGCACGCCACGAGCAGATGTTTTTTCACGTTCGAGCAGAGATCGCGAACCTCACACAGGCCGTGGCCCGGCTAACACCGCTACCGGCCGCTCCACTGGTCGCCGCTCCTCCGTCGGAGGCGCCAGTTCCAGCAGTAAGTGTCGCGCCACCTGCTCCCTCACCTGTTCATGTTGACAGATTTCTCCCTACTCCAAGGGCTTTCACGGGAGAGATTGATAAATGTGCTGGTTTCCTCACTCAATGTGCCCTTCAGTTTCTCCAGCAACTGCAAGCCTTTTCTACTGATTGTGTGAAAATTGCTTACTGTATATTGTCCAGTTACTCCAGGACCGTGTTCTAACCTGGGCTCAAGCTGCGCTTCAGGCGGAGCCGGACATCACCTTTTCTGACTTTCTTACTAAGTTTAAAGGTGTGTTTGACAGGAAAGCCACAACTGCCACCGCCGGCCAGCGCTTGCTTGCGCTTAAACAAGGTAAACGCAGCATGGCTGATTTTTCTATTGACTTTTCTACCTTGGCTGAACAGGCAAAATGGGGGGAAGAGGCCCTTAAAAGTGCATTGCTCACTAATGTTAATGAGGAAATAAGGAATGAACTGATGCTCCGTGAACTGCCTTCCTCCCTAGATGCGCTTTTGGCTTTGTGTATGCGGGTGGACAACCAGGTGCGCGCACATCTGAGCGCGCGCGGGCGTTCGGGGCATGCCCCGCTGGATTTTTGTGGGACCTCTACTGCTGCCCATGGGTCGTGTGACGCCGACACCGGGGATGGGGAAGAACCCATGCAGCTTGGGCGCTCACGGCTGTCGCCCGCGGAGCGCCAGTGCCGCCTTGCCTCCGGTGAGTGCGTTTATTGCAGCCGCAAAGGACACTCTGTCTCCTCCTGCCCAACGCTGGCAAAAGGGCGCGCTCACCAGTGATCGAGAGGGTGCTGGTGGGCGATCTGTCGAGTGAAAGCCCTCTCCCCAGACTTCTCTTGCCGGCTAAACTACGTGTTCGGACTGTTTCTCACTCTCTCTCCGTTCTCATTGATTCTGGGGCCGAGCAGAACTTTATTGACACCTCACTCGCCGCCAAATTAAACATCGCCTTGGAGCCTCTGTCACGCTCCTCCTCTCCGCGTTCACGCACTATCAGGTCAGCGCCTGTTTGACATCACTCATGTTTCTGAATTCCTTTCGTTATCTCTCTCGGGCAACCACACGGAAAGGATTTTTTTTTTTCATTTAAGGCCCCTCTCACTCCGCTGGTCCTGGGTCACCCCTGGCTTGTTCTCCACAACCCGCATATTGACTGGGAGAAGGGTGCCGTACTTGGTTGGAGTGTGGCCTGCCACATGAACTGCCTCTGGGCTGCGGCTTCCCCCGTTCCGCTCCTGCCCGCGGCCTCACCGTCGGGCGCCCCGGACCTCTCGGTGGTTCCGCGGGTTTATCACGATCTGCGGGATGTTTTTTGTAAGGATCGTGCGCGGTCCCTTCCCCCGCACCGCCTAAACGATTGTGCCATCGATCTTCTTCCTGGGGCTCCGCTGCCGTCTAGCCGCCTGTACAGCCTCTCCCGGCCGGAGAGGGATGCTATGGAGCGCTACATCGCGGAGTCGCTGGCGGCGGGGCTGCTTCGCCCCTCCTCTTCCCTCGTCGCGGCTGGGTTCTTTTTCGTGGATAAGAAGGATGGTTCGCTGCGGCCGTGTATTGACTTTCGGGGCCTTAACCGGATCACTGTTAAAAACGAGTACCCTTTGCCGTTGCTTTCCTCGGCCTTTGAACTGCTTCAGGGCATGACCATCTTTACCAAGCTGGATCTGCGCAACGCTTACCACCTGGTGCGCATCAGGGAGGGGGATGAGTGGAAGACCGCGTTCAATACGCATCGGGGCCACTTTGAGTATCTTGTGATGCCGTTTTGGCTGACTAACGTCCTCGCAGTGTTTCAGGCGATGGTTAATGATGTCCTTCGTGATTTTGTTAACCGTTGTGTGTTTGTGTACTTAGATGACATCCTGATCTTTTCTAAGACACTCGAGGAGCACAAGGTCCTTGTCCGGCAGGTCCTGCTACGCCTTCTGGAGAACCGGCTCTTTGTGAAGGGGGAGAAGCGCGACTTCCACGTGACTTCAGTGAGTTTTCTGGGCCATATTATCAAGAAGGGGGACTTGCGGACTGATCCGGAGAAAGTGCGGGCTGTGGTGGAATGGCCTACTCCTCCTGATTGCCGCCAAGGGCAACGTTTTTTGGGATTCACCAACTTTTACAGACGGTTCATTCGCGATTTCAGCAGGATCACTCTCCCTCTTACTAAACTCACCTCTCCCAAAGTTCCCTTCCAGTGGGATTCTGCCGCTCAGCGAGCCTTCGCCCTGCTCAAGGACAGGTTCACCACTGCTCCCACACTCCGGCAACTGGACCGTACACGGCAGTTCGTTGTGGAGGTGGACGCGTCGGACTCCGGGATTGGGGCAGTTCTGTCTCAACAGACGGACGGTAAGCTGCACCCGTGTGCCTTTTATTCTTGCAGTCTCTCTCCAGCAGAGAGTAACTATGACATTGGGGACCGGGAGCTTCTGGCCGTCAAGCTGGCCCTGGAGGAGTGGAGACATTGGTTGGAGGGAGCAGCACAACCATTCATCGTCTGGATGGATCACAAGAATCTGGAGTACCTGCACTCGGCTAGACGTCTCAATTCCCGGCAAGCCAGGTGGGCGCTGTTTTTCCCTCGTTTTGACTTCACTATCACCTACAGGCCAGGAACACGGAACGTAAAGCCAGACGCCCTGTCCAGGCAATTCTCCATCACTGGGGAGGACTCGGACCCTGAGCCTGTCCTCCCGGCCGCCTGCGTAATTGGAGCCATCTCCTGGGAGATCGAGAGGCTCATCCAAGAGGTGCAGGAGACTGAACAGGATCCTGGAACTGGCCCACCTGGTCGCCTCTTCGTTCCTTCAGCCGTCCGCTCTCAGGTTCTCCAGTGGGCTCACACCGCCCGCTTTTCATGCCATCCTGGGGTCCTCCGCACCTGCTCGTTCCTCCGACGCTACTTCTGGTGGCCCGCTATGGCTAGGGACGCCAAGGAGTACGTAGCAGCCTGTTCGACCTGCGCCCAGAGTAAGCTTTCGAACCACCCTCCACCGGGTCTTCTGCAGCCTCTCCCTACACCAGCCCGACCATGGTCCCATGTTTCTTTGGACTTTGTCACGGGCCTGCCGCCCTCCGCTGGTAACACCGCCATACTTACCGTTATCGATCGTTTCTCCAAAGCTGCACACTTCGTCGCCCTCCCGAAGCTCCCCTCTGCCTTGGAGACGGCCCGGCTCCTCACCTCCCATGTGTTCCGTCTTCACGGGATCCCCGAGGACATCGTCTCGGATAGAGGGCCACAATTCACGTCCCGTGTTTGGAGGGAGTTCTGCTCCGCACTGGGGGCCAAGGTCAGTCTGTCTTCCGGTTTCCATCCACAGAGTAACGGGCAATCGGAGTGGGCCAACCAGGAGCTGGAAGCTGCCCTCCGCTGTGTCGCTTCGCACAACCAATCGACCTGGAGTGAACAGCTTCCATGGATCGAATGCGTCCACAACAGCCACACATCCTCCGCCACGGGCAAGTCTCCCTTCGAAGCGTCCCTGGGCTATCAACCGCCTTTGCTCCCGGCCATCGAAGGTGAGCACTCCGTTCCTTCAGTACAGGCTCACCTCCGCGGGTGCCGTTGTGCCTGGCGGGCGACTCGGGCTGCCCTACTCCGTACTAAGGAGCGGAACAAGACCCTCGCTGACCGTCGCCGGACACCGGCCCCCGAGTACACCATCGGTCAACAGGTATGGCTGGCTACCCGTTTTGTGCCGCTACGGACTGAGTCGAAGAAGCTGTCCCCTCAGTTTATTGGCCCCTTTCCCGTTGAAGCCATTGTGAACCCTGTGTCTGTCCGCCTCAAGCTGCCGCGCAACATGCGCATTCACAATGTCTTCCGTGTGTCTCAGGTCAAGCCGGTGCTCTCCAGCCCGTTGTGCCCTCCCTCCAGGGCGCCGCCGCCCCCCCGGCTCGTGGATGGTCAGCTGGTCTACAATATCACCCGCATCATGGACTCCCGGCGCCGGGGTCGGGGTTTTCAGTACCTGGTTGACTGGGAGGGCTACGGGATAGAGGAACGCTCCTGGGTGCCTCGAGCTGCTGTCCTGGATAGAATAGAATAGAATAGAATTCAACTTTATTGTCATTGCACATGCACAGGTACAGGGCAACGAAATGCAGTTTGCATCCATCCAGAAGTGCTTAGTGATATAGATATATTACAATATATATTAGCAATAATATAGATATGTAAGTATATTACAGAAATGGGTCTATTATGTTATAATGTACACGGTATGAAGTATGTTGTGAATATTCTATAACTATAAGTATGTACAGGCTGTAGTGAGTACAAGCTATGTACAGGATATGGACAGGATATAAATATAAAAAAACTATACAGAATATGAAATAAATAACTTTACAGGAATCTGAGATATACAGCTATACAGAAATGGGAACTATGCAAGTTGTAAACAGTTGTAGGGTTAAAAATTATCGTATGTACAGAATGATTGTTTACACAGGGCTATACAGTAGTGCAGTTAAGGTAAGTGAGGGTGTGGATAATTTCTACAGAGGCTATATAAAGTGCTAGTGGTTGTGAGTGGTGGTTCACTCCATGTTATTATTGTGTGTTTGAGGGTACAGTTGTCCATTGTGTGTGTGTGTGTATGTTCAGTCCATGAGTTAACGTGGGTCAGATGTCAGGAGGCAGAGTTCAGGAGTCTGACAGCTGTGGGGAAGAAGCTGTTCCGGTACCTGGTGGTCTTAGTCCGGAGGCTCCTGTAGCGCCTCCCAGAGGGCAGGAGGGTGAAGAGTCCATGTGATGGGTGACTGGGGTCTCTGATGATTTTCCCAGCCCTTTTCAGACACCGCTTCCTGTAGATGTCTTTTATGGCAGGAAGTGGTGCTCCGGCGATGCGCTGGGCAGTTTTCACGACCCTCTGCAACGCCTTCCGGTCCGAGGCAGAGCAGTTCCCGTACCAGACTGTTATACAGTTGGTCAGGATGCTCTCGATGGTGCAGCGATAGAAGTTCACCAGGATGTCTGAGGACAGGTGGTTCTTCCTCAGAGTCCTCAAGAAGAAGAGGCGCTGGTGAGCCTTCTTGACCAGCTTGGAGCAGTTGGTCGTCCAGGTGAGATCCTCGGAGATGTGGACTCCCAGGAACTTGAAGCTGCTCACACGCTCCACAGCCGTCCCCTTAATGTGGATGGGTGGATGTGGGTCAGCATTCCTCCTGTAGTCCACGATGAGCTCCTTGGTCTTCTCGGTGTTAAGCAGCAGGTTGTTTGTGTCGCACCACTCAGCCAGACGATCCACCTCCTCCCTGTAGGCGGCCTCATCGTTGTCACTGATGAGGCCAATCACCGTGGTGTCATCTGCAAACTTAATGATGGTGTTGGAACCATCAGCAGGTCTGCAGTCATGGGTGAAGAGGGAGTAGAGGAAAGGGCTCATCACACAGCCTTGTGGTACACCGGTGTTCATCGTGATTGTAGATGAGCAGCGGTTATCCAGCCGGACATGTTGGGGGCGGTTGGTCAGGAAGTCCAGTAACCATTTGCAGATGAGGGAACTGATGCCCAGGTCTGTCAGTTTCCTGATGAGTTGTGAGGGGTGGATTGTATTGAATGCTGAACTGAAGTCTATAAACAGCATTCTGGCGTAGGTGTTGTTGTTGTCCAGGTGTGAGAGGACAGAGTGCAGTGCGATGGAGACTGCATCCTCTGTGCTCCTGTTCTGGCGGTATGCGAATTGGTGGGGGTCCAGGGTGGGGGGGAGACAGGATTTGAAGTGTGCTAGGACCAGCTGCTCTAAGCACTTAGTGATGATGGGGGTGAGTGCTACTGGGCGGTAGTCATTGAGGCAAGATGGGTTGGAGTTTTTGGGTATCAGGACGATGGAGGTGGATTTGAAGCAGGCCGGTACCACAGCGTGGGCCAAGGACAGGTTAAATATGTCTGTCAGCACTCCTGCAAGCTCCTCAGAACACGCTCTGAGAACACGCCCGGGGATGCCATCGGGACCTGCAGCCTTGTGGACATTGATCCTGCTCAGCACCGCTCCTACATCGGTGGGGGAGAGAGTCAGAGGTTGGTGGTCTGGCGTCACGTCTGCTTTGGTTGTGGTTGTGGGGTTCCCTCGCTCAAAACGAGCATAAAAGTTGTTGAGCTCGTTGAGGAAGGAGACATCAGAGGATGCGGGGGAGGGTTTGGTGGTCCTGTAGTCTGTAATGGTCTGGAGTCCTTGCCACATGCGTCGGGGGTTGGAGTTGGAGAAGTGTTCTTCTACCTTCTTTTTGTAATGGTGTTTGGCTTAGGGCCATGCTCCGGGACTTCCACCGCAGGCATCCAGGTAAGCCTGGTGGGTCGCCGGGAGGGTCCCGTTGAGGGGGGGTACTGTCATGGTCTCCGTGCCTGCCCGGTCGGCCCCACAAGGCTACATTTGCTGTTTCTGTTCTCTCCCTCTCTGCCTGGGCGGAGCTCACTGTGGGCTCCCGCCCTTGGCCCACACACACACCTGACAACAATCACCTGTCATCACCGGGAGCACTATTTGAGGCTGGAACACAGATCCTCTCGTCACTGGATGATTGTACTACTGACGTTAGTGTTCTCACAGCTCCTGTGGACTTGTGCTTCATAATTCGTGATTTGTGATTAGTTGGTGACTTTCCTTCTCTTCTGCCTCAGATCTTCCCATCTTCCCCCCCCGGACCTGCGACCTCCCTGCCGTGTGAACGTGTGTGAGTGTGAGCAAAGAAGACGTGAGCGAGTGTGAGAGAGCTACCCTATGATTCCCCGGAGTTTTGGATCCCTTCACTGTACATATATTGCACTGGCACTGTAAATAAACTACACCTTGGAGACACCTAACCGCTCTGCGTTTGAGTCCCTGTAACCAGATCGTGACATATATGGATAACAATTGCACTGTTTATTTTGGCTCATGCTATACACTGAAGCCATCACATCATCTTCTTCAACCCTGCTACCACAAGCCCCTTACTAAAGCAACATGAAGACAACTGTAATCTTCATAAGCATGGAAGAAACTGGAGAAGCCAATTAACCACACATCCTGGCAAACTGACTGGATAATAATAAGGCACAGTCATTTATAGAAATCCTCCTTCAGCCATCATGTTTCTACACCAGTGGTCATGAAAATGATTGGAACAGATGAATTCAATGATTTGGATGGTTGAGTTTTGACTTTTGGTAATACAGTGTACATCTTGGGTTTGATGGTGATTGTAACACACCCCAAGCAAGAGGGCGGCTGACAGATTATGTCTGGTTCTGAAAAAAAACAGATAAATCATGAGATGGACGACAGGTAGTGTGTTTCCTCTCTCGCTTCTGCCAGATCTTTATTTAAACACATTCATGCGTTCACAACAGGTTGCAAAAACTTCTTCCCATCTCCGTCTCACATTCCCAAAGCCCAGAACAAACTAAAATATTATAAACAAAAATCTAAACTGTCATCTCTGTTGTTTGTTACTAAGAGCTATAAATCACACTTTTTTCACACATAGTTTGATAAAGCAAACATTCCAGTACTGTACCATATACTAATGGCGTATCTGTATAGTGGAAATCTCCACATCAACATTGCAGAGCGATCAGAATTATTGTAGGTTATTACACTAACTTTAGACAATAACAATGACAACACATCAAACTGTCTCTGCGAACACATTAACTCAAATATACAGGAGCCGTGGTGTACTTTTGTTACAAGAGGGTGCCTTAAGTTTAGAAAACAACAAAGCTGACAGCTACTCCAGGATGTGGCGAGCTAAGCTAGCTCCTACTCTCGATCGTAACACCTTTCAATGAGCAAAACAGACGAATACAGATCTCAGCAAAACAAACTGCTGGTCGGGTTTTACCCTTATTTGGCATGTAAATTATGTGGACCACATGTGTGGCCTTATTACTTACTAACCTGAAAAAAACAGATAAATCATGAGATGGACGACAGGTAGTGTGTTTCCTCTCTCGCTTCTGCCAGATCTGAAGACGAGCAGTAGCGTCACACTAAACCATCTCACTAGGGCGGATGTGCCCCCTTGTGGCGTAACTAGGGATCACACCACATGTTGGATCTCCAACAAAAATCACAAGATTAAGACCCTTCCTTAACAAAACTACACCTAAAAGCTTATACAATATACAAAAATTAAATCACATAATGTGCCCACACATTACAGTGTGTCACATGATTTTCCAGATGTGCAATGCTTGCCAAATTTCATATGCACTAACAGAACTCCACGCCATCAAAGATACAGGCTTTTGAACTCTGCACTGACAATTTGTTGACAGTTTTTTACAAAATGGTGAACCAAACTGTTGCTCCAGCTGCTTCTTTTCTAGCCTTCCATTTTCCTTCAGTTTTGGGGGGAATTGGCACTGTATGTAAAAAGTGGATTTTTAAAAAAACTTATGATGCAAGTACATTCTATAACATATTCGATATCATATATAAGTATATATCAGTATAACAATACATTTTCAGGTTACTTAAAAAAAATCAACATTTGGTTTTATAAAAACATTAATAATATTATTAAGTAGGGGTGGGTTTTAATAATTGATTCATCGATTAAAATCGATTCTGGCTTGGATAACGTGATATCAATTCATTAATATCCTGAATCGATTTTTTTATATAAATGTATTTTGCCCAAAATTCCACAATCTCAGGTGAAACGTCACAAAATTTTGACAACCACCAAACATTTAAAACAGTAAATGAGAGCAGGTACACGGCTTCTGCACAAAGACGTACACACAAAGCCCGGACCCGCGGATCAGAATCAGTGAGATCAGTCGCCTTTCTCACCCGACAGCTCGCTGATTCCGATGTTTCGACGTTCCGTGCTTTGTGTTTACGCCCTTTTTGCACTGATTCTAAAGCTGTTAGTTTTATCTCTCTCTAAACAATATTGACCGAACCAGCAGAAAAAGAAGATCCAAACTAAGCTTCACATAAACATCGTCATGGACTCCCTCTTACTTTTGCTGTTTTGCTTCCACCACAATAAAATCACACTTCATGCACAGCTCTCTCTCTCTCTCTCTCTCTCTGTACTTCAAGAACAGTTTCCCGTCTATTCCCGAAATCTGTTTTCTGCATTATTCACTTGCTTGTTACGCACAAGACTACCGTTACTTACAGCGCTGTCGCCGATGTTTTTTTTTCCTTTTACTTACTTCCGAAAAGAAAACATAATTTCTGCCGTTCAATAGGCTTTTTAAAATTATACAAAATGCCAAACGCTTAGCCGTGTCTCTAATAAAACCGCTGTAACTTCAGAGGTAATGTCATAAGTTGCTTACTGGTTTTCTTTTATTTTTGATGTACTACAGAATATTTTTATAAAATCCCAGGCCAGGAAAATCACCTTCATGTTTTATCTTCAGCTACTTTGACACAAAGACATCTGCTGTGATGCTCACACCTTTGATAAAGTCTGGAAAGTGTCAGCTTCCTTTCTATAGATACAAAAATATGTAAATGTACTGATCAGAATTATAATATTTCTGACTGTCTGAGGCAAAATTTCCCAGATTCAAATCGAATTGAATCGAATCGTGGATCGAATCGATTCAGGACCTTGTGAATTGGAATCGAATCGATTCTAGAAATCAGTGACGATACCCAGCCCTATTATTAAGTGTATCATCTTATAAATCTCTGCAGTGATACCTACTAATAGCACAATATTGTATTTTCTGTGTTTTTCTCTGCATGCAGTAGGGTGTTTATCCTGCCTAATTGAAGGTTTTTAGACAAAACCTGATGTGCAAAAAGAACAGTACCAAGTGAAATCTAATACTCTTGACCTGTGTTGCCTTTGTTGAGCTGCCTTTCATCAGGTTTTTGTAGTGACCCTTGGCTCTGTTCTCCTTAGTTTGAGGAAATATTTGGCCAACAGGATCTGTTTTCTCCGGAGCCATACCTACTTACAAGCACCCAAACATTGCAACAGCAGGACGTTATCCTAGATTTGGACTGATTTAGCTAAATGTTTGCCCAGCTACAAATCATGTTGGGTGGTGCCAAGTGGCATTCAGACAGATGATACCCTTGGGCTGGAACAATGAAAGTGGTGAGGAATGAGAGGATCTGCTCAATTCATGGAAGAATGGATGAGGGGGATGGCCATGAAGAGCAATACAGAGGTCAATGAAGCTTCTCACAGGCTGGACGTTTTCTGGCTAGCCCCATACATGCTCTCACGAGGCAGCCTTCAGACTGTCTTCCAAAAAGCCTCAAACTCATCACTGAGCAATCCCACTGTGACAAGGACAACGTGGTTCAGTCACCTGTGCTAAACATAGCCAGAATCATGCCAAAGTAGCAATCTAGAACTGTTAGTTCCACTGTTGACCGCCACAATTTCTTCAGTACAACCACAGATTAATTTGAATTTTAACTTCATAAAAACCCGATCCCCTAATCCTCACAATATTTAACAAGCTGTCTTTCCCTGTAAAGATTACAATACTTGAAATGTCATTTATTCCACAAAAATAAAGACTGGAGACTGGAGTTGTAAAGGGATTAAATACCTGGAACATATATTTGAAGGAACAGACTTTATTCCATTTGAGAGATTAGTTATACAGTATGGGACTATCAAGAACAGATTTTCAGAATAACAAAAAATTAAATCTATAGTAAAAAAAGAAATGTAAGCTTAATTAAGTCACATTGCAAACACCACCAAATGAGGTGCAATTCCTCAATCTGAAACCCCCAAATTACTGCCTAAAATATACAGAACACCAAAATAGATGAATCAACATCCTTTCCTATTGCAAATTGGGAGGCAGATTAATCAATCAGCTTGGACCACAACGTCTGGTCTTAAATATGTTTAAAAACCTTTAAATTGATTAGTGCACTCTACTACATATAATGCACTATACAGGTCAACAGATGTTGACGATGGGTTTCACGTCGTCTAACAACTGCTTAAACTGTCAAGTCAATACACCTGACAATCACATCCACACTCTTTGGTTCTGTCCACCAGTTCAGAGGTTTTGATGTTGGATATGTGAAGACACATCAAAGTGTCTGAAATGTAACATTCCAGCCTCCACTTCAGTTTGCTTGTTGGGTGACTTAGGCTACGTTTACACTGCAGGTCTTAATGCTCAATTCCGATTTTTTGATCAAATCCGATTTTTTTTTGTCTGCTTGTTCACACTACAAATAAAATGTGACAGCAAACGCGCTCTAGTGTGAACCCTCAAAGCGGCCCGCATGCGCAAAAGAAGACGTCACACACAACGCGCTCTGTTTAGACCCAGACCAAACGGTATTGTTTGACTAATGGCCCTTAATGTAAAGACTTGTTTCTGACTTTAGTTATAAAGTTATTTTGTTATTTACATATGGCCTAACAATGATCCTTATTGCCGTTTTGGAGAGGAGCGGTGCTTCAAAGGATAGTTGCAGATTTCTGTCAAAATCTGTAGATTATACAGTATAAATAAAATATTCACATTTCTCCAGCGCTGTCTTCCCAACAGTTTCTCTGACATGGATGGCCAGGAAACGTTCATGATGTCTTCTCCAGCGCTAATAACTGGCATCTGTCTTGTGTCAGTGACGTAAAAGACGGATTTAATGCGACATGACCATTCAAACGGCAGTCGCTTTCTAAAACATCAGATATGTATCGGATTCAGTACCACATACGAAAGTGACCCAGATCGGATTTGAAAATATCGGATTTGTGCCGTTCACGCTGTCATACCATGATCGGATAGGGTCAAAAAAATCGGATTTGATGCGCTTTGCCTGCAGTGTGAACGTAGTCACTACAGAGATGAATACAGTCCACATGGGTCTCACTCCCTTATGCATTACTAAGAAGACTGTCCTCATGAACTGGGAATATAAAAATCTTAAAAATCTGGTGTCATGTTTGCTGACTCTGTACTGTGCAAACAGAACGTTTTATTTACAACACCGGCGATTACTTACATATATAATTACACAGCATGCCCAAATTAACACTGTCAGATTTGATTTTCAACACTATTAAAGTGTCTACATAGGTCCACACCAGTGAGTGTTAATTTAACTGGAAAGTACATTAACTCTGATTTAGTGTTTAGTGTTTTGACGGCCTTTTTAAAAGAAATTGTGTGGATAAGAGGCAGTGGCGTGTCCAACGGGGTGGCCTGGGGGGGCACAGGTCACCCCCCCAACCAGACTGGCCACCCCAGGTGGCACCCCAAAGGCAAAACAATAAAATTCAATCAAATATCAAATGTCCGATTATGTTTTCACGGTGAAGCTCAGATATCCGAGTGTAAGTGAATGCAGCATCGGCTTCTGCGCTATGCGCGTTAGCAAAGGTAGGAGAGCCAAGCATGAAAGACGGCACTGCAGGAAACAATTTTTCGGTGAAAGAAAATGAGGACAGAATAAATGTCCCGGTAAGTAATATTAAGTTTGTTGAGTTTAGTAAACTTCGGTGAAATTAGAATACCAAGGAAAAAATAACACTTAAAGAATTATTGCAGCCGTGGAATATTTCAGACAGTATGCTACTGAGGGCAGCTAACATAAGAGTTATGAGTTATAAGATATCATCTAAGTCGTAACATTGCTGTATGGAGCTGCAGATTTGGTTGCAGGTTAACATCGCTGGACTGGCCATTGGGCATACCGGGCATGTGCCCGGTGACTTATTTATTTATTTATTTTTGTAAGGGCATGAACAATGAGAGGTAGTGGATTGGCCAGATGCAGGTCAATGTGTAAAAATAACTCAGTTGTTTGGTGGTGGCTATGGCGGGGCTTCTACAGAGGCCAGCAGGTGGATGAGGGAAGGGGAGGCAGGAGGAGAGCCCCGAGGCAGCCACCGGTCCGAGTGTCAGGTGAACTGAACTTCAGGTAAGAAGTTATGACCTGCATTCTATCTGGGTCAGATATAAACCAAGTTCAGGTGGAGTTTATTTTCGTTGTGCTGACTTTTTACTGTCAGTTGCAATAACTCGTACTGCGTTCTAGCCAGCTTGACGGAGTTTTTATACAGCTGGGTGGGTGCTATGATGTTACTGATAGTGAACTTTATTTTATTCATACGTTTAGTTAGTAGAGTTGCCAACGGCTCCTTAAAAAAATGGAATGGTCCCTCATTCAGAGAAAATATTACACGTTTCGTATTGAGCTGAGAAGAGACGCAGTTTGTCCCGGATTTTAGCTAGAATGGAAAAAGACACAAAGCTGGAGTTATTCTGTCTTTACACTGCACAGCTGCCTCTTCTTCTCTCATCCTCTCACCTTCCCTCTCCTGTTGCTATTTCAATCATGAAACTGATCAATGATCAGCTGATCGGCTTTTCTCTCTTGTTTGTTTATCGCCCACTTTGCGCCAGAAAGAGGAAACCAGCAGATGCCGCGCTAAACAACAGCAGCACGTTTAAGCTTGATCAGCTGTTAGAATTTATTTAATATTAATTTCTAGTATCAGCTGATGTTTGCTGGAACCACAGCTGTAAAGCTGCTGGTCTTGATGTCGGTTTGGATATGTGGTGAGAGGGAAACATGAAGATGAAACCAGGAGATGTCCTTACTGGATCATCAGAGCTGAACAGGTGATGGAGAAACAGGTTTACCTTTTAGGTGACATGAATGAGTTGAAGTTATGAACTGTTGCTGAGAGACAAATAACACCAGGATCCTTTTCTAAGCAGCTGACAGCTGGTAACTGTGCAGGGGCGGATCTAGCAAAGTTTTGCCAGGAGGGCCAGGTAGGCATTAACAGGGAGAGGGGGGCACAAAGAAATACTTTTCTTTCTTATTCTCATTTAAAATATCTCGCTTTTATTAAATAATTATCTAAATCTTACAACCAAAGTTTTTATCTGACGTAAAATGTATAGAAATCATACATATACCAACAAGACAGTGTACATATGGAAAAGATATATATAAATTTTATAAAGTTTGTATCTGTCTTGTGTCAAACTTGTATGAAAAGCATACAAGAGTAAAAACAGATATAAGATCCCTTGAAAGATTATATAATGAATCTTGTATGTTTTGGATACTTACTAAAACAATATATGAAAGTAATGGGAAAGTGGCCACTTTCATGAGTAAATCATGTAAGCCTTATATGACTTAACTCATGAAAGTGGCCACTTTCATGAGTTAAGTCATATAAGTTTTTACTATTTCTTTTCCATATGGGACTGTCACAACAGCATTTGTTTTCATTCAAAGTCTTTATGGCTTTAATACCTGGTGGGCCGGTCTCTAGTCAAAATGCCCGATTTTCTGTCCCAGTCCAGCCCTGCAGGTTAATACTGGCAGTGTCACCATGCCAGCTGACTGTATTTCATCATCAGCCAGTGTTGTTCTTTATCAATATTACCAAAGTTTACCATAAGGCAGCATAGAAAGTATTTACTTGCTTTCAGGTTTTATTCAAATGTTAGTCTTTTCAGTTGTTTCCCCACTTTTTTCCTGTTTCAAAATCAAACACCAGTCTGTGAGAAGATTATCTTCTTTTTTTAACAGGCAGATAAAGTTTTACATTGGAACTGGCTAATTTGTCAATTGTTTGTTACAAATGTTCGTATTTTAATATTCAAAAATGTTTTTGCCCAAAACATATGTGCACTATATGTCAGTAAAAATACTATGCAAATATTGCTGTCCTTGAATGCTGAGTAAACACTGACAAAGCACTGATTGTATCTCTTGTACTTTATCAACGCAGTATCTAAAAACTTTGCACCGTAGTGGTCAAAATCTCATTCTAATAAGAGTTAAAAGTGCATTTGGTTATTAGGTTTACAGGGTTATTGAATTATGGTTAACGGTTGGTAGAATCTTTTTTAAACATTATCTGCCAATTACATCTGCCACCCTTCTCCAAATCTGTGCCCCTACCTGGCCCCCCCAACAAAGATTTTCTAGACACGCCACTGATAAGAGGGCCAATTTTCTTAATACACCTTGGATAGTGAATCATTGGTGTTTACAAATTAATTTTCTACCAGGGAACAAGTTTTTAAACATGTTATCGTGATCACAGATCAGATGTTTCAAGTAACATATCATGCCATCAGTAAGGACTGGGGACAACACAATTCCAACAATTCCAGTAGCTATTGTCCCGCTCAACTATGTCTCCAAAAATGAGTGGAGTATTGTGTAGGATACATAATGACTGAAGGGCATTTAAACCTAAGTGTTTGCTGTTATCATCTATTTTTAACCCACTTGGTTTATTTTTAACTCTACAAAACCACAATTAAAAATCTGTATCCTGTCAAGTAACATGCTAATGGAGATGTAGCCATTTTTGATCATGTATTTGCGATCGTGGCTCAAGAGTTGGGAGTTCGCCTTGTAATCAGAAGGTTGCCGGTTCTAGCCCCGGCTCGGACAGTCTCGGTCGTTGTGTCCTTGGGCAAGACACTTCACCCGTTGCCTCCTGGTGGTGCTCAGAGGGCCCGGTGGCGCCAGTGTTTGGCAGCCTTGCCTCTGTCAGTGCGCCTCAGGGTGGCTGTGGCTACAATGTAGCTTGCCATCGCCAGTGTGTGAATGTGTGTGTGAATGGGTGAATGAATGAATGTAGTGTAAAGCGCATTGGGGTCCTTAGGGACTAGTAAAGCGCTGTACAAATACAGGCCATTTACAAAAAAAAGTTTGAGCTCATACTGCACAACTCCTTCCAATAAATCATGCATTACATCAACTGCATAATTGTCAGTGCTGGAAAATATTCCAATGAACTGAGCACACAAGATCTTTTAACTCCATAGACGGAAGAGAGAGCAGGGTCTACACTTAATGCATTACAGTGTTCAATATGAAGTCCTCTGGAGCACAGAACAAGGTCAGAACTGTCTTCATTAAACACAGATTGAATTTCTTCCTTGTTTACTAAACAAAACCTACACCAGTGTGTTGTACTAAACGATTCAACACAACCTAGTAAGCCATTTAAAGCAAGATTGTCTCATGTAACTTGAACAACAGAACCAAACACTGGCTCTTCAGTAAAGGGAAGCAGGATTCCTATTGTATAAAAGGCCCCAAAGTTCATAAAATAGTTTTACTGGTGTTTATAAGTTTATATAGGTTCATGTAATGTTCGGTCTTCTGTCTGTTTGGGCCAGCCCACCTTCTAGTGACATCATCCGGTTAGTAAGGTGGGCAGTTTAATGGCGGATGGGCAGTGTTGGTCTGGAGGGGGTGCACTGATTCCTGGGGCATGTTAGGTGTGCGTAAATGACAAGTAAGTAGTGACCTGTGTTATATTCTGCATTTGTTTGTGTTAGTACTGTAGTACGTTACCATTTAGGAGCTAATGCAGTCCATAGTTGGAGCGGTAGGCCACGCATGCAACGCATGAGTTCACCCTCATTTCATATGCTAACTTATGTTGTTAGCTTACCCCGGTTCTTGACGCATGTACGGTCACTCGTATGTCCATAATGTCGTTCCTGTGTTATCAGACCTTCTCTGTATGTTGTATGTGATGCTTGTGATTGTTTACTTTGAAGTAGCGGAGTTTGTAGCGAACAATTAGGTACGTGGATTAAGAAAATAGCGAACGTAGTTCGACCGGAAGTATGGCGTCCCGCTTGCCCTTCACAATAAGAGCATTATAGCGGATTATAATGGGGGACGCTTTTATTTTGTATAACTATCGGAAGTAGTTCCTGTGTACTGACGGTTGCTTAACCTCGCACTAATGCTATTTAGTTGCATGGTGTGAGCAGTTTGAAGTGTACTATATTTTTCTGATCTTTATATTTGATTATGTTAACTATGTTGTATTATGTTTATATTTGAGTATTTGACTTGTCTATTCTCTTTATTTATTGTTATTTCCCTTGTTTATTTCCTTTGTAGGAAACCACACACACACACACCCAGACACACAGTTATGTACACCCGCTGTGTTTACAACCCCAGAAATTAAGTGGTGACAATAAAGTGCCTCAAACGGAACCTCAAGCTCCCTCCTTCTTTCGCACTCTGGGACAATTTGGCCTTAAGTGGTGTTCTGGCCGACACACCGGGGTGACCGTAGTGCTCAAAGACTGAGTCAGTGCCACAGCCGTGCCTATCTTCAATATCTCCACTACACCTATAGTTTCTAAAATGTTCAAGTCATCCATCAAAGGCTTTAGTATTTCTTCAAAACCATATTTCTTTAAGTCTTCTGTGTAGAAAAGAGCAGCTAGATGTACATTCATCAGCACAGAGTTAACCTTTGGTGGGAGTTTTTTTTTTATAGTGAAATACATACAGCCCAGTTTGTGGATCCCTTTCTTCGAATGTAATGGGTTGGCAGTTTCAAAATCATCGTAATACAGTATAATCTGTAGAGCATGTTGCTGTTGTGAAAACAGAGGATGGTTTTGGAAATATAATCCATTGTTAATGTCTTTGTATAACCCAGCTTGTGTTTGTTTCTCATGCAAGAAGCATTATCTAATTTCTTTATTTTTGAAAATTAAATTTATCGTACCTAAAATGGGCACATACATGTATTTGTCTCTGACAAATACCTGTAGTTCTATGTCTACGTGTATCCAATCTTACACCAAGTACAAATTATTTAGGCTCAACAATTTCCCATTTTTCATCATAATATTTCTGTCTTTTTTTCTCAGTGTTACATTTTGAAAAGGGGTTATCTAATTGGTTTAAATTGTGCTCAACTCTTTTGTAAATGTCTGATTCCTTACTATCAGGGAAAAATGTTTGGAGTACTGCTTCTCTTGCTTGACTCTGAACATGACTGACAACTTCCTCAACAGAACAAATTATTGTTTGAACAGCACTTTCAGTAAGACCAGAAGTGAGCAACAGTAGATCCACACATTCCAACAAGCGAGTCCTGTGAAATAACAGTGGGAACCTGTGATATAGATGCAGAAGTAGATGGTTGATCACTAAAAAAGTCTCCTTGAGAATGTGTTTGTTGGACAACTTCCTGTTCCATCCCTACATGTTTATTTTGACAACGACTATGTGCATTATGGAGATGTTTTCTAAAGCCACTGTAAGTACAAAAAGACGAAAAACATCCCTGCTCTCCACATTTTAAACGCAGATTTTTGTTTGGATATAAACCATGATGACATTTTAAATGTTGACAAGGGCTGAACAATTTTTGTGGTATGTTTTTCAAACAAAGCATTTGGACATTGTCAAACAGTTTTTTTAAACCCTCCTACAAGCGTGTGGACCTTGTGGGCATTTTAACGGTCTCGCAGCAGACGGGCTCTCAGTTCCTTGACTCAAGGTCTTTCTTTTGTGTTTCCAACATCAATGTTGTAGATTGTGATTTGAATGAAGGTGTAAAAACTGGAAAGAGCTTCATCATATGAGAGGCTGAAGACAAAGTGTGCTTTGAATAGCCCATCAAAAGCAGCCACTGAAGTTGGAGGATCACATGGGATAGCTTTCTGGTCTACAACGATGAAGAACCACTGAATGTTCTTCTTTTGCTCACCAATGCAGAGAAGGAAGGGCTGCCTGGTCTCAGCTTTCTCCAGGAAAGTAGTGAGGCTGACTCCTTCCTGGAACTTGAATAGCACATTTCAGTCATGAGTAACAACATTTTTTCATCTGTTTGGCTTGCATATAAGGTCTATGGGCCCAAGCAAGTAACCCGTCTTAACACAAATGGATCCAAGTAGAATAAAACACAGTAATGCTTTATTAAGGTCAATTATGGAGTTCCACAAGGTTCAGTGCTAGGACCAATTCTGTTTACATTATACATGATTCCCCTAGGCCAGGGGTCTGCAACCTTTAACACCCAAAGAGCCACTTGGACCCGGTTTCCACGCAAAAGAAAACACTGGGAGCCGCAAATACTTTTTGAAATCTCAAATGAAGATAACACTGTATATATATATTTTTTTTCACCTTTATGCTTTGTGTGAACAACTAAAGTAAGTAAGTAAAGTTTATTTATTAAGTGCTTTTCACAGACAGGCAGTCACAAAGCTCTGTACACAAATATTAAAATAAACAATACAATCAATAGACATTATACACAATGTAAAAGATCAAATGTAAAGAATGGAAAGATTATAAAATACGTAGATCAACAAAAGGCTTGTTTGAAAAGAAAAGTTTTTAACTGCTTTTTAAAAGAATCCACAGAGCAACTAAGGTGTGTTGCTTATGAAATCCATGAAGTGCTAAAGAGAAAATTACATTTTATTCATGTAAATAACACATTTTGAACTCTTAAAGAAATATAACAAAAGGAAAGACACCCAGCTGAACTAAAGTGATCCAGCAAACAAAAACTGTTGTGAGCCGCCACACTTATATCGCCTTTGGGCTTTTGGAGCCTTGACCTGACTTTTTAAAAATAATTGAAAAAAAGCACTATGCTGCTAAAAAAAAATAGATATTTGCAAAATTCTGCCGAAATATGTATTTTACCTGGTTAATGTGTGTGGCGGGGCGTGGTCTGCAGCGCCGCTGCAGGGGAGGCGGACGCACCTGACCGGCACCCGCAATCACACCTCATCACCTTAAAATCTGTGCTCTCTCTGTTGTTGAAAAGCTACAGCCAGCTGTATGCGTACAGCAACCGTGTGTGAAAAGCAGTCAATAAAGAGATGCTGAAAAGCATGTTCATGCAAACATCGTCGGGTCTGCCGTGATATGTTTACAATAAGACTTATGGTCCCGAACCTCTGCGCACAGTGTCTGCAAATCGGGGGTTTCATCTTTACGCAGGACTGTAAGCTGTCATCTGTGGGGCGTGAGCGGTGTTTGTTTTTAACATAGTTCACGGTGGAGAACAGCTGCTGACGTAATGTGGATCCGAAGATCCATATTTGGCCTACCTGGGGTTGAAAGTCTCGATAAATGTATAGCGTTTCGGCGGGTACACCGGCTTCCACGAGTGTGACGCTTATTTTGAGCGATGAAAAAATAATAAGATATAATTTTATTTTTATATTTCAAAATCACAATAATTCTTCAATTTAGAACTACAAGTTAAAAAAAGAACTAAACACAAATAAAATACACTTCAGCTAAATACTTATAATTTATTTTCCCAAACCAAGCCGCAAAATAAAGACTAAAGAGCCGCATGCGGCTCCGGAGCCGCGGGTTGCCGACCCCTGCCCTAGGCAGTATCATTAGAAGACATAGCATACATTTTCACTGCTATGCTGATGACACCCAGCTCTATCTGTCCATGAAGTCAGACAACACGCACCAATTAGTTAAACTGCAGGAATGTCTTAAAGACATAAAGACCTGGATGGCCGCTAACTTTCTGCTTCTTAATTCAGATAAAACTGAGGTTATTGTACTCGGCCCTGAAAATCTTAGAAATATGATATCTAACCAGATTCTTACTCTGGATGGTATTACCTTGGCCTCCAGTAACACTGTGAGGAACCTTGGAGTCATTTTTGACCAGGACATGTCCTTCAACGCACATATTAAACAAATATGTAAGACTGCTTTCTTCCATCTGTGCAATATCCTGTCTCAGAGTGACACTGAAAAGCTAGTTCATGCATTTATTACTTCCAGGCTGGATGACTGTAATTCATTATTATCAGGAAGTCCTAAAAACTCTCTGAAAAGCCTTCAGTTAATCAAAAATGCTGCAGCAAGAGTCCTGACAATATACATGTTGATGATGAGTCCGACCTCTTTGCCAGGGGTTTTATCAACATTATGGATTCTTTTCATTTTATCCAGCATGTGTCCGGCCCCACACATAACAAAGGTCACACACTGGACCTTGTCTTTACCTTGGGTTTGAATATTGATTGTATTTGTTCTAAGGACATTTTTATCTCTGACCATTATTGTATTCTTTTTAACATGTCTTTTCACGAGCCTATGTCTCCTGTTTACCAGACAGTTATGTCGCGCATTATAAATTCCTCCACAGCGCAGAAGTTCTCAGATGCTTTTAATTTAACACTATCCCCACAAAACGGTGTTGATTTCTCAACAGATCTATTTAATGATCATTGTCTTTCGATCTTAGATGAAATCTGTCCGGTTAAAATGAGACCTGTGCCTGTTTCCAAGTCCCTACCTTGGCTAAATGATAACATCCGCTCTATAAAACGTAATTGTCGTAAAGCTGAGCGGTTATGGAGGAAAACTCATTTAAATGTTCATCTCCTTTATTTAAAGGATCTTTTAGCCTCTTTTAACAATGCTATTAGAGATGCAAGGGCTGCTTACTTTTCTCAGTTGGTTGCAAAGAGCAGAGGTAATCCTAAGGTCTTATTTGATACTATTACTGATATCATTACTCCTGCTCTACCTGCTGCCATTATTTCTTCTGCTGAAGACTGTGAAACATTTCTTGCTTTCTTTTTAGAAAAAATTAGCAATATAAGGAAAAAATTGTCCCCATCAGCATCTGCACTGTCAGTTCCTACGCCAGTTCGGCCTGTTGTTTTAGAAAGATTTTTACCTGTTTCACTAGCCGAACTGGGAAAAATAGTTAGTGCAACAAAAGTATCCTCTTGTTCACTCGACATTTTACCCGCATCGTTATTCAAAAATGTCTTTTACTCTATTGGTCCCTGTATGCTCACTATAATTAACACCTCTTTGGGATCTGGCTAAGTTCCTGCCTATTTTAAAACTGCTGTTATACACCCTCTGTTAAAAAAGCCTATGCTGGACCCATCTCTCACTAGCAACTACAGACCGATCTCAAAAATACCGTTAATTGCTAAGATTTTAGAGAAGATTGTGGCTAAGCAGCTTACAGCAGTTTTAGACAAATATAACATCTTTGATAAATTTCAGTCTGGCTTTCGTAAAGCTCATTCTACTGAAACAGCCCTTCTTAGAGTTTCTAATGACATTCTGATGCAAAACGATGCGGGTAAGTGTTCTGTTCTTTTAATGTTGGATCTCACGTCGGCCTTTGACACCGTTGACCATTATATTTTGCTTGATAGGCTGAAATACTGGGTCGGTGTATCTGGGTCTGCCTTAGAGTGGTTCTCCTCGTATCTCTGTGAACGATACTCTTCTGTGGCAGTTTCTAAGTACAGGTCATCTTCTACGTCCCTGTCCTTTGGTGTGCCACAAGGCTCTGTGCTGGGGCCATTATTGTTTTTAATTTATTTACTTCCTCTCCAGCATATTTTGAGCCCTTTTGAGGATATTTGTTACCACTGCTACGCAGACGACATCCAACTATATATATCTTTTAAACCTGAAGATGCTTCTAAACTGCGGATTTTAAATGTGTGTTTGGAAACCATCAAAGGTTGGATGGCCGACAATTTCCTCCAACTAAATGAAAATAAAACTGAAGTCCTGTTATGTGCTCCAGACAGACATGTACCCAGCATAATGAATGCTCTTGGTCCCCTTTCAACGTTTGTGAAACCATCTATCAGGAACCTAGGGATAACCTTCGATCCTGCTCTTACATTGGATACTCACGTCAAATCTCTGGTTCGGTCTTGCTTTTATCATTTAAGAAATATTTCTAAATTGAGCCCCATAATAGCTCATACTGAACTGGAGATTGTTATTCATGCTTTTATTTCATCACGACTGGACTATTGCAATTCACTGTTTACATGTCTAAACAAGAGTTCCCCGAAGCGTCTGCAGACTGTCCAAAATGCTGCAGCAAGGCTTCTGACGAAAACATCGAAATACTCACATATAACACCGCTGCTTATACAGTTACACTGGCTCCCTGTCGAATTCAGAGTCCACTTTAAGATTCTGGTTCTCACATTTAAGGCTCTTCAAGAACAAGCACCATCATACATCATTGAACTCTTACAGCCCTATGCCCCTAGTAGGTCTCTGAGGTCTTGTGGTCAGGGCCTACTTGTTATTAAGTATACGAGACTGAAAACTAGGGGTGATTGAGCTTTTGCTACTGTGGCCGCCAGACTGTGGAATTCTCTTCCTCAGAACTTAAGATCTGCTATTTCACTGATTACTTTTAAAAAACAGCTAAAAACACATCTTTTCAAAATTTCATTTTGTTAACTTTTGATTGTACTTCGTCTTTTTAATCTGTGTCTATACCTTGTAAAGCACTTTGTGATCCCTTATCTAGAAATGTGCTATATAAATAAAATTTTACTTACTTACTTACTTACTAGAAAGAGAGAGCAGATTTCTCCTGTATTGGCTTCTCTTCATTGGCTTCTTGTTAAATCCAGAATTCAAAATCCTGCTCCTCACATACAAGGTCTTAAATAATTAGGCCCCATCTTATCTTAATGACCTTGTAGTACCATATCACCCTATTAGAGCACTTCGCTCTCGCTCTGCAGGCCTACTTGTTGTTCCTAGAGTATTTAAAAGTAGAATGGGAGGCAGAGCCTTCAGTTTTCAGGCCCCTCTTCTGTGGAACCAGCTTCCAGTTTGGATTCAGGAGACAGACACTATCTCTACTTTCAAGATTAGGCTTAAAACTTTCCTTTTTGCTAAAGCATATAGTTAGGGCTGGACCAGGTGACCCTGAATCCTCCGTTAGTTATGCTGCAATAGATGTAGGCTGCCGGGGATTCCCATGATGCATTGAGTTTTTCCTTTCCAGTCACCTTTCTCACTCACTATGTGTTAATAGACCTCTCTGCATTGAATCATATCTGTTATTAATCTCTGTCTCTCTTCCACAGCATGTCTTTATCCTGTCTTCCTTCTGTCACCCCAACCAATCACAGCAGATGGCCCCGCCCCTCCCTGAGCGTGGTTCTGACGGAGGTTTCTTCCTGTTAAAAGGGAGTTTGTCCTTCACAGTGTCGCCAAAGTGCTTGCTCATATGGGGTCAAATGATTGTTGGGTTTTTCTCTGTATGTATTATTGTAGGGTCTACTGTATAATGTAAAGCACCTTGAGGCAACTGTTGTTGTGATTTGGCGCTGTATAAATAAAACTGAATTGAATCTAATTGAATTTTTGAAGTTCACATTGTACTGAACCCATGTCTGTCAATTAACTTCTTTTGGAAAGGAAAGCGACAACAGATTTGATATCTTTCGATATCTATCGATGCAGCATGATTTCATATCAAATACACAAAAGATAATTAATTAATTTCATCATTTCTGTTTTTATCTTGTGGCTTACCATTTACGAAAAATCATTAATTGTAAACAGTGTTTACAAAAAATGCTATTAGAGCATACCTTGACAAATCTTACAAGATGATTGGCTGCCTGTGAAGAGCTTTGTTTTTGCGGGGGTTTTATTTGTGGCCTTTTGATGTTGGGGGCAGGAGATGCAGCAACAACAGAAGAGCTGCCATATCACTCTCCCAGCCTTAAAGACAAAAAGCATATTTGAGACAAAAGGTTAAAGATGAACTGAAATTCTGTTAAGCAGTTAAATGATGAGATTTCTGAAAATGCTTAAACCACAAGGATGCATAAATTACTTCAGTCTATTTGCAGTCAGTTAAGTGTATTAGGACAGACAAAGGGAAATGTAAGTATTTTATATACTGAAATACTGTCCTAATTTACCCCAGTCATTTGAAGCCTCTGGATCAAAAGATGTTCGTAACTCCTCAACACAATGACTTGATGGAAGACTTTGGCTTTCTCTGATGATTTTTTGCTTGAAATATGAAGGCCACTTTGCAAGAAATCTTCCAGAGGCCTCATCTACAAGCATCATTGTAAAATCCTGATCAGTCTATTAAAAAGACAAAACAGCAACCAAATACTGGTTACTTAAGTGTTCTGGGCAAAATGTTATCTTTGGTTTCATATCATGAATGTATGTAACTTTGTAATTTTAACATGTTGTCGCCTCTTGGCCAGGACTCCCTTGAAAAAGAGGTTTTTAATCTCAATGGGACTTTTCCTGGTAAAATAAAGGTTAATAATAATGAAATGTCTATAAATATACTCAACAACCCCGGTGTTTCAAGGAAATGAGGGAAGACATCCAAGATTGATGATGTTCCATCTGGGTCATGAACCAGCTTCTGTCTGTATTCAAAAGTAGCTTTCATCTTCTCTTTAAGCACAGACCTATCTGTTGAGTGTGTAATAACAGACAGAGCCTCTCTGCACTCCTCACCAAAAAGTCGTCCTCTAACAAACAAAGATTCTCTTCGGGTTGTTGGACTGTCCTGAAAGTTTGGCCTGGGACACCCACTAGCACCATCATAGGTATTGCGTTGGACAGTCTTGAGTCTCCAAGCAAGATAGCCAATATTGGCCTCCAGATCATAGTAATGGTCCTGCTCATGCGTGCAAATCAGTCACACACAAAAACAAACAAAAAAACATACACAACAAAAAATGGAACAAAGGAATGCATATTTGGTACCACTGTAACAACATGCATAAATTACAGAGATGTTGCTTTTCAGAGATAACACTTACATAACAATTTTTTGAGTAAAGATCTTGGAGATATGGAAAAAGCGTTGCAATCCCCAGTGCATAGTTAGTCCGAGCACTTATGGGTGGAATCCTCCTTTCAAAAACAAAAAAAGTGTATTGCTATTCTGCTCACTTGACAACTTTTTTAGGATCATCAAAGAATACTTAGCCATGTGATTCTATCATATCTGCAACCAGTATGTTGACCATTTGTTGACGAGTTGGATGTCACAGTGTTTTAGTTTTGTCGTTTTCATTGAAAATTTCCTTACCCTTTGGGTTTGGCCTCAGGACAGTATACACCAAAAAAAAAAAAAAGATTTATACTGATTGAACTGAAGCAAATTACACAAAAAAGTTAGTGTTTGTAAAATGCAGTTAAGCACTGGAAATTGCTTTAGGCTTTGCTTTTAACCTGCTTTGCTTCATTGCGATCAAGCTCTCCTAGGCCCTTGTTCCTGTTCTTTGTACTTTTGTGGATAATAGTTGAATCTGATGAACAGGTAGAAGCTGGGGACGATGGATGGTCTGACAATGGAACTGGCGATGGTAAGAGGGCAAGACGGATTGGCTGTACTGATGACTGTGATTAGTCTTCAACCACACTGATCTCATTGTCTTAAAAAAAAACAAAAAAACAAAGGCCATAAAAGGGATTGAAAAAAAAATTGTGCAAAATGCATATGAGAAGTCATAATATATGTGGTTGAACATTATTCCAGTTGTTATATCTGATAACAGCATGTAATATGCACTCAACATGTAAAGCATTTTACAGTTTTTCAACAAAGAAAATTGGAATCTGAAAGGTTGTTAAATCTGGCCAATATTCATAAAAACATTGAAGATCATGAAGAAATGTACTCCTTTAAATTATAATGGATCTACTGTACCCATAACTTGGGATGGGTATCGTTTAGGTTTTATCCGATACCAGTACCAAACCGGTACTTTTGAAACGGTGCCGGTGCTTAAACAGTGCTCAAACCGGTGCTTAAAGAATGGAGAACATAAAATTGGTCCAAAAACCTCTCATGTTCAGCTGTTTTTTTGTAAAAATATAACAATGTCAGCCTTTTCTGCAGCTATAGGGGATTTATCGAATCACTCTTGGCTGGAAGCAGTGCTTAATCAATGGAAAAAACACAAACTTTGTCCAAAAACCTCTCATGTTTAGCTGTTTTCCACTTTTTCTTTGGTCATTTTAGTCTTTTTGGCCAGGGTGAAGGGAGTATCTGCCATCAAACAAGAAGACAGCTTCATGTAACTACAACGGTGTTTGCGAGTTCACCTTACGTGCATTAATGTAATAACGTGGTTAGCCTAATCAACGTAAATTACACACGGATAACATTAAGCTACTCACGCAGAGAAGAAAGGCTGCTGCTGCCATCATCATCCTCATCATTTCTGCTACAGTGGCAGGGCTAGGGTCCAGGACTCTCCTCTTCGTGTTTTTGGGGGATGTTGCTAACTCCGGGTCCGATAACAGGCAACCCACCCGCAGTAGAAGTGCCCGGTGTGAGGTCTCGCAGCAAGCTATCAAATACAGCGCATTTCTCGGCTTTTAACAAAATGCTATACGTCGCCAGGTGTTTCATCAGATTCGAGGATTTACCTCCTTTGCAAAGTATCACCTTAAAGCACTTGTTGCAGGCTTGCAGTTTGAAGTACACCCAGACTTTGACTGCTTTGCCTTGGGCATTTTTAATCTGTAGCTCTGCTCTAAAAGAACGTACGTACCTGGGCCCGCCTACTACGCTTGCAAAGGTAAAATGATTGGCTAGAATCCAAAGTGTGTGACATCTCAGGGGGAAAAAGCACCGAAATAAAGCACTGAAATGTGTGCTGCTTTTCGGTCTGGTTACTACCGTTTATGTCAGAACCGGTGCCATAATGGCACGGTACCCATCCCTACCCATAACTGCCCCATAACTATGTGGTTTTGTCCTGCTTTAGTTTTTTTTTTTTTTTTTTTCGTGTGTGTGTGTGTGTGTATGTGGGGGGGGGGGGGGGGGCAGTTATGGGCTTGGGGCATTGGGGCATCTGAGGGTCTCCTAGGGTTGGTTTCTTGGAGAGCTTAATGCTCTGATGGCTCTTGCATGGTGTTTCTTTGTGGAGAAAGACTCGTTTACAGGTTCAACTCCTTCATTTAAAAGACCTTTTAGCTTCTTTTAATGCTTCAATTTGTGATGCAAGGGCTGCTTATTTTTCAAACCTAGTCTCCAGGAGCAGAGGTAACCCCAAGGTTTTGTTTGACACTATTAGGGATATTGTCATTCCGGTCACTGCTGCTGTCCCAATCTCTTCAAATGAAGACTCTCCCTCTATGTACCATTTACCAGAGGTGGGACCAAGTCATTGTTTTGCAAGTCTCAAGTAAGTCTCAAGTCTTTATCCTCAAGTCTCAAGTCAAGTCTCAAGTAATGTCAGGCAAGTCAGAGTCGAGTCTCAAGTCACTGGTGTAAAAGTCCGAGTCAAGTCACAAGTCTGAAACTTTGAATTTCAAGTCCTTTCGAGTCTTTAAAAAAAAACAAAAAACGAAAAAATAATGTTGCAGTTATGCTAAATGTAAATATTAGACCATGTAATTTTTAAATCTGTGTTTTTCTCAACACATGACAAAATAGTGAACTTAGAAAATATACACAAATTGTGAAATTGCACCTCTTTAAAATGCAGCTCAATTAAACCTAGCTCCTAGAATAATTTTCACCGACAGTTCTGAGATAAGCTGCATGTTATTCTTGGATGCGGTTGTAGGACCAGCTTTAAAATCGCATGACAAAAATATCATACACATTAAAAAAAACTGCATCACCAACGTAGCCTGGACAACATTTGCTAGTTAGATGAAGTCAGCTATCTCATCGTAGCATATTTATATGCATATTTATAATCATACGGTTCTTGGAGTGAGTGCACACACTCATGAAGTTTAGTAACTTCAGGTCACTGCAACAAGCCCAGGTACAGTTTACCGACGGATGGGTGCAGGACCTTGAAATGCACCGTGTAGAACGAAAGACCATCGTACGTATCATAAGTTTACCACTCTCACAAATCGTCGTCATAAATACACATTCCTTAACCGTTTATTAATAGGACCTTGGAGCTCAACGGTAATTAATTAGTAGTAGAAATAATTTCTGGTAGCATCACAGAAATGTAGCAGTGACAATAATACTGTATGCTGTAATCGTACTGGACAATTAGTGATACAAAAAACCTGTTTTATCCTGTGAATAAAAGTATATGTTTTTGTCAATGTACCATAATAACAGAAGCGAAACGCAATATTGTGTCAGGACAATTCACTATTTACAATAAATAAAGGAGCATAGCGCGACAATTTCTGTTCAGCGCCAGACTTGCTTGTAACCTATATCACCAATTATGTTATGAAAATGACGTATTAACTACAACAGCAGACTGACCTTCGTGTAAATGCTTGGAGCAGACTAACCTGTGAGCTGGAGTGTTCTGGGACGTTATATTTGGTCTTTGAATGGCTGCAATCCAGTCGCGTCTTTGTTACTTCGGAAACATGGCTCGAACAATTTCTCTTCAACGACGTAATCCGATAACAACCGATCTCTTTACCCGTCGGCTTCCCGTGGCTGTCATGCGACCGGCTATTGCAGTTAATAATACAACAGCTTCTTGACATTTTTGTGTTTCTTTTTATCGCTGTGTAACTGATTTCAATTGAAAGCCTGCGTGCGCTAGTACCGCTTGCCACGAGTTCCCAGAATCCTTTGCGGTTCTACCCGTGAATGACGTCACATTTTCAATCTCTATATAATATGCATGTTAAATTTTATATTTGGGGTAAAATATCAAGTCTTTTCAAGTAAACCGGTTCAAGTCCAATTCAAGTCCCAGGTCATTGGTGTAAAAGTCCAAGTCAAGTCACAAGTCTTAGAACATTTTTTCAAGTCAAGTCTAAAGTCATAAAATTAATGACTCGAGTCTGACTCGAGTCCAAGTCATGTGACTCGAGTCCACACCTCTGCCATTTACCTGCTCCAATTTTACCAGCTTCAACAACTCAGTGTCCTGAGTTGTCGAAGCTGGTCACTTCAATGAAATCATCCTCTTGCCCCCTTGATATTTTATCAGGGTCTTTGTTTAAAAATGTTTTTAAGTCCGTTGGTACTAGTTTTCTTATAATTATTAATGCATCTCTGCTCTCTGGTCAGGTCCCGGTTTACTGTGAAAGTGCTGCCATTCACCCACTTTTAAAAAACCCCAAACTTGATGCTTCTTTGCATTCCAGCTACAGACCCATCTCAAAATTTCCTTTTATTGCCAAGATTTTAGAAAGGTTGTGGCCAAGCAACTCACGGTTGTTCTATATGAACATAACATTCTTGATAAATATCAGTCTGGCTTTCGTAAGGCTCATTCTACCAAAACTGTACTTCTTAGAGCGTCTAATGATATTTTGATGAATTATGATGCCGGAGAGTGCACTGTTTTGATTTTGCTGGACCTGACCTCTGCCTTTTACACTGTTGATCATCATATGTTGTTAGATAGATTAAACCCACTGAGTGGGTATATCGGGTACTGCATTGGAATGGTTTAAATCCTATTTGTCTGAACAATCTTCCTTTGTGGCTTCCTCTAAGTTCAGATCCTCCGTCAGCTCTCTCGCCTATGGGGTGCCACAGGGCTCTGTCTTGGGACTGTTATTGTTTTTGTTGTAATTACTCCCTCTTCTGCAACTTCTTAGCTCTTTTTCTGATATTTCATATCATTGTTATGCAGATGATATTCAGCTATATATCTCTTTTAGGCCACCTGATGTTTCTAAGCTCCAAATCTTGCAGTCCTGCTTAGATTCCATTACAGATTGGTTGGCTGATAATTACCTTTAACTAAATGCTGATAAAACAGGAGTCATTATCTTTGCTCCTGAGAAATTTGTTCCCCTTGTGGTTAAAAATTCTAGGCCCTCTTGCTTCTTATATTAAACCCTCCATTAGGAACCTTGGTGTTACTTTTGACCCAGCTCTGATGCTGGACACAGACATTAAATCTTTGGTTCGCTGTTGTTTTTACCATTTAAGAAATATTGCTAAGCTGAGCCCCATTGTGTCACGCTCCGCATTGGAAATGATTATTCATGCTTTTGTTTCATCTCGCTTAGATTATTGTAATTCCTTGTTTACTTGCTTAAGTAACGCCTCCCTGGAATGACTGCAGGGTGTTCAAAATGCTGCTGCCAGGCTTCTGACAAAGCATCCCAAATACTCCCATGCCACTCCCCTGCTGATTCAACTGCATTGGCTCCCTGTCAAGTTCAGGATCCATTTTAAGATTATAATCATGACCTATAGGGCCCTGCATGGTGTAGCTCCAACTTACATCAGTGATCTTCTTCTTCCTTATCGCCCCAACAGGTCCCTGAGGTCTTGTGACCAGGGCTTGCTAGTTGTCCAGCATACAAGGTTAAAAACAAAAGGTGACAGAGTGTTTGTATCAGTGCCTACCAGACTCTGGAACTCATTCCCTTTAAGTTTGAGATCTATCTGTGGACTCAGTCATTTCTTTTAAAAAGCTGTTAAAAACCTACATGTTTAACCCTCTGGGGTCCAGGGTATAATTGGCCATTTTTGACTACTTTTGGTTTTACCTCTATATTTCACCTTTAAAATATGTTTTTCTTGCCTTGTTTGGTATCATTATTTTCAGCACAACCTCAAATATCTGAAAGTTATTTTTTCATTTTGGTACACTATATTAGCACAGTTGATCTAAATTCAGACAAAAAATTCAAAATCCAAGTAGAAAAAAGTTATATTTTTTACTGTAAAACCCACAAACGAATGTTTAACGAATCATTTTCATAACTTGAAATGCAAATAGAAATTGTACATTTCTAAAAATTATGCACAAGTTTTGCAAGCAACAAAGTTATATGGTACTATTTACCTAAAAATGCAGCCAAGGCCTCAGGCATTTTTTATATAACCATTTAAATCTATTTACAGAACAATCAGGTGTGCTGTATCAAATAAGAAGGCACACAAATTATTCGTGCCAGTCCAAAAAAATGTATTTTGTGTTCAGTATAAGGCAGAGGAGAACACCAAAGGCCTAAACCCTGCAGGTCTGACAACAGGAGGTGCATCAGTCCAGTTTTCCATGTGGGAACAGCGTTTACACTGGAATCTGCCTTTGAGGGAGTTTTTTGGAGAAAATGTGAAATTCAGCAGCAAAACAATAACTACACAACAAACTAACTATAGTATAGCCTCCAAACACACTAAACTCGCCCGCTTTCCGTCGCGGGTGTCACTCCTAAAAACTTCCCCTTCTCCCTAAACAACCAAATGTCACAGGTTGCCTTGTCATTTTTTTGACTGGCTGACATGGTAAAATCGAACAAGAATAGGGAAAGGGGTGTTTTTTCTTTTTCTTTTTTCACTCGCAAGCGGAGAGTGTTTGCTAGCGCTGTCTGTAGAAAATGCCGTTTTTACCGTTCTTCCCGCTGTAAACTACAGAGCCCCGCAGGGGACATGGGAGAAAAAAAAATTAAGACGGACTTTTGCGAGATCTCGCAAAACACACTCGGGATCTCGCAAAAGTTGAATTCCAACAATGGCGGCAGCTACTTAGTTGTAATATTACTCTTTCTGGGTCACAAAATAAACTTTTAAGATATTTTGATGCGTGAATATAGTTGTGTAAACGTCAGATATCTGCTCAGTTTACAAGACATCACATATTTGCAAAAGTGCTCCGATGTTTTCTGAGATCTGACACCCACCATCTCGAAGCTAACGGGAGGTCGAGACCTACTACAGCCGGGAGGAACACCGCTTTCCCGGCACATCGTGCCTTGACTTCCTGGTCGGCTTCAAGCTGGCAGCCTCCGAAGAATGCAGGTAAAACTTTTGTGAGATCCCGAGTTTGTTTTGCGAGATCTCGCAAAAGTCCGTCTTAATTTTTTTCCCTCCCATGTCCCCTGCGGGGCTCCGTAGTAAACACCACTGTTTTGTTCAGAAAAAAATATTGTGTGCATTTTTTATCATAACTCTGGTTTTACGTGGCCCATCGACACAATTAAAAAACTGGTATATAGTTTGAAGTCTGCACTTTTGACCAAAGTTGAAATGGAGATTCTGACTTACTGCATCTTGTAGCCGTGTCGTCTTAAATTGGTCATGTGATTTTGTTTCTGCTTCTATGAAGCACTTTGTGATTTTATCTCATTTTTTATCGCGGGGGGGTCTGTATGTGGCTGGTGGCTTGGTAGGGTCTGAGGAGGGCCTGCAGACTTTGCTCGAGGAGTCCACTCTGCACGTAAGGGGGATCTAGCAAAGCTGGAGGCTGAATTCTTCCCGGGTGTCTACTGCCTTATGTTTTCTGGCAGTTGGCTGAATGTTGGGGTGTACTTTTTCCTCTGCGGTGAGGTTGGGTGGGCCACCTCATGCTCTGTGGGGCTTGGTGGTGCTGCTGCTGTGGACCCGGTCTGGATGGTGGATTTCGGGGAACAGGGGGGCCCACGGGCGTCAGGAAGCTTCAGGGATTGCCCTCCAATCTTTTCCTCCCCATCCCTAATTGCTTCGCACCCCCTGCTCCATCATACCACCCCACATGCAGCGCCTTGAAGTGCAAGTGCGTCACTGAGGTGCAAGGCTGGTATTCCTCCTCTGTCCCCTCCTGTCCACTTGGCCCGAGCTGACACCAGCTGTTATCTGGCAGAGGATTGTTGGTGCCATGCCCCTCCCCTGTTCTAAATCCTTTTTGGAACAGCACGCATCAACACCATATATGAGTGGGTGGCATGAGGCATGGGGTCCGGGAGGAGGAGCTGGCCATCTGGTGGGCTTCCCTGCTGCTGCAAGACCGGGATGGTGTGCTTGTCCCCATCGCAGAGTAAAGGGAACCTCTTGCCTGTAATGGGTCTGGGCATTGATTGCCCCTCTGTAGGTGTTGGTGCCTGGACGTGGGAGTACAGAGTATGTATGGGGTGTGTGAGTGTGTGTACGGCATTCATTTCCATGTGTCTTCATATTCAGCGAGTGTGTGAGTATTTGTATATGTATATTTTGTCTCTGATTGCCTGTTTGTCTATGTGTCAGGTCAGGTCTTAGACTCCGCCTCTCTCAGAACATCTCAGGCACCTCAGGTTTTGGGGCCTGTTTCCCTCAACCATACTCCCTGCCAGTGGCTGGTGCCACCACCCACTGATGCATTAGTGGTTCTCAGTGTCCAGGGCTGGGTCCTCTGGTTTGTACTGGCTCACTCCTGGTGTGTGCTTGCCGGACCCCTGCTCAGTGTGGGGGTCCTCAGGTCTCTGGGCCCGGGGCTCTGTCTGCTGCGGTGCAGCCAGATGCCAGGCAGATCCTGCGGGCTCATCGTCACTGCCCCCACGACTTCTGCAATGTGTCTGCTGGGCGACCCCTGTGCAGGGCTCTCCTCTGCTCTTTTTTCAGTAGCTGCCATGATTGTCCCTGTGGTGGTCCTCCTGGAGCTTTTGTGCTCTGAGGTGGTCTCTGGAGGTCTGGGGCCAGGGCTTTGGCTCCCCACACAAAATATTAGATACTTAAATGGAGAAACTTTATGAACACAAATGTGCTCACAAACACAGGTGTACACAGAAGTGTTCAAAAGGTGTACAAACAGGTACTCACAGATACACACTATCTTCGTCGACTGCTCCCTCTAAACATGTCATGTATTATTGATACTGTATGCTGCTCAGTAACATTGAATATTTATTATTTACTGATACTTATGCATATGTTGGTTGTTGCTGTGGTTTCCCTGTTGTTGTTTTTTGTTTGGGTTTTCTTGACAGGTGGTAGAGCAAATTTTAAATTTTTCTCTTTCTGTCCTTCTGTTAACTTTCTCCCCAACTCATATTTCTTTCTTCTTTTTCTTTACTGTCCCACGGTCTTTTCCATTGTGATTGTAATAACTCAAAATAAAAAATTCTAATAGAAATCTAATAAATTAGGCTATCAAGTGGAACATTATAGCTAAAGCCGTAATGGTCCACTTGAAAAAATATATCAGTTGGGCCTTCAGACAATAATTATAATGGCTACACTTCTGGACAGGACAGGCTAAAAAACATCAGAGGACTATGCTTAACAGTATTTGCAATTACTAACAAGTAAGTCTGTGTAAAGAAAGGAATGTTACCTTTTAGCAGTGTCCGACTTCTCCCTTCTTTCTCCCTAAATCTAACTGGTCACATTTTCAGTCCAACCTGTACACTCCGTTGGTGCGTACAGACGTGCTCCTAAAAATCTATTTGTCGTGAGCTCCAGGAGAGTTTCTGGCTTCCCATAAAGGCACTGCCATCCATTGTTGGAAAAGATCTGAAATGCTTCACCCTCAGAATGCTTAACCAAGGTGAGAATGGCCAGCCAGCCTGTATTAATCACATCTGACTTGCATATCTGAGCAGCTTAATTGCATGGAGAGGAATGTCAGGAAACAAATGAGTCTAACATGTCAATGTGTTAATTCTGCTATCGATTTCATTGATGCGCTATTCACCCTCTTAGTTCATTAAGGCTGACCTGTCAGACCACACACACAAGCACATAACAAGAATACACACACACACACACACACACACACACACACACACACACACACACACACACACACACAAGCCCGTTCAGCTATCTTACTGAGGATCTTCATTGACATAATGGTTTCCCTAGCCCCTTACCCTAACCATAACCATTAAAAATGAATGCCTAACCCTAATCCTTACCCTAAAACCTAACCATAACCTAGTCATACCCTGACAGTAAAACCACATTTTGAGCCTCAAAAAAAGGCCTTCAAACTTATGAGGACCGGTGAGTGTGTCCTCACATGGTGTAGTTGAGATCTGGATGAGCCCTTCAGACCCTCCAGCAAGGGTAGACGACAGCTGTCGCATTTCTCCAGAACCCCCAGCAGGAACAGACAACAGCTGGATGGGCCCCTAGGTCTACCTCCACCCAAGGAGACCCCTAGCTGAACAGATAGCTGAACTGTGGGCAAAGCTAATGGCTGCTGAGCAGGAGACAGAGCGGCAAACTGAGCTGCAGGTGGTTGAGCAGCTAACTGAGCTGCTGGTGGTTGAACAGATGCCTGAGCTAGTTACTGAACAGGGGCCTAAGCTATTGGTGGAGTGGAGGCTGCTGTAGATGGAGCAGATGGCCGAACCGCAGTCTGCTTAGCTTCAGGCTGGGCAGCTGACTGAGCTTCAGGCTGGGCTAAAATCTGAGCTACAGTATTAGCAGTCTCACAGTTCTTTGAAAAACCAACAGACGGAGTGGAAAAATGAAAAATTGTCCTTTCTGCTCACCACAGCCGGCTGTTGAGCAGTCCGGGAATCCGGCTGCAGTGAGGAGCGCCGGCGCTGGTGCCGGCAGTGGGGAAAAAAGGACCCAAAATGCAGGACTCTGTGCGGTGAACAGTGCATTTATTTACAGTTTAGTAAATGTAACACACAATAAATCCCCAGTGTGCTCCCTTGACTCCCGTGTTGTGCCTTCTCCCAAGTGTCTGTGCTTTGTTCTCTCTGCTCCTGTGTCTCCGCACTCCCCATTCTTGCTGCCCTCCTGTGCTCCACTCTCCTCCTGCACTGCAAAATGTAAGTATTAAGTTGACTGAACTCAATTTTTATCAACTTGCTACACTGTAATCCCTAACAGTTGTTCTAGCTCATAACTAATAAGCTCATAACAATCAAATGTCATTTTGTAGTTGAGCAAACTATAAAGTATTGAGCTCTGCTGGCCTTTATGGAACTTTAATTGAATAGGGCTCAATATTTTTTAGCTAATTTGTTTGGAACGCTCAAAAAGTTTAAGAAGCATGTATTAGTGACGTTCTGGTGGGTGGAGTCTTGTCGCTCCCTCAGGAAAGCTGAGTCAGCCATCTTGAATTTACCTTGATGCGGGGAAGATTTGGCCAGCCTGTGTGGATTAAGGGTCCCCAACTTCAAACCACCACAACCACCACCTTAATTTTTTCATCAGCAGCCCTGAATTTGGTAAGTCTAACGTGTTTTTTGTTTTGTTTTGTTTAAATTTATTTCGATAAACAGTCTTTTTTTTATTTTTAACTGGAAATATATTCGTACTTTGTGCACAGTGAATGTTTGTTATAAATAAATTCGAATCCAAGTAATTGTAACTTTAGAAGTTATCGAATGTGACAAATACGTAATGTTACTTCAAATTACAACGGTGTAATGTTTTGGCGTTTTTCCGTGGGGACAACATTTCCCATAATGCATTGCATTCTTGCCCGGGAAGTTGACGGTGGCAGTTCTAGCTCCATGCATTTGAACTTTCTGCCAAAAGCCGAAAACTTGTTAACCCTGCTGTCCGTTGCTACCGGTTGTCTTATTCGCCAGTAATGCACGTGCGTATTGTGAGTATACATATTTCCATAAGTGTCCGCGTTACACAGTCAGTAGTTCACGCTGTTGAGCTATGTGTATGTGTGCTAGTATGAAATGAACAACGCTAAACAACGTGAGTGTGTTATCATGACGGTAATTAGGCACATGTTTGTATTTTTTCGTAGTCTCAAATATGTGGTTGTGAGATAATCTCGAAATCCTTTTAACAGTTTAACAGTTGCAAATAACTTCTTGTTCTTCTTCTTGATTTATTGACGTCACATGCTTTTGAGTATCAATAACATCTTTATTGTGAATTTAAGTCATTCTGTATCAACCTCGGCCATTTTCACATTTAACAAAATCATTCTTGTCTTAAAATCTTTTCGGCGGGTTTGATGCCATTAGCTGTTTCCGGCTAAAGAAAGAGTATTATTTCAAACTTGTTAGCCACGCTCCTTGGTGGGGCATATCCTATCCCAGCCAATTCCAGTTTCCAACAATGGCAGCAGCTACTTAGTTTTAATATTACTTTTATTACTCTTTCTGCATCACAAAATAAACTTCTCACATATTTTCAGGCGAGAATGTATCTGTGTAAACTTCAAATATCTGCTTGGTTTATCAAGACATCACATATTTGCAAACGCGCTCCCACGTTTTCGGAGATGTCTGTTACCCTCCAGCTCGATAGTCAGATGGGAGTTCAAGGCTCACTAGAGCCGGCAAGAACAGCGGACTCCGGCACATCGTTTTCACACCCCCCGCGGTCTTTCGCTACTCAAGTTAAACATGATCTATAAGTCACTTAGATAACTATATTGTTTGGCTTTTATTAGTGTTTTATTTGTTCCTGAGTAAATCGGTTTGGCTGAGATTAAAGTTATAGTTTTCACACAGTTTTTAAACAGAAAACTGATTAAACAGAAGTGTGAGATAGTCAAGCGTTTACTCCAGTGTTCTATTATATATTAGCGAGGAAGGAGCAGATGGCTGAGTTTATTAAACTCAACTGAGACAGCTGATGACGTAAATCTGAAGGCTAGACCAGCCCATTTAACCAAGCTATTGCAGGACATCACTTGCACGGACAACGTAGACCGGGTCCTACTAGTTTTTGGGACAGACCTTTGGTGTTCGGCTTTATAACAAGTCCACAAGAATGTGGAGAACTAGTCCGAGCTAATAAGTGAAATCCAGAGCTGAATCTCATGGGTTTCAGGAGCAGAGCTGAGGATGTAAGAGGTTGCAGACTGAGGCAGAGCTGTGTGGATGTGGAATGGGTGAGAGGCCCATTGGAGGCAAATGTGGCTAATTAAGTTTTACAGTCGTACTTTTCAGATATTTATTAATGTTTTTTGTTTATTATGGCCCACTACAAGGTTAGTTTCATGTAGTTTATCAGTCCTTTTCTGCAGGGGAGCACACTCATGTCTAGTAATTATGGTTTAAACATCTGCAGTTGTGTTTCTTTAACTAAAAATATCTTTGAGGACAATTCCTACTTGTCAAATTACCTGTAAAATTCTTCTCGGGACAAATTGCATGTGCATTGAGCTTTCAATTTCAGGTGTCCAAATTGTGTTAAAAAATAAATGTTTCCACATTTAGTTTTAATTTGTTATTCAGATCTTTACCTGCTGATTAATTTATATGCCAGGAGCTCATTAAGCAGACAGAAGGTCCTATTCGAGTAGATCATGCAAAATAATTATTTTATATTGTTTCAAATCTTGAAATAGTCCACTGAATATTTACTAAAAGTATATTGACTGTGGCAAAGTTTTTGATTGTCAGTTTTAAGTTTAAAGTAATATTAGTTTTTTTCTTTTTTTTCTTTTGTTTTTGTTTTTAATGTTTGCGTTTAATTGCTGTACACCTTTCCTCTTCAGGCGTAAACTGATGGTGGGAATACCATACATTCAACAATCCCAGCAGTAAAGGTATTTTTACCTACACAATGAAAAAGCTTTGGGAATTTGTATTTTTGTAAAAGCTGTAGTAAAAGTTGTAATAACAGCTGTTAATGTAATTCACGCTATTGGATTTCTAAATTTTCAGTCTCACAAAAATAGAGATGCATGCTTTGTTTCTTCTAACTATTAGAACATTTAATTAACTTTATACTTTCTTTTGTTATATTTTACTTGAAATGAGCCATCTCATTTATTTGCACATTTCAACAGTTCTGAGGTAATCATTTGTTTTTTTTAATGGTCTATTTGATTTTGAGCGAGCTGCTATTATTAGGTATTATTTCTTTTCAGATTTATTAAGTACATCGAGATCTTTGGATGCAGTGGACTTGTAAGTATTGCACATTCTGTGCTGAAAAGAGAGGCTACCTATTTAAGCATTACCGCTTAAAACATGGGATCCATACACAGACATCACCACTTCCTTGCCTCTATAAAGACTGTCTGTACACATTTAAATCTTTTAATGCACTGAAGGTACACCTATCAATGTGGCATGCCCAAAAGGATGGAGGTAAAGGGAGGAAAATTACTTTCCTTTGCCAGCTGTGTGACTTTGTGGAGCCTTGCAATGAAGTGGACTTTTTCACCCATTTGCGAAGACATTTAAAACTGAAGCAAAAAGTCAGTTGTCCATATCAGGGCTGCAACTTTAAGAGCAATATTTATTCCACCTTCAATGCAAACAGAAGAAAAGATCACAAGCTTGAGAGTGAGATGATATTCAAATCTCAAATTGTTTCAGAGAATGTCTCAGAGGAACCTTGGACTAATAGACCTGAGGACACTGTGACTGTTGAACCCGAGGACAGTGATTCTGATGCTGCTGATACAGCATTCAGATTAACATCTTAACATCATGTAGAAGATTTGGAGAGACAGTTGGAACATAATGTAGCTGCTCTGTTCTTGAAAATGACCTCGATTTTTAACATCTCTGAAACTGCCCTGCAAGATGTTATAGAGCAGATAAACCAAATTCATTTGCTGTCACAGCCATTAATCCATTCCTCTATTCAAAGAATACTACATCAGTCTGATGACTATTTAGTGAACGAGATAGTTAAGATAGTAACTGATAATAATGCATTCCTGAAATGCACTTCTAGTAGAGGATCATTGTCAACTACCAGCAAGCGAACAGCATACATTTTAATATACCCAATTTCTCAGTAGATGTTGAGTACAGACTTAGACAGGGAGATCTCGCCTTCATGAAAGATGGGGCACGAATGACTGTATCAAGAGACAAAGCCGAATTGCCATAATTCCCATTAGCTTTATAGGATGAATTTCATTACCGTAATTGTCGGGCTATAAGCCGCTACTTTTTGCACAAGCTTTGAACCCTGCGGCTTTTAGTCAGGTGCGGCTTTTCTATAGATTTTCCATGATTTTTGTGATATCGTAAGACGATTTGTTTTGTTTGTTCCGCTGTTGTACGGCACTACGTTGCCTGGCGGAAGGATCGGGGTTCAAGAGTGGTATGTTGGTCACATGTCCATCCGCCAGGCAACATAGTGCCGTACAAGTAGCGCGAAAAACAAACTTCAAAGTAGCGCTATGCGTTCAGCGGGAGTCGTGGATGACGAGCGGCGATAAACTTGCGAAAAGCAAGTTGTGCTCAACTCCACCGGTGGATTCTGACAGCGTGGAAAAGTGTGCAAACATCCACGATCACCAACGGATTTCGAAGGGCTGGACTGCTGCATGATGAAGAGGAGGACACCGCCACGGCCCTTCAGAGGGTGTTCGACTCCGACACTGACAATGACAATGAGGATTATTCTTTGGTTTTGAAAGTGACAACGAAGGAAAGAAGCTGAGAGTGGATGACGAAGCCATCCTGAGCCTGTTCGTATCCGACACTGGAGAAGAGGACTTTGGTGGTTTTAGTGCGCAGGAAGATGGTGGTGAATGACTGACTTTTCTTCTTGTTAAAGCCGTGTCACTGCACCTGAGCCTAAAAGGTAGTCCGAATCTATTTTTCTGGTGTGCTGTAGGTTACTGTTATGTACTACATTTGTTACTCATTTATGAAGCACAGCACATGTGCAAATATGTACCCATAACTTGATTTTCAAAATATTAATAAAAGGGGTGTGTCTCCAAACAGCCATCTCTTTCCTGACAATTCGCTTTGTGCATATTCTCTTACATATGATAAGTCAATATTGAAACACCTGCGGCTTTTGGTCAGGTGCGGCTAATGTATGTACAAAACAGGATTTTCCCCTGATTTTAGCTTGTGCGGCTAATATTCAGGTGCGCTTTGTAGTCCGGGAAATACGGTACTTATTATTTTAAAGAACCTTAAGGATTTATTGATGAAAAGTATTACCTTTGTCACCAAGTGTTCTAATTGCTAGCCTCTGCTGGAAGACATTATACAATAACCAAATATTTTGCTATTTTCTCTACCCCTCCTTCCTTTCTACTTTTTAAGATATTTGCTAAGTTCTTTAGAATTACCAGCAAGAACCTAGAGGGAGACTTCTTTGAGACTTTTGACCAGCTCACCCCACGTTTTATTGAAATATTCAAGTCCAAAAAAGGAACTGCTGGGTAGAAACTGACCAAGCTATTGCAGGACATCACTGGTTTTGTGAGTATTTTCTTATTGAAATTTTACTATTTTCATTGTGGCAAAATTGTTTCTTTTTACTAATATTTTCTCTATTCTGTTATTAGACTCAAGATGTCACTGCACTGTGTTCTGTTGTCCTAAAAGGCATTCCGATCAGTAGTCATGTTTATAAATGTGTAGCTTTTGTTTAATATACTTGGTTGGATTGCCATTTATGCTTAGAAATATATACTCATATATGCTTTGAGGTATATAATCAATTGTATAATGATAGAGGTCTGATCCTTAGCAGTCTGCAAAGACTCTGTGTGCCTTCCAGAGTGTTCTGGCATGCACACACATCCTAGGGTCATGAGAAAGGTCGTACCTTCTCTTTCTGATCTATACTATGGGAGGACACCTACTCTGTATCTGTCACAAACAAGGATGCAGTGGACTCAAGAGCAGACTCAATTGCTCGAACTATGTACAATTTATTGAAAGGAAAAGGAACTTAAACAAGACTGGGTCTAACAGAAATCATTCGCAGGAACTGAGGGAGGCCCGAGGGCGGAGAAACGGACATAGAACACAGGGAGAACACGGGCGGGAATTTCTGCAAACACAGGAGAAGGGTTTTACTGAATGGGAAACAATTAAAGGGCAGAGGTGAGTGGTACTAGTGGAGAGTCTTGGGCTTACTTGAAAACACAGGCTATTAGGCGGGGAAGGGGTTGCCATGGGAGCGTTCCAGGGATGGTTGAGAGTGTGGGGAGGCTGGTCCAGGTTCCAAGGTGTCCAGGGAGGTTGAAGTACGGGCTGGAGGGCAGGCTGAGGAGAAGATGAGTGTGTGGTCCTCGGGTTCTGGGCAGACGGGAGAACGGGACGGAAACAGAACCAGCACTGCTGGTGTGTACGACGGGTGATGAATCTGGAGAATACAGGAGACGGAGGACACATTAACCCATGATCCAGGCACACAGAGTCTGAGCACAGAGGAGGCCAAGTTTACCACAGGTGGTAGCAGGACGAACTGGCGAGGAGTAGCAGGCAGTGCTGGCTTAAAAACCCTCTAGATGGAGTCCCGGAAATTGGAAGCAGGTGATGAGCTGGCCAACTCCACCCTAGGGGACGGACAACAGGAACCTGGATCACACCCGACCAGACACTCCCACAGCATATGACAGTATCTGCTTAAGTATAAGAGCCCTTTGTTTAGGTGGACCGCTGGGCTCCTAGCACCAGCTTTGGGGAGTCGTTCACAGGGTCACATCTTGACACACACACACACGCATGCCTCTTTGTTCACATGCATGCCTGTGTAAGACGTCATATGTTAATGAGACTATACATATTCATGTAACCACAATAAAGAGCAGTGCTACGGGGGAGGTAACTGAGAGTGACTGGGGTTCGAACGTCAGGAACAGCGCTTGTCACGGCTCTCTCCCTCGTGCACGAGCAACACAAAGAGCTCTGGTGACTTGTGTCTTGTTTTTGCCATTGTAGTAGAATTGTCTTGGCGTTCCAGCAATAGGTCTGTGCTAGACAAACCTATCAGCATTCATGCTTATTTTTTATACATGTACAGTACTTTTTTGGAAGCAGTGCTTCAGTGCATATTAAGTAGCAAAGATAAAATGTTTTCTTATCTTTTTTTTTTTTTTGTGTGTCCCGTTTGGATCTTTAGCCATCAGAATTGTTGTCTTAAGGCCAAGAAAGATGCCAAGCGGATTTATTTTACCAAGTGGATCATCATGGCCTTGCCATATTGGTCCATTTGATTGACCTTTATTATAATTATGAATTTATTTTATTTTCAGTTGCTACAAACAGGACAGACATGACTGGGGGATAGGACAGGGAGAAAGAATGAAAGAAAGAGAGGGAGAGAAAGAAAACCAAAGGGGAGAAGAGACGGTGAGAAGGGGGGGAAGAAATAAAAAATAAAAAAACAAAAACAAAAAAAACACCTGGGTCACCTGTGGAGAAAAAAAAAACAGAAGAGAAAGCAAACAACAAAGAGCAACATAATAAAAAAAAACAGCACCATCACAATAAACTAGCTAGCAGTAAATATCAGTAGATACTAAGTAATAAACGATATTGTGCAGCACGCAAGATAGACAGCGCACAATGTGCTTTGAGGCAGCAGCCAAGAAAGCTGTAGTCCGCGTCTGTGAATACCCGTGTGTACACCTGTGTGGATCAGCATGCTTGCATTCCAAAGGTTTCTCCATGTAACGATCTGCTAGGGAGTGTGGGGAGCCACAGCCCCGTCCTCCAGGGTATGAAGCAGGTATGGAGGAGATCAAAACTCCAGACATCCAGAGGCCCCCAGAACACAAGAGACCAAGGAAGACCAACAGAGGGGCAGCCGCGCCACTGTCCCAGTAAGAGCTGAGGAGAGTCCCAGATGAGGGCTCACTCAGCAGCCGCGGAGCAGAAGCCAGGGGGAGTTGCAGTGACGCACCCGTGAGCTCCGCCGGCAGCCAGCTGTGCCTGAGTGACCGAGCCCCAGGCCGAGAGGCCGGGGGCACCCCACCTCCGGAGTGGCCCGAGCGAGCCCCAGGCTCCAGGCCCCGATAAGCGGCCGCCAAGGAGTGAGCCGGTGTGTACCCGGACGCCCATCCCCAGACACAAAGAACCACCAACGCACCGACACCTGAGGGAGTCCGCCACTGGCAGGGGAAGTGGTGGTAGGGGGAGATAGGCCTCCAAACCTTGGAGGGCCTGAGATGTCCCCAGAGAGGTGGCGTCTGATACCCAACCTGACATATAGACACAGACATACAGGCACACACAGACACAAACATCCATTCCCACCCTCATGCTCTCATATGCACTCACTCCACACTCAACCAACGTGGAGACAGACATAAAGAGACGCTGTACACACGATCACACTCCCCAAGCGTACTCTACGAACCGGGTCTAGGTACCCTTGCCCCTGGAGGGGGGAACTGCAAATGTTTTCTTATCAAGAGCAAATGTAGTAGGTAGCAAACATGACTTGGTGCTGACAGCATGTGTGTTTTATTGCAGGATATCGAGATCAATGAGGCCCTGGCATCAGTTACAGTTGATGTGCTGAGACGATCCCCCGCAGGGTTCAAGCTCACTCTATCTCCATCCTACCTCCACTGCCATTGTCATTGAGGGAAATCTGGTCATGGACAACATTAAAGACTTCCCTCAGGCCGTTTGCCTATTATTTGGACTTACCTATGCTTTACACTTGGATTACCCAAAGTACATGGCATATACACTCAGATTTATTCAGACAGTAATGCTTGGTTTGGGAAACAAAACTCTTTCTCCAAAACTACAAAGCCTCAGAAACCGTCTAATGATTTAGATAACCCAGTGGATTACTTGTCAGACTAAAGCTAATAATAAGCGAGTAGTCGTCAGACAGGATTTGGCAATTGTTTTATTCATTATTGTATTCTTGTGATATACTTTGCAAAATTCATAGCTATTTCCTCTAAGGTGAGGTCAGGCTGGCTTTACCAGTACAGTACAGTTCAGTTGAGTACTGGTAAAGCACTTGTTCATATTTAAACCTTTAGCATGGAATGCAAAGAAGATGGCAGCATTTGTGACCACAAAAGTTGATTCCTTGGCATTTTAAAAAGAACAAAAGAAACAAAGGAGGCCAAAACAATGTGGCTAGAAAAGACTCAAATGTTCTCATGTATGCTTTTGAATTGAAGAAAATCCTTAATTTTTGTCAGCAGTCTAAGGTTTGATGTCATTTTTGATTAAGGTTAATGCTAACTGTGTAAAACAAAAACATCTTAATAGCATTTTCCATTTTGAAAGCAAATACACATAAAAATTGAAAGTTGATTACAATAATTCTTTAGCAGTACAATGCAGTCGTTTAGTACCAGGTTATCGTGGCATCTTGTTCACTTGTTGTACTTTGGTTAGTAATACTTGGGATACTGGGTTTAGTTTTTCTGATTAGTACATCTTTCTTTTCGTGTGCAAGTAATGAACATGTTCTGCGTTTCCTTTCTACATTAGAACTGGTTCTGCAGTTAAACATAAAACCACAAATGTTATTTTTTTGTTTTGATTTTTTAGCCATTTAAAAATGAGATTTTGTCTTTACATTTAGACTACATTTTCATCTGAACAATAAATAATTTGGTAGTGTAACTTGAATTACAAACTCATCAATATGAGCAACAAATTTGATTTCAAAATGCCTAGGAAATATAAGATCACATGAAAAATAATTTTGAATATTCTGAGGTTATTGTTTACATTTTAGGTGAATGAGGAAAAAAAATGTTTTAATTGGATAATCTTAAAAAAATGCTGAATTTTAACAGTTATTATGGTGAAAGTGTAATTATTTATTGCTCAGTACATATCCATAATTGAATCTTGGCTGAAATACATCTCGGCACTTGAAAATAAAAGTTCTGCCTTTAACTAAGTCTGGTGAGTGTTTAAGTGATTTGCTAGAATTCTTTCCCTGTGTGCGGTAAACCTGTAATTGTCACGGCGAGTGAGATGAGCCGTGTGGAAAATAAAGGAGGATCCAAACGCAGGCACTTGTAAAGGTGTGATGGTGGTTTATTAAACACAAAATAAAAATGGACAAAAGGCGAACCGAACAAGGACTAAACTAGACTGGGAACAAACTGACTACAGAACACGAACCTGAACATGAACATGAATGAAAAATCAAGTTCTTTTAAGTACTACATACTCGCATTGAATAAGTTGGCCTAACTTTATTATCTTAAGTAATATTTTACTTAGTTTTTTTAGGCAACGAGTTTACATAGTTTTTTTGAGTTCTGGGAACTATTGAAGTTGTACAGTGTACTCAAAATGAACAAGTTGCCCTAACTTGGTCATCTTAAGTAAACATGATCCAATTTTTTCAAAAATGACCACACGGGTAGTTTTTCTTCAAAATCTTTAAAATGCAAAGTTGTAATATATTCATATTCCAGGTATTCCTCATAAAACATGTTTGTAACATGAGTCCATTTGAATTTTTATTTATTTTTTCATTAAATAAAAAAAATGCAGTTTTTGTATCACTACCCCACTCTTCCACAAGTGGGGTCAAAAATGACCCCAAGCAGTTTCTATGGAATCTTCTATGAAAATTTCATTCTTAGCAGCTCTGACTGACCCACTTACACTTCTGAAGGATCAAGAATTAATTTTTACACAGTAACGTACATGATTTATAGTCAGGTCTGCACATAAGTGGTCCGCAGTTGTGCATTCGCCGTCAAAATAAAAGTATCCCCGGAAATTCAGAGAATACGCACCTCTTTTGTGGTGGAGGAACACCAAAGTAATTGCTTACGGAGCTTGCTTATTCGACATCTTTAAGAGTTCTGAACAAATGTCTGTCCTCCTCCAGAACATCTAATGTACGCAAACGAGCGTTCCAACTTCTTATCTGGTATGTGTCTTTTATTTTGACAGCAAATGCGCAACTGCGGACCATTTATGGGTAGCCCTGTTTATAGTTTCCTGTGCATTTCAAACATTGTCCTTTCTGATGTTTTTTTTTTTTTAATATTTAAAGTAACATGGCTGCTATGAGGCCAGCTAGGATCCCTGTGGACCTTGCCCTACAAATGATCCAGGACGGATGGGATGAAGAGCCCATTGGAGGCTTTGACTCAGAATCTGACATCGCAGATATAGAGGACCCAGACTATTGCCCCCCCCCACTGAACAAGGCCAGTCAGATACAGAAGAGTCCTCTGAAGAGGAAATTGATATTTAGTCTAACAGAATGAGCCCCTCTTACTGCTCTAGCCACAATATTCTGAATTAGTCGACCAGGGCTTGCAGGACTTTAGTACTGTCTCCCCAATAGATGTATGGAAGATGTTCATGTCTGATAATATAATAGAAGAGGTGCTGACATGCACAAACATGGAGGCACGAAGAGTAGCCACAGACAGGGGAAAAGAGTGGAAAAATGTAATCAAACAAAACCTCATGGCCGTCATTTGATTGACCATTTTTGCAGGAAGTGAGAAGAACTGGGATGTACCAGTCGGTGTGTTTTTTGGGAGTCCTCTGCATAACCCATTGTACAAGGCCACTATGTCAGTTCAAAGATTTAAAGATATTTGCCATTTCTTGCACTTTGATGACAAGAGGACCAGAGCCTACCAACTGAAATCAAACCACATGGCAGCTTTCTGCTACATATGGGGCCTGTTCCTGGTCAACTGCAGGCAGAAATTCATCCTCAGTGATTGTGTTACAGTGGATGAACAACTTGTGCCTTTCAAAGGGAAGGTCCAGCTTCTGCAGTATATGCAGAGCAAGCACACAAAAGTGATACAAGTGATACAAAAACTGCAATTTCTTAAAATTAATGAAAAAATAAATAAAAATGCAAAGTGCCTCATGTCACAAACATGTTTTATGAGGAATACCTCAAATATGAGAATGTTACAACTCTTTGTTTTAAAGATTTTGAAGAATAACAACCGAGTTTATAGCAAAATGCATTGTTTCTATTTGGGGTAATTTTTGACCCCACTCGTGGAAGAGTGTAGGTATTGGTAGGTTGTGCATTCAAGGGTCAAGTAAACTTGATCCAATTTTTTTGAGTTATGGGAACAAATGAAGTTTTACAGTGTACTCAAAATGAATAAGTTGCCCTAACTTGGTCATCTTAAGTAATCTTGACCCAATTTTTTTGAGTTATGGGAACAAATGAGGTTGTATAGAGTACTCAAAATAAATAAGTTGTCCTAATTTAGTCATTTTTAGCTAAGCTTTACTCAATTTTTTTGAGGCAACGAGTTTACATAGTTCTTTTGAGTTCTGGGAACTAATTAGATTTTACAGTGTGGGGGAAAACATCAGACGCAGCTGTCGGGACACTCTACTCAGCAGGCATACACTAGCTGCACTAAACTCTACTAGAAAAAACTAACATGGAGTCTCACACAGCAATCCAGTGTCGAGGAGCTCTCAGCCACACTGCTTTGTAGCTCCCCCGACAATCCTGATCAGCTGCAGGTGTGTGATCCTCTCCCTCAGGTGTGGCCAGCCTCCAGTCTGAACACACCCACCAGGCCTGATGATACCTGTAGACCGGGGCGCTGTACACCCCCCCCCACCACCACCACACACACACACACGCAAACCAGGAAGACGAGGGACAGCAGCACCAAAAATACACATGTCGATAACATATTCATTAACCCTGGGTCCCTCAGACCCAGGTCCATGACAATCTCATCCAACGTGTATCAGATGCTTTCTCTTTTCTCACATCTATTGCCTCATTTTTTACAGACTAAAACTTAAAGTAATGTAAGTACGTCTACGCTTTACATGCTGCATGGTTGTACTCTCTCCTGCACTCCATATTATCCATTGTTGATCTACACACATCTGATGCTGCCACGGGCATCATGTTATGTCATTGTCATGAGACACTCTCACAAACAAAATCAAAGCAGTTTAGTAACGCAGTAACACAGCGTGCTTAAAGGAAAGTAACAGTAATCTAATTACTTTTTTGTAATAGGGATCCCTTACTTTACTCATTACTTAAAAAAAGTAATAGGATTATAGTAATGCCCATCTCTGGTGGTTGACTAATGTGCATGTGTAGTCCTCTTGTCATGTTTACTACTTCTGATTGAAACGTGATGTTTGGTTGGAGCAGAGTATCTGATATCTTTGACTTTCTTGCTGCTGAGAAAGTAAATGCACTTGTTTGTGTTTAGTCATAATTCATGACACATCATTGGTTTTGCTGATTGCCTTTGCAAGCACTGCCAGGTATCTTTCGCATCTGGCTTGTCTGGTTTCCATGCTGTCCAGCCTCAAACTGTGTTACATCAGTACTCTTCTTCCCTTCCTTTTTCTAGAAAAGTACAGCACCGACAGTGCCGACTTTTTCAGAAACATCAGTGCTGAAAAATGGTTGTGTGTAATTAGGAGAAGAGAGAGAGGCTTCTTGAAGGCTGTTTCTCCCTCTTGGGCCCATGTCAAGGTTGTGGTGAGATTGAGCCTGTCACTTGGTGTCACGGCTAGCCGGGGCAAGCTGTGTGGTGATGCAAGCATGGCTCAAGATGTGAGTGAGCTTTATTTAAACGGTGGAAAGACAAACAGAAATGGTGATGGAATGAGCAGAACCGAAAGATAACCTATACTGGAAAAAACTAACAAAACTGACCTGAAACCTTATACGGAGATGCAGGGAGGCTGCTCGTTCAACACGGATGAACCAGCGACGAGCACAAGAGACACACACTATAAATACACACAGAGGGAGACATAGCTGAACCTAATTGACATCACAAGACAGGGTGGGTGCAAAACTGAACACACCGACATCAGACATAGACCTTCAAAGTAAAACAGGAAATACACAGACTGGACTCAGAGACATGGTACAGACAGAGACAGAGAACAGAGGGAACACACGGGCAAAAACTAAACAGAGGGAGGACATAATCCAAACCCTAAGAACTAAAAAGTCTAAACCCCAGTACATAATCACAATAAACTAGAACACAGGATCATAATAATAATAAGAAACACAAACCGCTGGGTCAAAAGACCCAGGACCATGATGCATGGTTCCTGCTGTAGCCTTTCAGGTCCAAGAAGGCCAGCATTGAATCCACAGTCACAGGTTTGCTGTATCTTAGGACACACACTGACAGTTTCTTGGGCGGAAACACCAAGAAACACCACCAGTCTCCAGCATAGTTGTACCCTTTGTCATTTGACCTTGTTTCCTTCTGATAGGTTTGTAGCTTGTACCTATCTGCTGGAACGTTGAAGACAATATAATTACACACAAGCAAAACACAAGTAGGCAAGCTTCTTCATGTTACTCGTGCACGGGAGAGAACCGGACAACCGCTTGACTCCAGTTGGTCTCGTCCGTCCCTTCCATACCACTGTCCTTTTATTGAGGTTACATGAATATGCATAGGTTCATTAACATATGACGTCCACATACACACAAAGAGTACCTTGCCTGTGTATGTGGGTGTGTGTATGTGTGTGTATGTGGGCGTGTGTGTGTGTGTGTGTGTGTGTGTGTGTGTGTGTGTGTGTGTGTGTGTGTGTGTACTGCTGATCAAAGGGTCATAAAAGCACACAAGCAAACATCCTTGGTCAGGAAGAGGGTAGACTAGACCCCCCCGGTAAGGAAGTCCAGCAGGTCATCTAAACAGAAAAGCACTCAGACTAGAACAGACATAGCTACGTTAATCCCACCATAAATCAGCAAGGGAAGATACGATCTCTCCTCTCTTCATGCTACACAGAGTTGTTACAGACCTCTTAGGATGAGACATTCTTTCAATCTACAAATGATTATATACTTCTAAGCATATGTGAGTAAATGTTTCTAAGCATAAATGACAATCAACAATACAAACTCTAACATTCCCCCGTTTTTTGGCCTTTATGCTAGAAAAGTTCCCAATTATGAATACCTCATGTCTGACAGTTTTAATGCAAACATTGTTATATTCAGCATATGTCAAATCACCCTAAAGTACTGTAAAGATACACAGTTTAACAAATGTATTAGCAGTTATCCCATTCATTTAGCTCATCTCATGGCAAACTGCATCCTACAAGCAAACAAAGAAATTGTTCATTTAATAGTGAAAACAAGAAAGTAACATTTTCAAACACATCTCAGCTTCGTGATGCTTCCTCCAGGTGTGCAAATCACATGTCTCTCTGCAGAGTGGTTTGAGTTCTGCAGGGCGTCATAAATGTCTCTTCCAGTTGTTTCCATCATTGTCCATAGGACCAGAGTCCAAATGTATGTAGAATAACCGTTCAAACATACCAGTTGGTTTTGTTGTTTGTCAACATGGGTCTCAGCTATTTCCAAAGCTGCAGACCTCTCAGCACTCTAGTTTTATGGCCTCCACCAACCCCCATCCCCTCATTCAAGCCTTCGTCCTGTGAGGGGGATATTTATGACTCCTTAATTGTCCACGCTCTGCAGAAAACACCTCCGTGGAAAGGGTGCAGGGTTGTCTTACTGCTGTTATGATCCCAGCAGTTCATAGGAAACTGCTATCATCACCACCATAGCTTCTGGTTCCTGTGCTTTCACAGAATCACGATGTCATCCTCGAACTCCTTCTGTGCTGTCGATGGAGCTTGGCACGCTCCCCACATTCATCGAGTTTTCATATTCCAACGCTGCTGAAGGTTTAAGGCAGAGCACGTCGTACACCTTAGTTGTCTTCCTCAGCGTCAATATTGAATCTTTCATTTTACTTAAAATCTCCTGGAAGCTCAGTAGCACAGCTCTTTGTGTCATATCTGCTGTGCTGAAGATGATCTCTGATCCTCCTGAAGTCTCTCTCCTGGTCTCAGCTCCCATCCTGTGGACGATCCTCTCCTCTATTTTGCAGGCAGTTTCATGGTCCTTGCTGTGACTCCAAGGTCTGATCTCATGATGGGCCTCAACCAGCTTGATCTTTGACCTCAACCACTGCCTGGGCTCAGCTATGCCTGGAATGTTTCTGCTTCTCACTGCTGCACCTATATTTCAGAAAGACTTCTATTTGGAGAGCATGTCAACAACCATCAAACCACATTCTTTAGTTCAGTGAACTTCACTTATAGGCCATCAAAGCCTCATCTGAACATGGGTGCACCACTTGCATAGATTTAATACTTGTAAATAAACGGCTAATCACACAAATCACTGCAACACTAATAGTAAACATTGTTTAATGTTACTTCTGGACCCCACCTCTTGACGCATGGACACCCTCATGCGTCAACTCACCAAACCTGGATCCCTGCCTTAAAAACTGGCTCCACTAGGAGCCTGCATACACAAAATCTGGAAATAAAAGCAAACTTCACACGTACAAACAATTATATCAAAAGAGTAATAAGCATTCAGCACGGGCAAGAAAAGTGTCATGTGCAGGTTTCCTCAAATCAGGAAACTACAATTATTTCCCTAATTTGCCTCAGACATGGATCATCCCATGTGCTCAGTTAACATTAATGTAATCGGTGACTTCTCTTAAGCAAAGTCACTCCACTCATATAGTATTATTATTATGGGTTCAAAGTGGCCAGCTAAGAGCCCATATTCAACTTGTCCATAAACACCGTAATCTCTTATTTGTTTTACTCATGTCACTTGTCCGTTTCAGCTGAATCTTCCACGTGCAGTCCCAGAAAAAACAAACATAAGCAATACACATTGACTGTGGTCAGACGGAGGTCAGACACAGGTCAACAAGTTCCAGAGGTGCCATAAAACACCATAAAAATCCATTGCTGTGGAAAATATGTTATTCATATCATCAAAGTAACCGTCACATTTTCCCAAAACACAATGTAACAGCATCACCACTCATAACCTGTAAACACAGTTTTCCTCACACATAAACCCAAAAATCCTGTAGTAGGAAAAACATCAACCAGTTGTCCTGGTATAAATCATGTGATCAAACCACATGAAGAACTATAATGCTGTAGAAAAGAAAATGCAAATGTTAGCGCTGCGCAGGTGTGTACACCTTCTCACAGTAATTTCTGTGAGCAACACAAGCCCATGAATAATACACCTCTGATAGATTCACAAACATAAAAATGGCATTTAAAAGGTTAAACCCTCACGCAACCCCAGATGTTGCTGTCATCTTTCTGCTCCTGTAACAGAGACACACACAGAGATACATCCACCCCTTTGTCAGGTGGGGGTTGACTTCACACAATGGTGTTAAGTCAGTCAGTCTTGTCAGCTTTTACCAGTCAGTCAGCTTTCTTTCCTTTTACTCACGCATTCATACATTCATTCATTCTTTCTTTCTTTGCTGATAGTGGAATCGATTGTCGCATTTAGTTTCCACTCTCAGCAAAATGATGTCATTCCAAAAAGAAAAAGAAGAACTTTAGATAGGATTACATCGCTGAATCCTTTTTTTAGGCTGGGACACTCATAATAAGTAGCTTTCTCCAAAGCCCATTTTAATGTGGAGAAAACTCACTTGACACAATTTTCTCGACGACGTGTAGCACTTTTAATTCCCGACGTGCAGATCTGCTTAAAGAAAAGAAATAGACAAACAAAATCAGTGCCTGTTCAAAAGATAAAAATGAAAAATATCAAACCAAACTCTCAGTGCACTGTGAAAGTATCAAAATAAAAAGGCCTTGTTAAGTCATGACACAAACTCCTCATCTCAGGTAAATCATACCATTAGCATGGTTCATCATACCATCATACTAATCGGCAGGCTCAACTTCACAACAGAAGAAAAATCATCAGCTAGATTCACTCCAAATCAATCATCAGCTGCACAACACACACATAAGCCTAATGTGTCTTATTAGCTATGAGTTTAATCATCAGGTCTGTGCTCTTCACTCATCTAAATCACAGATCTATTTTATTCAATTTTCCTTTTTCCCTTCATCATAAAACATGTGACATGCTGTCATGCACTTCACAAAAGACGTTTGTTCTGACGTATTCAGAGTTGTATATCTAGATACAGAATTCACTCGCACATCAAAGCAGGAAACTCAGTGTTTTAAAGTCTCCACTCAACACACAACAAACTACAACACATCTCATTCACTCGTACTAGAATTCAATCACCTTTCATTAATCTAAAACCGATCAACTAATTTGCATATCAGCTATTAACCCACTAAGTTGACAGGACGACAGAAAAGCATGTTCAAAATAGTATCACAAAAGACAATTCCCCTCATACAGTAAATTACTTATGCTGCATTAATCAAGCAGGAAGCTTCTCCCAATTTACCATTTTAACAACTAAATTTATTGTCTGATCACTGATTGGTCAAACCAGGATTTTTTTTTTTTTTCAAAAGTTAAATTGTTGTCCTGCAACCTAGAGAGTCAATTTTTTGCATTGTATAAATTCAGTATTTAATAACAAGTGTCTGCTAAATTGACACTATTTTAACACTGATGAAAGATAACAAGCTAATTTTCATTGCATGTCTGTGGAGCTGCATATCCAGCAGAGCATGTAATGTGCTATGAGTTTCACTGGTCTTTGCATCACACGAGGTGACTTGGACAAGATGATAAACAGACTCATACACTTAAAATGTTGTCTAATCTTCATGAGCTCTCTTGTGTTTGGAGTGTTAGTATGGTTAATGCATGTTCTGCTTTTGTGTGTGATTTTGTATGTTTCTATTTTCGCAGTGTTTAAAACTCCGTCTCAATTTTCCACTTAAGCAGTCAGTTTTCTTTTCCCCAGGTTTGCTAACCCAAATTTTGATTTCCCACATTTAATAACAGCATTCCTCTGTGTTTCCACTTACTCTCACTCTGTTGTCCTCTCACTCTGTTGTCCTCTCCCACTTTCAACAGTCCACAGCCGGCAGTTCTCCTTCAGCTTTGTCCTGTGTTCCACTGTCTCTTCTTGCCATCTTACTCCACAGGTGGCAAATGTCAAACTCCAACAGTCCCCTCAGTTCTCCTTAAAAGTTTTCTTCACATGCATAGTGAAGTTGCAGCTTGTTGTAAAACACAGTGCCATTCATCCGATCAGTCAGGATGATGGGTTTGCTCTTCTTCTTCTCTGATGCTGTTTGTCCACATTGCTGCTGCTCGCTGAGACTTTTTGCTCAGGACTTGCTGCTGTCTCTTTATCTGCCATGTTATTGCTTTGGAGCTGCATTCTTCAGGGAGGAGTGAGCTTGCTTGTGAGTTTGAGAGACACATACACATTGCGCTGTAAATAAGTCAGCCAGAACTTGGCCTGCATGTTTCCAATGATGTTTAACTATAAATTTCTTCCGTCCGACCGCTGCATGTGGAAAATTGATACAGGTCTGCTTTTCACCTGAAAGTGACAAACTAAGACATGTTCATTATCATCATCACTGCTTAATCAACACACATCTCTCTCTCTCTCTGTGTTTTTGTGAACAATCCTTTCTTAAAAGCAGAAAACGACATTGTAGTTGTTTTTCGGCTGATCAACACAAAACCTTTCTGCTATGATTATTTTTCTTCGTCTACAATGTAACTTGTCTCTTTTTCACTCTTTTTATTTTATTTTATTTTATTTCTTTACAACAGCTTGTGATCCGCAAAATCACCGCTCTCACTCACAGTCAAAGGCAATTACTTTTGCACAGTGCACAAAAACACTGTGATGTCAGACACATTCACACTCACTTTGTCATCTGCATAAATAAATCATATGGCTGGAGATATGTGCCATGGTGATCCATAGGCATGATCACACGTTTATTTAATTATTTTCAACCCAACAAAACAAATAAACAAAAACATGATGCTGATGCTATGAACTCTCCACACACATGAGTCAAGATGCAGGAAAACTGCTCATGGAGACGCTGAACACTCCAGTTATCACAGTTATCATAACTCTGTTTCCCTCTCTTTGAGTAGTTCTCAGACAGCTCTCGATCTGATAATGTGTAGCCTGCTCATCAGCTCAGAGAAGAAAAAAAAAAACTGCAACGCAACATCACACAGTAGTTGCATTCTTTGCCCACAGCGGCAAAGTCTTACACTTTCATATTCAATACAGCTTCTCCATCATGTACTTCAGCATATTAGTTGTTTTCACAGATGTGCTGCATATCTCAACAATGGCTCATAATAAGACGACAGTCTTTCACACAGGTCAAGTGCCTCTATGCACTTCATTAGTTTAAATATTTACCTATATCACTTCACCCCACATGTCATTGTACTGAATTTAAGCAACCACAAGCTTAATGTAGGTGACTTTTAACAACTATCCACCTCAATTACATCCATGGTCTGGCACACAAGCTAAAGAGTTAACACTGTGTCAGCACGGGGTGGGGGAAAGCCACCCTCCAGAGCATAGCTGCTGATGTGGGCTGGCCTTTTCCACACACTCCTGGCTGCTTAGGAAACCCATGATAACAACAACAGCTGCTGACGTCACACACCACACGGTCTGCTCCGCACACACAACAACAACGAGGACAAAAATAACAATAACACAAAATAGGCCTACTCCGGACTCACACCGGACCGCTCGGGACCCTGACCCAGCTGTGGGACGCTCACCCACTCGCGCGACAAAACCCCAATGAAGGGACGCTCGGGACACACACCCAGGGCGATTTCAAAACCGGACACACACCGGACGCTTGGGCCCTTGGGCGATTTAACCAAAACTTCTTTTTCGGGACACTAACCCAGTTATCGCTCCACAAAGCAGCGAACTTCTCAACGCCTCACAAAATGGCGGAGACTGCACAACGACACGGTTATAGAGTCGGCCTCTTTAAACTTACTTGGCATTGCTTAGCGTGTAATATCAGCCTCGAATCCCGCCGATCGCCATTCATCGAGGAGAAAGACGGACTGCGAATCCACAGGAACTTCCTGGCTGACGTCAGTCTTTCGGCGTGTCCCTCCCCCCCTCGGTGAATGCGATCCCAGGGAACCGGCACCGAAGGACCAATTAATGATAGGTTTGTAGCTTGTACCTATCTGCTGGAACGTTGAAGACAATATAATTACACACAAGCAAAACACAAGTAGGCAAGCTTCTTCATGTTACTCGTGCACGGGAGAGAACCGGACAACCGCTTGACTCCAGTTGGTCTCGTCCGTCCCTTCCATACCACTGTCCTTTTATTGAGGTTACATGAATATGCATAGGTTCATTAACATATGACGTCCACATACACACAAAGAGTACTTTGCCTGTGTATGTGGGTGTGTGTATGTGTGTGTATGTGGGCGTGTGTGTGTGTGTGTGTGTACTGCTGATCAAAGGGTCATAAAAGCACACAAGCAAACATCCTTGGTCAGGAAGAGGGTAGACTAGACCCCCCCGGTAAGGAAGTCCAGCAGGTCATCTAAACAGAAAAGCACTCAGACTAGAACAGACATAGCTACGTTAATCCCACCATAAATCAGCAAGGGAAGATACGATCTCTCCTCTCTTCATGCTACACAGAGTTGTTACAGACCTCTTAGGATGAGACATTCTTTCAATCTACAAATGATTATATACTTCTAAGCATATGTGAGTAAATGTTTCTAAGCATAAATGACAATCAACAATACAAACTCTAACACCTTCCTTTGCCAATAAGTACAACAATGCGTCTGTTGCCTCCAAACAAGTTTCTGCCATTGGCGCTGCCAGCAGGATGTCATGCACATATTGGAGGAGTCTAACCAATCTGATGATGTGGAAGATGTCTGCCCAGCCCAGTCTCATGGCAAAGCATATAATAGACTCACTTGCCTTGCAAGCACTCAAGCTGTTATAGTGCCGAGCATGTGCATGTCCCGGTACACAACTGTCATAACCCCTGCTGATTGTCACCTCTCGGAGGTTGAAACCTACAGGGTGGTGGCCCTTCTTAAGTACTCAGCATCCCTTAGTCGTCTTTCATTTTCAGTTGGGTATTCCTTCCTTAGTACCTCCCAGAGGCGGTTCCAGTACAGGATAAATGGTGTTGCGTCTCCTTTCGTGACCCAGTGCTGGCTGGGTATTTTCTATGTATTAGTATTTTCTATGCGGTATCTCTCCCCTCCAACTTACTCAGCAGGGCCCTCAGGTCTCACACTCCTAGGGTGTCCACCATCGTTGGGGGTGGTAACTCTAGGGTGGTAATTCCATCTGAGGCTCCTCCTACCAGTGGGGACAGTTTGGAAAGGAGGCCCTCCATGTCTCTGTGGGTGAATGGAGAATACACCGGGCCTCCACCATAGCAGGAGGTGTTGATTCCCCGTAAGTTCAGCCATGGCCTGCTTCAGTTCAGTCACCTGCTGGGCAGAGTGACTTACCAGCTTACCAGCATGGTGTCTGTCATCTCTGCCACTTCCCTCTTGAATTCAACATTCGCCTTATGACCCGAGGCCTCATCTAGGTCCAGGAATCCACTGTCCACTTGAAACTGTGGAGCTTGTTCAATTACCTGAACTGGACCTGAAGGGACTGATTCTTATATAGCACGTTTCTACTCTTGTGGAGCACTCAAAGCGCTTTATACAGTTTGGAGAATTGGAACAAGCGCATATAGAATCAAACTATTGCAAAAATTTATAACAAATTAAACAGAAATTGATAAAGCTGTATCTAGGCTGAAGAGAAGCAAAGTGCCAGGAGGAGATGGATTTCCTGCAGAATGGCTTAAGTGATATAAGGACCTTGTGTCATTAACACTGTTAAAATGTTTTAATTATCTTGGAGGAAGGAGAGACACCAGTATCCTAGAAACAAGCTACTATATCTGTGATTCCAAAGGAAGGAAAGGACAGATTAGAGCGCAGCTCATATAGACCTATTTCTGTTTTAAATATAGATTACAGAATATTTACTTCAATCATTGCAAAAAGTCTAGAAAACAATATTCCTGACTTGATCGACAATGACCAAACAGGTTTTATAGACAAACACAGGACAATGGGAGAAGAGCACAATACCTAATAAATACTGTGAGTCAAAATCAGTTTAAATCAGTTGCTTTGAGTTTGGATGCAGAGAAAGCCTTTGATTAGGTGTAGTGGGAATTTCTTTATATAGTACTAAAATGATTTGGATTCAAAGAGCAGATTTGTTTGAAATCGCTGTACAGTCGTCAAACTGCCCAGATTAAAATTAATGGAAATCTTAGTAGGACTATTATGTTGGAGAGAGGATGTTTCCAGGGGTGTCCCGTAAGCCCTACTTTGTTTGCACTCTTTATAGAGCCCCTGGCTCAATGGATTAGGGAAGACAACCCACATAGCAAAATTGGTATGGCCTGGATCTGGCCCACACAATGTGCAACACCGCAGGAGAAATGCCAGCACAGGCATCCAGTATCCATAGTTTCAGGTGCTGCACATCTCATATCTTCACACCGTAGACAATTGCCTTCAGATGACCCCAAAGATAAAAGTCTAAGGGAGTCAGATCGGGAGACTTTGGGGGCCATTCAACTGGCCCACGACGACCAATCCACTTTCCAGGAAACTGATCATCTAGGAATGCTCGGACCTGGCACCCATAATGTGGTGGTGCACCATCTTGCTGGAAAAACTCAGGGAACGTGCCAGCTTCAGTGCATAAAGAGGGAAACACATCATCATGTAGCAATTTAAATATCCAGTGGCCTTGAGGTTTCTATTGATGATGAATGGACCCACTGTCGTTGTAAGGCAAGGCAAGGCAAGGCAAGGCAAGTTTATTTGTATAGCACAATTCAACAACAAGGTGATTCAAAGTGCTTTACAGAGACATTAGAAACAAAAACAAATAAAAAGCATGATTTAAAATTGATTAAAACAAGCAAACAAACAAACTAACTAACTATTTAACAAACAAACAAACAAACAAACAAACAAAACAGTATATAAAATCAAAACATATAAAATCAGAACAATAGATCAAATCAGTAGTTAAAATGTTAGTTTTGAAATTTAAGCTTAAAAGTGTGAATTTGGTGCTTTATTCAAATGCAGCTGAGAACAGGTGAGTCTTCAACCTGGATTTAAATAAACTGAGTGTTTCAGCTGATCTGAGGCTTTCTGGGAGTTTGTTCCAGATATAAGGAGCATAAAAGCTGAATGCAGCTTCTCCGTGTCTGGTTCTGACTCTGGGAACTGTTAAAAGACTGGATCCAGATGACCTGAGGGATCTGGAAGGCTCATACTGGGTCAGGAGGTCATTGATGTATTTTGGTCCTAAACCATTCAGAGCTTTATAGACGAGCATCAGAACTTTAAAGTCTATCCTCTGACGGACAGGCAGCCAGTGTAAAGACCTCAGAGCTGGACTGATGTGGTCCACTTTTTTGGTCGTAATGATGTTACGATCCAATGTTGTCAGTGTTTTGTGTTAGGCGTGACTGTTATGTGTTTCCTGTTTTACTTTGAAGGTCTGTCTTATCTCAGTGTGTTCAATTTACGCTTCCTTGTCTCGTCAGTTCTGATTTGCCCCAGCTGTGTTTCCCTCCTGTTGTCCATTCCCTGATTGCCCCCTCTATGTATTTAAGCCGTGTGTTTCAGTTTGTCATGGGTCGTGATCATTGTGGTGTTGGTATTGTAGTTTTGTAAATAGCTGTAAATAAATTTGTAAAGTAGCAATTGAGTATTATTTCCACCTCTATATATTGTTCACTACAGCAGCCTAGTAGGCGTGAGAAGCCATTTTTGTTGATTAAGTTTTCTCCTATTTTTCATGTAGCGAGTTAGGTAAGGGAATTGTCTTTTGTTTGGTTTTCAGTTTGGGTAGGAAAGCATAAGGACCATTAGGGAGTTTTGTTTGTTATTTTTGGCACTGCTTACTGCTGAAGCAAATAAATGGCTGCTTAGCATTTTTAAAAGAGATTGTTGTTTGTGTTCTTGCTTGGGTGGAGTGTGGTGGGCCAATGTTTTGTTGCGTTCAGGACACGCCTAGACCTAGAACGTAACAGTGAGGACTCGAGCAGCAGAGCTCTGAATGAGCTGTAGTTGTCTGACTGATTTTTTAGGTAGACCTGTAAAGATGCTGTTACAGTAATCAAGCCTACTAAAGATGAATGCATGGACTAGTTTTTCCAGGTCCTGTTGAGACATCAGATCTTTTATCCTTGAAATATTCTTGAGGTGATAGTAAGCTGATTTTGTTATTGTCTTAATGTGTTTTTCTAAGTTTAGGTCTGCATCCATAACTAAACCCAAATTTCTCGCCTGGTTTGTGGTTTTAAGATGTATAGATTGAAGTTCTCTGGTGACCTGTAATCGTTTTTCTTTGGCGCCAAAGACTATTACTTCAGTTTTGTTTCTGTTTAGCTGGAGAAAATTGTGGCACAACCAGTCATTAATTTCCTCAATGCATTTACCAAGAGCCTGTACAGGGCCTCGGTCTCCTGGTGACATTGTGATGTATATTTGTGTGTCCTCTGCATAGCTGTGGTAGTTTATTTTGTTGTTCTTTATAATCTGTGCCAGTGGGAGCATGTAAATGTTAAACAGAGGGGGTCCCAAGATGGAACCTTGGGGAACTCCACATGTGATACTTGTCTGCTCAGATGTGAAGTTACCTATTGATACAAAGTATTTCCTGTTTTCTAAGTATGTTTTGAACCAGTTTAGTACAGTTCCTGAAAGACCTGTCCAGTTCTCCAGTCGTTTGAGTAATATGTTGTGGTCAACTGTATCAAATGCTGCACTGAGATCCAGCAAAACTAAGACTGACATTGTTCCACTGTCTGTATTCAGACATATGTCATTAAACACTTTGGTCAGAGCGGTTTCAGTGCTGTGATTCTGTCTAAAACCTGACTGGAAGGCATCATAGCAGTTATTCTGTTTTAAGAAGTAATTGAGCTGTTGAGAAACTGCTTTTTCAATGATTTTACTTAAAAATGGGAGATTTGAGATCGGCCTGTAGTTGTTCATTTGTGTCTTGTCAAGATTGTCCTTTTTCAGTATAGGTTTTATTACAGCAGTTTTTAGTGGTTCCGGAAACATACCTGACATTAAAGAAAAGTTGATGATCTGTAACAGGTTTGACTCAAAAGTCTTTGAGACCTTTTTGAAAAAACTTATTGGCAGGACATCTAAACAGCAAGAGGAGTTGTTCAGCTGACCTAAGATGTCCTCCAGGTCTTTGCTGTTAATCGGGTGAAACTGTTTTATGGTGTTTAAACAATTTTTCGGTGGACACAGTACATATTCTGGATCTGCTGTTGATGTACCAATTGCTTGTCTAATCTTTTGGATTTTTTCTGTGAAGAATTTGGCAAAGTCATTGCAGGCCATGGTTGAATGAAGTTCAGCTGCCACTGACACAGGAGGGTTTGTTAGCCTGTCAACTGTAGAAAATAAGACCCGAGCAGTATAGCTGTTTTTAATTCAATTCTATGAGCAAGCACTTTGGCAACAGTGGGAAGGAAAAACTCCCTTTTGACAGGAAGAAACCTCCGGCAGAACCAGGCTCAGGGAGGGGCGGCCATCTGCTGCGACCGGTTGGGGTGATGATGTCAGAGAAGTAGGACCTTCTTGCACTCCTCAGTTGTAAATTATAATTGTGAAGTTTCTCTTTATAGATGTCATAATGAACCTGGAGGTTTGTTTTTCTCGCAAACATCCACACCGGCCAGCACTTCCGAGCCTTTTCCTATCGAACGCCAGATCCATCACCCACAAACTTGACGAATTGGAGCTACAGATAGCCAACACAAGCTTTGCACGTAACTGCAGCATTATTCTTATTACGGAGACGTGGCTTCACCCGCTGATTCCCGACGCTGCAGTCGAGTTAGCAGGCCGCACGCTACACCGGCATGACAGAAACAGCAACTCAGGTAAAAGCAGAGGAGGGGGGCTATGTGTTTACGTGCATAACGAGTGGTGTTGTAACAGCAGGATCATTCACACACACACTGTTCTCCTGATTTGGAGGTTCTGGCAGTCTCGTGCAGACCTTTTTACATCCCGAGGGAGTTTACAGTAGTTATTGTGATAGCTGTTTATATACCGCCGGATGCTAACGTTAGCACGGCTCTCAGCCTCTTGCTCAACACCATAAACAAACAACAGCTTGCCCACCCCGATGGGGTTTTTATTGTCGCCGGCGACTTTAACAAAGCGTGCCTAAAGACTGTGCTTCCTAAATTTGTCCAGTTTGTGGACTTTGCTACGAGAGGAGAACACACTTTGGACCATGTCTATTCAAACATCAGGCATGCTTTCAGAGCGACACCCCTCCCCCACCTTGCTGGATCTGACCACCTCTGCATGTCTCTCACCCCCACCTACACCCCCCTGCTGAGAAAAACAAAGCCCCAGACAAAGACAATAAAAACCTGGCCTGAAGGAGCCCTTTCTCAACTGCAGGACTGCTTCTCAACAACTGTATGGGATTTATTCTCCAGCCACAACCTCCAGGAGTACACGGACACTGTACTCTCGTACATCAGGAACTGTGTTGACAATGTCACCGTCAACAAAAGGGTCAGGGTGTTTCCAAATCAAAAACCCTGGATGAATAGCAAAGTGCAATCCCTCCTAAAAAGCCGCAACACTGCCTTCAAGTCAGGGGACAGGGCTGCGTATAGGGCGGCCAGGGCAGACCTGAGTAGAGGCATCAGGAAAGCTAAGGCTGCCTATAGGAGGAGGATTGAAGATCACTTTGCTGACAACGACCCCAGAAAAATGTGGCAGGGGATCAATCACATTACCAACTACAGAAGCAATAACCAGGCAACATCTAGGACTGATGCCTCACTGGCTGAGGATCTAAACCGTTTCTTCGCCCGCTTTGAGACGACCAAGCCCTCAGCTGCCACACCACTTCCACCCGCCCCCAGCACTGGCACACTAACACTTAGGGAGCACCAAGTGAGGTGTGTTCTAAGGTCAGTGAATCCCAGGAAGGCGGCAGGTCCTGATGGAATACATGGAAAGGTTCTCAGAGCATGTGCTGACGAACTGACCGGAGTCTTCACTAAAATCTTCAACCTTTCCTTGTCATCAAACACCGTCCCGCCCTGCCTCAAAACCTCCACCATCATCCCCATCGCCAAGAAGACAGCTGTGGCCAGCCCAAATGACTACAGGCCTGTTGCACTTATGCCTGTAGTGATGAAGTGCTTTGAGAGACTGGTCTGTCAGCACACCAGGGCCGGTCTGCCTCCCCCTCTGGACCCCCACCAATTTGCCTACAGGACAAATCGTTCCACCGAGGACGCTATCACCATAGCGCTCCACACTGCGCTGAGTCACCTGGAGCACCGAGGAAGCTATGTGAGAATGCTCTTTCTGGACTTCAGCTCAGCATTCAATCATATCATCCCGGAGATCCTGGTCCAGAAACTGTCTCACCTGGGACTCTCCACCCCCATCTGCCTCTGGATCAAGGACTTCCTGACAAATAGACCACAGTCTGTCAGACTCGGCCCCCACCGGTCCAGCACCATCACACTCAGCACCGGGTCTCCACAAGGATGTGTTTTGAGTCCCCTCCTGTTTACGCTCTACACATCCGACTGCTCCCCTACCCATCTCTCAAACACCATCATAAAGTTCGCGGATGACACCACAGTGGTTGGACTCATCTCAAGGGGGGATGAGTCGGACTACAGAGATGAGGTCAACAGACTGACTGAGTGGTGTTCAGTTAACAACCTCCAACTGAACACCACGAAAACTAAAGAACTTATCTTGGACTTCAGGAAGGGCAGAGCAGACTCGGCCCCACTTTACATTCACGGGAGCTGTGTGGAGAGGGTACACTCCATGAGGTTTCTGGGCGTGCAGATATCTGATGACCTCTCCTGGACTGCAAATACTACAGCGGTGGTTAAAAAGGCCCAGCAGCGTCTCCACTTTCTGAGAGTGCTCAGGAGGAACAACCTGGAGGAGAGGCTGCTGGTGACATTTTACAGAGCCACCATAGAGAGCATCCTAACGTACGGCATAACAACATGGTATGCAGGGTGCTCAGCTGCAGACAGGAAAGTACTGCAGAGGGTCATCAACACAGCCCAGAAGATCACTGGCTGCTCTCTGCCCAGCCTGGAGGTCACTGCAAACTCTCGGTACCTCAGCAGAGCTGGCAATATCATCAAGGACCACTCTCACCCCAGCAACCAACTGTTTGAACTATTACCGTCAGGCCGACGGTACAGGTCACATAAAACCAGGACAAACAGATTCAGGGATAGCTTCTTTCCCAGAGCTATCACCGTAGTAAATAAGCACAAAAACAACTGAACCTATTCCATACCGTCACTGTCATTATATTATGCTGCTATTCATACTGTCATCATATTAATGCTGCTATCCTGTATATATTGTACATACTATTGTTTGAGTACTTACGATTGTTTTTTTTGTACTTTTTATATTTTACATTTATATTTATTATTGAAACTTGCACCAAGGGAGTGGCACTCCAATTTCGTTGTACTCTGTACAATGACAATAAAGGCTATTCTATTCTATTCTATTCTATTCTCCATCTGCGCTCAGCTTTCCTACACTCTCTTTTTTTCATTTTTCACCAGTGTGGAGTTTCTCCATGGAGACTTTTTCCTTCCAGAGATAACCTTCACCTTAATGGGAGCAATTGTATCCATTACCAGTGTGTGAATGTGTGTGTGAATGGGTGGATGACTGGATATGTAAAGCGCTTTGGGGTCCTTAGGGACTAGTAAAGCGCTATACAAATACAGGCCATTTACCATTTACCATTACATTTAACATTTTTGCATTGAAGCTATTGACGAGCTCATTGACTGAACCTCTGGACAGGTCAGGTGTTAATGGGAAGACCTGGTTAAAAATTGCACTACTGTGTTCAGTTATACACCGTTTTGTGATCACTGCTGTTGACGTATTTATGTGGGCTGAGATTTTACTTTCAAAGAAAACACAGTAATAATCAGACTGGCCCACATCAGACACAGTAACCTTTGAAATGCTCAGGCCTTTGGAGATCAGTAGGTCAAGAGTGTGTCCTCTATTATGTGTGGCCTCTGTTACATGCTGAGTCAGCCCAAAGTTGCCCAGAGTGTTACTCAGGTCTTTAGTCCCTTTGTCCTGAGGGTTGTCCACATGGATGTTAAAATCCCCAACAATAATTACACAGTTGAAATCAACACAGATCACAGACAGCAGTTCACTGAGGTCATTAAAAAAGTCTGTGCAGTATTTGGGAGGCCTGTAAACATTAAGAAACAACTTTGGATGGGGCCTTCAGCTGTAAAGCCACATATTCAAAAGACTGAAAACTTCCAGGAGATAGCTGCTTACATTGAAATGATTCATTAAATAAGACAGCGACCCCTCCTCCTCTCCTGCTCACCCTGGCCTCACTGATAAAACTGTAGTTAGGAGGGGTCGTCTCGATGAGAACAGCTCCACTGTTACTTTGGTCCAACCAAGTTTCAGTTAAAAACATAAAATCAAGGCTGTGCTCAGTGATTAAATCATTAATTAAAAATGTTTTCTCAGCTAAAGATCTAACGTTTAATAAAGCCAACTTAAGTGTTTTAGAGGCATTATTGATTTGATTTTTTGATTTTATTGATTAGCATTCAAATTCAAATCTCAGTGAAAACAGTGAAAAAAAAAAACCAAACAGTGAAAACAGAACAAAAATCTACCATAAAGAAAGAAAGCATGAGACAAGGCTAATCAAAAGGTATTGGCTGAAGCATTTGCTTATTACGCCAACCCTTAGAGGCATTACTTGTCCCCTCGTGTTTGGGAGCAGTCTGTGGCACACACGGTATGTTTAGTATATTTAAAGATCTTTGAGAGTGCAGCTCTCTGTGTTTTGACCAGGCCACATGTCTCCTTCTGTCACCTAAAAGTACAGAGATTTTAAAACCTTCTAGTAAACAGGGTCCCAGCTTCTCCTGGGAAAAGTCACCACTGCCATAATCCTCGCAGCCTGGACCCTCCACACATCACACATCAGACTGCGGAGACAAAGCATGAAGGTGGTAAGGAGGAACTAAGGGGGGTGAGGCTGGGCAATGTGACTTCGATTGCTCTGTTGAGGGTGGGGCTCGATGGCGAACCTTTGGCTGCTCTGGTGGGGGGTTTATGTGGGACAAAAAGGGTTTGGGCCGGGGGGTAGATCTGAGCCCAGCATTGACCCGCTCCATCATCTCCTCAGTGAATTTCAGGTGTGGGGAGGAGGGAGAAAGGGAGGGGGAGGAGGGTGATGGCCTGTCAAGGGTTTGGGGGACTGGGGAAGATCGTGGTCCCTGGTCCTGTTCGTTGGTGTTGTTGAGAGAGTTGGAGGCAAATAGGGACCCCTCTTCTTGCCTCAGATGTCTCTCCTTTCTGAGGCTCTTCCCGGGTGGGGGCAGATGGAGCTCCTCCTCAAGGTTTCTGCTGGGCTTTGTCTGTTCTTGGAGTACTGTCTGTTCCTCTTTATGAGATAACTCCTCGTTTATCTCAGCCTTGGCACCAAGCACAGATGGATGACGTATGGAATAAAACAAGTTGGAGGTGAACAGTTTCACCCCTGACTTGTTAAAATTAAATCCATTTGCTTTAAACAGATGCCTGCGTTCCCAAAAAATATTAAAGTTGTTGATAAAATGCACTGAGTGGTCAGCACATGCTGATATAAGCCATTTATTCAGTGTAAACAACCTGCTGAATCTCTCGTCGTCTCCTCTGACCGGCGGTACAGGTCCACTGATGAATACAGCTGCATTCAGAGAGTTTACAGTATTTAATAATCCAATAAAGTCCCGTTTCAGAACCTCCGACGGTTGTTTGGACACATCGTTTGACCCTGTGTGCAGAACAATGTTTGTCACAGTTGGATATTCATCTGCAATTTGAAGAATTCTCTCCTTCAGGTTGTTGACCATATCCTTAGGGAAGCAGAGGACTTTAGTGTTCTTACCGCACATCCTTTGTACATCCTTTACGGCAGAGTCACCCACAATCAGAGTTTCAGGCCTAGCCTTTAGCTTTCCCTGTGGTCTTTTACTTTTCAACAGATTTTCAGACCTTACTTCGCTATTTTTAGATGGATGGTTGTCCGATATAGATCCAGGGTCCTTTGATAGTGGAGCAAATCTGTTGTGCAGTTTCACATTCAGTTGTTTTGGAGGTTTGTTGTTAACCTTCCTATTCACGGTTCTCCAGTCCTATTTCCTCTTGTATACAGGGGTAGAAGAGCTTCTCTGTCTCGTAGGAAGTGAAGGCCAGTCGGTTTCAGAGATTTCAGCTCGCTGTGCCCTGCCTCACCTACTCTCAGCTGCATTTGAATAAAGCACCAAATCCACACTTTTAAGCTTAAATTTCAAAACTTACACTAACTACTGATCTTATCTATTTCTGATTTGATCTGTTTTGATTTTATATACTATTTTGTTTGTTTGTTAATTAGTTAAGCTTAAATTTCAAAACTTTAACTACTGATTTTATCTACTGTTCTGATTTTATCTGTTTTGATTTTATATACTGTTTTGTTTGTTTGTTTGTTTGTTTGTTGGTTAAGTGGGTTTAGAGCTCTGGGTAGCTCCCCAGCTGGGTCTAGACTGGGTCTAGAGAGTATTTTAAATTCAGGGAATTTAAAATAGAAAGTAGCTCGTCCACAGAAGGACTGGTAGCTCCCCATCCTTTTTTGCTCCTCCCCTTTGTGAGTGTGGACGCTTCATCTCTTTGCTCTTGAATGCTTTGCTTCTTATATTGATTTTTATTGATTTTTATGCTGATTTTTTCCCTTTTTTCCGTGTGAGCTTACCTGCGATAACTTCTGGACACTTGTAGATCATTAGGACTAGAGTGTTCTTAACAGAAACAGCAACATTTTATGGTTACCTTATCCTCAGCGCTCCGTGTGTCTGTGGCCTAGACACAGCTGAAGCCTGATTACAGCGTCTGGGCACCGAGCAGCCTCAATAGCCTGGAAAGGTGCTAACCACTAGGCTAACTAGCAACAAGATGCCTTCCCTCTCCACAGATGATTACCACAGCCTCCTGCAGAAGATTGCAGTACTGGAGACAAAAATTCATCGCTTAGAAGTAAACGTGGAGGTAAATGGACTGTGTGGAAATGAAACAACCTTGCCTTTGATTCAAAACAATGGCGATGAGCAAGCTAGTACACAGCTAAGGAGCACAGATAACATGACCAAGAAAGTAGACTCTGTGCATTATTATAAATCCTCAAGTGATAATCCCCCCTTAGACTGTCTTGGTGCAAAACCAAGACATAAATCATGTCTCCTGGAAGGGGGAGGACGTATCACAGGCAGGGCACAGCGAGCTGAAATCTCTGAAACCGACTGGCCTTCACTTCCTACGAGACAGAGAAGCTCTTCTACCCCTGTATACGGGAGGAAACAGGACTGGACAACCGTGAATAGGAAGGTTAACAACAAACCTCCAAAACAACTGAATGTGAAACTGCAGAACAGATTTGCTCCACTATCAAAGGACCCTGGATCTATATCGGACAACCATCCATCTAAAAGCAGCGAAATAAGGTCTGAAAATCTGTTGAAAAGTGAAAGGCCACAGGGAAAGCTAAAGGCTAGGCCTGAAACTCTGATTGTGGGTGACTGCCGTAAAGGATGTACAAAGGATGTGCGGTAAGAACACTAAAGTCCTCTGCTTTCCTAACGATATGGTCAACAACCTGAAGGAGAGAATTCTTCAAATTGCAGATGAATATCCAACTGTGACAAACATTGTTCTGCATACAGGGTCAAACGATGTGTCCAAACAACCGTCGGAGGTTCTGAAACGGGACTTTACTGGATTATTAAATACTGTAAACTCTCTGAATGCAGCTGTATTCATCAGTGGACCTGTACCGCCGGTCAGAGGAGGAGACGAGAGATTCAGCAGGTTGTTTACACTGAATAAATGGCTTATATCAGCATGTGCTGACCACTCAGTGCATTTTATCGACAACTTTAATATTTTTTGGGAACGCAGGCATCTGTTCAAAGCAAATGGATTTAATTTGAACAAGTCAGGGGTGAAACTGTTCACCTCCAACTTGTTTTATTCCATACGTCATCCATCCGTGCTTGGTGCCAAGGCTGAGATAAACGAGGAGTTATCTCATAAAGAGGAACAAACAGTACTCCAAGAACAGACAAAGCCCAGCAGAAACCTTGAGGAGGAGCTCCATTTGCCCCCACCCGGGAAGAGCCTCAGAAAGGAGAGACATCCATGGCATCTGAGGAAGAGCCTCAGAAAGGAGAGACATCTAAGGCAAGAAGAGGGGTCCCTATTTGCCTCCAACTCTCTCAACAACACCAACGACCAGGACAAGGGACCACGACCTTCCCCAGTCCCCCAAACCCTTGACAGGCCATCACCCTCCTCCCCCTCCCTTTCTCCCTCCTCCCCACACCTGAAATTCACTGAGGAGATGATGGAGCGGGTCAATGCTGGGCTCAGATCTACCCCCCGTCCCAATCCCTTTTTGTCCCCCATAAACCCCCCACCAGAGCGGCCAAAGGTTCGCCATCGAGCCCCACCCTCAACAGAGCAATCGAAGTCACATTGCCCAGCCTCGCCCCCCTTAGTTCCTCTTCATGCCCTGTCTCCGCAGTCTGATATGTGATATGTGAAGGGTCCGGGCTGTGAGGATTATGGCAGTGATGACTTTTCCCAGGAGAAGCTGGGACCCTGTTTACTAGAAGGTTTTAAAATTTCTGTACTTTTAGGTGACAGGAGACATGTGGACTGGTCAAAACACAGAGAGCTGCACTCTAAAAGATCTTTAAACATAGTAAACATACCTTGTGTGCCACAGACTGCTCCCAAACATGAGGGGACAAGTAATACCTCTAAAACACTTAAGTTGGCTTTATTAAACATTAGATCTCTAGCTGGGAAAACATTTTTAATTAATGATTTAATCACTGAGCACAGCCTTGATTTTATGTTTTTAACTGAAACTTGGTTGGACCAAAGTAACAGTGGAGCTGTTCTCATCGAGACGACCCCTCCTAACTACAGTTTTATCAGTGAGGTCAGGGCGAGCAGGAGAGGAGGGGGGGTTGCTGTCTTATTTAATGAATCATTTCAATGTAAGCAGCTATCTCCTGGAAGTTTTCAGTCTTTTGAATATGTGGCTTTACAGCTGAAGGCCCCATCCAAAGTTGTGTTTCTTAATCTTTACAGGCCTCCCAAATACTGCACAGACTTTTTTAATGACCTCAGTGAACTGCTGTCTGTGATCTGTGTTGATTTTGACTGTGTAATTATTGCTGGGGATTTTAACATTTATGTGGACAACCCTCAGGACAAAGGGACTAAAGACCTGAGTAACACTCTGGGCAACTTTGGGCTGACTCAGCATGTAACAGAGGCCACACATAATAGAGGACACACTCTTGACCTACTGATCTCCAAAGGCCTGAGCATTTCAAAGGTTACTGTGTCTGATGTGGGCCTGTCTGATCATTACTGTGTTTTCTTTGAAAGTAAAATCTCAGCCCACACAAATATATCAACAACAGTGATCACAAAACGGTGTATAACTGAACACAGTAGTGCAATTTTTAACCAGGTCTTCCCATTAACACCTGACCTGCCCAGAGGGTCAGTCAATGAGCTCGTCAATAGCTTCAATGCTAACATGTTAAATGTAATGGACACTATTGCTCCCATTAAGGTGAAGGTTATCTCTGGAAGGAAAAAGTCTCCATGGAGAAACTCCACACTGGTGAAAAATGAAAAAAAAAGAGTGTAGGAAAGCTGAGCGCAGATGGAGAAAAACAAACCTCCAGGTTCATTATGACATTTATAAAGAGAAACTTCACAATTATAATTTACAACTGAGGAATGCAAGGAGGTCCTACTTCTCTGACATCATCACTAAAAACAGCCATAATGCTCGGGTCTTATTTTCTACAGTTGACAGGCTAACAAACCCTCCTGTGTCAGTGGCAGCTGAACTTCATTCGACCATGGCCTGCAATGACTTTGCCAAATTCTTCACTGAAAAAATCCAAAAAATTAGACAAGCAATTGGTACATCAACAGCAGATCCAGGATATGTACTGTGTCCACCAAAAAACTGTTTAAACACCATGAAACAGTTTCAACCTATTAACAGCAAAGACCTGGAGGACATCTTAGGTCAACTGAACTCCTCCTCCTGCTGTTTAGATGTCCTGCCAACAAGTTTTTTCAAAAAGGTCTCAAAGACTTTAGAGTCAGACCTGTTACAGATCGTCAACTTTTCTTTATTATCAGGTGTGTTTCCAGAATCACTAAAAACTGCTGTAATCAAACCTATACTGAAAAAGGACAATCTTGACAAGACACAAATGAACAACTACAGGCCGATCTCAAATCTCCCATTTTTAAGTAAGATCATTGAAAAAGCAGTTTCTCAACAGCTCAGTTACTTCTTAAAACAGAATAATTGCTACGATGCCTTCCAGTCAGGTTTTAGACAGAACCACAGCACTGAAACCGCTCTGACCAAAGTGTTTAATGACATATGTCTGAATACAGACAGTGGAAAAATGTCAGTCCTAGTTTTACTGGATCTCAGTGCAGCATTTGATACAGTTGACCACAACATATTACTCAAACGACTGGAGAACTGGACAGGTCTTTCAGGAACTGTACTAAACTGGTTCAAAACATACGTAGAAAACAGGAAATACTTTGTATCAATAGGTAACTTCACATCTGAGCAGACAAGTATCACATGTGGAGTTCCCCAAGGTTCCATCTTGGGACCCCTTCTGTTTAACATCTACATGCTCCCACTGGCACAGATTATAAACAACAACAAAATAAACTATCACAGCTATGCAGATGACACACAAATATATATCACAATGTCACCAGGAGACCGAGGCCCTGTACAGGCTCTTGGTAAATGCATTGAGGAAATCAATGACTGGTTGTGCCACAATTTTCTCCAGCTAAACAAAAACAAAACTGAGGTAATAGTCTTTGGCGCCAAAGAAAAACGATTACAGGTCACCAGAGAACTTCAATCTATACATCTAAAAACCACAAACCAGGCGAGAAATTTGGGTGTAGTGATGGATGCAGACCTAAACTTAGAAAAACACATTAAGACAATAACAAAGTCAGCTTACTATCACCTCAAGAATATATCAAGGATAAAAGATCTGATGTCTCAACAGGACCTGGAAAAACTAGTCCATGCATTCATCTTTAGTAGGCTTGATTACTGTAACAGCATCTTTACAGGTCTACCTAAAAAATCAGTCAGACAACTACAGCTCATTCAGAACTCTGCTGCTCGAGTCCTCACTAAGACCAAAAAAGTGGACCACATCAGTCCAGCTCTGAGGTCCTTACACTGGCTGCCTGTCCGTCAGAGGATAGACTTTAAAGTTCTGATGCTGGCCTATAAAGCTCTGAATGGTTTAGGACCAAAATACATCAATGACCTCCTGACCCAGTATGAACCATCCAGATCCCTCAGGTCATCTGGATCCGGTCTTTTATCAGTTCCCAGAGTCAGAACCAGACACGGAGAAGCTGCATTCAGCTTTTATGCTCCTTATATCTGGAACAAACTCCCAGAAAGCCTCAGATCAGCTGAAACACTCAGTTTATTTAAATCCAGGTTGAAGACTCACCTGTTCTCAGCTGCATTTGAATAAAGCACCAAATCCACACTTTAAGCTTAAATTTCAAAACTTACATTTAACTACTGATTTTATCTACTGTTCTGATTTTATCTGTTTTGATTTTATATACTGTTGTTTGTTTGTTAATTAGTTAGTTAGTTTATTTGCTTGTTTTATTCAATTTTAAATCATGCTTTTTATTTGTTATTGTTTCTAATGTCTCTGTAAAGCACTTTGAATCACCTTGTTGTTGAATTGTGCTATACAAATAAACTTGCCTTGCCTTGCCTTACGATAAGGGTTCAGATCGCGCGAACAGGTGTGAAATGTGTGTGTTTAGTTAGTTCGTTAGTTTGCTTGTTTTAATCAATTTTAAATCATGCTTTTTATTTGTTTTTGTTTCTAATGTCTCTGTAAAGCACTTTGAATCACCTTGTTGTTGAATTGTGCTATACAAATAAATTTGCCTTGCCTTGCCTTGCCTGTGATACGTCCTCCCCCTTCCAGGAGACATGATTTATGTCTTGGTTTTGCACCAAGACAGTCCAAGGGGGGATTATCGCTTGAGGATTTATAATAGTGCACAAAGTCTACTTTCTTGGTCATGTTATCTGTGCTCCTTAGCTGTGTACTAGCTTGCTCATCGCCATTGTTTTGAATCAAAGGCAAGGTTGTTTCATTTCCACACAGTCCATTTACCTCCACGTTTACTTCTAAGCGATGAATTTTTGTCTCCAGTACTGCAATCTTCTGCAGGAGGCTGTGGTAGTCATCTGTGGAGAGGGAAGGCATCTTGTTGCTAGTTAGCCTAGTGGTTAGCACCTTTCCAGGCTATTGAGGCTGCTTGGTGCCCAGACGCTGTAATCAGGCTTCAGCTGTGTCTAGGCCACAGACACACGGAGCGCTGAGGATAAGGTAACTATAAAAATGTTGCTGTTTCTGTTAAGAACACTTTAGTCCTAATGATCTATAAGTGTCCAGAAGCTATCGCAGGTAAGCTCATACAGAAAAAAGGGAAACAATCAGCATAAAAATCAATAAAAATCAATAAAAGAAGCAAAGCATTTAAAGAGCAAAGAGATGAAGCGTCCACACTCACAAAGGGGGAGGAGTTCTTCATGTATATGTACCCCATATACCACACCAAACCATCACTTTTTTTGTTCCCACAGTCTTGGAGGGATCCATCCAATGTGGGTTAGTGTCAGACCAATAGCGGTGGTTTTGTTTGTTAACTTCACCATTCACATAAAAGTTTGCCTCATCACTGAACAAAATCTTCTGCGTGAACTGAGGGTCCTGTTCCAGTTTTTGTTTTGCCCATTCTGCAAATTCTGTGCGCCAATCTGGGTCATCCTTGTTGAGATGCTGCAGTAGCTGGAGTTTGTAAGGGTGCCATTTGTGAGTAGCTAATATCTGCCGAAGGGATGTTTGACTAATGCCACTCTCCAGTGACATGCGGCGAGTGCTACGCTGTGGGCTCTTGCTGAATGAAGCTAGGACAGCCACTGATGTTTATTCATTAGTGACAGTTTTCTTGCGTCCACATTTTGGCAAATCCAACACTGAAACAGTTTCACGAAACATAGCAAGCAGTTTGCTAACTGTAGCATGGGAGATGGGTGGTCTCGTAGGGTGTCTTGCATTGAAATCTGCTGCAATGACCCGGTTACTGTGTTCACCAGATATCAAAACAGTTTTGATCTGCTCCTCATGTGTTAACCTCTTCAACATGTCAATGGCTGTGAACAAAGAGAAACTTGTAAATAACTCATGAAAGAATAAAGTTACGTTGAAACCAAGCACACCATTGTTTTTCTTGTGACATGACCAATAGGTTTGATGTGTCACATGGCCCTCTTCCTATTGAAAAAAACAAAGTTGTATCCAAGATGGCCAACTTCTAACTGGCCACCATGGTCACCACCCATCTTGAGGAGTTTGCCCCTCACATATACTAATGTGCCACAAACAGGACTTTAATATCACCAACCATTCCCATTTTATTACGGTGTATCCATATAAATGGCCCACCCTGTATATGTACATAGATGTGGGTGAATGTGCACAGCATGCAGCGATGTATTGACATATATAAAGGAGCGAGATGCACTGTGGAAAAGTTTAAAAGTTAAATTTTAGTAAGTGTACACAGCCCTTGGTTACCCCCCGTATATCGGTTCATGTTGTAAAGTTCCTGTCCCCCCCAAATAAAAAGTGCTTTATACAACATTACCCCATTCACTGTGTTCTATGCTTTTCAGTGCTTCCTAGCTAACATTAACACACATTCATACTGCAGTGGATGCATCGGACAGCAAAAATATGCAAAAAAAAATTATTGCGCTAGCTTACGTGGTTGCAGTGCTACCGGGATTTAAAAATAGTTACGCAAAATGGAGCGTGTCCGCTCCGACCGGCTTTAAAGGGTTAAAGCATTGGATGATAAAAATCGGGGGAAAAAAAGTACATGAACCCCCTTCATTCAGGAAGCTGCAGTCTGTAAACGGTAACTACAGCCAACTTCCCAAAAGGGAGAGAGTGCCTAACTTAATAATAATGATAATGATAATGATAACTTTATTTATTAGTGCTTTCAAACAAAGTGCTGAACAGCTTAAGACTTAGCATTACACAGAGTTTTATATGGAAAGAGTGTGCATGTGTATCAGATGCTTGCCCTTTTCTCAAGTCTCTTGCTTGATAACTTGCCGGTCTAATGACAGTGAGAGCAATGCTGGCTGAGACTTTTTATCGCACACCAATAACCCATCTGATCATAGGACTTAGTGTCCCTTCACCTTGAAGCTTTGACACTTTTGCCTTAAATGTCAGAATAAAGAGAGAGAGAGAGCTGTCTATTTTTTATCACTTTCATCAAATATAGGAGTACATATACACTAAGTTTATTGTTAATTAATAAGAAAACTCCCAACGATTCCATTCTGAGCTTAAGAAGCTTCTGATAGGTTAGTAGAGTCCATGTGAGTAAATTGGTGGCACACCTGTGGATGCATATAAGGCACCCCCAAAACACAGAGCCCATTTCTTTGACATGGGAAAATCAAGAGATATCAACCAAAACACCAGGAAAAGAATTTTGGATGGTATGGCTCAATTTTGAATAAAATTTGGGTAATACAGACAATGTCTCTCTTTACTCTTAAATTTAACAAACATGTTTTTTTATATTAATCAATCAAAAAAACATTGTCTGATTTGATGTTTTACATTTAAAGAGCCTCATTTTGACACACTTCTTCATACATGTTAAAAAGTGGAATTGTTAATTTGTCTTGGAAAGTTTTATAAAATTCGATAGGAAAGCCAGGTGGCCTCCGACCCGCATGCTCCTGCAGACCAGCGTGAGAGGGCCATTTCCACCTACCAAGACCTTGACCGACAGGTCAAATGCAGCTGCCGACGTGACAAGCGTGAATGGATCGAAGCTAAAGGCATGGAAGCCTAAGATGAAGCTGACTGGAAAGATACCCAAACCTTCTATCGCATTGTACAAGATCTATTACTTATCGATTTATTTTCATTTGGGCCATACAGACTCACCAAGTTTAAAGTAATAGAAAGGATAATACCCTGAGTGATTACATACCTACCACTGGGGTCTTTTATTGTTTTCATCATTTGGCATGGTATGCTTCTATGAATCAAAATAATTGCACCTCTCGCATAGTTATTGTATGATGCGTGGATCACCTGGCCAGGCCATCTGTTCTTCACAAGCTTTAGTTCACAGTCTGTCAGATGTGTTTCTTGAAGAAACACTATTTTTAATTTCAATTGTTTGATCCTGCTTATAAGCTGTTTCAGTTTGATTAGTTTCCTGAGACGTCTAACATTCCAACTTGTGACTTTTATGTCAGAGATATTGTGGGTATTTATTTGGTCCATACTTGGAGTTTTTATTCTGTAATATTAATATAATAACACATGATGCTGAGTAAACAAAAGTGACAAGTAAGTTTTGAATAAAGTAAAATAGAAAAATAAATAGAGGAAAAAAACCCTGGCATTGACCCATAACACGGAAAGTCCCCCCCCCCCCTTCCCTTACTCAGAGGAGTAAACTAGGGGCCTGTGCTATTCCACTATAAAGGGGAGTAGCTGAACTATAAGAACCCAACTTCAAAAGCAACAGTGGTGTTCGTCAACCGTGCATACACCATATTCAAAGACATAAACATAACAAACCCATATGAACATGTTAACCTATCAGACTAGCCACTAAATTAGAATAATTCTGTGGTCGTGTCCTTTTTGTGACTTACAGAATCCCTCTTAAAAGAATAGAAGTTTAACAAAAGTAGGTAACATTGTTGTGTTCAAGAGGGAGAAAGAGATAAATCAACAAACAAACAAAGAAATACATTTATAATGTTTGAGAATTTTCCATTACATTTTAATAACACTACTACAAAGTCCAGAAAAGAAAAAAAAAATCTGTGTCCAATAACATGGCAAGTCAGTGAGTAGCAAAAAGCCAATTATTATAACACAGCGTTTTACAGCTCATCTATTAATTATGAGCAGCTGATTCTGCATGTCAGAGAGTGAAACGCTCACCGCTACAGTTAGTCCTATCTAATGTGACTACGGTGGAAATCACTGGACTCCTTTGGAGATGAAAACAGGCATATCTTCCCATCGTGGAGGATCCTCATCCTGCATGGATTATATTGAAAACTGCGGAACATTCCTTTGTCGGCGAACACTTTTCTGATTACGTTGAACTCGGCTCTCAGCTGAGAAATCCTGGGTGAAAAAGAGTTTGTTTCCGTCGTGCTCGATGTTACTTTGTTTTGTGGAGCAGAAAACAAACTACTGATCTTGGAAGTTCAGGAATCGGATAAGGACAGCTCTGTGTTGGTTTGGCTTTGTAGGTGCTAGGGTGTGGTGAGCCCTGTGCTTGCTTCGGCAAGCGCGTACGCTAAATTGGATACGATACAGAGAAGATTAGCATGGCCCCTGCGCAAGGATGACACGCAAATTCGTGAGCCCTATCAATAATAAACAACCTGCCGGTCTCAAGCCAACGCGGTAACATCTCCCGTATAAACTCCAGCAGTGGCCACTGACCCTCGGCGCCCTCCTGGAGGCCACAGGTTCTTCCTTCGGTCCCGGTTCTCCAGGTTGTCGTTTTTTGCCTCCAGGTAGGATATTCACTTCATGGTGTTGCTGAGATCGGCCACACTCTTTTCCAGGAGCTCCTCTGCCGACATTATTCTGTTTTCAGGTTCCTCCAGTCGTGCAGCATTTGCAGCAACATTTCGTTTTACGTCGGTCATGTTTTTCTCCAAAGCAGCAACCGATGGTCGTCTATGCTGTCCAGCTCAGTGACCGAAGTTAAGCTAACACCATGCTAAGGTCACTCATGCTACTAGCACTAGCGGCTCTCTCGTTGTTTTCAGGTGTTGCCAAAATATAGGTTTTAACTGCTTTTTGGGAACCGCGTTTTTGGGTGAAAATATCACAGTCCTTGAGATTTTTTGACATTTTCCAATACCGTTTAAGTTTCTACCTTTGTGTTGTTTTGGGTTTTTAATGCAGGCTACACGGATCAACCACTTTAAGCTGCCATTTTGATCCGCGGCTCCATAGCCAATATAAGACATATTTAGAATTTTTTCTTTGCTACATAATTCCATTCCATAATTCCATCTTGCTTCATATATTTGATGTCTTCAATATGTATCTACAAAGTGGTAAAAGTAAAGAAAAAAAGAAAAAATGGGAAGTATGTCCAAAGGTTTGACTTGTGGTGTAGGTGAAAAAGAAAAGACCATCTGTGAATCGAAGAGGGAGCCTAAGGGTACATCTTTCAACATCTTGCAATGCTGTGATTGCAGCCATTCCCCAACTCTCTGTGAATGGTACTCATGGCCATCGATCAATTGATTTGGCACTATATAAATAAAATTGAATTGAATTGAACTGAAATTGTTACTGATATTAATCTGTCATTGTCATTGTGAAGTTATATAATGTTAAAAATATTTTTGATATTTGAAAAAATAATGTTTTAGAGACCTCAAACAAAGTGATTTGTCCTATGAACTTGAAGCATATTAAAATTATGCATTTTATTATCTTTACCCATGTAATCGCAACAGAATTGGCTGAAATCTTTGGCTTGTATAAGCTGTATAAAGATGAGGTTTTTTTTTTTTTTTTTTTACATATGGTCGTATATTATTTTGCAACGCTTTATAGCATCATTGTGACATCATAGGGTATCGTATTGAAAAATATAAACTGTCTCTATTACTCAATATGGTTTCTTGGAAAAAAAAATTAAGGTCGGCCACTAATAATGAAAATTAAGATCAATTCCTTCGCCAACATAGGTACTCATGTCCCCAAAGGCCATGTATTTTGGTTTTGTCACGGGCAGCGGAAGGACCTAAACACAGACTGAAATCACAAGATTAGTTGTTTTATTTTCCACAAACACCGAGTGCAATATCTACAAGTGCAGAGAAACTGGTCCATAGATTCCATAATGCGTGTGATGTTAAACACCTCTTGCCCATCCACGAGTCAGGCGGGTGGAGGGGGCCTGGAAGGAGGGCACAACGGGCTGGAGAGCACAGGTTTTATCTGCGAGACATGGAACATGTTATGAATATGCATGTTGAGTGGCAGCTTTAACCGGACAGACACAGGATTGATCAATGCTTCGATCTCAAATGGACCAATGAAGGCAGGTGAGAGTTTCTTAGATTCAGCACGAACGGGCACAAAACGAGTCGAGAGCCAAACCTTCTGCCCAGCTGTAAACTCTGGGGCTGGGATCTGGCGGCGGTCAGCAAGAGCTTTGTTACATTCCTTAGTTCACAGAAGGGCTGCCCGAGTCGCCCGCCAGGCCCGACGGCACCTGCGGAGATGATGTTGCACAGAAGGAACAGTGTGCTCACCTTCAACAGCAGGGAATAAGGGTGGTTGATAACCCATGGAGGCCTCGAATGGGGACAGTCCCGTGGCAGATGAGGTCAAGCAGTTGTGAGCATACTCAATCCAAGGTAATTGCTTGCTCCAGGTGGTCTGGTTGTGGAAGACTATGCACGTCTTTGAGTTCTTGGTTTGTTCGGTCTGCTTGTCCGTTACTCTGTGGGTGAAAGCCACAGGAGAGACTAACCTTCGCGCCAAGTTGCGTGCAGAATTCCTTCCACACTCTGGAGGTGAACTGTGGTCCTCTGTCAGAGACGATGTCTGCTGGGATACCTTCAATGATCCCTCTAACTTTTCGTGTGTCTGAGTGAACACACAAACTCCCTGAGCAGTCCCTTGGACCACTGTGAGCAACAGCAGACGTGTGCACTGTGGCATCAACTCCATCCAAGTTACATGGTTTATTAAAAAAATGAAATTACAGCATTTATGTTAGACTACTTTTAATTAACTGCTTTAGCCCACTTACAATGAAAATTTTAAAAAACCTTGTTCATGGCCTGTTAATGTTAACACTGTTGGAAGTAAAAATAACTTGGACTCCAATTTTGAAAACACAACTTTCTTTCTCTCTCTCTCCCTTTCTCTCTCTCTCTCTCTCTCTCTCTCTCTCTCTCTATATATATATATATATATATATATATATATATATATATATATATATATATGAAGTGGGCTACTGGAACAAGAAGGCATCAGTGGGCAAGAGACGAAAACAGGGCGCTGTTGGAATGCTACTATGCCAGTAACCCTAGCGGAAGGGGCTACATGAATAGGATGAGGGACCTATGGATTGTTCGATACCCAACATCCACAATGACGGTGAAACAACTAGTAGCTCAGTTTTCCAACATTCGAAAGAAGGGACTGCTCTCACAGCTAGAGATTGACGAGGTACAACATAAATGCTACGGCAAGGGGGAGCCAGGACGCCAGGTCAGGGGGGGAGATATCATCACCCACACCCGAGATTGGGTACCAAGCCCCAAGTGCGATAGGAGAAAGATTGTTGAGTGCGAGAGGAACTGACCTGAAAGATAGGCTCATGGCCAAGCTTCAAACCAAGGTTATCAAGATTACGTGAAGTACCCTCAGAAGGTCTGCTAGATAATGTTAATGCAGCACTACGGATGATACCTACAACCACGATTACCAACACTAACAAGCTGATCTACAATACGGCAGCAGTGATCAGTGAGATGCTTGGCTACAAGTTGAACAGCCACAAGGGGCAGTACCCTCCTTGGAGAAGGAGGCTAGAGGGCAAGATCAAAGTAGCACGGAGGGAGGTTAGCCAACTAACGGAGTTGCAGAAAGGTGCGACAAAGTTTAGAGGGAACATTGGATACCATGTAGCCTGAAGACATGGGTGGTAAGTAACTTTTTTTTTCTTTCTGTTGGCTCTCGACGAAGGCGGTCCTCTCCTCCTCTCCTTTATCTTCCCTGCTTAGCTTCTTATGTCCTTGTCTTGTCTCCTGTTTTTTATCACTTTTCCTTGGAACACTCTCTCACAGTCTGTGTCTAAAACCTAAAAGAGAATTATGGATTTGATCAGCTGGTCTGTGAATGCTATTGACACCCTTTTCTCAACGAGAAGTCTGGGCTCGGGAGAGCCCGAGTGCCCTGGAGGTACTTTCCCTGCCGGATAAACGATGGACGGGTGGCAGAAATGGAGGATCGAGTGCCAACAGGGTTCTTGCTGATCGGAGCTGGCTTGGCCCTGGCTTATCGAGGAATTAAGAAAGCGGAACCGGCTGTTCAATTCAATCAAAACTCCCTGATAGCGACTGTGTTTAGACTCTTCTTCCCATTCCATGCAAGGTCACCTGGGTTGGCTGGCAGGCTGTTTACTTAGCCTGGCAGGGCGAAGGACACTGTCTCAGCTGAACTATGGACACACACACATACACTTACATTCATCCCCCTCCTTCCAAACGCCTTCGATGCTTGTTCCCTCCTGGAGAACATGGTGGGTCTGGGCCGCGCTGTAGAGACGGCGCAGTGGCAGGATGGCTGCTGTGTTTGCCTAGGATTACTCCTCACCCCCTACCAACCCTGTTGCTGGTCACGTGCTCTATGATGTTGTACTGTGGACATTTATGTGCTTTCTGTTCAGAGGAGTTTTTTTTGTTTCCTGTTCTCATGCTGTCCTCCCCTAGGAGCCCAGCATGAGTAGAGGTCTCTTTTTTTCCTCTTGTACTTTCCCATTGTAGTGTACATTTCAGTGGTTTTCTGCAATGTAACCGTTCTCCGACTTGTATCCCCATGTGATGTCTGTGTTGTGTGTGTAAGGTTGGGGGGCGGGTTCATTCCACTGCAGGGCAACCTGCATGTGGCGAATAAAATTTGAACTTGAACTTGAACTGAGCGGTTTTCAAGGCAGACGGAAGCTTTGGGAGGGCGACAAAGTGAGCAGCTTTTGAAAAACGATCAACAATGGTTAGAATAGTGGAATTACCTGAAGAAGGTGGGAGGCCAGTAATGAAGTCCAAGGCTGTGTGACCAAGGTAGGCCGGGCGTGGGCAGAGGCTGAAGCAGTCCAGATGGTGGGCGATTGGGGCGTTTACCCCGGGCGCACGCAGAGCAGGTGGTGACATATTCTCTAGCATGTTTCTCTAACATGGGCCACCAAAAATTTTGTTGAAGAAAGGTGATAGTACGTTGAATCCCTGGGTGGCAGGTGAATCGAGCGGTGTGGGCTCACTGAAGGACTTGGGCACGGACGGAGGTAGGAACAAACAGCCCGCCGGGGGGGCCTGAACCTGGATCGGTATCAGTGTCCTGAGCCTGTCGAACTAGAGTTTCAACCTCCCATGTCACAGCTCCGATCACACAGGCAGCGGGAAGAATGGGTTCAGGGTCAGAGCATTCCTCGGTGTTGGTGAACAGCCAGGAGAGCGCATCCGGCTTTACATTGCGGGATCCGGGCCTGTAGGTGATAGAGAAATTGAAATGGGAGAAAATGAGAGCCCACCCAGCTTGCTATGAGTTGAGGCGCATGGCCGATCGGATGTATTCCAAATTTTTATGATCACTGCAAATGATGAAAGGGTGTTCGGCCCCCTCCAGCCAGTGCCGCCATTCCTCCAGGGCAAGCTTGACTGCCAACAACTCCTAAGACAGCTGGGTCTAGAGATGCTTTTTGAGTAAAGGTTTAACTACAGCCACCTTGAAGGCCTGCGGTACATAGCCGATTATTAGAGATAGATTGATTATATTTAATATTGAAGCATTAATTAATAGCAGGACTTCTTTGAGCATTTTTGTAGGAATGGGGTCTAAAAGACATGTTAATGGTTTGGAGGAAGTAATTATTGAAGTTAACTCAGAAAGATCAATTGGAGAAAAAGAGTCTAAATGAATATCAATGGTACTAAAAGTAGCTGTAGCTGTGGGATGATTATTGGTAATTTTTTCTCTAATGATTAAAATTTTATTTGTGAAGAAGGTCATGAAGTCATGAGGGCTTTCTTATAAAGCAACAAACTATTTCTCCAGGCTAAATGATGATCTTCTAAATTTGTGACATTTCCTCTCCAGCTTACGAGTTATCTGCTTTGGGCTACGTGTCTGTGAAGGTTCTCAGTCATCCAGGTCATGAGCTTGCAAAGAAAAGCGTCTGGACTTCTTTAAGTTACTTGAAAACGTTTCACCTCTCATCCGAGAAGCTTCTTCAGTTCTTAGTTCAAATGGTGGGGAGTCCCAGATTTAAACCTAGTGGGAGTATCCCCCCACAGAGGGACAAAAGGACCCCCTGATGATCCTCTAATCGCCTGAGCCAAGGTTTGAAACTGGGTGTGGGTCCCAATCAGCCAGGGTTTCGGGTGAGCTCATTGTGAAACCTGGCCCCACCTTATCATGCGAATTCCTGAGGTCAGATGGCCTGGGATGTGAGTGGGCGTTAAGGCGTCTGGGGAGGGAACTCAAAACTGGATTATAGATGGCAGACAGTTGGTGTCGTAAACCCCCGCCTCTGTTCAAAGATGGTCGCTCACAGTGGACATAGATGGCTTTTTTCACTCCTCTTTCAAACCATCTGTCCTATCTGTCCAAAATGTGAACATTGGCATCCTCGAAAGAGTGTCCTTTATCCTTAAGATGCAGATGGACTGCTGAGTCTTGTCCTGTGGAGGTGGCTCTTCTATGTTGTGCCATGCGCTTGTGAAGTGGCATCTACATGAATGTTAAAATCACCCACAATAATTATTTTGACTGAGCTGAGCACTAAATCAGATAAAAAGACAGAAACTCTGTGTAAGGCCCAGGTGGATGATAGATGATAACAAGTAAGACTGGTTTCTGAGTTTCACAGCTGGGGTGGACCAGGCTAAGCATCAGGCTTTCAAATGAATTAAAAGTCTGTCTGGGTCTTTGGTTGATTAACAGGCTGGTGTGAAAGATTGCTGCCACACCTCCCCCTCGGCCTGTGCTTCGAGGTTTCTGGTAGTTAGAATGACTCGGGGGGTGTTGATTAATTTAAACTAACATAATCATCCTGCTGTAATCAGGTTTCTGTAAGGCAGAGTAAATGGATTTGTTGATCAATTATTAAGTCATGTACTAACAGAGACTTGGAGGAGAGAGACCTGATATTTAATAATCCACATTTCACTGTTTTACTCTTTGGTTCAGATGTGGATACTGTATTGTTCTTTCTTTGTGATTTTTTATGTTTAAGTTGTTTAATGCTGGACTTTTTTTTTCTTTCTGTCTGTTTGGGAGCTGACACAGTCTCTATACAGATGGGGTTTTTTTTGGGGGGGGTTAACAGGAGGAGAGAAGCTGCAGAGAGGCGTGTAAGACTGCAACTCTGCTTCCTGGTCCCAACTCTAGATAGTCATATTTTGGGGGGTTTAATAAATTTGTCCATATTTCTAGAAATGAGAGCTGCTCCATCCAAAGTGGGATGGATGCCGTCTCTCCTAACAAGACCAGGTTTCCTCCAGAAGGTTTGCCAGTTCCCACATCATTTCTGGGACACCTCTCAGACAGCCAGCAGTTTAAGGAGAATATGTGACTAAACATGTCACTCCTGGTCTGATTGGGGAGGGGACCAGAGAAAACTACAGAGTCCAACATTGTTTTGGCAAAGTTACACACCGATTCAATATTGATTTTAGTGACCTCTGATTGGCGTAACCAGGTGTCATTACTGCCGATGTGAATTATGATTTTACTGAATTTACGTTTACCCTTAGCCAGCAGTTTTGAATTTCCCTCAGTGTCGCCTGCTCTGGCCCCTGGAAGACAATTGACTATGGTTGCCAGTGTCTCTAGTTTCACATGTCTGAGAACAGAATCACCAATTACCAGAGTTTGACCCCCGGCGGGTGTGTCGCCGAGTGTGGAAAACGGTTAGACACATGAACAGGTTGAAGCCGAGTCTCCAATTCAGTAATCTTGGCCTCCAGAGCTGCAAATATGCTACATTTATTACAAGTATCATTACTGCTAAAGGACGCCGAGAAGTAACTAAACATCTGACACAATGAGCAGAAAAGTGCAGGAGGGACAGATGAAGAGGCCATGATGCTAGCGAGTCAGCTACGAGCTAAGCTAAGCTAGCGAAACAGTAAAAACACAGTGAGTGAATACTTTGGCTATAAGTTAGGTAGTGAGTATACAGAGAGTTTGCTTCGGATGAGGCATGTGAAGATTATACTATGAAAAAAGAATGTATCTAACAGTTTTTAATTAAATTGCTAAGCAGATAAGCTACGCAAAAACACCACTGTGTTTGAGCAGGAACAGGAAATGATACTCTACCGCAGAGTGAGCGAACACCAAGTGACAGCTCCACCAACAGTGTGGCAACCTCCAATAACAATGCAAGACAAGATGACAACTTCAACAACAACAATAAGAAACGCGAGACTGCAACCACCGCAACGACTCCCGAGACGTTGCTGTCCAAGAACAGGGCTATCTCCTAGTCTTCAGTTCCCTTCAGAGGATTATTATTATTATTATTATTTTCCTCTACAATCAAAAGTAATTTAAATTACCCCTTACTTAATAATTGGTAGCTTAAAAACCATGTTTTTGAGCTGTTTACTCATAAAATTATGTTCCTCGAACACTTTTTTACACATTATTTTAAAGTGCTTTTAATGTGTAATGCAATAAAGTACAGTAATTAAATTTATTTGATTTAAGTATTTAACACCAGAGAAACAAATATGTTAAATCTGTAAAATGAGGCATTTAAAAAGTATTTTGCAAAACTACTACTTCCAAGAAAGTGTTCAGTACATGTGCACGTTTTATGCATTTCAATCTTCTCTGTCTTTCATCTTTCTTCTGTAACCACCTTTTAAATCAATTTTACACATACAGGATTCAAAACAGTTAACAGTTTTTGAAACAATCAATATCGTCATCAGATTCAAAGCATATATTATGCCCATGAGTAGAGCAACATGGGATATCCTGTCCCTTCAGGATTTCTGTTCCTTCCACCACAACGGTTGCAGTCATATGGTCAGATCCAAGCGCTTGCTGGCCACTGATGATGCCAATGTTTTTATCAACTGGCTGGACCAGGATCGGATCAGGACCAAAACGGAAGCCCCAGAATCCCAAACAAAATGGTCACTACACACAGACTGGGGCTTGAGAGACAGAGTCCAAAACACAGGTCAGGGGGCCGGCCCGGTGGCTGACAGCCTAACAGTTCACTTAGTTCTGGTGGCCGGCCTGGAGGTTTCCAGCACAGGAGCCCAGAGTGAAACAGTTCAGGGGGTCGGCCACACGGGAGGCAGTGGCAGCAACAGAGCAGATCTGGAGGCCGGCCACGCGGAAGGCAGTGGCAGCATTCAGGAGGTCGTCCACAGTGGCGACGATGCCCAACAAGCGGCCTGACAGATGACCGAAGATGTTGAGGCGGCAGTTTGGGACCTGAAGGCGGCGTGGTCCCCGAAGCACCAGACGAGGCCGAAGCAGAGGCCGGACCAGACGAGGATGAGGCAGAGGCCGGACCAGACAAAGCTGAAACCGAAGCCGATGCAGACGAAGCTGAAGCCGATGCAGATGAAGCTGAAGCAGAAGGCGATGGTAAATGGTAAATGGACTGATTCTTATATAGCGCTTTTCTACTCTCCCGGAGTACTCAAAGTGCTCTATAGAACATGCCTCATTCACCCATTCACACCCAATCATAAAAGCACTTCTAAACTCAAGTGCAAACTAAACTACATTCACACACAGTCACACTCCGATGAACGCATCGGAGGGCAACTTGGGGTTAGTATTTTGCCCAAGGATATTTGGCATGCAGACTGGGGAAGCCAAGGATCGAACCACCAACCTTCTGATCAGTAGCTGATCTGCTCCACCACCTGAGCCACAGCCACCCCGATGCAGACGAAGCTGATGAGGCTGCTGCAGGCGACGCTGAAGCTGGCGAGGCTTCTGCAGGCGAGGCTTCTGCAGGCGAGAAGCTGATGAGGCTGGACCAGGCGAGGGCGTGGATGCAGAGGCTGGACCAGGCGAGGGCGTGGATGCAGAGGCTGGACCAGGCGAGGGCGTGAATGAAGCTGCTGCTGCAGGCAGCGTGGACGAAGCTGCTGCTGCAGGCGAGGCTGATGTGGGCGGTGATGCTGCAGGCGACGGTGCGGAGGTTGCAGGTGGTGGAGGACGGGCTCCTCGGGCCCCTCAGCTGATGTGGCATGTGGCTGGATGTTTTGTTCCTGCCAAAACAGAACCAGCAGGCACATGGGCCTCTTGCAAACATAGAGCAGACTGCAGCTGCGCGGAGCGCTGACTCTGTTCAGGCAGCGACAGCTTGGTGCAGTCCTCAGCTGGGTTCTTAGCCTCCAGTGGACCTGAGTGGGCTGAGGGCTGAACTCAGCCTCTGGGGAGGCCCTGGAGTGGGTCACAGTCTCAGAACTGGCCAGCTTGAGGAATGTTTTCATTATTATTAGGTTTGTCTCTCTGCTTGGAATGAACCAACGAAAAACAGTTTATTTTGGGTTGAATTGACCTACCTTGTTGTACAGGAGGAGTAGGTGAAGATGACAGCTGAATAGGTGGCTGAGCTGAGGGCGACTGAAGTAAAGGTGGAGATGATAATGGTGGTGAAGTTGGAGTAGGTGGTGGAGTAGATGACTGCACTAGCGGGGACACAGGAAACTGAGCAAGTGAAAGAAAGGATGACTGGGCTTGTAGCTGGGCAGCTAACTGAGCTGAAAAACTAATACAAACTACACTAATACAAAATCAGAATAAACACAAAACACAAAATGAAATCCAAGGAAACACAAAACGCTGGGTCAAAATTACCCAGGACCATGACAACAACAAAGGATAGTGACTTTATCTTACAGTATGATCTTACGATACAATACAATATAAACCAAATACACTAATATACTACCGCTGTTACATTACTAAGTAGTAAAAACAGTAATAGCAGTATAACATGTCTTTGAAATTGGACAGAGCGAACATTTGAGTTGGAATGCTATATTAAAACTTTCATTATGACCACTTATGAAATGAATGGACTGGTTTACATAGTGCTACTCTACTTGGGCACTCAAAGGATTTTACACATGTGTCATTCACCCATTCACACACATTCATACAAACATTTTTTCTACATCAAAGTGCATCAGGAGCAATTCAGGGTTCAGTCATTTGTCCAAGGATAGAGCCAAGAATCGACCAACCTTTTCACTGGTAGACGCCCTGCTCTAGAGTAATTGTGTTTTCTGAAAATGTGATTCTTGCGGGAGTTTCACCACACACTAATTTACTTTGACTGAAATAATTAAAATCCTTAGTTACATGGTGACTTTCTCTGCACCAGAAAACACGATCCAATCACTTCATCTATACTTTATAGATTCTGTGAAAAAACAAACACACAAACAAAACAAAGCTGGCTAGTGAAAGGAAAGCAACACACTGTGTAGGAGGCACATAGTTGTAGAACTGAAACCTAGACAGAAAGAAAGACAAACACACACACACGCACGCACGCACGCACGCGCACACACACACTTGCTCTGCTTCTATTTCAACGAGTGACAAAGTGTCCCTGTGGGAAACTAAATAACTATGTGTCAGAGCACTGGAGGTAACAGCGCATGCATCTGTGTATGTGTAGATGTGTGTCTATGCTCTGATGTTAGTGGTGGTGATAAATTAAGATATATATTGTCTGTCAGATGTAGCTGTTGTTCACCATCCACAACAGTTAGGGTTAGTTGAGTCAACTTAAAATCTTTTCCAATGTCAATTTCTTTGGATATTTATTATACTTAATATTTTAAGTCCAGTATAATAAAACTAATTACTATACCTAAACTATTAAGTCCAGTGTAATTATTTAAGTTGATTTAAATAAAAATATCTAACAAAGTCAGTTTCTTTTTATAATTAATATACTTGAAACTTGGATTCCAGTAAAGTACATTCTAAGTTGATATAACTCATCAATTACAATACTTTTAGTCTACCTGTTCAAAGTGAGAATATTTATTATTTTCCACAAGAAATTTAAGCAAGAAAAGCAAAACAAAATAATTTTCACATTTATTTTTTATTTCTATTTGCAAGTTTTATCTTTCAGCAGTTGAAGTCAGGGAACATGACTTGCTTTTTAAATTAACAGATTTTTCTCTTCACTACAAACTGTCTTACGAACACATGCCTGTGTAATACTTACAGTACTGCAAGTTACGTTACCTCTGATTAACAAGTTAAGGGTTTTTGTTTTAAAATTTCTCAGCCACCATGAACTATGAGCTGAATATGGTTTACATACAGATTTTAATTGGCCATTCACCAGCACAATGCTGCAAACATGCTGTACAGTAGCCAATACTTGTGAATATGAGAACTACAATTATGCTATTTTTTTGTGCAAATTTACTACTTTTGTTTATTAGTACACACATTTTTTGCAATAGTTATGCTACATAGTTATGCTTAGGCTGCTGCCCCCGCGACCCGGCCCCGGACAAAGCGGATGAAGATGGATGGTTATGCTACATATTTCATCCATAAGTCTATGGACACGTTTTTGCTTTCACATTTTCACAAAAACCATAGCTTACTTTTGATCAAAATTCAACATTTTAGCTAGGTGTAATTCTTCATACATACAACATGTAAATACTTTAGAAAGGGATATCAGTATAGCTACTTTAAAAAAAAAATCTCTAAAATGTTGTTAAGTCCCAGGCTCTAAAAACTCTAAAACTCACAAATGTTGCAGAAAGAATTCTTAATAATGACATACTGACTTTGTACACCTAACAGTATGTGGTTTGCTTAGTGTTTTAACTGGCTATAAACCTTTATTGGCACATGAATCCTAGCAGAGAAAGAAAAAAAAAAACACACAAAAAAAGGCCACAATAGAAGATACTCCAAACCTGAACAAAACTGAATCCTTGTAATTGTTGCTACCAAAGCAGGCAAAATGACCTGGAGGTTATAGCTTCAGGCAAAATACCTAATATTGAGTTTTCAATAGTTTAAATTGTTTTTAACAGCCTCTTCTGAGTATAAAACTAACTACAGACATTATGAAATTGTTTGGCCAAAATCCGCCTAGCAACGGGTAGAGCATTATGTGAAAAAGTGATATAATTACTATCATATCACTATTAGAGGAGCACAAAAAAGCCAAACAACACACAAACATAGCAAATAATGGATAACTAGATGACCAATGACCCCAAATGAAACCTGATGTGTCATGTTTCGGCTGTGTGCAGGCAGGAATTGGACCCAAACGCAAACTCACTAGAAATGGGATTGAACTCAAAATGGCAGCTTTTATTGCTGAACAAAGAACGTCTACAACACCTAAACTGAGAAGAGTCTAACAAAACACACACAGGGAGCCACAGGGAGAAACCAGAACTGACGAGGCAATGGAGCAAAGTAGGATACACTCACATGAGACACAGACCTTCAACGTAAAACAGGAAGTAGCACAGATGCAAACTAGACTAGGAGAGAGAGAGCATGGGGAGAGCACGGACATAACGGGCTGGGGAAAACATGGAATAAAACACAAGGAGGGGAAACGAGGGCTCACAGATAGACAGAGGGGCACACAGGGGTAATCTAATAAGGAGCATCTTAACAGAACAACCTAGAGCCAGGGCATGAATAAAGAACAAAACACAAAACACACAAAAACTAAGAATGCTGGGCCAACATGGCCCAGGATCATGACATGATGAGCTTCCTCCAGGTTGTGGTCATCCATTCATTCTGGACAATTGGGCATTGAATTCATTTCCTCTTTCTTTGGCTTCTTAATGGCTTAGTTGGGAGGGTCACCACTTGTGGATCACCATCTACGTTTACCACCATTCAAAGCAACATCAAGTCGGCCCAGCTGGCACATTTATGTTCTACAGTTCCTCATTTGAACCTCAGACTATTCTTTCAGCCATCCCATCCACAGGATGGCCCTGATTCTTTAAGGCATGGGTGTGCTTGTACTAAGGCTTTTTGCAACTGCTTCAAACTCTTCCCTTGTTGGGTATGCTTTGAATGAATACATGGCTTTTGCCAATTTCTCGAGGATATCGTGTTTCATCTCTTTTATAACCTCAAGACAATTTCTATCCCTGAGATACAGCAGCAGATACAGCAGAAGTCTTCGGGAAATTTCGGAATTTCAAATTCCTCTGGCCACTGAGAGCTTCTTTCAGAGGAGACAGACAAGATCTCGGTGTCTCCCAGGCTGACTGTGCCACTAGACAATTGTTGGAATTGTTGTGATTATTTTGATGGTTGGTTTCTCAGGAAGCTCTGAGAGATATGTGAGGTTACAGAATTCATTGTTAAATTCTGGATCCTGATGTTGTAGGGTGAAATTGTAGCGAGCCAAGCAAATCAAATGTGTCCGGTCATCTTTCTAATATCTCCCTCAGTGACTATAATCCTTGTGGTAAATTTCTGCTGCACAGCCATCTGGGGAAAATGGACAGGTATTTAGCAACTCTGGAAATGTGAATTGTAGCATGTGATATTTTGCAGTTCAGGAAATTCAGTGCCTCTTCAGTATGCCCTGGTGCCACAACAAGCTCAACAATGTCTTTGAGAAGCATGAGAGTTCCCCAAGTGTTGTCACCTTCAAGGATATAGTGGCCATTAAGAAATGGAAGGCGCCAATTCTCATGAGCCTTTGCCACCAATAGTCCCTTTGGCTGAAAATTCCCTTACAATAATTTGAGATTTGTCTGTTTGTCAGCAAATGTTTAATTAAAGGACCTAAAGGACTGGTTTAGCATGCCTAAAGTGAAATACTTCTTGCCAATCAGATCTGGTAGACAAACTCATCTTGACAAAGGATGGTACCAGTCCCTGCAGCCTTATGACTTTACGGTCTAGTACAGGCTAGGGAAGTCAAATGTGGTTGCTGACTGTTTATCTAGGATGACAGAGGACTGAAGCACTCTGTGCTTAAGAGACAGGGGAGGAAATGTAAAGAAGAGGACTCCCTTACTACAGTTATTCATATTTTCATTTCTATAGCACTTCAGAAGCACACCTTTCACTTTATTAAGAGCACCTTAACAAGCAATTTCTTTAGCATTGCACTTCAGGCATAGATTTGCACACAGGAAGTTAAATTATTTATTGAATATTTATCGTGTATTTTAAAATCAGTTGGTGGCCTTTGTTCCAGGTCCTGCACAGCTGCTCCTCATCAAGAAATTTGGATGGTTGTCTCTGAGGAGAAAGGAAAGGTTATGATTGAGAGCAAATAAAATACCATGCTTACTGGTAAACCTTAAGGATTATGTGAGTTAGCTTTAAGCCCAAAATGTTTGGATTTATGACTGGGACTAAAAATTAGTAGAAATATTAAGTAATGAACACTGTTTTGGTTTTTACCTCCAAACATGTTGAGTGTCAGGCTTTTTCTCCCTGTAAACTGGTCGCAGTAATTCTGTTATTTAATGTTAACTTGATTAACATAATCATGACAGTCACCGGTTGAGCTATTTAAGATGTGTCCAACCTTGACAGAGAACAAAAGAAGGCAAATCACATCTTCTTAGCACAGGAATGCTAATAGTAAAACATCGTGCTTACCACAAGCAGCCACTTGATAAAGAAATGGAATGAGAGGAAAAAAAAAAAGTCAGTTTCGATTTCTCTCAAACTCCCAGCCTCCGTTGCAAACATGGTGGCCTAGCCAACAGATGTCTAGCTGACGAAAATTAAAGCTAATTATTTCCACTGCTCTTAAACCATCCGTCAGTTATCAACCACTGAACTGGGTCCCGTAAGGGGGTAGCAGCCTTATCAGGCTCAACAACACAACAACAAATCAGCCTTAAATCATCTTCAGACTGTGCAGAATGCTGCAGCATGTCTCTTAACAGCCACCAAGAGAAGATCTCATATTACTCCAGTTTTAGCCTCCCTTCACTGGTTGCCTGTAGTTTTAGGTTTCATTTTAAAATTTTAGTTCCAACTTTTAGGGCCGTACATGGTCAAGCTCCCCAATATTTATCTGACCTGCTGACACGGCATTCATCTTCTCGAGCTTTAAGGTCATTAGATCAGAGGCTGCTGGTGGTACCGCGCACTTTAATGCGTGGTGCCACCACGGTTGTGGAAGCCTTTTCCACGGTCTCTACGATGCACGGACTCCATTGATTCTTTAAAAAAAAAAAAAAAACACAACAACTGAATACATTTTTATTTAGAAAAGCATTTGATTAATTTCTTCTTATGTTGTTTTTATTGTTTTACATTACAGTTTTATTTACTGTTACATTGTTTTACATTTCCATTTCTTGTGTTGTAAAGCACTTTGTTTTTTTTGTATCTGTGAAAAGTGCCATATAAATAAATTTTACTTGCTTACTTTCTTACACCAGCAATCTCAATCAGCTCCTCCGGTGGAGCTTTTAATGTTGAGAAACATTAACTTACAGCTGCTCGAACTTACAAACTATTCATGCCATGATAAATACCTTGGAGTAGTAAAACATTAAAAGCTGACAAAGTTAGTCTGCTTCAAATGCAAAAGAATGACTCTGTCCATGCGGTTCTTCACGTTTACCATAACATGTTGCAGTAATGCATGACAAAATATGAAGACTCAAAGAGGATAATCCTATTTAATTGAGGCCTCTTTTCCATTTTGTATTTACGTTTGGCTTCTTTATACGTTTTTAATGGGCAAATAAAACACGTAAATGGAGATAATACTTACTGTTCCCACAAATGGTCCAGCATCTGATGTGAGACTGAAGGTGCAAAGGAAAAAGGTATCCTTCACAGCTAAATGGACGAACTGTCATGGGCCTGGGTCTGTGGCCCAGGGATCATGTGTTATTCTTTGGTTTGATGAATATTTGATCTGCTCCTGGTCCCTCGCTTCTGTGTGTGAGACACCAGGGGCCTGTTCTTCGTACCTCGCTAAGTAGGTTAGCTGGATTTGATTGTTGACGATTTCGCGTGATCTTGGATCGTTCGGTTCCCCGAAGCTCATCCGGGACTTGCTGCCATAGCAACAGAGCCGTAAGTGTAAACCTGCTCGGGAGCAGGTTTACTTTATGTAAACAAGATTAGATCGCGGCCACGCAGGTATGTCTGCTTCATTTATACGAAAGCAACAGCGATATTCCACCACTGTTTCACCATAAATAAATAACATTAATGTAACCAAAGATAATGCAGCACTTGATCCTGTTATTGATTTCACACAGATACATACAGGTCATTTCCTAAAAAAGGGAAATGTACTATTAACATTCTATTACATGTATGTGATTATTACAGATGTAATTCATATTTCAGAGTAGTAATTGCAAATTACTTCGTGTAATCAAGATGGGAGACCACGGCTATAAAAGCGAAGGTGGATTTGGGAAGTCTGTCGCAGCCATGTCCTGTCCGTATGCGCGAGCAGCCCATTGCGGAAGGTGCAAGATTGATAAGGAGAGTCCTCAGAATTCAGCGTATATTGCGGGATAGACAGGATCCTTTAGCTCAGCGCGACAGTGTGCTCATAGAGAGATATCGATATTCCCGTGAGGGTATTATTTACTTAACCAACTTGTTGACGAGGGGGTGCAGGACCACCACCTGTCTTTTTTTGCTCTGCCCTTTTCTTGGTTGCTGTTATGAACAAACAAACAGATTATTTCAGGGTCTCTTTCCAAGAGACGAAAAGCAATATGAGTGATAAATATTACCATTCTGTAGAATATTCTTATATTTCACTTTTACTTGTTCCCATGTTCTAGTGGGTCCTGTTGTGGCTCTAATGTGAAAGAGGATATAATATAACATATTATAATATAATATAATGTAATATAACATTGGATAATATAGTGTAATATGATAAATCTACCCTACCGCCTACTGGTGTTGGCCAGAGGGGCCGATAGCGCGATATGGCAGCCTGGCTTCTGTCAGTCTGCCCCAGGGCAGCTGTGGCTACAACCGTAGCTGCCTCCACCAGTGTGTGAATGTGAGAGTGACTGAATAGTGGCATTGTCATGCGCTTTGGGTGCCTTGAAAAGCACTATATCAATCCACTCCATTATTATTGTTATTATTAAATTACTTACGAGTTTAATTTGTCAGCAACTTTCTGCCAGCCCTCTCTCCTTGCTTTTGCAGCCTTTGCAGTGTTCCCTTGCGTTCTGATTAAACTCTGAAACTCCTGAAATCCCTCACTCAAGAGTTCTTGCTCTGCTGCCGAAAAATACCGAGCACGCTCCTTCGACATTTGCGCCGACCAATCAGAGGGTTGCCGATCAATGTTTCTACTATCGATGCGTAGCCCCTTTTACGATACCCAGTGATCTCACATTACTTCATCCAGCTGTACTAATCGTCAACAGCAGGTGTGTTCGGAGAACTGGATTAGCGAGCTCACGGTTAGCGCGATGATTTGGTCTTGGATGTGTCATTTGATCTTGGATGTAGTAAGCGACGTACGAAGAACGGGCCCCAGGCCTGGAGAATCTCCCGCCTGTGAGCCAGCCACACCTGGGATTAATCACTCACCTGTTGCCGATCTGCCTAATCAAGGAGCCTTACTTAAGAGAGCAGTGGAGCAGCAGTTGGCGTGGGATTGTTACACTAGGAACACTGTTAGTTTGTCAGCTCCATGATCGTGGTTTCTGTTATCTCCTGTGTAATGGTTTAAGTGTTTTTGTCGGATGGTGGATAGGGCTATACTAAATGTGGCATTTCATGTTTCTAGGTCAAATGTGGAAACGTGTGGCGGGAGCAGCACACTGTGTACATAGGCACCAAGGAGGACACAACTTCACCACATATCAATGAGCGGAATCCTGGCCTGGGAATTGGGAACACATTGTGGATTGTTGGCACTGTTTCGTAGCTTTATGTAAATAAACACTTTTCCATTAAGAGCATTCCGCATTTGAGTCCTCCTTCAACCAACCCTGACACGAACACAGGCACTGCCCATGACCAAAACTTTGTAGTTTTAGGTCATTTAACTCTACTTGTGGACTTTTGTGACAAATTAGTGGAATTTACTTAGGATTTTATAGCAATGACATTAAACTTAAATAATTTGATTATACTTTAATAGAAAGGTTCAAGTCAATAAAAAAAATCTGGGCAAACGGTGAAGCCATCACCTCTGAAGCTGAAAAAATGAGACAAAGTGTCATGGTCCCAAGTCTGTGACTCCGTGTTTATGTTTCAAGTTTATTAATATTTGTTGTGTTTGTTTGTTTGTTTGTTTTTATTATTTGGAGTGACAAAAAGTGAATCACTTCCCTTAGACTTCCATGTTAAAATTTCCAACTAGAGCTGCAATAGCTCATGTGGCTAAGCAAAAAAATCCATATACTGTAGCTCATAATTTGGGCACACACAGCAGGGTCAGTGTTTGAGTCTGCCCAGACCATTTCCCGTGTTTCTCCTAACCACACGGTTTCATTACTGTCTATGCTCTTCTATTAAAGAAGGATGAAAGTTGAGCAAACATTAAAACAAACACAAGAATGAAATTGTGATGATAAAGTTTATAATCATAAGTTGTCCATCTGAATACAGGGACATGGCTCCTTTGATTCACACCAGCAAAAGGAGCTGCTCCGCCTCACCCTAATTAAAACCACTGATCTGTTCGTCTCCACAGAGTTTGTGGTTTTGGAAAATTTAGGAGGATTTGTCATGAATATACATGTCAAACATGGCTGTGGTTCAGGCATGTATGATCTTAAGCATACAGTTTTTTTCCATTTTGCTATTCACACTGAATGCAGCTTATAATGTGAAATCTGGTGTTACAAGGTTTTATAAGTCTTGATTATTTCAGCAACTGTTTGTGGGGGTAATAAATGATTTGTTCTGAAGCTAATTTATTAAACTTCGTACTTCTACGCAGTTCAAATGTTCCCTATTTAGATTAAATCTGGTTTAGTTTTTGATAAATCATATTTTCACTAACTTTTTGTCATGTCCCCATGTCTGTCCAGATTCATCAGATAAAGAACTAAATAAATTGTTTTAGTTAAATATCTACAATGTTGTACTGTTCTTGCGCCCACACACTTGGTTTTACATTAAATGAGCTTTTAATCAGCCAGCCAACTGGATACACATGTACTGTATACACGCTGTTTGCTGGTTATTAACATGCTTTTGAGCATCCTTCATTTTCTTTGTGTATATGAGTGGGTGTTAAATGGTTTTCATAAAGAATTTCATTCCCTTAGCAGAATTAGTCAACCTGTATCCTTTGCTTCGGTTATTTCAGTATCATTTTCTTTTATTGTTTGACTCAACTAAATAAGTTATACAAATGCTTTCTGGTTTAAAATGATAACAGCAACGTTATGTTTTTATAATTCAGTGATTCAAAAGGGTGCAATCAAGGTAATGCACTATAGTGGTTTTTACAGTTGAACTCTGCGGTCTTCCTGATCACTCAAAGCATTTTGGATTACAAACCAACCCCTGACACAGTTTAAACCATTATCTGCTTCAGACGAATGGCCAGTTTAGGATGATTAATTATCCAAACGTGCGGGTTCTTGGACTGTGGGAGGAGACCGAATACTCAGAGTAGTTGGCTTCCTCCCATAGTCCATTGTGTAGAATCACAGGTACAGAGGGATTATGTAAACCACACAGATTGAAACCAGGAACTTTCTTACTATGAGGTGAGAGTCCACTCCTGAAGACCTTCTATGACTCTGTGGTGGCCTCTGCCATCTTTTACGGTGTGGTCTGCTGGGGCAGGAGGAGACTGAACAGTAGAGATTAGTCGGTCGCAAATGAAACACCTCTTAGAGCCGGCTCTTTTATGTGAACAACGGGTGTTTTTTTTGTTTGTTTTTTTTCCCTCCCCCTTTGTGCAGTAGCACAGGAACAGAGGAGAAGGGAGAGAGAGACAGGGGCAACAACAAGAAACAACATTGACACTTTAGAAAGGTATAGCTAGGAAAATAAGCGACATCAACAAAAGCAGCAAAATCTGAAATCATTTCAATTTTATTGACAACACATAGGCAGAGTGTTGAGTCTGCAAGAAAAGGATATCATATAGAGCCGGCTCCACAAACAACCTGCACAGGCACCTGAGAACTGTCCACCCATCAGTGCAATGGGAAGATAAAACGCAGTCAGTTGAGTGTGATATTAATGAAGGTGCCAGTCTGTCTACTGCAAGTGTTGCTGCATCTACAGCATCTTGCAGTATACCACCACAACCACCTAAACCAACCCAACTCTATTAGACAGTTTTTGCAGAAGTTGAATTGTAAATAGTTGGTTTTTGTATTTTATAATTTATTTTTTACATTTTATTTGTAGTGAATAAAAGCATATTTATACAATAAACATGTATTTTTTTACATTAGTAATTCATTTTGTGCATAATTTTATATTGTTGTTGATAGTGCCAGATGGTATGTTTGCATGATGGCAGCTGTCGATCTAGCGTTTCCCTTCTCTATTTAATGTGGAGAGCGGAGCAACGGCGTCTGGATGACGACAGCTTTCAGTGGTACCACCCTCTTTCCCTCGCCCAGTTTGAGGAGCTGCTGTCCTGCGTCGGTCCAAGCATCGCCCGCCTAGACACCAACTACAGGCGATCAATCCCACCTGCAGAGTGCCTGTCCATCTGCCTGCGGTTAATAAAAGTGTTTAATACCGTTGACCTTTGATACCTGTGCTAATATATGCTCATTTGATGTCCCAGTGACTTTCCCACAATGGCTCTTTTAAGAGCCACCCACAAACCTCTAAAGAATAAAATGAACTAACCTCTCTTTATTCTCTTAACCAATTGGTCTTCACTATGTTCATATAGTTGTACATTTTTTCATTAGTACAATGAAATAAATTGTGCATGTGTCAAGCTGTGTGCCAATATTTGCTGTGTAGTAGAACTGAGACATTAGTCATTACAAAAATTTATTTGAAATAATATTAAAATTCTCGGTAGCGAAAGCAGCTGGTGTTGTAAAGCTCCAGGAGGTTTGATGAGCCTTTCCTCCATATTGAATGAAGGGCTTTGGCTGGACCTGCCCCTTTAAACTAGGTCAGAGCATCACGTCACTAGGCTACTGATTGGCTGCTCTTCCATTGACTTTACACGTAAACCTGACACTCTGGTCGCGTCTATTGTGTTAGTGTGAACGCAGTGTGGCGTCATAGCTTAGTAAAGTCATCCCATATGGTAAAAAAATACATTTTTCCTGCCCAAAATATATTTCAAATATATGGTAAATATATTTTGTATTTGTAATGCTCCAAAAAAATATATTTTTGAAATTGAAAATATATTTCTTTCAAACCAAAATACATTTGAAAACATATTTTAGGGTGAAGAAAATACATTTCCAACCTTACAGTAGAATGTATATCAAAGTATCCTTTATTTAAAATATATTTAGTGCAATAATGATGATACTGATAACAATACTAAAAGTAACATGTTTTATGCACATCTGCAAAAAACAGTTGGATTCAAACAAAACAGAGTCAAAGGTCTATCACGAATTAGGTTGTTTATTCATTTGCTTACAGTATTTCACATTACACAATATCTCACTATAATGTAGCGTTCATTGACTTTGAAATTATCTGTCAGTGATACAGTAAACAAGATACAACAACTGCTATGTACACTTTAGTTTTTGACAATATATACAATTTAGTACTTACAGGAACACACTACACTTTTTTTGGAAATAGGCTCATTCTCCATCTCCCTCAGAGTTAAAAATGCAGCGTCTTCTTTCTAGATCCGTACGTTAATAGGGCTCTGGAGCGTGATCTTACGGGATGGGGCGTAGCCAGGATTTTTGGTCGAGGCGCCATATTAGCAGGCCAAACAAATGCTTGCTGTGTGGTCGGTTGTAATGTTAGATTGCACTACCGACAGAGGAATAAGCTTGAAAACAGGCTCTCTTTTCATTGTTTCCTCACCTGGAAGCATCATGAGGGAGCTTATGTGTTGGATGTTGCCAAAAGAAGGCGTCTAGCCTGGATAGCAGCTGCGAGACGAGCTGATATTCGCTGATATTCAGTTCTCTACCAGCCACAGATATCTGTTGGTGTGCTTCAGTATTTTCATTCAGGTAAGTTCTAAATAAGTTCATATTATTCTTTATAGCCTGTTAATTTTATTTTCAATGCGCTCTGAGATCATAGCACAAACTTAGAACAAACATGCAGAACTACCTTCTATTTATAGAGTTGCTAATTATTTGGCATTATTGCAGCAAACCAGCCTATGAAATGAATGAAACAAATCCTGACTGGGTTCCAACACTAGCGACATCCCTGCTTCAAACTACATGCTACATACCACCATGCCAATCAGATTACTTCTTCCATGTGTGGGTAAAAAGGTGACCTTCCTGGATAAGATGGCAAAGGTTTGCTGCGTTTTGGTGAACATGTGCCCCAGTGTGGTAGTAAAACCAGGGAAAATGCTCTTGTTAAATACTCTTAAGTCTTGTGCTGTTTATGTAGTGATAAGTTTTCAAAAGAGACCGTAAATTACAGAATGCTAGTAGTGGGTGATATTATATAAATGCTGTCATGATTTTATGTGAACATTTTGTCATTTGTAAACTATACATAACATTGATTCTACATTGTAGAACATCACATCAGTTACAAAGTGCTTTTAATTAAAAATAGGCAAACATTTCTTTGTTTCTTTATTCAACTACATATTCAGTACAAGTACATATTCAGTAAATGCAAAGTATTTACATGGCCCCCTAAATTAAAACATTATGGGTTATTCAGAACAGAACTATGCTTGGAAAAATATTGTCCCATCAGTTGATCCAACTCCTCCACAGTAGCAGGTGGAACTTTTCTTTTTTGAGGATGGCTTCTTTTACCTGTCACAACGAATGGTCTGTTTATGTTTTGATCAAGAACCTTTTTCTGGGCAGCTGAAGAGAAGTCTATCTTATGGCCAACCTCTGGCTGTATCTTGGTCATATTACCAGGCAAAACCCAGTATGCAGGTTCATCTGTAACAGTCCTTGTGCCACAGATCCTCACTGTTGCTTCTACATTAAACAGAAGAGCAGTGACATGGCTGCAAGTCTCCACGACTCCAGCTATACAGCTGCAGTGGGTGGCTTCAACCTTCCCTGTGATGCTCAAAATGACCTGTGGCTGCAATGCTGCAATTCAGTCTTTAAGAGTGCAGGACCTAAAACACACACAGACAAAGTTCATTTAAAGACAAGAACTTTAATAAGCCAAGGCCGACCCAAATGTGTTTTATTTACTTTAAAATCCATTTATCATAAATGTAACAAATAAAGTGTTTTTATGTATCCATCTATAGAACGCTGCATGTTATATTCTAAATCTGCATGTTTCTTTTTAGAAACCTATCAGCAAAAAATGAACCTAAAGTATGTAATGCAAGGATGTAATCACTTTCAAGAGGGAGAAAACATAAAGTTCGACTTTAAGTGACAATTATGATATGACAAGGAGATTCTGCAGGTCATTAATCAAGGTATAAAACTAAAACAGAATGTATTTTTAGTGACACAGGACACAAACAAGGAAGCAAGATGTGTAATTAGGATTATTTATAATAAATATGAATTAATTTGGGCAATTTCTTTAACCATAAAGAATAACTAAATCCTTCAGGACAATGTCACATCAATGCACTGAACTCACTATGTTATCCCTCTAACAGAGCCTCTACATGTTCTCACTGTAATTTCCCCCTCACGAATGAATTTTTGCTAGCACTAATTTGAATGTTGGGGGGAATCAAACGCATTTTACTCGCAGTACTCAAGCTGACTTACCTTTGCTTGAATGACGGCGTAATCACAACGTGGAGGCTTAAAAATAGCCAAATCTTGTACCCAGTCCTTGGAGAATTGGATGTGCGCCTCCAGAGATTTATAATTGCGAAATTGGTGCGCCGTGTATGCTCTGACTCCACAGACAAGGTACGAGAGTAGATCATGCTAAGTCAATAGCGGTTTGGTCTTCAGGGTTTCTACTCCACGGCTATATTTCATACGGGTCCACATTTCAACAATCAAGTACCGTCTCTTTGCATCTGGACACAATCTGTCTCTATACCGTCATTTTCTTTTGAGCTACATTTCAGAATGGTTCGTAGCAATCTTGTTTTGATTCGTGGCCTGCCAAGATGGTGCTGCGCTCCCACAATGCATTGCGACATTACGTCAACTCCAAAGCCCTTTGCGTGAAAGAGTGTATGCGCATGCGCATTGCCATGGTGGTTTAAAAAATAAAGATATAATGAAAAGTAATTAATAAAAATTAAATATTTAAACATTCCCACAAATGTGCAATGAACGTGCAAAAACTGTTGTTGTTGCTGTTTCTTTCTTTCTTTCTTTCTTTCTTTTTTTTTTTTGAAAAATAACGACGTCTCTGAGGTGCGAAATCCGACAGCGAGAGGAACGGCCGGATACAGGAGACGGGAAGAAACAAGCCGATTATGTTCGCGTTAATTAAGTGGTTGGAAGATGTAAAATTCTCTATTCTGCCAACTGAACATATACGAGATTTTAATGAGGATGAATAATTAGCCGGCATGGAGGAAACGGACCTTTATTTCGTGGAGTGGCGACAAGAAGCCAAGGCGGGTGGCCAGTCTAAGAAGCCTCCATCATCAAGCTAGCAGGTGCCTTTTCCCATATAATATTACTTTATTCTCGCTTATTTGGAATGGAAGCGTAGAGCTGCCACCCAGGCAAAAGAGAAATATAAGTATATCGTAACGTGAAAAGTTTATCGTTCTAACAATATACTATCATGTTTATACAATATACTTTTCATGTTTGAACAACATGTTTGAATAACATTGTACGAAAAATGTACATAATTATCACGTCCGTACAATATTGTGCAAACGTGACAATTATGTATATTATAATAACGTGATATTATATTATACAAACATGAAAAGGATAATGTTAGAACAATAAACATTTCACGTTATAACGTGATATAGCTCTATTTTTCTTTTGCCTGGGTGGCAGCTCCACGCTTCCATAATTTGGTAATCAAAATATGTAACTTAATTAATTATATTGTGACGTACTTTTGCCTTTTCTTATTATTCTGCCTTCTCAGAAAGGGAAAAAATACAAATAAAACTGTTTACACTTGTTATATACAATAACTATCAAAACCTATTCACATTTAATTTGGCTTTCACAGAAATCCCACCTCTCCTTCTGGCTACAGAGTACTTACCAAGGTTAGAAACAAAGCACAGTTATGCTTTATTAATGTTCGCTAATTACAATGTTCCACATTTCCTTGCTTTTTTAATCATTTTTAGGCTTTTTAGAGTTTTTTTTTTTTTTTTTTTAGCAGTAATGTTTCTGCCTATTTATTTCAGCCCATGAAATCGAATGCAGATCTTCCTGATGTGAGATTTACATAAATGTAAGTAATTTTGTTTGTCATTGTCATTAATGTTGTTGTTGCTGTTGTTGTTTTTGTGCAGTTTGCTAAAGTAAGTATTTGTTGTTGTAGTTTTTTATGCAGTGTCTGTGTCACATGCTAATCATAATTATTGAAATAACTTTTCTAACAGATTTTCCAAAACACTAGTTATGTTTGTTGTCATTCAGACCAATACTACTGCTTACACATTGCTTAGTGGTCATGCATGTTTGACAAGCTCATTATGATACCAAAACAGTAGGCCTATCACAATAATCGATATATCGACTTAACACAATACATGTACATGACCTCAATAATTGTTGATGATGTAATTTATCTGCCATTATATTTACAAAAATAAAATATAATGATAACAAAACAATAACATTAAATAACATTGTTTTCTATTTGTTAGAAAATTTCCTATTTATTCAAGTTTTTAAGGTATCTAATATTTTGATTCCTAATTTCCATGATCTAAATACTTTAAGAATTAGATGTTGGTTTGTTAATTGAAAGTGTGTAGATCTTGCATTATTATGGTGTTATATTATGATTATACATTCAAAGACATAAAATGGTCTTAAAATGACAATGACATAACTTGTCACAATTGTTTATGGGGCAATATACCGACCAACAAAAAGTCGTTATCGTAATAGGCCTTCAAAACAGACAGTTTTATGATTGATAAATTCAAAAAATAAATACATTTAATTTCTCTGAGATTTTCTAATATTCAGTTACAGTTCACAACACAGCTACCTGTACATGCAGTATTATACTGTAAATATAAATCTCTGCATTTAGCATCCCACTAGAAAAGTCACAGTTACTGCCTCTTTTTTTTTTTTTTACAAATACCTGTACTATTACTAACACATTTACTGTTTTACTTTTAGCCTGTGGATACAAATGCAGATTTCGTTAATGTAAGTTGTGCATTTTAATTACATCATGTTATTTTTATTATTATTTATTTATTTATTTTATTTTACATTCAAATATTTCAAGCTTCTTGGTTAAAGAAGCTTGATTGCTAGTAGGTAAAGAATAGTTCACCTATAATTGATATTCCCAATTAATTTCTCACCTCTGATTGAATGCCTTTGTTTGTTTGCCTATTTTGACTATAACAAAACATTTTTGCACGATATATATCGTGAATTTATATGCATAGATACAGTCGTAGTGCTTGACACATGCACACAGCAGTAGATGTACTAAAAAGGAAATAATTACAATCATGATGTTGATTGCTGATGTCAGTATATATATGTTAGAGGAATGTTTTGTTTTTCACCCAAAATGAACTATATTGCTTCAGAAGAGATTTATTACCCTACCGGACTCTTATATATTGTTCTGTTTTTTGTTTGTTTTTGTTATTTTCAGGTTCAATGGTGCGTGTTCTTCTAATGGCCGCCTTCCCACTGGAGGTTTTGATCCACAGCAATTTAAAAGGTGAACAGCTTTGAAAGTCAGTTCAAATGGTTAGCTAATAGTACTTTAAAAAGCCTACTTCTCTGTCACCAGTTGCTTTACCAAAAAGTACCCATAAAAGTATCTCTCAATAGCATATAATTGTAGTTCAAATGTTTAGTTGTACAAATATCAAATTTTTGGAAATCTAAAACTAGTCAAACACTCAAATGTTCATGCTTTTTATAGGAGGACAGAACAAAACGGACATCGGCGCAGAGTGAAGAACTGCCCTTGATAAGGACACTATGACAGCCATATATAGTAAGTGAAGACTTTCTGTGTATCTAAAATTGCATACAGCACAAGTAACTTACTTTGCAACCATTAAAATAGGTTGTAAAGTAAGTTACCAATACAAATAGGTGATGATGCATCGTAGTGGTTGGTCTCAGACAAAGAAGGTCAACAGATTTATGAATGCTGGAGGGTAAGGAGAGACGACCAAAAGGGGTGTTGGCATTACTGTAATGTGAACTGGATAGACTTCCCATCTAGGAAAAAAAGAGGTAAAATTATGCGTAAAATATATCTGTATTAATATCTGTATCTATATAAACAGAAATATCTGTTTGCTAAATGAAGCCAGCTAACATAAATCATATTTTTATTTTAACTCTGATAAAAGTAATAGAACTGTGACTTTTGTTTGTTACAGTGGCGGTAAGGAAGAGGTTTCCCAATGTGTCCAGAAGGGCTTTGAGGATTGCAGTGAAAGCTGGGGGAACTGAGACTGCTGGAAAAGGAAAAGAAATTACATTTTAAGTATGTTGACTTATGTTCATACAATCACACACACATATACATACACACACACACACACACACACACACATATATATATATATATATATATATATATATATATATATATATATACACACACACACATTATGTATATGTGTGTGTGTGTCTTTCTTTTAGAATGTTTAAGTATGTAATGAGAATAAACTTATAAAATGAATATTCCTTGCTTGATTGATATGCTATATGTATGTTTTAAACATCAAATAAAGATTTCTTTCAGCTGTTACATGTTTTCTTAGAAATATATGAAGGGTTAAATTTATATTTTTTTTTTTGAATGATTTTAAATAAGTTTAAATTGTATTTTGAAATATATTTTATTAATATATTTCAAAATATACAAAAAATGGCCAAAAAATATATGTGTTAAAATACATTTCAAAATATATAAATATATTTTAAAATGTATTTTAGGACATATATTATTTGGCCATTTTTTGTATATTTTGAAATATATTTCAAAATGTATTTTAAAATATTTTTTTTACCGTATGGGATACTAAAACATTTGACAGATTTTTGAGCACCGTGTACCACATAAAATCAGTTCAAGGTCAATAAGCACAAGCAGAATTCATACATAAGCCACACTTTTGAGGTAATGAAAGGATTTAAGTCTTATAGTCCGAAAAATATGGTACTGAAAAAGTTCTTGTGCTTAAAGTGCTTCACTGAGCTGAAATTAAACTTAAGGTATCTCAAGATATATAAAATAACAAGAAAGTCAAAATTTAAAGTGCCTCAAAGGCTTTGAGCTGAACATCTCAATATCTGAGCATCGTACCTTGGGCATGGGCATCTGAGAGGTTCCACCCTTGACTATCTCTAATTGGTTTAGACCACGATATGGGCATAGTGTGTGTCTGCTGTTGACCACACAGAGACTTTCAGAGTTGCTTCCATTTTTTTTTTTTTTTTTTTTTTTTTTTAACTTGAGCGGCTGGTTGTTAGTGATGTGTTGGTCGCGAACGAAATGGCTCTTATAGCCGGATCTTTGACATGAATGACGGGAGCCGGCTCCTTATCGCGAGGCTCTGTTTTTTTGTTGTTGTTTTTCCCCCCTTCCCTTTTCTCGCACTTTTTTCTGCTTCACTCCGCTTGCGAGCCTTGTGCTTTGCGCTGGGCAGAGGGGGGAGGGGCGGTAGTTACACTTAGTAGCACAGGAACAGAGCGAGAGGGAGAGAAAGAGAGCCAGGGACAACAACGTCACATTAGAAAGTTGCGTAAGATAAAGGATTCAGAAAGTTTATTCATGCAGGCCCATATGACAGAGAATGTGCATCTTCTTTTTGTTTTCATATTTTAATTTATATTTAATTGTGTTGTGGTTTGCAGTGTTTTACTTTAAATTTGTTTAAAAGGAAAAAGCCGAAAATCACACACACACACACAAACACACACACACACACACACACACACACACACACACACACACACACACACACACACGCCAAGTAACCATTCATTTTACAGTGGTCTAAAGAGCTTGGAAAGAAAAGCATCTGGACTTCTTTAAGTTGTTTGAAGACATTTCACCTCTCATCCAAAGGGCTTCTTCAGTTCTAGGGTCAAATGGTGGAGAATCCCAGATTTAAGCCATGTGGGAGTATCCCCCGGAGAGAGAGACAATGGACTCCCTGATGATCCTCTACATAATCACACGAGGCAAGATGTGAAAACAGGTGTAGGTCACAATCAGCCAAGGTTTTGGGTGAGTTCACTGTGAAACCTAGCCCACCTATCCCATGGAGCCACCTCCACAGTATTCTAATTTTTTGAAATCCTGTTTTGGTGGGTTTCATGAGCTGGAAGCCCAAATTTTGTACAAATAAGAAACCAAGTACTTGAAATCATTTAAGTTGTGGGCCCTGAATCTATAATCTACAGAAGTTTATTTATTTCCACAATTCCATTCAGAACATTAAACCTTTCCATGGCATTCTAATTTTTTTGGAAAGGGTCTGTATATTGCTGTTGTGAATTTAATAGGTCCTTAGTGTCTCTAAATAAATAAGGACTGTATGCAAAGATTCTACATATTTAAGTATTCTCATTGAGATATTTTTCTTCTTTACTAAACACAAAAACTGACAAAATCTTTTTCCACTTTCCAGGAATGAAATATTATCTATAAATGCCAAAATCTTTCTTTCAAGCTTTTTTATTTGTTTTTATTTCTGGTTTAACAAAAGAAAAAAAAAAGGAAAAAAAATTCACAGCATGTACCCAAGCGTCCTCTTTTTTCCAAGTCACACCCAAGTGCACTGACAGCTAACATGGAGACACGAAGAGACAGTTAAGTTGGATCAAATTAGTGAGCCAGTAAGCAGATGTGTGGTTGACTACCCTCTCAGCAATGGGTAGAGGTAGTCGCTGACACTTTGGTCTCCCAATTAGGTGTATTTAGAAGAGTAAACATGCAACTGGAGAGATAATGAGCCCACCACGGTTCTCTTTTCTGACCCGTCTCACTCTCCAAAAAGGAGAATGAATCAGTCTAATTTGGCAGTTAAATAAATATGAACTGCTGAAGTGTGACAGTACAGCCCGTGTGAACAGGCCAGGTCCTGTTATTGTTGTTTGGATGATTTTTCCCCTACGTTGTCTGCTTAATGTTGCATTCAAATAATTGTGTGGAATGTTTGACAGCAATAACAATGACTAACACGCATTTGAACTTGCTTAAATCCACATGAAGTCGAGCATTTTTCTGAAAGATTTGGTTGCTCACCAGCTATTGTCCACATGAATAGCTGAAGACTTAAAACTGCTTTATCGAGCATTGAAATGTCTGTTGAAACAGTGCTGTTGACTTTAACAATGTTTCTTTGTTCAAACAAAGTGCTGACCTTAAAATGTATTTAAAAAACATTCATTATATTCCTATGAAAGAACCATTTTTATAACATGCAAACTGCACTTAAGGCAAAATACACTGAAACAATGAACATGTTGGATTTAACGAATTCAATAGTAGACTTTGTTTCCAGACAGTTGCTTTGGCTGTAACTCAAACAGCTGAGTTACATTCACACAACTTATTCATATTCAATAAACCTGAGCATTGTGTTGATAAAATGTGACTGAAACATTAATGAAATAATTTGAGCGCTTGGAATATTTTAACCTTTCACAATTTTTTGACTTTATTCCAACACTATTCAAAAATGTCTACCCCAATAATACTTTGTCACTTAAATACTACATGCTATCTTCATACGACATGTTGGTATTATATTCTAGTACTAAATAAATAATTATCCAATAGAGGCCTTATAACAGATTATATTAGCCGTGTCCAAATTCATAGGTTGCATCCTCCTGAGGACCCGGCCTTTGCGGTCTACGTGAGCCGGGTCCTCCGAAGTACGCCGGAAGTGCGAGGCTGTGAAATTGGACGATCTAGCATTCAAATTTGCGTCACCAGCTTTCTCGGTGGAGTTTAATAAACTCTGCCATCTGCTCCTTGCTATCTAAAATATAACAGGACTCTGGAGTAAACTCTCGACCATCTCACACTTCTGTTTAATAAGTTTTCTGTTTGATGTTTATTCAGCTGTTTGAAAACTTTAATCTCAGCCAAACCGATTTACTCACGAACAAATAAAATGTTACTTATTGGCTTTTCAGTGTTTTAAGTTATCTAAGTGACTTATATATCATGCTTAACCTGAGTAGCGAAAGACCGCGGGGGGGTTTGAAAACAATGTGCTGGGAGTTTGCTGTTCTCACCGGCTCTAGTGACCTTTGACCTCCTGGTCAGCTATCGAGTTGGTGGGTAACAGACGCCTCCGAAAACATATGAACACTTTTGCAAATATTGTGATGTCTTGATAAACCGAGCAGATATTTGAAGTTTACACAGCTACATTCTTACCTGAAAATATGTTAAAGGTTAGTTTTAATATTAATCTTTCTGGGTCACAAAAGAAAGCAGCTGCTGCCATTGTTGGAAACTGGAATTGGCCGAGCTATAAATTCTGGGATAGGTTGGGCCACGAAGGATACACCCGACCCATCCTTCAAATCTGAGGAAAAGAATTACGCATTTGTCGGCTGCATTTGGAGGAGTCTATGAATTTGGACAGCCTTCGTCGCGTCGCTGTGACGTAATCGGCCTACAAATGCAGCCTCAGGAGGAGACGGCCTATGAATTTGGACACCCCTGTCAGGGTTTCTGGGTCGTTGACCTAGTATTTTCAGTTCATGTTCACTGTTTATCCTCTGTACGTTCCACTTCCTGTTTTGTGTTACGTTACTCTGTGTGCATTATGTTCTAGTTCTTATTCCATGCATCGTTAGTTCAATTGTGTTCAGCTGCTCACTCTCCTGTCACCTATCAGTCATTGTTCAGCCAGTGTATTTAACTCCTCAGTTCTCTCCTGGTCGGCGTCGCGTCATTAATGTTGTCACTGCTGTCTATGCCCCATGTTCAGATCAGTCAGCCGTTCATTCAGTTATTCAGTCAGTCAGCCATCTCCTGTTTTCGTCATTCGTCCCTCACAATAAACACCCTGCATCTTCACCGTGAGTCCTGCGTTTGAGTCCTTTTCTCCACATCCACTCAGCAACCCCTGACAACCCCCTTTGTTTTCTTCTAAGATGGTTGCCAGTATCCATGAACAGTAACATTTCAAAACAAAATCTCTAATTTCACTGTAGTGAAAGTAGGTAAAAAATTTAACTGATACCACTGCTCTGCTGAAATCTAAATCAGCAGTCAAGTAATGTCAGTTTTTCAGTGTTTTGTCGAATCAATCAGAGCATAAAAATTTGAGCTTTTCTTTTGAAAAATGTTACAGACAACCAGACAACATTCTGCTTAAGGCCTCTGATGTCAAGATTCATTTAAACAACAATTATAAACGAAACAATTTGATGTAATGTTAGTTACCAATAACATTCTATCAGCAAACACCTTCCTATTAACAGTACCCATTTAACTCAAATTACTAAAAAACAAAACAAAACAAAAAAAAAGACCACTTGCATGTCAAAACCTTCATTCAAGAGAAAAAAAAAACAGATACACAGTGACTGTCAAAGATTCCAGCACTGATCATATTGTGATAACTCAACATTCTATACTCCAACTGAATTAAACTGAAGCTGTCAGTTGTAGTTCCAGTTTCATGTGTGAAAGAAAATACAAACAAAAATTGAGAAATGCTGACATTCAGACAACTGGAACAGAGAGCAAAAGGGAAAAAAGAAGAAAAAAAAAGGGCCCTGCCCTCATGACAGTTACAGAGAGTATACAACAATGAACGCTGTGATTTGTTCCTGGAAGCCTCCAAAATGCAGGAGAACAAGTGTAAGATTTAAATGTCCTCTCACCTGGAGCTATCCACCTCACGTGCATAACAACAGTGAGCTTTCCTTACAGGAGCAGCTTTGTCTTTCAGTTTTGGGCTTCATTGGTGACGTATTTAGGGAAACAGGTGGGTCAGGGACAAGCACGCCCTATCTTGGCCAAAATCCAGGCCATACTGGACTTTCCTGCTCCTTGTACTAGGCGTGAGTACCACAGTTTTCTCGGCATGGTGGGCTACTACTGGGGTTTCTGTCGAAATTTCGCGGAAGTGTTCGCACCCCTTACTAGCGTGTTGAAACCTTTTCTGTGGTCCTCTGCGTGTCAGAGTGCGTTCCTGGCTGTTAAAACTCTCCTGTGCAGTGTGCCAGTACTGGCTGCCCCTGATTTTGCGCGCCCTTTTAAATTAGAGGTAGATGCCAGTGCAAGCGGAGCAGGTGCCGTATTGCTACAGGAAGATCAACATGGTGTGAATCACCCAATCGGCTATTTCTCAAAGAAATTCAATGTCCATCAGTGAAGGTACAGCACAAGTGAAAAAGAGACCCTTTCTCTGTTGTTTGCATTGCAGCATTTTGAGGTGTACATCGGTTCCAGTCCCTCACCTGTGATCGTTTATACCGACCACAATCCCCTAGTGTCCCTAATGCGAATGCAGAACTTGAATCAAAGGCTGATGAGATGGTCTCTCCTTGTGCAAGATTTCAACTTGGAAATATGCCATGAAAAGGGTACAGAGAATGTGTTAGCGGATGCCCTATCATGAAACTGTCAAAACATCTACAAAGGAGATGTTTTGATTTTGGGAAGGGGGGTGTTACGGCTGTGGCCATAAAGACTCTGTGTGGGCTGCTTTGTTTCTGTCTCTTTACTGTGTTTAAGACTCTCCGCAGGTCCCTCCCCTAATGAAGAGTAGCGAGCTGCTGATTGGACCTTGGAACACATGAATGTGTTCAAAAAGCCGCTCTGACAGCTGCCGAGAGAGAGAGAGAGAGAGAGAGAGAGAGAGACACGCGAGCGAGCAGTTTGACAGCAGACGGCCCTGGTTTCCAACTTAGACTTTTCTGTGTATCTGTGCGAGCGTGCTATGTGAGAGCTGCAAGTGGTGTATCAGATTAGTGCTTAGGCACACATAGGCTGTAGCGGAAAGGGTGAGCCGCCTTTTTCTTTTGAACAGTTTTCTCCTGTTTTCGGAGCCAGGGAGCGAGGGTTAGTATTGTCATTTGTTTGTTTTGTTTCTTTCTTAGGGTTTAGTTAGTTTCCTGGCGGGACTTAGCTCCAGGGTGAACCCAGGCCAAAATAATAAACAAAACCAACTATGCTTCCTGACCTTCAATAAAATCTCCTTTGTTTTACTCATAACTGGTTTTGGATGTTTGGCTTGGGAACCAGGGCGGGTACTTGTCTCTCTCTCCTCCAACCTTATGTGCGTCTTTACACGCCTAGACTAGGGGCGTAACAGTATTAATAAGGTGGCCTGTGTGCGTATGCATGTGCTGGATGATAAAAAAAAAATTATAATTACGTTACAAAAACTTTAAGAGAAAATACAACGTCCTGTTCTCACCACAACAACTTGAACACACAATCCATCACTGACTCAAGGTGAAATACGGAATAGAGTTTGTCTCTAAATCTGCAGCTAACTTAATGCTGCCGATGACATTAAATCTCACGAACACCACGGTGCAGTTAACACATAATGTAACTGAACAGTCAGTTGGCAAACCAATTCACACAGAAGTCCAAAATAGGTTAGGATCACCTCAGAGTTAATTTAAATGTGACATTACGGCTCCCGCTCCAAAATCAAATTCAAACTAAAAATTCTTTGACAACAGATAAAACAACGTGAGCAAATAAGCTAACGGCACTTATTTAGCGTTAACGTTACATGGTGACACTCCTGGCATTAAACTAAATTTGGCTGAGATTTGGAAAACATTCACTTAGAAAATCAAGATATACCGAAAAAAAAGCAGTGGCAGCGGCTCGACTTGACTGAGATGGCTGCCTTCCTCAACCCACGATCCAAAATGTGGAACACAAAATCACCTGTGGTATAGCGAGACTTAACATTGCTAAATTATTGACTTGCTTTCACTCAAACATGATAAACAAATTAATATACCCTCTCTGCATGTCATTGAGTTTCTGCACTATACAGTTACACTTAACTTTAAAACATGAGAAAATTGTGTTAGGAAAGACGCAAGATGCTGACAAAAATCCAAAAGATGGCCAGTCTCCTTTTTTCATCAGGTGTACATCAGTAATACTGACATTTTGAGGTGGATGCTGGACACACTAATTGTCATGGTCTGGTTGGGCACCTGCAGGTCTCAGACAGCGGCTCCTCCTCCTTTAGGCGGAGTCCGGTTGCCCCTCCCTGGCTGACCACCTGTGAGCAATCGTGCCAGCGGTATATCAGACCTGCGCTCTCAACCACTCATCGCCTGAGTATCTGCTATTCCCATCGATAGCACCCGGAGTGGAGATCTTGTTCCCCTCGCTCCCGTCCTCCTGGACCTGGGCCGCCAGCTGCTTACACAACGTGGCCTGCCGGCCCACCGCTCACCTGCCTGCCTCCCCACGCCTCGACCGCTTCCGGGTTTTCCGCTCCACCTGTCCCCTCCATCTGAAACCAAGTAAGGCAATTCAATTCAACTGCGGAGGATTATTGGTTGTCTGCTGGATCCCTCTGATCGTGATCTCCTCTTGTTCCAGTGCCCCCGGCCCCTACCTAGTCCTGTTTCTACCTCCCCGCTGTCCCCGCTGTTCAGCCGTCTCCTAGAGGTGTCTAGGTCGCCCTCATTATCACCGACGAATCCTACGCGCCACTAGTGTGGTGGCGTCGCTTTGTGTTTCACCTTTGTTTACCTGTGGGCGGAAATAAATCATTTGTTTTCTGTCACCTCGCTTCCGGGTTGGTTTCTGCGCCTGTGTCCATCCCTGTTCCCTCGTGCCGTTGAGCCGTGACACTAATTGTACAACATGGTCAATATACAGCCTTTATCAGTGTTGGGGAGTAATGGAATACATGAACCACTGTTACGTATTTCGAGGGCCGGTGTCCTGTGGGTTTTAGATCTCACCTTGGGTCAACACACCTGAATCACATGATTAGTTTGTTACCAGGCCTCTGGAGAAGTTCAGGACATGTTGAGGACCTAATTTAGCCATTTAAATCAGCTGTGTTGGTTCAAGGACACATCTAAAACCTGCAGGGACACCGGCCCTCGAGGCCTGGTGTTGCCCACCCCTGTGTTAGGCTATGCCCTCTATTTTTGGCAATTCCACACCGATGAAAACCCAAACAAAAGACACATACTGTCAGGGTTCCTGGGTCGGTGACCCAGTGTTTTCAGTTTTGTTCATGTTCAGTTTATTTTGCCACTTCAATGTTCTCACTTCCTGCTTTTCCTGTGTCAGCTTGTCTCGTGTCATTAGCCAGATTATGTTCAGCTGTGTACTCACCGGTCTCTCATCATCATCAGTCTATGTATTTAAGCCCTCTCTTCCCTTCAGCCCTTGTCGTGTCATTGATGTTCGTGTGATGTTATGTTGTCCTTTCCGTGTGTTCCCTCAGTTCAGTCAGCCATTCAGTTGTCCAGCCAGTCAGTGTCCGTTCACCCTCTATTCATCCACTCCTTATAATAAACCTTCACCTACCTGCGAGTCCTGCCTTTGGGTTCCTTCTTCCTTGCCTCCACGCAACGCCTGACACATACAGAAGCTGTAATGTCTGTCTCAATCCCGCGGCTCATGTCACCCCTACTTGTGACCCGTATAATGACGTGAAAAAATATTTAAAAGAAATTATTCACAAAAAAGATTTAATATGAAGGCAATAGGCAGAGTGTTACAGGCTTCGCCCTAAAGAATGTAACCTCATGGGCAGTGTAGTCCGTGCTGCAGGGAGAATGGACTGTCTTACTCGTTATGTGTCAGTGAGCGAGGGAGGGAGAAAAAGGAAACCTACGAGTTGTCACCGAGCAGAAACGGGAGCTGGAAGCATGTAAATATAATAATAACCACTGCAACCAAAAAGAGAGCCTGACGAGCCCAGCTGTAAGTAAGCTATTAAGACTCGACTATACGCTGTGTTTGTGTTTTTCTCCGAAACAATAAGTTCTGTTGGAGCAGCCTTTCAACATTTCTCTGTCTCTCGCTAGCAAAATTGACCCAGACAACAAAGTAAAGCTAGTTTAAAGCTACAAGCCCGACACGAACCCGACGTATTAGCCAGAGGTCCCTTTACTACGGTTCAGAGCCGCGGACCTGTTTTACAGTGGCTTACAAAAGTATTTGGCCTCCTTGAACTTTGTCACATTTTGTCACATTACAGCCAAAAACATGAATCAGTTTTATTGGAATTCCACGTGAAAGACCAACACAAAGTGGTGCACACGTGAGAAGTGGAACAAAAATCATACATGATTCCAAACATTTTTTACAAATAAATAATTAAAAAGTGGGGTGTGCGTAATTATTCAGCCCCCTGAATCAATACTTTACTTTTAAAAGTAACCTTCCCAACACTGGCCTTCATATAGTTAAGTTTTCTTTCCTAATTATGTTTAGGTAGCTTAGCGATTTTTATTTTTTTTTCTTCAATTAAAAATGAAAGTGACGCCACAGTGTCACAGCTTTAAAGGCATGGTTAGGGTGGATCATGGGCTCACACAGAGGATTCAAATCTGTGTTAATGTCAAGCAAGTTTATTTTAGGGGTTGCCAATACACAATAATACACATAATCTCTGTCTTAAGCAAATTTTATGAGATCAGAAGTAGATTTTATATGTCTATTGTCATGTTGCTTAGCAACCACCTAGCAACGGGCTAAAATGACATCTGGCACCTACATTGCTGAGGGCATCCTATCGTTTTAATTCCATGAGATGTTATTCATAGCCACAGCAAAATTATACTTGTCATATTACAGGATCATGTTGCTCAACAACCACCTTTCTCGTGAGGCTCTGCAAGGCCTTTAAAACAGCAACCTTTAAGTGCTGCAGTCCTGTCAAACTCCCCTCCCACTGCTCCCTTCATATGCTAAAATATGAATTAACTTCTGAAAGAATGCTGTGCAAGCAATGCCTAATTATCTGTCCGCATAATTAGACAATTTACTAAGTAATTAGCACCCAATTAGCAAAACCTTCCTTGCATTCTCAGACTCATTTACTTTTCATTCCAATTACCTGTCCAGACTGTCAAGGAATCGTTTTTTCGGTTGCACTACAATCAAATGTAAAAAGACTTTAAAAGGTACTTAAATTTGTTTATGTTGCAAATGAAGAAATCAATTAATTGTTCTAAGCATGCACGATTACAATATTAACTTTAGTTAATCATCTTGTATTTTCAAGATTTGTTTTCAAAATAGTCCTTGGAAATTTTCAAATCACCTGCCAAAACTGCAAAAATAATAATTCAGCTTAATCTGTCTGCTTTTCATCTAAGGTAAGAGTATATGGTAAAAAAAGGAAAACATAAATAAATAAAAACACAGCAGTTGGCTTCCATCACAACTTTGAACAAATAGTTAGGCATTCATTACTTTCTTTTGTGTGAATGGCTCAAAGGCTGTTTTTATATGGTGGTATTAAAGTAATGGCTTTACATTCTGTCTAAAGAGGAAGAGAATCTCTTCCTACAGTTGATAGGTAGCACAGGAATGTTTGAACCATAATCTTATTTTTCCGTACTGTTGCTTAAATACTGATTCTGAACTTATTCCTTCATCCATTTGGATTTGTCAATTCCAAGTACTCAAAACTCAAGTGGGGTAGACTGTTTAAAAAAAATAAAGTAAAAATGGTCACATTCAAGAGGTTTCTTCTGGCATTTCAAAGTATGACGGAGCATAAGCAGGGATGAAACTAAATAAGTTCAAGTTCAAATTTTATTCACCACATGCAGTGACAGGTTGCCCTGCAGTGGAATGAATCCGCCCCCCGACCTCACACACACAACACAGCCATCACATGGGGATACAAGTCAGAGAACGGTTGCATTACAGTATAACACTGAAATGTACACTACAATGGGAAAGTACAAGAGGAAAAAAAGAGACCTCTGCTCATGCTGGGCTACAGGAGGACAGCATGAGAACAGGAAACAAAAAAAAACTCCTCTGCACAGAAAGCACATAAATGTCCACAGTACAATATTATAGAGCACGTGACCAGCAACAGGGTTGGGTAGGGGATAAGGAGTAATCCCAGGCAACACAGCAGCCATCCTGCCACTGCGCCGACTCTCCAGCGCGGGCCCGGACCCGCCTCATGTTCCCAGGAGGCAACAAGCATTGAAGGCGTTGGAAGGGGAGGGGGGGGCGTGTGAATGCTTATCAGTGTAAGTGTATGTGTGTGCATGTCCATAGTTCAGCTGAGACAGTGTCCTTCACCCTATCAGGCTAAGTAAACAGTCTGCTAGCCAACCCAGGTGGCCTTGCATGGGAAGGAAAGAATAGTCATCACACAGTCGTTATCAGGGAGTTTTTGTTCGGCTCCAGCCTTGGGCCATGCAGCTGGCGCCATGGTGTCCACATGTTGATGTCGTTGATTTAAATAATGAAGTCTTGGTAAGAAAGCAGTAACAAGTTAAACAACTAACAACAAAATCACTCATACAATTTGAAATGAAAACTGTCTGGTTCTTTGGTAGATTAATAAGTTGGACTGAAAGACTGCTGCCACGCCACCTTCTCAGCCTGTGCTTTGAGTGTTCTGACAGATTGTTCTATAGAAACCTGGCTAAATCAGGATGAATATGTTGACAGAGTAAATTAATATGTTGATCAATGATTAAATTATTTAATAACAGGGACTTAGTGAAATGTGCATTATTAAACACTAGTCAATATTTTACTCATTGTTATTGTTGAGGGTGCTATATTCTTGTTTATTTGGAGTTTTGGGGGATGAAAGGAGAACAGAGGCTGCAGAGAGGTGTCTAAGACTGCAGCTCTGCTTTCTAGTACCAACTCTGGATCGTCATGTTGAACAGAAAACAAAAGCAGTGCACAGTAAACACCGGAGCCCAAGAAAACAGCCCAAACACAGTGCGGTTCAGGGGGCTGACCATGCGGACGGCAACGGCGGCGGGGGAGCAGTTCAGCGGGCCGACCGCGCGGAAGGCAATGGTGAATCGAACAATGAATAGCAGACTGGGCTAAAGGCAACGTAGGAGGCTGGAGTGAAAGCTGAGGTGAGAATGGAGCTAGCGGGGACAGAGGAGATGGAGCTTCAGGAGGCTGGGCAGCTAACTGAGCTTCAGGCTGGGCAGTTTTTGGAAAAACAGTCTCTGAATTAATAGTCTCTGACTGAACACCCTTTGAGCTAGCAGACACGGAGTTAATTAGTCCAGGCTCAAACAGAACAGAATTACCACAGTTCTTTGCATTGTTATGGCTAGGGGGAGCATGAGAAGAACAGTCTTTTAGGTTGCCTAAATGGAAAATATTGGTCTCAGAGGAAACAGTCTTTTTCTTCTCAGCCACAACATAAGCAGACCTTGGGCCTTCAGACCCAGTAAACCCCCTTCCTTCTCTCCCCATCTCCAGCTGCCTCCCTCTTCCCGCTCCACCACAACCACCCACACATGCAGGGCCTTGGAGTAGGGGTATGTCACCAGGGTGCAGAGGAGGCTACCCCCCCTCTGTCCCCTTCTGGCTGCCTCTGCATCAATTTTATCCCACAACTTAGACATTCACATTACTCACACTCTCATTACACATACATATAGGCTCTTGGGGGTGGGCACGATACACGGAGTCCAAATTACCATCAGGGTGTACACCTCACCCCTGGCGTCATTGCCCACCTCTCAATTTTAAATACACGTAGACATTGAGGGCTAGCAGGAGGGACTATGAGTTTACCTGCTGCTCTCTGGCAGGTAGCTCCATGCCCTCCTGGGTTTTAATTGCACCTTAGAACACACATGCATCAACACTACAATGAGCGGGTGGAGGGAGGTTTGGAGTCTTCTCTCACCCCCATTCTCTGCGGCCTGCTGGATTGGGGGGGCTAGGAGGAGTTGGCCGTCCGACTGCGGTCTGCAGTGTGGGGCCTCCCTGCTGCTGCGGAGTCGGGGCGGTCTGCCTCTCCCCACCGCAGGGAAAAGGGTAACACCACCTGGGTCTGGGTGCAGTTCCCCCCTCAAGGGGCAAGGGTACCTAGACCCGGTTCGTAGAGTACAGAGACACAGAGAGCCATGAAGGGCAAGGGATCAAAACTAGAAACCATAGAATAACTCACACAAGTACAATAATACAAAAATCACAAAGAACTAAAAACGCTGGGTCAGGGGACCCAGGACCCTGACACAGAAGGGAAATTTGAAGTGTCACCTGAACTTCACTGACATGGCTCTATAGAGGAGTCTGGAAATAACAGGGCACACCCATGAAAGGTGCTAAAGTAGGTAAAAGAAAAACATTTTGTTTGGCTATCTATTGGGGTGGATGAGATCCATCTTGACTCCTTTAAGGTTCAGCATGTCTTGTTTGACATCCCTTATATGGGAGTCAATGTCCACTGTCCCTCCTTAAAAACATCACTGGAAAACACATCCATTAGTCTAACATTAGATTCTGGAAAACCACTATGGTTTCTATCATGAGTAATTGAGGCATGTTGTTGTGTTTCATTTACCATTTACAACGTGAGATAGAGTGGAGGTAGAGAGCATTAGCCAACTTCAATAATGAATGAGAGGCAAAGGGAGAAATACCATTAGTAATAAAGTTTCAGTAGGAATTCAAAATAGAATCCGAGACAGGGCTAAGTAGTACTTGTGTCACGGGTGTATGCTAGAAGGGAACCCCTTCTAAAGCAGGAAGAGCAGAAGGGGATGATCTTGGGAACAGAAAGACATGTAAAACCTGGGTAAAATAGTCAATAAAAATAAAATACACTTTATTTAGAGCATAAAAATGTACCCTGATCAGGGAAGAGAAAAAAACAAAAACAAAAAAAACCCCCATAAAACTTGGCACAATAAAAGTCCAATGGTCCTCAGTCCACAAGCAAAAGTCAAATAGTCACCCTTCTCAATGTACCGGGGCGTCTTTATGTATTTTAACAAAACGGGACTTACCCCCAAACTCCACCTGGACCTTAAGCGTTTCGCTGGCATCTTGCTACCACCGTGGAATAGTCTGCCATCCACTGACTAAAGGCCCTCTCTCCTTCTCCTGCGGTCGCACCCTGCTGCCAATTGCCGCTCCATGGCTCGCGCTGCCCTAGGCAGCGTCCTTGCACACACCGACTTCCTGTTGCTGCGCCTGCTGCCACACTGCTCCATGGCTCTCTCCTTGTTCTTCCTTAGATCCGGCTGCATGCCCTTTTCCCACCGGCCAGGCCCTCTTGTTGGCCTCTCCCTGCCAACGAGGCCTGATTGACAGCTGTCCCCTGTGCCCTCCAGGTGTATATACTTAGTGAAAGCAGGGGGCGGAGTCTCTCCGGAAGAAGTTCCAATAAATACAATAAAAGCATGCAACACACACAAAAAAAAATACACTCATCGTTAAAACAGAACAAAGCATGCAAAACTAGATAAGAAATCCTTCTTCCTCAGATGACACTTGAAAACAAATCCAAAAGAATGAATCATGAGTACAAAAAACTCTAAACTACTGGTCAAAGACTCAGGACCACGACACATACTGAGAGGACTAAAGACAGTGTGGCACAAAAAGGGTGGAAAAGAGATGAAATTCTGGACTGAAGTTTAAGACAAACAGAGATGTCAGAATGAAATAATAAATGATTAATACAACACAGGAGAGGCTAACACAAGGATGAAAACTGCCAAAACTGGTAAAACTGACAGCAATAGGCAAGGACCAGTGATTATGACATCATCAACTTCATGACTTAGTTATTTCAACTGTTTGGGTCTACTATCTACACATGAGTAATTTACAAATTAGCATATATCTCTTTAAGGTAATCTTGTGACATCTCATTTAAAAGCCCACTCCTCTCTGACACCAGTGATCAAAAACACACCTGCTTGTTATTTTATTGCAGGCAATATGAAAACTCTGAAATAAGAACCCATCGTGACTCAAGTCCCAATCGGTGTGTAAGTGGCGTAGTCTCCAATTACACATATGAAGTCTTGTCACAATGCTGCAGACAAACACACACACACACACACTGAAAAATGGGCAAGTGCTTACACGCAAACCACTGACTGGAGGTTAATGAAGCCTGTCGGCACCTTGATCTATCCCACATATAGCTGCTGCTGCTGATGTGATACTTCACCCTTACTGTGTCACACAGTGACATTCATCTAGTAATTAGTCTGCGCTGACATGCTGCACACATGTGCCCACATACACTGATGCATACACACACAGCTCTGCTGCTATGTATCAATCAAGACATCTAACAGCTGGGTAATTGGATACTATGTGAGGAAAAATGTACTTGTCATTACAGAAGAAGAAAGAGGAGATGGAGGAGTGAAGCTACATCAAAGGTCTTAAAAGTACAAAGCTTGGTGTGTAAGTGTTTTATAGGCATTCCTGTGCATTACATGCTGTGTGTTTTTCAGAAGATCAGTTCCAATTAACACTAACCCCCCCAATCTGATGACTGTCCCTACTTCAAAAAGCAAAATCTTCATATTTACCTGAGTAATCACACTTGTGCAGTTCACACTTTGTGTGTTTGCAGTATTGTTCAACAGTCATTAAACTCTGACTTTAAATTTGTGTCACAGGAAACTATATTTAGATAGCAAAAGAAATAGTTTTTTAAAAGTCCAACCAAAAAACTCACAAAACTTTTCTCTAGAAAACTAGTGTGTGACAAGGGTGTGGGAGATTGATATGATAAAAATTTAGATTTATTTTTTAACAACAACTTTAACAAAACTTGGTTTGTTATAGCTGAGTAGCCGGTGTGTTGTAATGTGGACCCAAAAGCAGAACACACAAGAGGCAAAACTGATTCTAAAAAGCGACCCTTTGTTGCGGCCGATGTAACACATGAAAATAAGTGATAACATTAACTGAATGAGAACTAACAAACCCTACACTGGGAGACAATAAGACGTGAAACCTGATAATCCTGTTGACATGAACTGTGGCGCTGTGAGGAGATAAACAGATGACTCAACAATGAAAAGTGAGACAGAGGGCTTAAATACACAGATGGTTAATGAGGGAAGTGGAAACACACGCGGAACAGCTGTCACAAATGAACATGACGCCAGAGAGGAAGCAAAACTAAACACACTGAACATCAAACACAAGACTGTCAAAATAAAAAAGGAAATTAAATGAGACATATACTGTGACAGCACAAGCTCGACAATAGGACAAGAAACACGTACCAGGCTGGGGAGACGGGATGGAACACAGGGAGAGGATGATGGGAACAGGTAACTGGGACAAGGCACGGGCAGAGGAGAAGACAGACTTACACGGGAAACAGGAAATGACACGTAAACAAGGAAACACGGATGATAACATTAACAAGTCTAAAACCTAACTAAGACAGAAAAATGTTCTGTTCTAGCGTTTACTATTACTAATACATCAAACAAAAACAAAAATACAAAATAAACTCAAAATGCATGGGTCACTGCAGCACCAGCACCCTGGCATGGTTAGATTTAAAAAAAAGTAATGGTTAAAGTCAAAATTAGAGAACCATCAGTCTAAGATTCTGATGTAAAAAGTTGGTTTGGGTGTCATGACAACAGGGCAGCAGGGTCCAACAGGGTCTGTGTTGAATATGCATCAGTACCCAGGCAGGATAACTAACACAGCATACAGCAGCAAATGGTCAGCAGTTTGGAGGAATTAAACAACTGCAGCAACATATGTTTAGAGATTTTATGTGGTTTCTGACTAACTACAAACAAACTAACTACAAACTTTGCCCGAAGTGCTAGGTTAGCTAAGGTGCCTGAAAAACTGAGATGGCAGTTTCCCATTCAATGCTTTTCTCTGTCACCCTTACTAGGAAAGTTTTTTTGTGCTATCTATTCGCATGGTTTTCCATTATGTAATCAGTGCTCTGGTTTTTGATCTCCAGTGGATTTCATATTAGCCAAAAGTCTGCTTTGTCTTGCTAACGACTTTGGCCAACATGTGTGATGTAGAGAAGATGGAGTTTGAAAAAAGTTGTTAATAATTCCTTCAACACAATAACAAGGAACAATGACAATGATGTCTGCTCTAATAAAACAAGAAGTTGTCCAGGTTCAGGCCTATCAGCACTTTCAGATTAGCATCTATGAGAATGACTGAATCTGAGAAGCTTAGCCATCTTTTAACACTCCTGCTGTAGATATTGACAACTAACCATGTTGTTCACTATTCAAGCCCTTTAATTTAGCTTGGTGTGTTTTTGTTTGTTTAATTGGGGTTTTTTTTGTAATTGATATATTTTGATTTACATGGGAAAAATCTAAATTTAGTCCTGTGTTTATGTAGCATTTCAAAAAAAAAAAAAGTTAATTCATTAAAAAAAAAAACTTTTATATAGTACGTATAAACATAAGCAGTAGTGTTTTTAATCCGTGGAACACTGGAGAACATTTTTCTGCACAATTATTTTTATTTTTGATATCTAATGCATAGTTTTCCAGTAAAACAGTGATATGTCTAATGATGTACTTTCATAGTGTGTTATGGCTTCCTTTCCTAAAAGAGTGACTTGAACACCACTTGTCTTTTTCAACTAATAGTAAATAATCATATAGTAGGTATTTATTAAAAGTATTTAAACGATTTATTTATTAATTAAAGTAGCAGTATTTTATACTAATATTTTAGCAGTTCTTGTCCCGGGAAGGAATGCAGACAGGCAGCACAAATAGCATGCTTTATACTAATCTCATGTATCTTGTTAAATAGCTGAGGAAGAATTGTTTTTGTTTGTGAATGTGTCAGTGGTGGGGAGTGGGGTTATCGTCTCTGCTTGCCTTTCTGTAAAATTCATGCCACAGATAGATGGAGGGGGAGCCAACATATGACATTGCAGGGCTGAAATTTGTGAAAAAGTGCAAAGAAATTAATTTTGTACTTAAAGTACAAAAGTTAGTCCAAAGTCAAAATATTAGTGTTTTGTTTTCAGAAGAGATTTCCTCCTTTTCCAAACTTTTAGCATCATTATTTGATAGACAGTTCATAGTCTCAGTGGCAAAAGTCAACCAGTCTAATGTCCAACTTTTAAAGTCCAACTTTGGGTGTTTGTGCAATTCGATGGAGAAATCTTCAATACAGATTTTTTTAAAAAGAGGATGGGACATGTATCTGATGAAAACAAGTCATATCATATAAGAACCAGGCTGACCTTCTCGCTGTGGGTTCTGTCTGTGTTAAAAAACTTTTCTATTATCTTGATTTTTAACAAGGTTTGATCTTGACACTGCTTGTATTTTCTTTGCCAGACAACCTGCTGATTTTTAGGTTGGTGTGATTAGCTGGAGTGATGCTCAGTTGGTTGCTGGTTACTTCAATTGTCTAGATTTAAAACGTTCTGTCAACCACGCACTGCTGCTATCACCATTTTTGGCTAAAACATAAGGCACTCCATAAATGTCTGAGACAGACAAAGAGGAAAGCTAAACAACCAAAGGAAAAAATTGAATTTTTCACATGGTACAGAAGGTTCTTTGCTATTTGCACACACAGGATATTAAAAGAGAATCAGAGAAGGGCCTCTGGAGTGTAAGGAGAGATGAAATGTGTGTTTATGAGTGTGTGTGGTGTCAGGGCATGCTGTCTTACTGCTGTTGACATTAAGAACTTCCCCTTTATTTAGTATTTAGTATTTAGTATTTATTTATTTATTGTCATTGTCAAGAACAATGAAATTGCGTTTGGGGCTTCCATACAACCCCAAAAAAAGAAGAAAATAATAAATACCCCTTAAAACCCAAGTGTACATATTTAACCCAGTGTGACTCCAATGCAATAAGACAATCCTTAGCAATAATGTTCGTAGAAATTCAGACAAAGACCTGAGAAACATGACAAAATACAACAATGCAACCCATTCAATATTATTGTACTGTGAGATATGATATCAGATATGATAGTTATCTATTTAAGAAAGAGGGGGGGGGGGCAGGAGGGGGAAGAGAATAAAGATATGATGCACCAATGCAGACCAGTTCATTGCTATTAAGAAGTTGGATATGGTTATTGTCCGTGAGAGGGGGGCAGAGAGTTCAGGAGCCTCACAGCCTGTGGATACAGGCTGTTGGCCAGTCTGGATGTTCTGGCCTGTATAGACCTGTACCTTCTCCCTGAGGGCAGCAGATGGAAAAGGTGGCACGCAGGGTGATGTTGGTCCCGCAGGATACTGTGCACCCTCCTCAGACAGCGAGTGGGGAAGATATTACTGATCTCTGGCAGACTTGTTCCAATAATTCTGCCAGCTTCTTTCACCACCCGCTGGAGTGCTTGCTGATCGGCCTTGGTGCAGCTGGGGAACCACACTAGAAATCCATACGTCAGAACGCTGCTGATGGCACAGTTGTAGAAGTTCAACATCAGAGATCTGGGAATGTGTGCGCTCCGCAGTCTCCTCAGGTAGTAGAGGCGCTGTTGGGCCTTCCGTACAACTGAGGTGATATGGTTGCCCCAGGACAGGTCCTCGGTCACAGTTACCCCCAAGAATTTAAAACTGCTCACCCTCTCCACCGCCTCACTGCCAATGAAGAGAGGCAGATGGTTGTTATGACCCCTCTTCCGGAAATCTACAATGATCTCCTTGGTCTTTTTGGTGTTTAAGACCAAGTTATTGTCGTGGCACCATGACTCTAGTTGTTGCACCTCTGTCCTATAGTTTGTCTCATCATTGTTGGATATAAGTCCGAGCACTGTAGTGTCATCTGCAAACGTAACAATGAGATTGGACGCGCAGGAGGAAATACAGTCATGGGTGAAGAGAGTGTATAGCAGAGGGCTCAGAACACACCCCTGAGGGGCACCGGTGTTGACCACAAGGGTGGAAGAGGTGTTCTTACCCACTCTGACACTCTGTCTACGGTTAGTGAGGAAGTCCACAATCCAGTTGCACAGAGAGGAGTTAAGTCCCAGTTGGTCTCCACCCTGTGAGACAATAGCTGCAACAGGATAATAGACAGGTATCTACTAACTACAAGAACAAGAGAACGGCTTCGAGTAAGGTAGGGAGCAAGGTGAAGAATATATGTGCAAGTTTTTAGGCTTGGTAGGCAAAGTTCACATTAAGAAAGATAGTCTGATGCCATGTGGAGTGGAAGAGAGAAACTGAGTGATTCATCTGGGCCAGCTTTAATAGCCTGGTAGACACAGGTGAGCTTTATTGGCTGACAATCCTCCCATGTCAACCAATCAGTTGACAGTTGACAACCAAAGAGAATAGAACAGAAAGGAGGCCTGGGAATACAGGGAGTGCAGAATTATTAGGCAAATGAGTATTTTGTCTTCATGCATGTTGTCTTACTCCAAGCTGTATAGGCTTGAAAGCCTACTACCAATTAAGCATATTAGGTGATGTGCATCTCTGTAATGAGAAGGGGTGTGGTCTAATGACATCAACACCCTATATCAGGTGTGCATAATTATTAGGCAAGGTCCTTTCCTTTGGCAAAATGGGTCAAAAGAAGGACTTGACAGGCTCAGAAAAGTCAAAAATAGTGAGATATCTTGCAGAGGGATGCAGCAGTCTCAAAATTGCAAAGCTTCTGAAGCGTTTCATTCAAAATAGTCAACAGGGTCGCAAGAAGCGTGTGGAAAAACCAAGGCGCAAAATAACTGCCCATGAACTGAGAAAAGTCAAGCGTGCAGCTGCCAAGATGCCACTTGCCACCATTTTGGCCATATTTCAGAGCTGCAACATCACTGGAGTGCCCAAAAGCACAAGGTGTGCAATACTCAGAGACATGGCCATGGTAAGAAAGGCTGAAAGACGACCACCACTGAACAAGACACACAAGCTGAAACGTCAAGACTGGGCCAAGAAATATCTCAAGACTGATTTTTCTAAGGTTTTATGGACTGATGAAATGAGAGTGGGTCTTGATGGGCCAGATGGATGGGCCCGTGGCTGGATTGGTAAAGGGCAGAGAGCTCCAGTCCGACTCAGACGCCAGCAAGGTGGAGGTGGAGTACTGGTTTGGGCTGGTATCATCAAAGATGAGCTTGTGGGGCCTTTTCGGGTTGAGGATGGAGTCAAGCTCAACTCCCAGTCCTACTGCCAGTTTCTGGAAGACACCTTCTTCAAGCAGTGGTACAGGAAGAAGTCTGCATCCTTCAAGAAAAACATGATTTCCATGCAGGACAATGCTCCATCACACGCGTCCAAGTACTCCACAGCGTGGCTGGCAAGAAAGGGTATAAAAGAAGAAAACTAATGACATGGCCACCTTGTTCACCTGATCTGAACCCCATTGAGAACCTGTGGTCCATCATCAAATGTGAGATTTACAAGGAGGGAAAACAGTACACCTCTCTGAACAGTGTCTGGGAGGCTGTGGTTGCTGCTGCACGCAATGTTGATGGTGAACAGATCAAAACACTGACAGAATCCATGGATGGCAGGCTTTTGAGTGTCCTTGCAAAGAAAGGTGGCTATATTGGTCACTGATTTGTTTTTGTTTTGTTTTTGAATGTCAGAAATGTATATTTGTGAATGTGGAGATGTTATATTGGTTTCACTGGTAAAAATAAATAATTGAAATGGGTATATATTTGTTTTTTGTTAAGTTGCCTAATAATTATGCACAGTAATAGTCACCTGCACACACAGATATCCCCCTAAAATAGCTAAAACTAAAAACAAACTAAAAACTACTTCCAAAAACATTCAGCTTGAATATTAATGAGTTTTTTTGGGTTCATTGAGAACATGGTTGTTGTTCAATAATAAAATTATTCCTCAAAAATACAACTTGCCTAATAATTCTGCACTCCCTGTAGAAAAAGGTGGGAAATATGGAATGCACTGGGTATACAATACTCATATTCAAATTAAGATTGAGAGGAGGAGGGAGGGAAAAGAGGCAAATTAGAAAACTTCTTAAATCCGTTAAGTTCAGTTTTAAACAGCTTACATATTTGTACATGGGACAACACATAATACATACACTATATACTGTACTATATTGTACTATATACTCTATGTATAATAAGTTCAATGTACTTGAAACTAAGGCAATAAGTTGCAAAATGGGATGGGGATGGCCCAGCCTGGGGATGTAGCCACCAGGGCATCCCACACACTCCTCAGACATAGGGCCACGGACCATGACACTTTCAAGTAGGAATGTGGTCTGAAGATTGGGAGCCAGACATCACCACACCCTCTGACTTCAAAAATCTTAGCTCGTACTTTTCTTCTTAGTCTGAGTTTTTGAATTATGAAGTTCTCAGTAGAGCAGTCCTGCAGTTGGGTCCCGCACTTCCTGCCACAAGGCTAGACCTGGCATCATCTCCTCTTTGCCAAAGCTCCTGTGAGGCCTTGTAAACTGCCAAGTAACGACTCACAACCTTGGCCAGTCGCTTGAAGAGGTACACCAGAGAGACAGAAGGCAGGAGAATAAACCAGGTAGATCCACAAGTGCGAGATCTACCAAGGAGATGCTCTGTCCCCACTGCTGTTCTACATAGGCCTGAACCCCCTCAGTGAGATCATTAACAGGACAGGCTACAGATACCGGCTACGGAATGGAGCAGTTGTCAGCAACCTCCTGTACATGGATGACATCAAGCTATATGACAAGAGTGAACAAGACATCAATTCACTGATCCACACCACCAGGATATACAGCAATGACATCGGAATGTCGTTCGGACTGGAGAAGTGTAGTTGGATGATAACAAAAAGAGGGAAGGTAGTCAGAACTGAGGGGATTGAACTACCAGAAGGCAACACTGCAGACATAGAGGACAGCTACAAGTAACTGGGGATCCCACAGGCAAATGGGAACCATGAAGAGGCCGCTAGGAAAGCTGCAACCACCAAGTACCTGCAGAGGGTCAGGCAAGTCCTGAGGGGTCAGCTGAACGGTAAGAACAAGATCCGGGCTATCAACACCTCCCACCACCTCAAAAACTCTCAAATGACATCCTGTACTTGTGTACAACTTAGCTTAGAGAATAACTTCACAAGGCAACTATTTAAACACAAGGGTGCTACCAGTGTGTGAATGGGTGGATGACTGGATATGTAAAGCGCTTTGGGGTCCCTAGGGACTAGTAAAGCGCTATATAAATACAGGCCATTTACCATTTAACACCTACGCCCTGCCCGTGATCTGGTATCCTGTTGGGATAATAAGCTGGCAAAAGGAGGAGATAGAAGCCACTGACATCAAGACAAGAAAGCTCCTGACCATGCATGGAGGGTTTCACTCCAAGTCCAGCACCCTAAGGCTGTACGCTAAGCGGACGGAAGGAGACCGGGGACTGGTGAGTGTCAGCACCATGGTCCAATATGAGACAATGAACATCCACGGATACACCAAGAAGATGGCCCCAACTGACCATGTGCTCGGTGAATACCTCAGGCAGCAGAAACCCAAGAGTGAGGAGGAACTGTCATGGAAGGACAGGCCCCCTACACGCCCCAAGATATATATATATATATATATATATATATATATATATATATATATATATATATATAGATATATATATATATATATATATATATATATAGATATATATATATATATATATATATACACAGACGAGACAAGGGAAGCAAAACTAGACACACTAACATGAGACACAGACTTTCAAAGTAAAACAGGAAACATGAGGGCAGAAGAACAAAACCTAAGAACTAAACTCTTAACTAGAATTAAACTGAAACATAGGATAATAATAATCAAAACAGCACAACTAGAGAATTAGAACATAAACCATAATACAGAATAATACCAAAACACAAGAAACTGAAAATGCTGGGTCGAAATGACCAAGAACCGTGACAGGTCGGGAACGTCTTCTGTCTCCTGAACAGGAGACTGTAATCATCAACAGAAATAATCTGAGAATGAAACGGGTCTACAGGGTGCCATTTGAACACAATTCAGAAAGAGTCAAAGAATTGTGATACAACTATGTGCAAGCAAGTCCCATACAATCCCACAATTGATGCATACTCTAAACACTGTATAAATGACAGTGTACAGATTTCAGTACTGTACAGTAATCATACTCTGATTGTGCTTCACATTAGTGACCACTCTAAATCTGTATTACGTATCATGTGTGTTTCATAGATTCAGGAGAGGTGGCTACAGTGGAGCACCAGTTCATCTTCATTGATGAGGTTGGATTCAACTTAAAAAAAAAAGAAAAAAAAAGAAAAAGGAAGGCGAGGAAGGAATGCCACTGGCCAGCATGCCATTGATGAAGTCCCTGGCCAGTGTCGTGGCCATCATAATGTGTGCAGCAATTTCCAACCATGGTGTCATCCATCACCATGCAACCCTTGGCCGCTACCACACTGCCCATCTGATCACATTTCTGGACATCCTACATCCTACACATGGCCCAGAGCAGCTCAGGTTTGTTGTCATTTGGGACAACATAAGTTTCCACCGGGCTGCTCTGGTTTGTGATTGGTTCACTGCCCACCTTTGCTTCTATCTGTCTTATTAGATGTTCTTTTTAGGTTAATTTTACGCTCAGCAAAGCTGTTCTCCAATGTTGATGAAGGGGACCGGTCCTTATAATCCCTATGCACTCGCTCCCAATCCCGTCTCTGTTTTGGGAGGTGTGGGGTGGGAGGTGTGTAAAAAAATTTCAGACTTGCACGTCGCCAAATTGACCTGGAGAGGTGCAAGTGAATTATTTTTCACGGTTTCTGATGTTGGGACAATAGTGGCGAGGGTCCGATTACAGATCCCTTTTTCCAGTCTATTCGTATGAGGTTGTTGTTATGGCCCTGGGCATAATGTGTTTTGGTGGCTGTTTCTTGTTCTGTGTCTTTAAGTCTTTGCAGGTCCCTGATTGGACTAGCTGACGGCTGCTGATTGGTCTCCCTATTCATGCGGTTGCTTTCAAAATCCCTCAACAGCAGTTTTCCCGGGGCAGCAACTGACAGCAGCAGCAGACCTGACCCTGGCCTCAAACTCTGTGATATTTGTGATTCTCGTGACCTATTGAGCTTGTATATAGTGTGTGAATTAGCCTTCTCTTGTAAATAGCACCTTGTAAATAGTCACTGAAGCCGAAGGGGTGAGCTGCCTTGTTGTTTTCTGTATTGTTTCCTCCTGTTTATTCAGTTAGGGAGTTAGGAGTAGCATTTGTCTTTTGTTAGTTCTTTTCATCACGTAGGGTTAAGGTAGCACCTCCTTGACTGATTAAGCTGGTTTTGTTTGTTATTTTGGCCTTTGTTCACCCCGGAGTCACGCTTCAGTTTAGACAATAAACCACTGTTCACTAAGAAATCGTTTTCCCCCTGTGTATAGTTTGGGGACCAGGGCGGGGTCAATCTCTTCAACTCTTATGTTACGTTCCTGTACCCCTAGACTGGGGCGTAACATTGTGTTGATAATTCCTCTCCTGCAGGGGTGGATTGAGAGTCCCGCAGGGGAGGGTGCATCCCCCCGTACTCCCTGGGCGATTCCTGTCCCTTCATTTAAACCCATGTTTGCTGATCTTTGATCTTTGGTACACTGCAGACTTCTCCCACAACTCCACCCAGTACTTCCTGCAGACGTTCTCTGACGACTCTGCAATAGTTGGCCTCATCACTGATGGGGACGACAAGGAGAGGACCAGTGTTGGGACTAACGCGTTATTAAGTAACGCGTTACAGTAACTACGTTATTATTGTGGTAACGAGCACGGTAACTAGTTATTATGCCAAAATCAGGAACGCGTTAGTCGTTACTGGGATTTAGATAGGGTCGTTACTCATTACTTCGTGTGGTGGCTATCGCGGAGCTTCCACAGATTCAGTAACATTAGCAAGTGGTGGAGGCCAGCAGGTGGATGAAGGAAAAGGGACACAGAAGGAAAAGAGACCCGAGGCGGCCGCCGGTCCAAGTGTGAACTGAACTTCAGGTAAGACGTTATGACCTGCAGTCTCTCTGGGTCAGATATGAACCAAGTTTAGGTGGAGTTTATTTTCGTTATTATGACTTTTTCCGTACTGCGTGCTAGCTAGCATGACGGAGTTTCTATACAGCTGGGTGGGTGCTATGAAGTTAATGATGTTTAACTTAATTTTGTTCATAAGTTATTAGAGTTGCCAACCGTCCCGTATGGTATTCAGAGAAATATTACGCGTTTCTTATTGAGGTGAAAAGGAACAGTTTGTCCCGTAATTCAGCTACAATGAAAAAGGCACAAAGCTGGAGTTATTCTGTGTTTACGCTGCACAGCTGCCTCTTCTTCTTTCATTCTCCCCCTCCCTCTCCCGTTTCTACTTCAATCATGAAAACTGATCAATGATCAGCTGATCGGCTTTTCTCTCTTGTTTGTTTATCGCCCACTTTGCGCCGAAAGAGGAAACCAGCGGATGTCGCGCTAAACAACAGCAGCACGTTTAAGCTTGATCAGCTGTTGTTAGAATTTATTTAATATTAATTTCTAGTTTCAGCTGACGTTTGTTGGAGCCACAGCTGCAAAAAAGCTGCTGGTCATGATATGGTTTGGTTATGTGGTGAGAGGGAAACATGAAGATGAAACCAGGAGATGTCCTCACTGGATCATCAGAGCTGAACAGGTGATGGAGAAACAGGTTTACCTTTTAGGTGACATGAATGAGTTGAAGAGAAGTTATGAACTGTTTCTGACAGCTGGTAACTGTGCAGGTGCGGATCTAGCAAAGAGTGGCCAGGGGGGCATGTAGGGCATTAACAGGGAGAGGGGGGCACAAAGAAATACTTTTCTTTCTTATTCTCATTTAAAATGTCTAGCTTTCAAAAAAATAATTATCTGAGTCTTACAACAAACAATTGATAGATTGATGCATATATACCATCAAAACAGTGTACATAACTGTCACATCAGTGTTTATTTTCATTCAAAGGCTTTATGATTTTTCCTATAATGGTGGGCCGGTCTCTAGTCAAAATGCCCGGGCCAATTTTCTGTCCCAGTCCAGCCCTGTATGCAGCTCATCTGCAGTCTGGTGTTACCTACATCTTCCTATTCAGAAGGCAGAATTTCTGAGTTCTGAGTACAATCGAAAGCACTACGACTGCGGTTTTTGTGTTGGATGTAAAAGGCGCACATGACTCTGTGACGTAGGCTAGAATCATGGCAGCAGTCAATGACGGTCCAGGCGTGGGATTTCTCTCGTGGAAATATGCACATTATCTTTTCCTTTCTATTGGTAATTGGCACAGTGCACTTGTGGCAAGTAAGTAAGCTAGAAGACTGGCAAAGTTATGGAAGAAACACATTAACAAGAGAATTCTGAGTAAAACCAAAGTTACTTTCCCTAGTAACTAGTTACTTTGAAAGTAACGAGTAACTTGAAGTAACTGAGTTACTTTTGAGAGAAGTAACTAGTAATGTAACTAAGTTACTATTTTAAAGTAACTTACCCAACACTGGAGAGGACTGACCCAAGGCTTTGTGGATTGGTGCCATCAGAACTACCTCCAGATCAACACTAGTAAAACCAAGGAGCTGGTGGTAGACTTCTGCAGGCACAAACATCCTCCACTGCAAGGGCTGCAATAGAAAGCCACCAAGTGAATAATAAGGGAAGCACTTCAATTAAGAATTTGGAGGGTCTCATAAGAACGCGGAAGGGCACCTTTCGTGTTACTATGACATGCCTCGTCCCTGAAAAATTGTTAGTATGCCAGTATGCCAGTGTTGGGTATGAGAATGCTCTGTTCTTAAAGGTGGGAACCACCAGTCCCACTCTGCTGTCATGAGGTACTGCTCCTGACGCAACATTCCAGAGTGTTGTGTCAACCAGGTACCTATCAGCTGCCTCCGATGTCCCACAGGCTACCCAGGCCCGATAGGACTCCTGATGGCTCCCATCACCTCTGGTGTTCACCATTTGGTTCGGGGTTGCCACCATGACAGTCACTAACCACCTTGCAGCCACAGCTCATTGTAGCAGCTTCAGTAATGGAGGTGCTGAACATGGTGCATTCGGACTCCCCAGTCTCCCTCGGAATGTTGTTGAAGCTCTGCCGGAGGTGTGAGTTGAAGTGTCCCAGCGCACCCTCACTGGATGTGTGAGGCCTGTCTGTGTGATCCAACTCACCACCAGGTGGTGATCAGTTGACAGTTCAGCACCTCTCTTCACCTGAGCATCCTGAATAAATGGCTGCAGGTCTGGTGATATGATTACAAAATTGGTCACCAGAACTACAGCCCAGGGCGTCTTGGTGCCACGTGCACTTATGGACACCCTTATGTTCGAACATGGTGTTCGTTATGGACAAACTGTGGTTTGCACAGAAATCCAGTAACAGAACACTTGTCGGGTTCAGCTCCGGGAGGCTAGTCCTCTGAATCACGCCCCTCTAGGGCATGATTACATCTACTGAAATGCATCTACTGTGATGAAGTCTACTCCCCACTGATGTGTAATAAATTATTGAAAAAGTAAATGTTATCAAGAAATGATCAAACAACACAAGGCTTTTAGGGAACACTAACTGTTAAGTTTCTATGCCATATGTTAGAAAAAGATAAAGAGCAGTGACTAAAGTGGTGGGTGGGTTCTTTTACACTTTGAGAGAAGCCAATTGAATCTAATAATTGATTAAATGCCATGTTGAGGCTGCCGTTTTTAGGATCTAAATGCATTTTTAAATCACCCACAATAATTATTTTATCTGAGCTGTGCACTAAATCAGATAAAATGTCTAAGAAATCAGACAGAAACTCTGTATGGCCCAGGTGGACGATAGATGATCATAAACAAGACTAGTTTTTAAGTTTTCCAGCTAGGGTGGGCAAGGCTAAGCATCAGGCTTTCACAATTGAATTAAAACTCTGTCTTGGTCTTTGGTTAATTAGCAAGCTAGTGAGAAAGACTGGATAGTATCGATCACATGTCACATTTTGCAGGGTTTAATGAATTTGGCCAGATTTATAGAAAAGAGAGCTGCTCAATCCACAGTGGGATAGATGCTGTCTCTCCTAACAAAACCAGTTTTCCTCCAGAAACTTTCCCAAATTGTCTATAAAGCCCACATCGTTTTTTGGACACCACTCAGACAGCCAGCAATTTAAGGAAAACATGCGGCTAAACATGTCATTCCTAGTTTGATTGGGCAAGGGACCACAGAAAACATTGTTTTGGCAAAGCTACGTACCAATTCAATATTAATTTTAGTTGCCTCCAATTGAGGTAACCGGGTGTCATTACTGCCGACAGGAATCATAATTTTACTGAATTCATGTTTACCCTTAGCCAGCAGTTTTAAATTTCCCTCAATGTTGCCTGCTCTGGCCCCTAAAAAACAAGTATGGTTACTGGTGTCTCTAGCTTCGCATGACTCAGAACAGAATCGCCAATTAAACAGAAACAGAATCCCTGGCGGGTGTGTCGCTGGGTGGGGAAAAACCGGTTAAAAACATGTTCTGGGGGTTTTAAGACTGTTTCCTCCTCATTTTCACCCAGCAGTCCTGTTTTCCTGGCTGCTTGGGACAATCTGCTGGGGGACCTAATGGGGCCTACACTACCTTCGGCTGAACTGGCTACAGGGGCCTGGCTAGCTATGAATTTTTTAAGGGTGGGAAGCAGAGTCTCCAATTCAGTGATAAAATTTATTACAAGAACAAATATTATTGCTAAAGGTGGCCAGGTAGTAATTAAACATCCGACACAATGTGCAGGAAAGTGCAGGAGGGGCTGTTGAAGAGTCCATGCTGCTAGCAAGTTGGCTATGAGGTAAGGTAAACTAGCAAATCTCTAAAGGCACAGTGAGTGAATACTATGAATTCACTAGATGGGACCACATTCTCGGTAGGGATGAGGAAGTATGAACTGGTGCTGTGGTTTGGGGAAGGGCCTCAAAGGGCACTGGCGACATCTCCCGGGCCAGGCAGATCTCCATGTACTAACGAGAAGTGAATGAAGGAAAAGGAAGAGAGGAGAACAGAGTGAAAATGGGGGGGGGGGGGGCATGAAAATGACAACAGCGGGTATTGGTGAAGGGGGCATTTATAGCCTGAGACTGGAGGGTGTGTGAAGGAGGATTGGTCCCGCTCCTGAAATTTAGATGATATCACCACTTCACTAGCTGGGACCACAGCTAGCGGGATGAGGAAGTATGAACTAGTGCTGCGGTTTGGCAAAGGCCTCTAAGGGGACTGGCAACGGCTCCTGGGCTGGGCAGATCCCCAAAGAAGACATCCCCTACTGGAGTGAAGACTGGGCATTACGGAGGTATTGGAGATTGTTGCAAATGTATAACTGGTAGGCTTGTGATGCGACATCGGCCCAGGAGCTTGATTAAGTGGTCGGGGATTCCTTTGCTGGAGGCAGAAGTTACGGAATTGATGCAAAAGGAATGGCCAGAGAAGAGATCTTGGATGACGAGAGGACTTGGCGAAAGTGTGAGAGAAACCATGATCTGGTTGAGGCAGGGTCGGATTCGGTGATGAACAGTAGATCTGAAGGTAAGGCGTGCTGAGATTTTCTGAGGTGAAGGTAATGGGTTAGCGATTCGAAGGGACTTAAAGGTGAGTTTATTTTGAAGTAGTATATAGGTGTGTGGCTGCCCAATTGGTTGGTTATGCTTTGTTTGAGGGAGTCTTCAGGAACTGGGTGGATGTCACTCAAGCACGGCTGAAGATCTGGATGGAATTTCGAAGATGAAGAGGTGAATTCAGAACAGTGCAAAAAGCCGAAGAAAGCGAGCAGGAACATGGCTTCGAGTGTGTGTGCCAGGAAGCGTAAGATATGAAGCTGGAAATGGTTGCAATGTCGAATGATGGGATGGGAAGATTGAAGTTATTATGGAACAAACGGAACATGTTCCAAGCGGTCCAATAGGAGGACAATGTGCTTGCTGCAAAACTATTTATAATCACTTCTTGGGAGATGCTGATGAGTTCTGCGATGCTAGGGTTTAGATCTTGAATGAAGGCTTGAATGTGTTCTGCTCTGATTAAGAACTGGTGGGTGACTGATAGCCACATGAGCTGCTGCATGAAGGGCATAATGGAAGGAGAATTGCTTCGGCCTTTGTTGATTATGTCAACAACGGCGAGATTGTCGGAGCGAATGAGGATGGATCTTCTTGACCATTCGTGGCCCCACAGTAAGGCTGTGATGACTACCGGGTAGTCTGTGGCAAACAAGACCTCTTTTTCTTTCTCGTGTTCTGGATTTGCTCTTCCTGACTGAAACCTGGATTTCTCCCGGTGAGGTAAGCGCTTTCATTGAACTAGTACCAGCTGACTGTACCTTTTTTAATGTTCCGAGAGCTTCTGGTCGCGGAGGAGGGCTCATTTGAAGCAGCTTTTCCCTTCATCTTGCTACACCAGTTTTGAACTCTGTTTGTGTGAACTGGGCCACTCGCCTTTGTTGTTATGTGCGATTGTTTATCGGCTCCCGTAATATAACAAGGAGCTCTTATCCGAGTTCTCGGAATTCCTTGCTGATTGTGCATCACGATATGACCAGATTCTCCTGCTTGGTGATTTTAACATACACGTTTGGTGTCCATGGAGACCCCTGGCCAAGGACTTCCTGGCCTTAGTGAATTCTTTTAATTTTGTCCAGTCTGTTAGTGGTGCCACTCAAGAGCGTGGTCACACACTGGACTTAGTTTTATCTTATGGTTTGTCTGTTCGCAATGTACGTGTTGAAGATGCAGTATTCTCTGATCATATGCCTTATTTGATAGGCTAACGCTTTTGCAAATCACGCTGTGCCTGTTCGATGTTATCATGCCGTTGGCTCTGATACTGCTGAATGGTTTTCTATACTGTTTAACAAATTAATGTCTTATGCCCCTGAGTTCCCACTCCTACTTCTCTCAACTTATTTCGGCCAACTAACATAACCCTTGTGTTTTATACAATACTATAAATTCTGTACTTAACTTGGAGGGTTATGACCTTGTGCCGTCCTCTGAGGCTATGTGCAATAAGTATTACCTTTTTTGTGGACAAGATTGCTAGTCTGAGGCCTCCAATCCCATCTATTTTTGATCTGGCCATGCATGCTCCTTGCTCAAGCCTGTTCTCTGCCTTTGCACCAATTTCTCTGCTTGATTTAGAGGAGTTGGTGCTACATGCTAAGCCCTGTGGTTCCCCTAACGATGTTGTTACTCCCCGCTTCCTCCAAAAGGTATTTCCTACCATTGGACCTTATATCCTGAAAATTATCAATACTAGTCTGTTAACCGGTCAAGTTCCTAGTGGGTTTAAACATGCAGTCATACATCCCTTACTTAAGAAACCTGCCCTTGATAGTTCTGTTACGTCAAATTTTTGACCTATCTCCAAGCTTCCCTTTTTAAGCAAGATCTTGGAGAGGATTGTACATACCAAGCTGCTGATTGCTTGAATGACTCGCAACTGAAATTTTTGAATCTGGTTTTAAGCCCTTTCATAGTATGGAGACAGCTCCTGTTAAAGTTATGGATGACATTCTTGTTGCTACTGATCGTGGTAAATATGTTGTGCTTGTGTTATTAGACATGACAGCTGCATTTGACACAGTGGACCACAACCTGCCGATCTCCCGCTTACACCACTGTGTGGGAATTTCTCATTCGTCATTGTCATGGATAAAATCATATCTTTCCGAAAGGAGTTTTTGTGTTAAGCTGGGGCTGGCCGCTTCCTCTGTGGCCCCTCTGCTTTGGGGTGTGCCCCAGGGATCTATCCTCGGGCCATTATTTTTCTCGCTGTATTTACTCCCTCTTGGTGCGATTTTTCGTAAACAGGGAGTGTCATTTCATTTGTATGCCGATGACTGTCAGCTTTATTTACCTCTTAGTCATTTGGATACCTCCCCATGTCAATAACTGCTTGACTGTCCTAGCATTATGCAGAGAACATCTCTGTTTAACGAAAAAGCAAAAGCAAACTCGAGCGGAGTGAGCTCTTTTGCCCGAGAAGGGGCAGTACCACGTATGATGATGAACCGTTGTGGCAATTGATCATCCTGGGAAGAGCAGGCTGCGTGAGAGGAGGAAGAATGAGCTCAGCTAAATCGATATATATTTACCAGCAATGATTTGTTGGCCAAGGTTAGTGGATACAGGAGAAGGTTTTGGGGCCGGCGGGTTGGGAGGAGGAATCGCTGAGGCCAACGAATACTGGGCAGTATTAGCCTGAAAAAATGGGGCCTGGGCTAAAAGGCTTTGCCAGATGCTGCTCGAAGCTTCACCGATGAGAGGAGGAAAAACTGCTGGGGGATGTATGGTCAGATGCGTGGTTGTAGGAATGCTAGCTGAAGTATTGTAGAAAGGAGCAGAGGTGAAAGGAACTGGCATCCCAGTGCCGAGGTTAGCTGCAGAGTTTAGCAGAGGAGGAATAAGTAGCTGACAACCTGGCAACCCAGTGCCGAGGTTAGCTGCACACTTTGGCTGAGGAATGAGTGGCTGAGGACCTGGCCAAGACGGTGTGCTGAGGTGCGTTGCGAAGGAGGGATCAGAGACCGCAAAAACTGGCAACCCTGGCCGAGTGCCACGCCCAGTAGGAGGAGCAGCTGAGGAGGGAGCGTGTGGAGTGGTGGAGAGATGCAGCCGTTGCTGGCAGGGTGAGGCTGTAAGGAGTGAGGAAGCATCGTTAATTGAGGCTCTGTTCAGTGAACGAGAGCGGGAGCGCTGAGATGTTAAGAAGAAATGGAATAATATAGCCCTGTTGTCAGATTGGAGAAAGCGAATGTCTCTCTCTTTCAAGACTTGTTGAAGACAAGCGACAGTCCAGTCTGAGATCTTCAATATTAAATAGTCTTCCGGAGACCTCACTGGGGCGTGGGAATGGTGGTGTGTCCTCGGAGTTGGACGCTGAGATGGCTCTGATTTCTGGGATGCTCCGCGGGGCTGGACACGCATCTTGGAGCAGTCTGGAGTGGAGTTTAGCTGTGAACCATTGCTGGAGACAGATCTTCCTCCGGTAGCGGTTCAGAGGTTGTAGTTTCGAGGGGATGGGGAGTGACCGGAGCTGCTGTAATGCTGAATCGAGCGGAGAGATATGGCGGACCAGACGGCCGAGTGGCGAGGATGGCTGCTAGGAGGCTCCCCAGATGGGCCGGTGGTAGTCCGACTCTCTGCAGCGGCCCCACTAGGATGTTTAGGTTGCAGTTCCTGGACTGCCTGGGGAATATCATATGGAGAAAGAGTGAGGTCTTGGTCCAATTGGCAGAGCGACAGGTAATCTATGGTGATGAGCCAAATGGGTGAGTAGGATTCGAGCTCTTAGAACATCCGCAAGTCGTCTGACGACGAGGGGTGTTTGCGTGAAAATGGGAACAGCGGGTATTGGTGAATCTAAACAGATAAGCTACACTAAAACCACTGTGTGTTGGAACAGGAAGTGATACTCTACCACAGAGAGTGAATACCAAGTTACAGCGCCACTCAAAGGAGAAGGTAAAGGAAGCTTGATAAAGGAAAGGTGTGCTGGTCCATTTGCTTTGTTACAGGGCATTTGATTAAGGGCACAGAATAGATCTTCTGTTGATATTGATGCATCTAACATCCTAACTTGATGTTACATTAAATGAAGAAGGTCTGTAGAATTGAGGAACTTGTGAATATCTGCAATATTTAGGTTATGCAAGTTCATCTAAAACTTCCTATAGAATATACAGTAGAAAGGCTTCCAGACTGAGTCTTTAATGACTGCTATTATTTATTTGTTTTCCTTAAGTCGATTTTCTGCAGATTTACCTGATTTATTATTGTACTCAAATTTGTCATGTCAGTGTAATATCTGAAATATCTCCAGTATCAGTGGGTACCTGAACTGGAGTTGGAGGGGAAAGTTGTCAGAAGTGGAAAAAACACTGACACCTAATATCATGTGCAAAATAACATATATGAAAATATAATAATGCTAATATACCTTTTTAATTTGCAACTGGCCACCAAACGATGAACAATCCCTTAAACAACAGAAAAAACATTTAATAATTTTTAGAAAATTCCACCCATGTGAACCGTTCACTGTTTTTTTGTCCTGTTCTGTTTTTAACAGGCGCTTTAGCGTGAAACCACCTGTTAGTCATCTGTAGAGTGTCTTGCCCTAATGTAGGAAAATGGTGTGGTCTATTGTATGTAAAGTGTCGACACAGGCCTGTCTGCATGCCATACACAGTTACTAAGATAAGACTTTATTTATCCCATATTTGGGATAAATAAAGTCATTACTGTCATTACTGTAATGACTGTAACATTACTGTTACAGCCAGTAACAGTAATGTACAGGTAAAATACAAAATACCAGGTTTTAATACACACTTTGATCCCAACAAAGTGTTACAATGGAGGTTACATTTCCTTGTGTTTTTAGTAGCTGCTCCTTTTTGCATTTTTCTTGCGTGATCATGTGTGACTGGATAGAGACCTCATCATTAAAATGCTAAGGGACCTTTGTATTATTACTTGGAAGCAGATCAACAAGCACTGTCATACATAATTCCTGGAATGTGAAGAAGGTTATGTTTCTACACAGCAGTGTTGTTTATTAGCTCCTCAACAAGGTTAGCTGAGCGCTCCTAACAGACAAAAAGCGGTTCTGGAAGCAGACAAAAGAGCCGTGAGAGAAGATGAACAGAGATGTCATTCCCAAAACATTTCAACTTGTGACAGCTTAATGCTGGTGACTGCAGGCCCCGTGGCAATTTTAATAATGCCCCTCTATTCTATTTACATTTTTTTCCTGCTGCTGTTTTTTCACTTTGCTTTCTTGCTCTCCCTCTATCCCTCCATCCTCTGCCTGTCAAATATGTCCATGGAGAGAGAAGCCAAGCGCCTGTCATGTTCACAGCATGACGCCTCCTTACTCATTATACACCGGTGACATCATTACAAAAGCAATCACAGGGCTGTGGTAAATAGCAAGCTAATTAAAAAAGACAGGCTGATGGACTAACAAATGTGTATGCTGAGCCCATAGCTGCATGAACATATGAATACTTAGTGGCAGCCTCAGCTGCTTCTTTCTAGTTTATGGTTTTGTAGCTAACATGAATGATTGCCTGAGTCACTTGTTAGAACTCGACTCTTCTGACCTTTCCTAGATTTATATTTATACTGTGACCTTTAAGATACAATATGCATTTAATATGGGGGTTTTTTGTATTTTGTTTATTGATTTACCTATTCCCAATTAAATTTTTCCTGTTCATTTGTTTGTTTGTTTGTTTTTTCATTTTTAATGCATTTTAATTTTAATGTCTAATTTTGATTTTGCTTTCCTTTATCTTCATGACTGTCATTGTTGTGATTTGGTGCTATATAAACTGAATAAAAGTAAACTTCTTACACACACAACAGACATTTTATATTGTACAAGAGAGTAAGGCAAATCGTGAGGGGTCGGCTAAATGGCAAGAATAAGATCCTATCAACACCTACACCCTGCCGGTGTTCAGGTACCCTGCTGGGATAATAAGCTGACCAAAGGAGGGGATGGAAGCCACTGACATCAAGACAAGGCTGCTCCTGACCATACATGGAGGGTTTCCAGCACCCTGAGACTGAATGCTAAGCAGAAGGAAGGAGGCTGCGGACTGGTGAGTCTCATCCTGTATTGCGGTACTGACACTCACCAAACATCCATGAAAACATTAGGAAGATGGCTCCAGCCTACCAGGTGCTCAGTGAATACCTCAGGCAGCAGAAACCCAAGAAAGAGGAGGCACCGTCATGGAAGGATAGGCCCCTGCTTGGCATGTACCACTATGACCATGCCTAAAAATGTGTGTCAGAAGTGTTCTGAGCCACATGTTCGAAATGCAGAGAAAAACAAAGAAAGAGGCAACGATTCATTTTTTTTCTACCGGGTAACTTAACGCACTTAATATTTTGTTAGATTTGAAAGACAATTATCAAAATCCATGATAATCTTATCCCTGTTACTTTGAAGCCTGTCCTACTTTAAGGAAAAATGGGCAACCAGAAGAGCAAACACAAAAATAATAGAAAAGCTCAAATTATAAAACAAAATTAAGAAAACAGTGGAAAAACTGCTCATGGTTTAGTTTCTATCCCACAGTGAATTACAGAAAAACTATCATGACACAAGGACAAGCTCAGACTATTCCCCAGGCTAATGACCTGTATTAAAAACCATTTTCAGGTTATTTAATAGATTTTAGGACAATTAACTTTTGTTTCATTTTGACAAATCATATATGTTGTTGGTCCAAAAACAGCTTTTAATAATGGAAATGGGATCCCCAAGATTACTGAGAAGAGTTTTGCCCTCAATAACAATCCCTACATCAGAAGGTTTAACGGACCTGTCTTGGTTTTGCAACAGGTCCTTCATCACATCCTCAGCTAAAGCCTCTTGAACACATAGATCAATATGTTATGTCCTATTGACATATTAAAACTTGGATAACCTTACTTTTATCTCACATTTTTCAAGACATGGACACAAGACACAAACTGTTGAAATCTAAATTTACATTTGAACACTGAAGTCTAAACTTTTTAAGTAAATGCTGTTCTCTCATGTATTTCATATTTTTAGTTTTTCTACTGGGCAAATGGTCTCTCAGTGTGAAATATGGGAGGAGTGGTTGGTTTGGAAAAGGGGGCTTTCCGCAGTGATACACATGATACAAAAAGTTATTTGATGTTTCCTTTATAACATGTTGACAGAGGTGAATGAGCCTCCTTGTTGACCATTTTATATCTGTGTGATGTATTTAAATACATAACCAACAATGAAGTGCGTGTCTAAAGCAACATGGAGATTGGTAGAGCAATAACTCTTTGTCTTCTTGTCTATGGCTCAAGGTGTCTGAACTCTGGGATATTGTTTGGGGGCTCGGTGGAACTCTAATCTAATCTAATATTAATTTGTTGCACAGAAACTTGTGATCCCATTAGCCAAAATATTGAGCTTTTAAAATGCCTGAAAGTGATTTACTGCACCAACCTTAAAGTGTTTGATTAAAGCATTTGCATCTTCTCCTAGATGGTCAATGAGACATCGTATGATCACCTCATTTGTATTCTCAATAGGAATTTCCCTCTGTACAACACAAAGTCTAAGCTGTTGGCAAAATATGTAACACTGCACAATCTTTTTGATTTTCTGTGCAAGCTTAAACATAACTATAGCAGTTGAATTAACAGTAGCTAAATTAAACACTTGGTAGGACGTGTATTTCTGGAGCAACAAAAAGTAAATTCCACAATACAAAAAAAAAAAGGAAAATCTGACACATGCCATAGAAGAATCTGTCCTTGATGTTTCTGATGCCAAGCTCTTGGCTCATGACATCATATCTTCTATGTGCCAAGGTTCTGTACATTAAATTGTTATTGGTTGGGCTGTTTTTCTTCTTACAATGATCAATAAGTTGTTGTCAGTCAAGATCTTGTTGTTCTTTACAGTCTTCTACATAACATAGTGTGGAAGAAATGGCATTTCTCCCTTCTGTGTTTCCTTTATATTTGTTGCTGGTGTCCTGTCACCAGGCTGCTTGTTCTTCAGTGAGTTGCGAGTAGCCTCTGAAACTCAAAAACTTCATAACTTTGACCTGTAATTTCTCATCTTGTACTTAAGACTATACATCCATCCAATCCAGCCATTACCACTGCCTGACTTTGTCAGACATAGGTGCTTTTAGACTAAAGCCTCTGCCACTTCACCAATCTGAA